>NW_024609868.1:156411565-157103440 GCF_016920785.2 Ixodes scapularis | reverse complement strand
TTTGGCTCGGCGGCTGCCAGATGACAGCCGAACTATCGGGAAGCGAAGCCTAACTTTGGCACTTGTTTGGCGACTTTGGCCCTGCGGCTGCCAAATGACAGCCGAACTATCGGGAAGCGAAGCCTAACTTTGACACTTGTTTGGCGACTTTGGCCCGTCGGCTGCCAGATGACAGCCGAACTATCGGGAAGCGAAGCCTAACTGTGTCACTTGTTTGGCGACTTTGGCTCGGCGGCTGCCAGATGACAGCCGAACTATCGGGAAGCCAAGCCTAACTGTGTCACTTGTTTGGCGACTTTGGCCCGGCGGCTGCCAGATGACAGCCGAACTATCGGGAAGCGAAGCCTAACTGTGTCACTTGTTTGGCGACTTTGGCCCGGCGGCTGCCAGATGACAGCCGAACTATCGGGAAGCGAAGCCTAACTGTGTCACTTGTTTGGCGACTTTGGCCCGGCGGCTGCCAGATGACAGCCGAACTATCGGGAAGCGAAGCCTAACTGTGTCACTTGTTTGGCGACTTTGGCCCGGCGGCTGCCAGATGACAGCCGAACTATCGGGAAGCGAAGCCTAACTGTGTCACTTGTTTGGCGACTTTGGCCCGGCGGCTGCCAGATGAAAGCCGAACTATCAGGAAGCGAAGCCTAACTGTGTCACTTGTTTGGCGACTTTGGCTCGGCGGCTGCCAGATGACAGCCGAACTATCGGGAAGCGAAGCCTAACTTTGGCCCTTGTTTGGCGACTTTGGCCCGGCGGCTGCCAAATGACAGCCGAACTATCGGGAAGCGAAGCCTAACTTTGACACTTGTTTGGCGACTTTGGCCCGGCGGCTGCCAGATGACAGCCGAACTATCGGGAAGCGAAGCCTAACTTTGGCACTTGTTTGGCGACTTTGGCCCGGCGGCTGCCAGATGAAAGCCGAACTATCAGGAAGCGAAGCCTAACTGTGTCACTTGTTTGGCGACTTTGGCTCGGCGGCTGCCAGATGACAGCCGAACTATCGGGAAGCGAAGCCTAACTTTGGCACTTGTTTGGCGACTTTGGCCCGGCGGCTGCCAGATGACAGCCGAACTATCGGGAAGCGAAGCCTAGCTTTGGCACTTGTTTGGCGACTTTGGCCCTGCGGCTGCCAAATGACAGCCGAACTATCGGGAAGCGAAGCCTAACTTTGACACTTGTTTGGCGACTTTGGCCCGGCGGCTGCCAGATGACAGCCGAACTATCGGGAAGCGAAGCCTAACTGTGTCACTTGTTTGGCGACTTTGGCCCGCAGCTGCCAGATGAGAGCCGAACTATCGGGAAGCGAAGCCTAGCTTTGGCACTTGTTTGTCGACTTTGGCCCGGCGGCTGCCAGATGACAGCCGAACTATCGGGAAGCGAAGCCTAACTTTGGCACTTGTTTGGCGACTTTGGCCTGTAGCTGCCAGATGACAGCCGAACTATCGGGAAGCGAAGCCTAACTTTGGCACTTGTTTGGCGACTTTGGCCCGGCGGCTGCCAGATGACAGCCGAACTATCGGGAAGCGAAGCCTAACTGTGTCACTTGTTTGGCGACTTTGGCCCGCAGCTGCCAGATGACAGCCGAACTATCGGGAAGCGAAGCCTAGCTTTGGCACTTGTTTGGCGACTTTGGCCCGGCGGCTGCCAGATGACAGCCGAACTATCGGGAAGCGAAGGCTAACTTTGGCACTTGTTTGGCGACTTTGGCCCTGCGGCTGCCAAATGACAGCCGAACTATCGGGAAGCGAAGCCTAGCTTTGGCACTTGTTTGGCGACTTTGGCCCGGCGGCTGCCAGATCACAGCCGAACTATCGGGAAGCGAAGCCTAGCTTTGGCACTTGTTTGGCGACTTTGGCCCTGCGGCTGCCAAATGACAGCCGAACTATCGGGAAGCGAAGCCTAACTTTGACACTTGTTCGGCGACTTTGGCCCGGCGGCTGCCAGATGACAGCCAAACTATCGGGAAGCGAAGCCTAGCTTTGGCACTTGTTTGGCGACTGTGGCCCGGCGGCTGCCAGATGACAGCCGAACTATCGGGAAGCGAAGCCTAACTTTGGCACTTGTTTGGCGACTTTGGCCCTGCGGCTGCCAAATGACAGCCGAACTATCGGGAAGCGAAGCCTAACTTTGACACTTGTTTGGCGACTTTGGCCCGGCGGCTGCCAGATGACAGCCGAACTATCGGGAAGCGAAGCCTAGCTTTGGCACTTGTTTGGCGAATTTGGCCCGGCGGCTGCCAGAAGACAGCCGAACTATCGGGAAGCGAAGCCTAGCTTTGGCACTTGTTTGTCGAATTTGGCCCTGCGGCTGCCAAATGACAGCCGAACTATCGGGAAGCGAAGCCTAACTTTGACACTTGTTTGGCGACTTTGGCCCGGCGGCTGCCAGATGACAGCCGAACTATCGGGAAGCGAAGCCTAGCTTTGGCACTTGTTTGGCGACTTTGGCCCTGCGGCTCCAAATGACAGCCGAACTATCGGGAAGCGAAGCCTAACTTTGACACTTGTTTGGCGACTTTGGCCCGGCGGCTGCCAGATGACAGCCGAACTATCGGGAAGCGAAGCCTAACTTTGACACTTGTTTGGTGACTTTGGCCCGGCGGCTGCCAGATGACAGCCGAAGTATCGGGAAGCGAAGCCTAACTTTGGCACTTGTTTCGCGACTTTGGCCCTGCGGCTGCCAAATGACAGCCGAACTATCGGGAAGCGAAGCCTAACTTTGACACTTGTTTGGCGACTTTGGCCCGGCGGCTGCCAGACGACAGCCGAACTATCGGGAAGCGAAGCCTAACTGTGTCACTTGTTTGGCGACTTTGGCCCGGCGGCTGCCAGATGACAGCCGAACTATCGGGAAGCGAAGCCTGTGTCACTTGTTTGGCGACCTTGGTTCGGCGGCTGCCAGATGACAGCCGAACTATCGGGAAGCAAAGCCTAACTGTGTCACTTGTTTGGCGACTTTGGCCCGGCGGCTGCCAGATGACAGCCGAACTATCGGGAAGCGAAGCCTAACTGTGTCACTTGTTTGGCGACTTTGGCCCGGCGGCTGCCAGATGACAGCCGAACTATCGGGAAGCGAAGCCTAACTGTGTCACTTGTTTGCCGACTTTGGCCCGGCGGCTGCCAGATGACAGCCGAACTATCGGGAAGCGAAGCCTAACTCTGTCACTTGGTTGGCGACTTTGGCCCAACGGCTAACAGATGACAGCCGAACTATCGGGAAGCGAAGCCTAACTGTGTCACTTGTTTGGCGACTTTGGCCCGGCGGCTGCCAGATGACAGCCGAACTATCGGGAAGCGAAGCCTGTGTCACTTGTTTGGCGACTTTGGCCCGCCGGCTGCCAGATGAAAGCCGAACTATCAGGAAGCGAAGCCTAACTGTGTCACTTGTTTGGCGACTTTGGCTCGGCGGCTGCCAGATGACAGCCGAACTATCGGGAAGCGAAGCCTAACTTTGGCACTTGTTTGGCGACTTTGGCCCGGCGGCTGCCAGATGACAGCCGAACTATCGGGAAGCGAAGCCTAACTTTGACACTTGTTTGGCGACTTTGGCCCGGCGGCTGCCAGATGACAGCCGAACTATCGGGAAGCGAAGCCTAGCTTTGGCACTTGTTTGGTGACTTTGGCCCGGCGGCTGCCAGATGACAGCCGAAGTATCGGGAAGCGAAGCCTAACTTTGGCACTTGTTTCGCGACTTTGGCCCTGCGGCTGCCAAATGACAGCCGAACTATCGGGAAGCGAAGCCTAACTTTGACACTTGTTTGGCGACTTTGGCCCGGCGGCTGCCAGATGACAGCCGAACTATCGGGAAGCGAAGCCTAACTGTGTCACTTGTTTGGCGACTTTGGCCCGGCGGCTGCCAGATGACAGCCGAACTATCGGGAAGCGAAGCCTGTGTCACTTGTTTGGCGACTTTGGCCCGGCGGCTGCCAGATGACAGCCGAACTATCGGGAAGCGAAGCCTAACTGTGTCACTTGTTTGGCGACTTTGGCCCGGCGGCTGCCAGATGACAGCCGAACTATCGGGAAGCGAAGCCTAACTGTGTCACTTGTTTGGCGACTTTGGCCCGGCGGCTGCCAGATGACAGCCGAACTATCGGGAAGCGAAGCCTAACTGTGTCACTTGTTTGGCGACTTTGGCCCGGCGGCTGCCAGATGACAGCCGAACTATCGGGAAGCGAAGCCTAACTGTGTCACTTGTTTGGCGACTTTGGCCCAACGGCTAACAGATGACAGCCGAACTATCGGGAAGCGAAGCCTAACTGTGTCACTTGTTTGGCGACTTTGGCCCGGCGGCTGCCAGATGAAAGCCGAACTATCAGGAAGCGAAGCCTAACTGTGTCACATGTTTGGCGACTTTGGCTCGGCGGCTGCCAGATGACAGCCGAACTATCGGGAAGCGAAGCCTAACTTTGGCACTTGTTTGGCGACTTTGGCCCGGCGGCTGCCAGATGACAGCCGAACTATCGGGAAGCGAAGCCAACTTTGGCACTTGTTTGGCGACTTTGGCCCTGCGGCTGCCAAATGACAGCCGAACTATCGGGAAGCGAAGCCTAACTTTGACACTTGTTTGGCGACTTTGGCCCGGCGGCTGCCAGATGACAGCCGAACTATCGGGAAGCGAAGCCTAACTGTGTCACTTGTTTGGCGACTTTGGCCCGCAGCTGCCAGATGACAGCCGAACTATCGGGAAGCGAAGCCTAGCTTTGGCACTTGTTTGGCGACTTTGGCCCGGCGGCTGCCAGATGACAGCCGAACTATCGGGAAGTGAAGCGTAACTTTGGCACTTGTTTGGCGACTTTGGCCTGTAGCTGCCAGATGACAGCCGAACTATCGGGAAGCGAAGCCTAACTTTGGCACTTGTTTGGCGACTTTGGCCCGGCGGCTGCCAGATGACAGCCGAACTATCGGGAAGCGAAGCCTAGCTTTGGCACTTGTTTGGCGACTTTGGCCCTGCGGCTGCCAGATGAGAGCCGAACTATCGGGAAGCGAAGCCTAACTGTGTCACTTGTTTGGCGACTTTGGCCCGCAGCTGCCAGATGAGAGCCGAACTATCGGGAAGCGAAGCCTAGCTTCGGCACTTGTTTGGCGACTTTGGCCCTGCGGCTGCCAGATGACATCCGAACTATCGGGAAGCGAAGCCTAACTTTGGCACTTGTTTGGCGACTTTGGCCTGTAGCTGCCAGATGACAGCCGAAGTATCGGGAAGCGAAGCCTAACTTTGGCACTTGTTTCGCGACTTTGGCCCTGCGGCTGCCAAATGACAGCCGAACTATCGGGAAGCGAAGCCTAACTTTGACACTTGTTTGGCGACTTTGGCCCGGCGGCTGCCAGATGACAGCCGAACTATCGGGAAGCGAAGCCTAACTGTGTCACTTGTTTGGCGACTTTGGCCCGGCGGCTGCCAGATGACAGCCGAACTATCGGGAAGCGAAGCCTGTGTCACTTGTTTGGCGACTTTGGCCCGGCGGCTGCCAGATGACAGCCGAACTATCGGGAAGCGAAGCCTAACTGTGTCACTTGTTTGGCGACTTTGGCTCGGCGGCTGCCAGATGACAGCCGAACTATCGGGAAGCGAAGCCTAACTTTGGCACTTGTTTGGCGACTTTGGCCCGGCGGCTGCCAGATGACAGCCGAACTATCGGGAAGCGAAGCCTAACTTTGACACTTGTTTGGCGACTTTGGCCCGGCGGCTGCCAGATGACAGCCGAACTATCGGGAAGCGAAGCCTAACTTTGACACTTGTTTGGCGACTTTGGCCCGGCGGCTGCCAGATGACAGCCGAACTATCGGGAAGCGAAGCCTGTGTCACTTGTTTGGCGACTTTGGCCCGGCGGCTGCCAGATGACAGCCGAACTATCGGGAAGCGAAGCCTAACTGTGTCACTTGTTTGGCGACTTTGGCTCGGCGGCTGCCAGATGACAGCCGAACTATCGGGAAGCGAAGCCTAACTTTGGCACTTGTTTGGCGACTTTGGCCCGGCGGCTGCCAGATGACAGCCGAACTATCGGGAAGCGAAGCCTAACTTTGACACTTGTTTGGCGACTTTGGCCCGGCGGCTGCCAGATGACAGCCGAACTATCGGGAAGCGAAGCCTAGCTTTGGCACTTGTTTGGTGACTTTGGCCCGGCGGCTGCCAGATGACAGCCGAAGTATCGGGAAGCGAAGCCTAACTTTGGCACTTGTTTCGCGACTTTGGCCCTGCGGCTGCCAAATGACAGCCGAACTATCGGGAAGCGAAGCCTAACTTTGACACTTGTTTGGCGACTTTGGCCCGGCGGCTGCCAGATGACAGCCGAACTATCGGGAAGCGAAGCCTAACTGTGTCACTTGTTTGGCGACTTTGGCCCGGCGGCTGCCAGATGACAGCCGAACTATCGGGAAGCGAAGCCTGTGTCAGTTGTTTGGCGACTTTGGCCCGGCGGCTGCCAGATGACAGCCGAACTATCGGGAAGCGAAGCCTAACTGTGTCACTTGTTTGGCGACTTTGGCCCGGCGGCTGCCAGATGACAGCCGAACTATCGGGAAGCGAAGCCTAACTGTGTCACTTGTTTGGCGACTTTGGCCCGGCGGCTGCCAGATGACAGCCGAACTATCGGGAAGCGAAGCCTAACTGTGTCACTTGTTTGGCGACTTTGGCCCGGCGGCTGCCAGATGACAGCCGAACTATCGGGAAGCGAAGCCTAACTGTGTCACTTGTTTGGCGACTTTGACCCAACGGCTAACAGATGACAGCCGAACTATCGGGAAGCGAAGCCTAACTGTGTCACTTGTTTGGCGACTTTGGCCCGGCGGCTGCCAGATGAAAGCCGAACTATCAGGAAGCGAAGCCTAACTGTGTCACATGTTTGGCGACTTTGGCTCGGCGGCTGCCAGATGACAGCCGAACTATCGGGAAGCGAAGCCTAAACTTTGGCACTTGTTTGGCGACTTTGGCCCGGCGGCTGCCAGATGACAGCCGAACTATCGGGAAGCGAAGCCTAGCTTTGGCACTTTTTTGGCGACTTTGGCCCTGCGGCTGCCAAATGACAGCCGAACTATCGGGAAGCGAAGCCTAACTTTGACACTTGTTTGGCGACTTTGGCCCGGCGGCTGCCAGATGACAGCCGAACTATCGGGAAGCGAAGCCTAACTGTGTCACTTGTTTGGCGACTTTGGCCCGCAGCTGCCAGATGACAGCCGAACTATCGGGAAGCGAAGCCTAGCTTTGGCACTTGTTTGGCGACTTTGGCCCGGCGGCTGCCAGATGACAGCCGAACTATCGGGAAGTGAAGCGTAACTTTGGCACTTGTTTGGCGACTTTGGCCTGTAGCTGCCAGATGACAGCCGAACTATCGGGAAGCGAAGCCTAACTTTGGCACTTGTTTGGCGACTTTGGCCCGGCGGCTGCCAGATGACAGCCGAACTATCGGGAAGCGAAGCCTAGCTTTGGCACTTGTTTGGCGACTTTGGCCCGGCGGCTGCCAGATGACAGCCGAACTATCGGGAAGCGAAGCCTAACTGTGTCACTTGTTTGGCGACTTTGGCCCGCAGCTGCCAGATGAGAGCCGAACTATCGGGAAGCGAAGCCTAGCTTTGGCACTTGTTTGGCGACTTTGGCCCGGCGGCTGCCAGATGACAGCCGAACTATCGGGAAGCGAAGCCTAACTTTGGCACTTGTTTGGCGACTTTGGCCTGTAGCTGCCAGATGACAGCCGAACTATCGGGAAGCGAAGCCTAGCTTTGGCACTTGTTTGGTGACTTTGGCCCGGCGGCTGCCAGATGACAGCCGAAGTATCGGGAAGCGAAGCCTAACTTTGGCACTTGTTTCGCGACTTTGGCCCTGCGGCTGCCAAATGACAGCCGAACTATCGGGAAGCGAAGCCTAACTTTGACACTTGTTTGGCGACTTTGGCCCGGCGGCTGCCAGACGACAGCCGAACTATCGGGAAGCGAAGCCTAACTGTGTCACTTGTTTGGCGACTTGGGCCCGGCGGCTGCCAGATGACAGCCGAACTATCGGGAAGCGAAGCCTGTGTCACTTGTTTGGCGACCTTGGTTCGGCGGCTGCCAGATGACAGCCGAACTATCGGGAAGCAAAGCCTAACTGTGTCACTTGTTTGGCGACTTTGGCCCGGCGGCTGCCAGATGACAGCCGAACTATCGGGAAGCGAAGCCTAACTGTGTCACTTGTTTGGCGACTTTGGCCCGGCGGCTGCCAGATGACAGCCGAACTATCGGGAAGCGAAGCCTAACTGTGTCACTTGTTTGCCGACTTTGGCCCGGCGGCTGCCAGATGACAGCCGAACTATCGGGAAGCGAAGCCTAACTCTGTCACTTGGTTGGCGACTTTGGCCCAACGGCTAACAGATGACAGCCGAACTATCGGGAAGCGAAGCCTAACTGTGTCACTTGTTTGGCGACTTTGGCCCGGCGGCTGCCAGATGACAGCCGAACTATCGGGAAGCGAAGCCTGTGTCACTTGTTTGGCGACTTTGGCCCGGCGGCTGCCAGATGAAAGCCGAACTATCAGGAAGCGAAGCCTAACTGTGTCACTTGTTTGGCGACTTTGGCTCGGCGGCTGCCAGATGACAGCCGAACTATCGGGAAGCGAAGCCTAACTTTGGCACTTGTTTGGCGACTTTGGCCCGGCGGCTGCCAGATGACAGCCGAACTATCGGGAAGCGAAGCCTAACTTTGACACTTGTTTGGCGACTTTGGCCCGGCGGCTGCCAGATGACAGCCGAACTATCGGGAAGCGAAGCCTAGCTTTGGCACTTGTTTGGTGACTTTGGCCCGGCGGCTGCCAGATGACAGCCGAAGTATCGGGAAGCGAAGCCTAACTTTGGCACTTGTTTCGCGACTTTGGCCCTGCGGCTGCCAAATGACAGCCGAACTATCGGGAAGCGAAGCCTAACTTTGACACTTGTTTGGCGACTTTGGCCCGGCGGCTGCCAGATGACAGCCGAACTATCGGGAAGCGAAGCCTAACTGTGTCACTTGTTTGGCGACTTTGGCCCGGCGGCTGCCAGATGACAGCCGAACTATCGGGAAGCGAAGCCTGTGTCACTTGTTCGGCGACTTTGGCCCGGCGGCTGCCAGATGACAGCCGAACTATCGGGAAGCGAAGCCTAACTGTGTCACTTGTTTGGCGACTTTGGCCCGGCGGCTGCCAGATGACAGCCGAACTATCGGGAAGCGAAGCCTAACTGTGTCACTTGTTTGGCGACTTTGGCCCGGCGGCTGCCAGATGACAGCCGAACTTTCGGGAAGCGAAGCCTAACTGTGTCACTTGTTTGGCGACTTTGGCCCGGCGGCTGCCAGATGACAGCCGAACTATCGGGAAGCGAAGCCTAACTGTGTCACTTGTTTGGCGACTTTGGCCCAACGGCTAACAGATGACAGCCGAACTATCGGGAAGCGAAGCCTAACTGTGTCACTTGTTTGGCGACTTTGGCCCGGCGGCTGCCAGATGAAAGCCGAACTATCAGGAAGCGAAGCCTAACTGTGTCACATGTTTGGCGACTTTGGCTCGGCGGCTGCCAGATGACAGCCGAACTATCGGGAAGCGAAGCCTAACTTTGGCACTTGTTTGGCGACTTTGGCCCGGCGGCTGCCAGATGACAGCCGAACTATCGGGAAGCGAAGCCAACTTTGGCACTCGTTTGGCGACTTTGGCCCGCAGCTGCCAGATGACAGCCGAACTATCGGGAAGCGAAGCCTAGCTTTGGCACTTGTTTGGCGACTTTGGCCCGGCGGCTGCCAGATGACAGCCGAACTATCGGGAAGTGAAGCGTAACTTTGGCACTTGTTTGGCGACTTTGGCCTGTAGCTGCCAGATGACAGCCGAACTATCGGGAAGCGAAGCCTAACTTTGGCACTTGTTTGGCGACTTTGGCCCGGCGGCTGCCAGATGACAGCCGAACTATCGGGAAGCGAAGCCTAACTGTGTCACTTGTTTGGCGACTTTGGCCCGCAGCTGCCAGATGTGAGCCGAACTATCGGGAAGCGAAGCCTAGCTTCGGCACTTGTTTGGCGACTTTGGCCCGGCGGCTGCCAGATGACAGCCGAACTATCGGGAAGCGAAGCCTAACTTTGGCACTTGTTTGGCGACTTTGGCCTGTAGCTGCCAGATGACAGCCGAAGTATCGGGAAGCGAAGCCTAACTTTGGCACTTGTTTCGCGACTTTGGCCCTGCGGCTGCCAAATGACAGCCGAACTATCGGGAAGCGAAGCCTAACTTTGACACTTGTTTGGCGACTTTGGCCCGGCGGCTGCCAGATGACAGCCGAACTATCGGGAAGCGAAGCCTAACTGTGTCACTTGTTTGGCGACTTTGGCCCGGCGGCTGCCAGATGACAGCCGAACTATCGGGAAGCGAAGCCTGTGTCACTTGTTTGGCGACTTTGGCCCGGCGGCTGCCAGATGACAGCCGAACTATCGGGAAGCGAAGCCTAACTGTGTCACTTGTTTGGCGACTTTGGCTCGGCGGCTGCCAGATGACAGCCGAACTATCGGGAAGCGAAGCCTAACTTTGGCACTTGTTTGGCGACTTTGGCCCGGCGGCTGCCAGATGACAGCCGAACTATCGGGAAGCGAAGCCTAACTTTGACACTTGTTTGGCGACTTTGGCCCGGCGGCTGCCAGATGACAGCCGAACTATCGGGAAGCGAAGCCTAGCTTTGGCACTTGTTTGGTGACTTTGGCCCGGCGGCTGCCAGATGACAGCCGAAGTATCGGGAAGCGAAGCCTAACTTTGGCACTTGTTTCGCGACTTTGGCCCTGCGGCTGCCAAATGACAGCCGAACTATCGGGAAGCGAAGCCTAACTTTGACACTTGTTTGGCGACTTTGGCCCGGCGGCTGCCAGATGACAGCCGAACTATCGGGAAGCGAAGCCTAACTGTGTCACTTGTTTGGCGACTTTGGCCCGGCGGCTGCCAGATGACAGCCGAACTATCGGGAAGCGAAGCCTGTGTCAGTTGTTTGGCGACTTTGGCCCGGCGGCTGCCAGATGACAGCCGAACTATCGGGAAGCGAAGCCTAACTGTGTCACTTGTTTGGCGACTTTGGCCCGGCGGCTGCCAGATGACAGCCGAACTATCGGGAAGCGAAGCCTAACTGTGTCACTTGTTTGGCGACTTTGGCCCGGCGGCTGCAAGATGACAGCCGAACTATCGGGAAGCGAAGCCTAACAGTGTCACTTGTTTGGCGACTTTGGCCCGGCGGCTGCCAGATGACAGCCGAACTATCGGGAAGCGAAGCCTAACTGTGTCACTTGTTTGGCGACTTTGACCCAACGGCTAACAGATGACAGCCGAACTATCGGGAAGCGAAGCCTAACTGTGTCACTTGTTTGGCGACTTTGGCCCGGCGGCTGCCAGATGAAAGCCGAACTATCAGGAAGCGAAGCCTAACTGTGTCACATGTTTGGCGACTTTGGCTCGGCGGCTGCCAGATGACAGCCGAACTATCGGGAAGCGAAGCCTAACTTTGGCACTTGTTTGGCGACTTTGGCCCGGCGGCTGCCAGATGACAGCCGAACTATCGGGAAGCGAAGCCAACTTTGGCACTTGTTTGGCGACTTTGGCCCGCAGCTGCCAGATGACAGCCGAACTATCGGGAAGCGAAGCCTAGCTTTGGCACTTGTTTGGCGACTTTGGCCCGGCGGCTGCCAGATGACAGCCGAACTATCGGGAAGTGAAGCGTAACTTTGGCACTTGTTTGGCGACTTTGGCCTGTAGCTGCCAGATGACAGCCGAACTATCGGGAAGCGAAGCCTAACTTTGGCACTTGTTTGGCGACTTTGGCCCGGCGGCTGCCAGATGACAGCCGAACTATCGGGAAGCGAAGCCTAACTGTGTCACTTGTTTGGCGACTTTGGCCCGCAGCTGCCAGATGTGAGCCGAACTATCGGGAAGCGAAGCCTAGCTTCGGCACTTGTTTGGCGACTTTGGCCCGGCGGCTGCCAGATGACAGCCGAACTATCGGGAAGCGAAGCCTAACTTTGGCACTTGTTTGGCGACTTTGGCCTGTAGCTGCCAGATGACAGCCGAAGTATCGGGAAGCGAAGCCTAACTTTGGCACTTGTTTCGCGACTTTGGCCCTGCGGCTGCCAAATGACAGCCGAACTATCGGGAAGCGAAGCCTAACTTTGACACTTGTTTGGCGACTTTGGCCCGGCGGCTGCCAGATGACAGCCGAACTATCGGGAAGCGAAGCCTAACTGTGTCACTTGTTTGGCGACTTTGGCCCGGCGGCTGCCAGATGACAGCCGAACTATCGGGAAGCGAAGCCTGTGTCACTTGTTTGGCGACTTTGGCCCGGCGGCTGCCAGATGACAGCCGAACTATCGGGAAGCGAAGCCTAACTGTGTCACTTGTTTGGCGACTTTGGCTCGGCGGCTGCCAGATGACAGCCGAACTATCGGGAAGCGAAGCCTAACTTTGGCACTTGTTTGGCGACTTTGGCCCGGCGGCTGCCAGATGACAGCCGAACTATCGGGAAGCGAAACCTAACTTTGACACTTGTTTGGCGACTTTGGCCCGGCGGCTGCCAGATGACAGCCGAACTATCGGGAAGCGAAGCCTAGCTTTGGCACTTGTTTGGTGACTTTGGCCCGGCGGCTGCCAGATGACAGCCGAAGTATCGGGAAGCGAAGCCTAACTTTGGCACTTGTTTCGCGACTTTGGCCCTGCGGCTGCCAAATGACAGCCGAACTATCGGGAAGCGAAGCCTAACTTTGACACTTGTTTGGCGACTTTGGCCCGGCGGCTGCCAGATGACAGCCGAACTATCGGGAAGCGAAGCCTAACTGTGTCACTTGTTTGGCGACTTTGGCCCGGCGGCTGCCAGATGACAGCCGAACTATCGGGAAGCGAAGCCTGTGTCAGTTGTTTGGCGACTTTGGCCCGGCGGCTGCCAGATGACAGCCGAACTATCGGGAAGCGAAGCCTAACTGTGTCACTTGTTTGGCGACTTTGGCCCGGCGGCTGCCAGATGACAGCCGAACTATCGGGAAGCGAAGCCTAACTGTGTCACTTGTTTGGCGACTTTGGCCCGGCGGCTGCCAGATGACAGCCGAACTATCGGGAAGCGAAGCCTAACAGTGTCACTTGTTTGGCGACTTTGGCCCGGCGGCTGCCAGATGACAGCCGAACTATCGGGAAGCGAAGCCTAACTGTGTCACTTGTTTGGCGACTTTGACCCAACGGCTAACAGATGACAGCCGAACTATCGGGAAGCGAAGCCTAACTGTGTCACTTGTTTGGCGACTTTGGCCCGGCGGCTGCCAGATGAAAGCCGAACTATCAGGAAGCGAAGCCTAACTGTGTCACATGTTTGGCGACTTTGGCTCGGCGGCTGCCAGATGACAGCCGAACTATCGGGAAGCGAAGCCTAAACTTTGGCACTTGTTTGGCGACTTTGGCCCGGCGGCTGCCAGATGACAGCCGAACTATCGGGAAGCGAAGCCTAGCTTTGGCACTTTTTTGGCGACTTTGGCCCTGCGGCTGCCAAATGACAGCCGAACTATCGGGAAGCGAAGCCTAACTTTGACACTTGTTTGGCGACTTTGGCCCGGCGGCTGCCAGATGACAGCCGAACTATCGGGAAGCGAAGCCTAACTGTGTCACTTGTTTGGCGACTTTGGCCCGCAGCTGCCAGATGACAGCCGAACTATCGGGAAGCGAAGCCTAGCTTTGGCACTTGTTTGGCGACTTTGGCCCGGCGGCTGCCAGATGACAGCCGAACTATCGGGAAGTGAAGCGTAACTTTGGCACTTGTTTGGCGACTTTGGCCTGTAGCTGCCAGATGACAGCCGAACTATCGGGAAGCGAAGCCTAACTTTGGCACTTGTTTGGCGACTTTGGCCCGGCGGCTGCCAGATGACAGCCGAACTATCGGGAAGCGAAGCCTAGCTTTGGCACTTGTTTGGCGACTTTGGCCCGGCGGCTGCCAGATGACAGCCGAACTATCGGGAAGCGAAGCCTAACTGTGTCACTTGTTTGGCGACTTTGGCCCGGCGGCTGCCAGATGACAGCCGAACTATCGGGAAGCGAAGCCTAACTTTGGCACTTGTTTGGCGACTTTGGCCTGTAGCTGCCAGATGACAGCCGAACTATCGGGAAGCGAAGCCTAGCTTTGGCACTTGTTTGGTGACTTTGGCCCGGCGGCTGCCAGATGACAGCCGAAGTATCGGGAAGCGAAGCCTAACTTTGGCACTTGTTTCGCGACTTTGGCCCTGCGGCTGCCAAATGACAGCCGAACTATCGGGAAGCGAAGCCTAACTTTGACACTTGTTTGGCGACTTTGGCACGGCGGCTGCCAGATGACAGCCGAACTATCGGGAAGCGAAGCCTAACTGTGTCACTTGTTTGGCGACTTTGGCCCGGCGGCTGCCAGATGACAGCCGAACTATCGGGAAGCGAAGCCTGTGTCACTTGTTTGGCGACTTTGGCCCGGCGGCTGCCAGATGACAGCCGAACTATCGGGAAGCGAAGCCTAACTGTGTCACTTGTTTGGCGACTTTGGCCCGGCGGCTGCCAGATGACAGCCGAACTATCGGGAAGCGAAGCCTAACTGTGTCACTTGTTTGGCGACTTTGGCCCGGCGGCTGCCAGATGACAGCCGAACTATCGGGAAGCGAAGCCTAACTGTGTAACTTGTTTGGCGACTTTGGCCCGGCGGCTGCCAGATGACAGCCGAACTATCGGGAAGCGAAGCCTAACTGTGTCACTTGTTTGGCGACTTTGGCCCAACGGCTAACAGATGACAGCCGAACTATCGGGAAGCGAAGCCTAACTGTGTCACTTGTTTGGCGACTTTGACCCAACGGCTAACAGATGACAGCCGAACTATCGGGAAGCGAAGCCTAACTGTGTCACTTGTTTGGCGACTTTGGCCCGGCGGCTGCCAGATGAAAGCCGAACTATCAGGAAGCGAAGCCTAACTGTGTCACATGTTTGGCGACTTTGGCTCGGCGGCTGCCAGATGACAGCCGAACTATCGGGAAGCGAAGCCTAAACTTTGGCACTTGTTTGGCGACTTTGGCCCGGCGGCTGCCAGATGACAGCCGAACTATCGGGAAGCGAAGCCTAGCTTTGGCACTTTTTTGGCGACTTTGGCCCTGCGGCTGCCAAATGACAGCCGAACTATCGGGAAGCGAAGCCTAACTTTGACACTTGTTTGGCGACTTTGGCCCGGCGGCTGCCAGATGACAGCAGAACTATCGGGAAGCGAAGCCTAACTGTGTCACTTGTTTGGCGACTTTGGCCCGCAGCTGCCAGATGACAGCCTAACTATCGGGAAGCGAAGCCTAGCTTTGGCACTTGTTTGGCGACTTTGGCCCGGCGGCTGCCAGATGACAGCCGAACTATCGGGAAGTGAAGCGTAACTTTGGCACTTGTTTGGCGACTTTGGCCTGTAGCTGCCAGATGACAGCCGAACTATCGGGAAGCGAAGCCTAGCTTTGGCACTTGTTTGGCGACTTTGGCCCGGCGGCTGCCAGATGACAGCCGAACTATCGGGAAGCGAAGCCTAACTGTGTCACTTGTTTGGCGACTTTGGCCCGCAGCTGCCAGATGAGAGCCGAACTATCGGGAAGCGAAGCCTAGCTTTGGCACTTGTTTGGCGACTTTGGCCCGGCGGCTGCCAGATGACAGCCGAACTATCGGGAAGCGAAGCCTAACTTTGGCACTTGTTTGGCGACTTTGGCCTGTAGCTGCCAGATGACAGCCGAACTATCGGGAAGCGAAGCCTAGCTTTGGCACTTGTTTGGTGACTTTGGCCCGGCGGCTGCCAGATGACAGCCGAAGTATCGGGAAGCGAAGCCTAACTTTGGCACTTGTTTCGCGACTTTGGCCCTGCGGCTGCCAAATGACAGCCGAACTATCGGGAAGCGAAGCCTAACTTTGACACTTGTTTGGCGACTTTGGCCCGGCGGCTGCCAGATGACAGCCGAACTATCGGGAAGCGAAGCCTGTGTCACTTGTTTGGCGACTTTGGCCCGGCGGCTGCCAGATGACAGCCGAACTATCGGGAAGCGAAGCCTAACTGTGTCACTTGTTTGGCGACTTTGGCCCGGCGGCTGCCAGATGACAGCCGAACTATCGGGAAGCGAAGCCTAACTGTGTCACTTATTTGGCGACTTTGGCCCGGCGGCTGCCAGATGACAGCCGAACTATCGGGAAGCGAAGCCTAACTGTGTAACTTGTTTGGCGACTTTGGCCCGGCGGCTGCCAGATGACAGCCGAACTATCGGGAAGCGAAGCCTAACTGTGTCACTTGTTTGGCGACTTTGGCCCAACGGCTAACAGATGACAGCCGAACTATCGGGAAGCGAAGCCTAACTGTGTCACTTGTTTGGCGACTTTGGCCCGGCGGCTGCCAGATGAAAGCCGAACTATCAGGAAGCGAAGCCTAACTGTGTCACATGTTTGGCGACTTTGGCTCGGCGGCTGCGAGATGACAGCCGAACTATCGGGAAGCGAAGCCTAACTTTGGCACTTGTTTGGCGACTTTGGCCCGGCGGCTGCCAGATGACAGCCGAACTATCGGGAAGCGAAGCCTAGCTTTGGCACTTGTTTGGCGACTTTGGCCCTGCGGCTGCCAAATGACAGCCGAACTATCGGGAAGCGAAGCCTAACCTTGACACTTGTTTGGCGACTTTGGCCCGGCGGCTGCCAGATGACAGCCGAACTATCGGGAAGCGAAGCCTAACTGTGTCACTTGTTTGGCGACTTTGGCCCGCAGCTGCCAGATGACAGCCGAACTATCGGGAAGCGAAGCCTAGCTTTGGCACTTGTTTGCGCGACTTTGGCCCGGCGGCTGCCAGATGACAGCCGAACTATCGGGAAGTGAAGCGTAACTTTGGCACTTGTTTGGCGACTTTGGCCTGTAGCTGCCAGATGACAGCCGAACTATCGGGAAGCGAAGCCTAACTTTGACACTTGTTTGGCGACTTTGGCCCGGCGGCTGCCAGATGACAGCCGAACTATCGGGAAGCGAAGCCTAACTGTGTCACTTGTTTGGCGACTTTGGCCCGCAGCTGCCAGATGAGAGCCGAACTATCGGGAAGCGAAGCCTAGCTTTGGCACTTGTTTGGCGACTTTGGCCCGGCGGCTGCCAGATGACAGCCGAACTATCGGGAAGCGAAGCCTAACTTTGGCACTTGTTTGGCGACTTTGGCCTGTAGCTGCCAGATGACAGCCGAACTATCGGGAAGCGAAGCCTAACTTTGGCACTTGTTTGGCGACTTTGGCCCGGCGGCTGCCAGATGACAGCCGAACTATCGGGAAGCGAAGCCTAACTGTGTCACTTGTTTGGCGACTTTGGCCCGCAGCTGCCAGATGACAGCCGAACTATCGGGAAGCGAAGCGTAGCTTTGGCACTTGTTTGGCGACTTTGGCCCGGCGGCTGCCAGATGACAGCTGAACTATCGGGAAGCGAAGCCTAACTTTGGCACTTGTTTGGCGACTTTGGCCCTGCGGCTGCCAAATGACAGCCGAACTATCGGGAAGCGAAGCCTAACTTTGACACTTGTTTGGCGACTTTGGCCTGTAGCTGCCAGATGACAGCCGAACTATCGGGAAGCGAAGCCTAACTGTGTAACTTGTTTGGCGACTTTGGCCCGGCGGCTGCCAGATGACAGCCGAACTATCGGGAAGCGAAGCCTAACTGTGTCACTTGTTTGGCGACTTTGGCCCAACGGCTAACAGATGACAGCCGAACTATCGGGAAGCGAAGCCTAACTGTGTCACTTGTTTGGCGACTTTGGCCCGGCGGCTGCCAGATGAAAGCCGAACTATCAGGAAGCGAAGCCTAACTGTGTCACATGTTTGGCGACTTTGGCTCGGCGGCTGCGAGATGACAGCCGAACTATCGGGAAGCGAAGCCTAACTTTGGCACTTGTTTGGCGACTTTGGCCCGGCGGCTGCCAGATGACAGCCGAACTATCGGGAAGCGAAGCCTAGCTTTGGCACTTGTTTGGCGACTTTGGCCCTGCGGCTGCCAAATGACAGCCGAACTATCGGGAAGCGAAGCCTAACCTTGACACTTGTTTGGCGACTTTGGCCCGGCGGCTGCCAGATGACAGCCGAACTATCGGGAAGCGAAGCCTAACTGTGTCACTTGTTTGGCGACTTTGGCCCGCAGCTGCCAGATGACAGCCGAACTATCGGGAAGCGAAGCCTAGCTTTGGCACTTGTTTGCGCGACTTTGGCCCGGCGGCTGCCAGATGACAGCCGAACTATCGGGAAGTGAAGCGTAACTTTGGCACTTGTTTGGCGACTTTGGCCTGTAGCTGCCAGATGACAGCCGAACTATCGGGAAGCGAAGCCTAACTTTGACACTTGTTTGGCGACTTTGGCCCGGCGGCTGCCAGATGACAGCCGAACTATCGGGAAGCGAAGCCTAACTGTGTCACTTGTTTGGCGACTTTGGCCCGCAGCTGCCAGATGAGAGCCGAACTATCGGGAAGCGAAGCCTAGCTTTGGCACTTGTTTGGCGACTTTGGCCCGGCGGCTGCCAGATGACAGCCGAACTATCGGGAAGCGAAGCCTAACTTTGGCACTTGTTTGGCGACTTTGGCCTGTAGCTGCCAGATGACAGCCGAACTATCGGGAAGCGAAGCCTAACTTTGGCACTTGTTTGGCGACTTTGGCCCGGCGGCTGCCAGATGACAGCCGAACTATCGGGAAGCGAAGCCTAACTGTGTCACTTGTTTGGCGACTTTGGCCCGCAGCTGCCAGATGACAGCCGAACTATCGGGAAGCGAAGCGTAGCTTTGGCACTTGTTTGGCGACTTTGGCCCGGCGGCTGCCAGATGACAGCTGAACTATCGGGAAGCGAAGCCTAACTTTGGCACTTGTTTGGCGACTTTGGCCCTGCGGCTGCCAAATGACAGCCGAACTATCGGGAAGCGAAGCCTAACTTTGACACTTGTTTGGCGACTTTGGCCTGTAGCTGCCAGATGACAGCCAAACTATCGGGAAGCGAAGCCTAACTTTGGCACTTGTTTGGCGACTTTGGCCCGGCGGCTGCCAGATGACAGCCGAACTATCGGGAAGCGAAGCCTAGCTTTGGCACTTGTTTGGCGACTTTGGCCCTGCGGCTGCAAATGACAGCCGAACTATCGGGAAGCGAAGCCTAACTTTGACACTTGTTTGGCGACTTTGGCCCGGCGGCTGCCAGATGACAGCCGAACTATCGGCAAGCGAAGCCTAACTTTGACACTTGTTTGGCGACTTTGGCCCGGCAGCTGCCAAATGACAGCCGAACTATCGGGAAGCGAAGCCTAACTTTGACACTTGTTTGGCGACTTTGGCCCGGCGGCTGCCAGATGACAGCCGAACTATCGGGAAGCGAAGCCAAGCTTTGGCACTTGTTTGGCGACTTTGGCCCGGCGGCTGCCAGATGACAGCCGAACTATCGGGAAGCGAAGCCTAGCTTTGGCACTTGTTTGGCGACTTTGGCCCTGCGGCTGCAAATGACAGCCGAACTATCGGGAAGCGAAGCCTAACTTTGACACTTGTTTGGCGACTTTGGCCCGGCGGCTGCCAGATGACAGCCGAACTATCGGCAAGCGAAGCCTAACTTTGACACTTGTTTGGCGACTTTGGCCCGGCGGCTGCCAAATGACAGCCGAACTATCGGGAAGCGAAGCCTAACTTTGACACTTGTTTGGCGACTTTGGCCCGGCGGCTGCCAGATGACAGCCGAACTATCGGGAAGCGAAGCCTAGCTTTGGCACTTGTTTGGCGACTTTGGCCCGGCGGCTGCCAGATGACAGCCGAACTATCGGGAAGCGAAGCCTAGCTTTGGCACTTGTTTGGCGACTTTGGCCCTGCGGCTGCAAAATGACAGCCGAACTATCGGGAAGCGAAGCCTAACTGTGTCACTTGTTTGGCGACTTTGGCCCGGCGGCTGCCAGATGACAGCCGAACTATCGGGTAGCGAAGCCTAACTGTGCCACTTGTTTGGCGACTTTGGCCCGGCGGCTGCCAGATGACAGCCGAACTATCGGGAAGCGAAGCCTAAATGTGTCACTTGTTTGGCGACTTTGGCTCGGCGGCTGCCAGATGACAGCCGAACTATCGGGAAGCGAAGCCTAACTGTGTCACTTGTTTGGCGACTTTGGCCCGGCGGCTCCCAGATGACAGCCGAACTATCGGGAAGCGAAGCCTAACTGTGTCACTTGTTTGGCGACTTTGGCCCGGCGGCTGCCAGATGACAGCCGAACTATCGGGAAGCGAAGCCTAACTGTGTCACTTGTTTGGCGACTTTGGCCCGGCGGCTGCCAGATGACAGCCGAACTATCGGGAAGCGAAGCCTAACTTTGACACTTGTTTGGCGACTTTGGCCCGGCGGCTGCCAGATGACAGCCGAACTATCGGGAAGCGAAGCCTAACTGTGTCACTTGTTTGGCGACGTTGGCCCAGCGGCTGCCAGATGACAGCCGAACTATCGGGAAGCGAAGCCTGTGTCACTTGTTTGGCGACTTTGGCCCGGCGGCTGCCAGATGACAGCCGAACTATCGGGAAGCGAAGCCTAACTGTGTCACTTGTTTGGCGACTTTGGCCCGGCGGCTGCCAGATGACAGCCGAACTATCGGGAAGCGAAGCCTAGCTTTGGCATTTGTTTGGTGACTTTGGCCCGGCGGCTGCCATATGACAGCCGAAGTATCGGGAAGCGAAGCCTAACTTTGGCACTTGTTTCGCGACTTTGGCCCTGCGGCTGCCAAATGACAGCCGAACTATCGGGAAGCGAAGCCTAGCTTTGGCACTTGTTTGGCGACTTTGGCCCGGCGGCTGCCAGATGACAGCCGAACTATCGGGAAGCGAAGCCTAGCTTTGGCACTTGTTTGGCGACTTTGGCCCTGCGGCTGCCAAATGACAGCCGAACTATCGGGAAGCGAAGCCTAACTTTGACACTTGTTTGGCGACTTTGGCGGGCGGCTGCCAGATGACAGCCGAACTATCGGGAAGCGAAGCCTAGCTTTGGCACTTGTTTGGTGACTTTGGCCCGGCGGCTGCCAGATGACAGCCGAAGTATCGGGAAGCGAAGCCTAACTTTGGCACTTGTTTCGCGACTTTGGCCCTGCGGCTGCCAAATGACAGCCGAACTATCGGGAAGCGAAGCCTAACTGTGTCACGTGTTTGGCGACTTTGGCCCGGCGGCTGCCAGATGACAGCCGAACTATCGGGAAGCGAAGCCTAACTGTGTCACTTGTTTGGCGACTTTGGCCCGGCGGCTGCCAGATGACAGCCGAACTATCGGGAAGCGAAGCCTAACTGTGTCACTTGTTTGGCGACTTTGGCCCGGCGGCTGCCAGATGACAGCCGAACTATCGGGAAGCGAAGCCTAACTGTGTCACTTGTTTGGCGACTTTGGCCCGGCGGCTGCCAGATGACAGCCGAACTATCGGGAAGCGAAGCCTAACTGTGTCACTTGTTTGGCGACTTTGGCTCGGCGGCTGCCAGATGACAGCCGAACTATCGGGAAGCGAAGCCTAACTGTGTCACTTGTTTGGCGACTTTGGCCCGGCGGCTGCCCGATGACAGCCGAACTATCGGGAAGCGAAGCCTAACTGTGTCGCTTGTTTGGCGACTTTGGCCCGGCGGCTGCCAGATGACAGCCGAACTATCGGGAAGCGAAGCCTAACTGTGTCACTTGTTTGGCGACTTTGGCCCGGCGGCTGCCAGATGACAGCCGAACTATCGGGAAGCGAAGCCTACCTGTGTCACTTGTTTGGCGACTCTGGCCCGGCGGCTGCCAGATGACAGCCGAACTATCTGGAAGCGAAGCCTAACTGTGTCACTTGTTTGGCGACTTTGGCCCGGCGGCTGCCAGATGACAGCCGAACTATCGGGAAGCGAAGCCTAACTGTGTAACTTGTTTGGCGACTTTGGCCCGGCGGCTGCCAGATGACAGCCGAACTATCGGGAAGCGAAGCCTAGCTTTGGCACTTGTTTGGCGACTTTGGCCTGTAGCTGCGAGATGACAGCCGAACTATCGGGAAGCGAAGCCTAACTGTGTCACTTGTTTGGCGACTTTGGCCCGGCGGCTGCCAGATGACAGCCGAACTATCGGGAAGCGAAGCCTAACTGTGTCACTTGTTTGGCGACTTTGGCCCGGCGGCTGCCAGATGACAGCCGAACTATCGGGAAGCGAAGCCTAACTGTGTCACTTGTTTGGCGACTTTGGCTCGGCGGCTGCCAGATGACAGCCGAACTATCGGGAAGCGAAGCCTAACTGTGTCACTTGTTTGGCGACTTTGGCCCGGCGGCTGCCCGATGACAGCCGAACTATCGGGAAGCGAAGCCTAACTGTGTCGCTTGTTTGGCGACTTTGGCCCGGCGGCTGCCAGATGACAGCCGAACTATCGGGAAGCGAAGCCTAACTGTGTCACTTGTTTGGCGACTTTGGCCCGGCGGCTGCCAGATGACAGCCGAACTATCGGGAAGCGAAGCCTACCTGTGTCACTTGTTTGGCGACTCTGGCCCGGCGGCTGCCAGATGACAGCCGAACTATCGGGAAGCGAAGCCTAACTGTGTCACTTGTTTGGCGACTTTGGCCCGGCGGCTGCCAGATGACAGCCGAACTATCGGGAAGCGAAGCCTAACTGTGTAACTTGTTTGGCGACTTTGGCCCGGCGGCTGCCAGATGACAGCCGAACTATCGGGAAGCGAAGCCTAGCTTTGGCACTTGTTTGGCGACTTTGGCCTGTAGCTGCGAGATGACAGCCGAACTATCGGGAAGCGAAGCCTAACTGTGTCACTTGTTTGGCGACTTTGGCCCGGCGGCTGCCAGATGACAGCCGAACTATCGGGAAGCGAAGCCTAACTGTGTCACTTGTTTGGCGACTTTGGCCCGGCGGCTGCCAGATGACAGCCGAACTATCGGGAAGCGAAGCCTAACTGTGTCACTTGTTTGGCGACTTTGGCCCGGCGGCTGCCAGATGACATCCGAACTATCGGGAAGCGAAGCCTAACTGTGTCACTTGTTTGGCGACTTTGGCTCGGCGGCTGCCAGATGACAGCCGAACTATCGGGAAGCGAAGCCTAACTGTGTCACTTGTTTGGCGACTTTGGCCCGGCGGCTGCCAGATGACAGCCGAACTATCGGGAAGCGAAGCCTAACTGTGTCACTTGTTTGGCGAGTTTGGCCAGGCGGCTGCCAGATGGCAGCCGAACTATCGGGAAGCGAAGCCTAACTGTGTCACTTGTTTGGCGACTTTGGCCCGGCGGCTGCCAGATGACAGCCGAACTATCGGGAAGCGAAGCCTAACTGTGTCACTTGTTTGGCGACTTTGGCCCGGCGGCTGCCAGATGACAGCCGAACTATCGGGAAGCGAAGCCTACCTGTGTCAGTTGTTTGGCGACTCTGGCCCTGCGGCTGCCAGATGACAGCCGAACTATCGGGAAGCGAAGCCTAAGTGTGTCACTTGTTTAGCGACTTTGGCCCGGCGGCTGCCAGATGACAGCCGAACTATCGGGAAGCGAAGCCTAACTGTGTCACTTGTTTGGCGACTTTGGCCCGGCGGCTGCCAGATGACAGCCGAACTATCGGGAAGCGAAGCCTAACTGTGTCACTTGTTTGGCGACTTTGGCCCGGCGGCTGCCAGATGACAGCCGAACTATCGGGAAGCGAAGCCTAACTGTGTCACTTGTTTGGCGACTTTGGCCCGGCGGCTGCCAGATGACAGCCGAACTATCGGGAAGCGAAGCCTAGCTTTGGCACTTGTTTGGCGACTTTGGCCTGTAGCTGCCAGATGACAGCCGAACTATCGGGAAGCGAAGCCTAACTGTGTCACTTGTTTGGCGACTTTGGCCCGGCGGCTGCCAGATGACAGCCGAACTATCGGGAAGCGAAGCCTAACTGTGTCACTTGTTTGGCGACTTTGGCCCGGCGGCTGCCAGATGACAGCCGAACTATCGGGAAGCGAAGCCTAACTGTGTCACTTGTTTGGCGACTTTGGCCCGGCGGCTGCCAGATGACATCCGAACTATCGGGAAGCGAAGCCTAACTGTGTCACTTGTTTGGCGACTTTGGCTCGGCGGCTGCCAGATGACAGCCGAACTATCGGGAAGCGAAGCCTAACTGTGTCACTTGTTTGGCGACTTCGGCCCGGCGGCTGCCAGATGACAGCCGAACTATCGGGAAGCGACGCCTAACTGTGTCACTTGTTTGGCGACTTTGGCCAGGCGGCTGCCAGATGGCAGCCGAACTATCGGGAAGCGAAGCCTAACTGTGTCACTTGTTTGGCGACTTTGGCCCGGCGGCTGCCAGATGACAGCCGAACTATCGGGAAGCGAAGCCTAACTGTGTCACTTGTTTGGCGACTTTGGCCCGGCGGCTGCCAGATGACAGCCGAACTATCGGAAGCGAAGCCTAACTGTGTCACTTGTTTGGCGACTATGGCCCGGCGGCTGCCAGATGACAGCCGAACTATCGGGAAGCGAGCCTAACTGTGTCACTTGTTTAGCGACTTTGGCCCGGCGGCTGCCAGATGACAGCCGAACTATCGTGAAGCGAAGCCTAACTGTGTCACTTGTTTGGCGACTTTGGCCCGGCGGCTGCCAGATGACAGCCGAACTATCGGGAAGCGAAGCCTAGCTTTGGCACTTGTTTGGCGACTTTGGCCCGGCGGCTGCCAGATGACAGCCGAACTATCGGGAAGCGAAGCCTAACTTTGGCACTTGTTTGGCGACTTTGGCCCTGCGGCTGCCAGATGACAGCCGAACTATCGGGAAGCGAAGCCTAACTGTGTCACTTGTTTGGCGACTTTGGCCCGGCGGCTGCCAGATGACAGCCGAACTATCGGGAAGCGAAGCCTACCTGTGTCAGTTGTTTGGCGACTCTGGCCCGGCGGCTGCCAGATGACAGCCGAACTATCGGGAAGCGAAGCCTAACTGTGTCACTTGTTTAGCGACTTTGGCCCGGCGGCTGCCAGATGACAGCCGAACTATCGGGAAGCGAAGCCTAACTGTGTCAATTGTTTGGCGACTTTGGCCCGGCGGCTGCCAGATGACAGCCGAACTATCGGGAAGCGAAGCCTAACTGTGTCACTTGTTTGGCGACTTTGGCCCGGCGGCTGCCAGATGACAGCCGAACTATCGGGAAGCGAAGCCTACCTGTGTCAGTTGTTTGGCGACTCTGGCCCGGCGGCTGCCAGATGACAGCCGAACTATCGGGAAGCGAAGCCTAACTGTGTCACTTGTTTAGCGACTTTGGCCCGGCGGCTGCCA
This sequence comes from Ixodes scapularis, assembly GCF_016920785.2. Taxonomy (NCBI): domain Eukaryota; kingdom Metazoa; phylum Arthropoda; class Arachnida; order Ixodida; family Ixodidae; genus Ixodes; species Ixodes scapularis. The sequence goes on along the minus strand of NW_024609868.1, from coordinate 157,078,222 downwards.
GATGACAGCCGAACTATCGGGAAGCGAAGCCTAACTGTGTCACTTGTTTGGCGACTTTGGCCCGGCGGCTGCCAGATGACAGCCGAACTATCGGGAAGCGAAGCCTAGCTTTGGCACTTGTTTGGTGACTTTGGCCCGGCGGCTGCCATATGACAGCCGAAGTATCGGGAAGCGAAGCCTAACTTTGGCACTTGTTTCGCGACTTTGGACCTGCGGCTGCCAAATGACAGCCGAACTATCGGGAAGCGAAGCCTAGCTTTGGCACTTGTTTGGCGACTTTGGCCCGGCGGCTGCCAGATGACAGCCGAACTATCGGGAAGCGAAGCCTAGCTTTGGCACTTGTTTGGCGACTTTGGCCCTGCGGCTGCCAAATGACAGCCGAACTATCGGGAAGCGAAGCCTAACTTTGACACTTGTTTGGCGACTTTGGCGGGCGGCTGCCAGATGACAGCCGAACTATCGGGAAGCGAAGCCTAGCTTTGGCACTTGTTTGGTGACTTTGGCCCGGCGGCTGCCAGATGACAGCCGAAGTATCGGGAAGCGAAGCCTAACTTTGGCACTTGTTTCGCGACTTTGGCCCTGCGGCTGCCAAATGACAGCCGAACTATCGGGAAGCGAAGCCTAACTTTGACACTTGTTTGGCGACTTTGGCCCGGCGGCTGCCAGATGACAGCCGAACTATCGGGAAGCGAAGCCTAACTGTGTCACGTGTTTGGCGACTTTGGCCCGGCGGCTGCCAGATGACAGCCGAACTATCGGGAAGCGAAGCCTAACTGTGTCACTTGTTTGGCGACTTTGGCCCGGCGGCTGCCAGATGACAGCCGAACTATCGGGAAGCGAAGCCTAACTGTGTCACTTGTTTGGCGACTTTGGCCCGGCGGCTGCCAGATGACAGCCGAACTATCGGGAAGCGAAGCCTAACTGTGTCACTTGTTTGTCGACTTTGGCCCGGCGGCTGCCAGATGACAGCCGAACTATCGGGAAGCGAAGCCTAACTGTGTCACTTGTTTGGCGACTTTGGCTCGGCGGCTGCCAGATGACAGCCGAACTATCGGGAAGCGAAGCCTAACTGTGTCACTTGTTTGGCGACTTTGGCCCGGCGGCTGCCCGATGACAGCCGAACTATCGGGAAGCGAAGCCTAACTGTGTCACTTGTTTGGCGACTTTGGCCCGGCGGCTGCCAGATTACAGCCGAACTATCGGGAAGCGAAGCCTAACTGTGTCGCTTGTTTGGCGACTTTGGCCCGGCGGCTGCCAGATGACAGCCGAACTATCGGGAAGCGAAGCCTAACTGTGTCACTTGTTTGGCGACTTTGGCCCGGCGGCTGCCAGATGACAGCCGAACTATCGGGAAGCGAAGCCTACCTGTGTCACTTGTTTGGCGACTCTGGCCCGGCGGCTGCCAGATGACAGCCGAACTATCGGGAAGCGAAGCCTAACTGTGTCACTTGTTTGGCGACTTTGGCCCGGCGGCTGCCAGATGACAGCCGAACTATCGGGAAGCGAAGCCTAACTGTGTAACTTGTTTGGCGACTTTGGCCCGGCGGCTGCCAGATGACAGCCGAACTATCGGGAAGCGAAGCCTAGCTTTGGCACTTGTTTGGCGACTTTGGCCTGTAGCTGCCAGATGACAGCCGAACTATCGGGAAGCGAAGCCTAACTGTGTCACTTGTTTGGCGACTTTGGCCCGGCGGCTGCCAGATGACAGCCGAACTATCGGGAAGCGAAGCCTAACTGTGTCACTTGTTTGGCGACTTTGGCCCGGCGGCTGCCAGATGACAGCCGAACTATCGGGAAGCGAAGCCTAACTGTGTCACTTGTTTGGCGACTTTGGCCCGGCGGCTGCCAGATGACATCCGAACTATCGGGAAGCGAAGCCTAACTGTGTCACTTGTTTGGCGACTTTGGCTCGGCGGCTGCCAGATGACAGCCGAACTATCGGGAAGCGAAGCCTAACTGTGTCACTTGTTTGGCGACTTTGGCCCGGCGGCTGCCAGATGACAGCCGAACTATCGGGAAGCGAAGCCTAACTGTGTCACTTGTTTGGCGACTTTGGCCAGGCGGCTGCCAGATGGCAGCCGAACTATCGGGAAGCGAAGCCTAACTGTGTCACTTGTTTGGCGACTTTGGCCCGGCGGCTGCCAGATGACAGCCGAACTATCGGGAAGCGAAGCCTAACTGTGTCACTTGTTTGGCGACTTTGGCCCGGCGGCTGCCAGATGACTGCCGAACTATCGGGAAGCGAAGCCTACCTGTGTCAGTTGTTTGGCGACTCTGGCCCTGCGGCTGCCAGATGACAGCCGAACTATCGGGAAGCGAAGCCTAACTGTGTCACTTGTTTGGCGACTTTGGCCCGGCGGCTGCCAGATGACAGCCGAACTATCGGGAAGCGAAGCCTAACTGTGTCACTTGTTTGGCGACTTTGGCCAGGCGGCTGCCAGATGGCAGCCGAACTATCGGGAAGCGAAGCCTAACTGTGTCACTTGTTTGGCGACTTTGGCCCGGCGGCTGCCAGATGACAGCCGAACTATCGGGAAGCGAAGCCTAACTGTGTCACTTGTTTGGCGACTTTGGCCCGGCGGCTGCCAGATGACAGCCGAACTATCGGGAAGCGAAGCCTACCTGTGTCAGTTGTTTGGCGACTCTGGCCCTGCGGCTGCCAGATGACAGCCGAACTATCGGGAAGCGAAGCCTAAGTGTGTCACTTGTTTAGCGACTTTGGCCCGGCGGCTGCCAGATGACAGCCGAACTATCGGGAAGCGAAGCCTAACTGTGTCACTTGTTTGGCGACTTTGGCCCGGCGGCTGCCAGATGACAGCCGAACTATCGGGAAGCGAAGCCTAACTGTGTCACTTGTTTGGCGACTTTGGCCCGGCGGCTGCCAGATGACAGCCGAACTATCGGGAAGCGAAGCCTAGCTTTGGCACTTGTTTGGCGACTTTGGCCTGTAGCTGCCAGATGACAGCCGAACTATCGGGAAGCGAAGCCTAACTGTGTCACTTGTTTGGCGACTTTGGCCCGGCGGCTGCCAGATGACAGCCGAACTATCGGGAAGCGAAGCCTAACTGTGTCACTTGTTTGGCGACTTTGGCCCGGCGGCTGCCAGATGACAGCCGAACTATCGGGAAGCGAAGCCTAACTGTGTCACTTGTTTGGCGACTTTGGCCCGGCGGCTGCCAGATGACATCCGAACTATCGGGAAGCGAAGCCTAACTGTGTCACTTGTTTGGCGACTTTGGCTCGGCGGCTGCCAGATGACAGCCGAACTATCGGGAAGCGAAGCCTAACTGTGTCACTTGTTTGGCGACTTTGGCCCGGCGGCTGCCAGATGACAGCCGAACTATCGGGAAGCGAAGCCTAACTGTGTCACTTGTTTGGCGACTTTGGCCAGGCGGCTGCCAGATGGCAGCCGAACTATCGGGAAGCGAAGCCTAACTGTGTCACTTGTTTGGCGACTTTGGCCCGGCGGCTGCCAGATGACAGCCGAACTATCGGGAAGCGAAGCCTAACTGTGTCACTTGTTTGGCGACTTTGGCCCGGCGGCTGCCAGATGACAGCCGAACTATCGGAAGCGAAGCCTAACTGTGTCACTTGTTTGGCGACTATGGCCCGGCGGCTGCCAGATGACAGCCGAACTATCGGGAAGCGAGCCTAACTGTGTCACTTGTTTAGCGACTTTGGCCCGGCGGCTGCCAGATGACAGCCGAACTATCGGGAAGCGAAGCCTAACTGTGTCACTTGTTTGGCGACTTTGGCCCGGCGGCTGCCAGATGACAGCCGAACTATCGGGAAGCGAAGCCTAGCTTTGGCACTTGTTTGGCGACTTTGGCCCGGCGGCTGCCAGATGACAGCCGAACTATCGGGAAGCGAAGCCTAACTTTGGCACTTGTTTGGCGACTTTGGCCCTGCGGCTGCCAGATGACAGCCGAACTATCGGGAAGCGAAGCCTAACTGTGTCACTTGTTTGGCGACTTTGGCCCGGCGGCTGCCAGATGACAGCCGAACTATCGGGAAGCGAAGCCTACCTGTGTCAGTTGTTTGGCGACTCTGGCCCGGCGGCTGCCAGATGACAGCCGAACTATCGGGAAGCGAAGCCTAACTGTGTCACTTGTTTAGCGACTTTGGCCCGGCGGCTGCCAGATGACAGCCGAACTATCGGGAAGCGAAGCCTAACTGTGTCAATTGTTTGGCGACTTTGGCCCGGCGGCTGCCAGATGACAGCCGAACTATCGGGAAGCGAAGCCTAACTGTGTCACTTGTTTGGCGACTTTGGCCCGGCGGCTGCCAGATGACAGCCGAACTATCGGGAAGCGAAGCCTAGCTTTGGCACTTGTTTGGCGACTTTGGCCCGGCGGCTGCCATATGACAGCCGAAGTATCGGGAAGCGAAGCCTAACTTTGGCACTTGTTTCGCGACTTTGGACCTGCGGCTGCCAAATGACAGCCGAACTATCGGGAAGCGAAGCCTAGCTTTGGCACTTGTTTGGCGACTTTGGCCCGGCGGCTGCCAGATGACAGCCGAACTATCGGGAAGCGAAGCCTAGCTTTGGCACTTGTTTGGCGACTTTGGCCCTGCGGCTGCCAAATGACAGCCGAACTATCGGGAAGCGAAGCCTAACTTTGACACTTGTTTGGCGACTTTGGCGGGCGGCTGCCAGATGACAGCCGAACTATCGGGAAGCGAAGCCTAGCTTTGGCACTTTTTTGGTGACTTTGGCCCGGCGGCTGCCAGATGACAGCCGAAGTATCGGGAAGCGAAGCCTAACTTTGGCACTTGTTTCGCGACTTTGGCCCTGCGGCTGCCAAATGACAGCCGAACTATCGGGAAGCGAAGCCTAACTTTGACACTTGTTTGGCGACTTTGGCCCGGCGGCTGCCAGATGACAGCCGAACTATCGGGAAGCGAAGCCTAACTGTGTCACGTGTTTGGCGACTTTGGCCCGGCGGCTGCCAGATGACAGCCGAACTATCGGGAAGCGAAGCCTAACTCTGTCACTTGTTTGGCGACTTTGGCCCGGCGGCTGCCAGATGACAGCCGAACTATCGGGAAGCGAAGCCTAACTGTGTCACTTGTTTGGCGACTTTGGCCCGGCGGCTGCCAGATGACAGCCGAACTATCGGGAAGCGAAGCCTAACTGTGTCACTTGTTTGTCGACTTTGGCCCGGCGGCTGCCAGATGACAGCCGAACTATCGGGAAGCGAAGCCTAACTGTGTCACTTGTTTGGCGACTTTGGCTCGGCGGCTGCCAGATGACAGCCGAACTATCGGGAAGCGAAGCCTAACTGTGTCACTTGTTTGGCGACTTTGGCCCGGCGGCTGCCCGATGACAGCCGAACTATCGGGAAGCGAAGCCTAACTGTGTCACTTGTTTGGCGACTTTGGCCCGGCGGCTGCCAGATTACAGCCGAACTATCGGGAAGCGAAGCCTAACTGTGTCGCTTGTTTGGCGACTTTGGCCCGGCGGCTGCCAGATGACAGCCGAACTATCGGGAAGCGAAGCCTAACTGTGTCACTTGTTTGGCGACTTTGGCCCGGCGGCTGCCAGATGACAGCCGAACTATCGGGAAGCGAAGCCTACCTGTGTCACTTGTTTGGCGACTCTGGCCCGGCGGCTGCCAGATGACAGCCGAACTATCGGGAAGCGAAGCCTAACTGTGTCACTTGTTTGGCGACTTTGGCCCGGCGGCTGCCAGATGACAGCCGAACTATCGGGAAGCGAAGCCTAACTGTGTAACTTGTTTGGCGACTTTGGCCCGGCGGCTGCCAGATGACAGCCGAACTATCGGGAAGCGAAGCCTAGCTTTGGCACTTGTTTGGCGACTTTGGCCTGTAGCTGCCAGATGACAGCCGAACTATCGGGAAGCGAAGCCTAACTGTGTCACTTGTTTGGCGACTTTGGCCCGGCGGCTGCCAGATGACAGCCGAACTATCGGGAAGCGAAGCCTAACTGTGTCACTTGTTTGGCGACTTTGGCCCGGCGGCTGCCAGATGACAGCCGAACTATCGGGAAGCGAAGCCTAACTGTGTCACTTGTTTGGCGACTTTGGCCCGGCGGCTGCCAGATGACATCCGAACTATCGGGAAGCGAAGCCTAACTGTGTCACTTGTTTGGCGACTTTGGCTCGGCGGCTGCCAGATGACAGCCGAACTATCGGGAAGCGAAGCCTAACTGTGTCACTTGTTTGGCGACTTTGGCCCGGCGGCTGCCAGATGACAGCCGAACTATCGGGAAGCGAAGCCTAACTGTGTCACTTGTTTGGCGACTTTGGCCAGGCGGCTGCCAGATGGCAGCCGAACTATCGGGAAGCGAAGCCTAACTGTGTCACTTGTTTGGCGACTTTGGCCCGGCGGCTGCCAGATGACAGCCGAACTATCGGGAAGCGAAGCCTAACTGTGTCACTTGTTTGGCGACTTTGGCCCGGCGGCTGCCAGATGACAGCCGAACTATCGGAAGCGAAGCCTAACTGTGTCACTTGTTTGGCGACTATGGCCCGGCGGCTGCCAGATGACAGCCGAACTATCGGGAAGCGAGCCTAACTGTGTCACTTGTTTAGCGACTTTGGCCCGGCGGCTGCCAGATGACAGCCGAACTATCGGGAAGCGAAGCCTAACTGTGTCACTTGTTTGGCGACTTTGGCCCGGCGGCTGCCAGATGACAGCCGAACTATCGGGAAGCGAAGCCTAGCTTTGGCACTTGTTTGGCGACTTTGGCCCGGCGGCTGCCAGATGACAGCCGAACTATCGGGAAGCGAAGCCTAACTTTGGCACTTGTTTGGCGACTTTGGCCCTGCGGCTGCCAGATGACAGCCGAACTATCGGGAAGCGAAGCCTAACTGTGTCACTTGTTTGGCGACTTTGGCCCGGCGGCTGCCAGATGACAGCCGAACTATCGGGAAGCGAAGCCTACCTGTGTCAGTTGTTTGGCGACTCTGGCCCGGCGGCTGCCAGATGACAGCCGAACTATCGGGAAGCGAAGCCTAACTGTGTCACTTGTTTAGCGACTTTGGCCCGGCGGCTGCCAGATGACAGCCGAACTATCGGGAAGCGAAGCCTAACTGTGTCAATTGTTTGGCGACTTTGGCCCGGCGGCTGCCAGATGACAGCCGAACTATCGGGAAGCGAAGCCTAACTGTGTCACTTGTTTGGCGACGTTGGCCCGGCGGCTGCCAGATGACAGCCGAACTATCGGGAAGCGAAGCCTAGCTTTGGCACTTGTTTGGCGACTTTGGCCTGTAGCTGCCAGATGACAGCCGAACTATCGGGAAGCGAAGCCTAACTGTGTCACTTGTTTGGCGACTTTGGCCCGGCGGCTGCCAGATGACAGCCGAACTATCGGGAAGCGAAGCCTAACTGTGTCACTTGTTTGGCGACTTTGGCCCGGCGGCTGCCAGATGACAGCCGAACTATCGGGAAGCGAAGCCTAACTGTGTCACTTGTTTGGCGACTTTGGCCCGGCGGCTGCCAGATGACATCCGAACTATCGGGAAGCGAAGCCTAACTGTGTCACTTGTTTGGCGACTTTGGCTCGGCGGCTGCCAGATGACAGCCGAACTATCAGGAAGCGAAGCCTAACTGTGTCACTTGTTTGGCGACTTTGGCCTGGCGGCTGCCAGATGACAGCCGAACTATCGGGAAGCGAAGCCTAACTGTGTCACTTGTTTGGCGACTTTGGCCCGGCGGCTGCCAGATGACAGCCGAACTATCGGGAAGCGAAGACTAACTGTGTTACTTGTTTGGCGACTTTGGCTCGGCGGCTGCCAGATGACAGCCGAACTATCGGGAAGCGAAGCCTAACTGTGTCACTTGTTTGGCGACTTTGGCCCGGCGGCTGCCAGATGACAGCCGAACTATCGGGAAGCGAAGCCTAACTGTGTCACTTGTTTGGCGACTTTGGCCCGGCGGCTGCCAGACGACAGCCGAACTATCGGGAAGCGAAGCCTAACTGTGTCACTTGTTTGACGACTTTGGCCCGGCGGCTGCCAGATGACAGCCGAACTATCGAGAAGCGAAGCCTAAATGTGTAACTTGTTTGGCGACTTTGGCCCGGCGGCTGACAGATGACAGCCGAACTATCGGGACGCGAAGCCTAACTGTGTCACTTGTTTGGCGACTTTGGCCCGGCGGCTGCCAGATGACAGCCGAACTATCGGGAAGCGAAGCCTAACTGTGTCATTTGTTTGGCGACTTTGGCCCGGCGGCTCCCAGATGACAACCGAACTATCGGGAAGCGAAGCCTAACTTTGGCCCTTGTTTGGCGACTTTGGCCCGGCGGCTGCCAGATGACAGCCGAACTATCGGGAAGCGAAGCCTAGCTTTGGCACTTGTTTGGCGACTTTGGCCCGGCGGCTGCCAGATGACAGCCGAACTATCGGGAAGCGAAACCTAGCTTTGGCACTTGTTTGGCGACTTTGGCCCTGCGGCTGCCAAATGACAGCCGAACTATCGGGAAGCGAAGCCTAACTTTGACACTTGTTTGGCGACTTTGGCCCGGCGGCTGCCAGATGACAGCCGAACTATCGGGAAGCGAAGCCTAACTGTGTCACTTGTTTGGCGACTTTGGCCCGCAGCTGCCAGATGACAGCCGAACTATCGGGAAGCGAAGCCTAGCTTTGGCACTTGTTTGGCGACTTTGGCCCGGCGGCTGCCAGATGACAGCCGAACTATCGGGAAGCGAAGCCTAACTTTGGCACTTGTTTGGCGACTTTGGCCCTGAGGCTGCCAGATGACAGCCGAACTATCGGGAAGCGAAGCCTAACTTTGACACTTGTTTGGCGACTTTGGCCCGGCGGCTGCCAGATGACAGCCGAACTATCGGGAAGCGAAGCCTAACTTTGGCACTTGTTCGGCGACTCTGGCCCGGCGGCTGCAAGATGACAGCCGAACTATCGGGAAGCGAAGCCTAACTTTGACACTTGTTTGGCACTTTGGCCCGGCGGCTGCCAGATGACAGCCGAACTATCGGTATCGGAAAGCGAAGCCTAACTTTGGCACTTGTTTGGCGACTTTGGCCCGGCGGCTGCCAGATGACAGCCGAACTATCGGGAAGCGAAGCCTACCTGTGTCAGTTGTTTGGCGACTCTGGCCCGGCGGCTGCCAGATGACAGCCGAACTATCGGGAAGCGAAGCCTAACTGTGTCACTTGTTTAGCGACTTTGGCCCGGCGGCTGCCAGATGACAGCCGAACTATCGGGAAGCGAAGCCTAACTGTGTCACTTGTTTGGCGACTTTGGCCCGGCGGCTGCCAGATGACAGCTGAACTATCGGGAAGCGAAGCCTAACTGTGTCACTTGTTTGGCGACTTTGGCCCGGCGGCTGCCAGATGACAGCCGAACTATCGGGAAGCGAAGCCTAACTGTGTCACTTGTTTGGCGACTTTGGCCCGGCGGCTGCCAGATGACAGCCGAACTATCGGGAAGCGAAGCCTAGCTTTGGCACTTGTTTGGCGACTTTGGCCTGTAGCTGCCAGATGACAGCCGAACTATCGGGAAGCGAAGCCTAACTGTGTCACTTGTTTGGCGACTTTGGCCCGGCGGCTGCCAGATGACAGCCGAACTATCGGGAAGCGAAGCCTAACTGTGTCACTTGTTTGGCGACTTTGGCCCGGCGGCTGCCAGATGACAGCCGAACTATCGGGAAGCGAAGCCTAACTGTGTCACTTGTTTGGCGACTCTGGCCCTGCGGCTGCCAGATGACAGCCGAACTATCGGGAAGCGAAGCCTAGCTTTGGCACTTGTTTGGCGACTTTGGCCTGTAGCTGCCAGATGACAGCCGAACTATCGGGAAGCGAAGCCTAACTGTGTCACTTGTTTGGCGACTTTGGCCCGGCGGCTGCCAGATGACAGCCGAACTATCGGGAAGCGAAGCCTAACTGTGTCACTTGTTTGGCGACTTTGGCCCGGCGGCTGCCAGATGACAGCCGAACTATCGGGAAGCGAAGCCTAACTGTGTCACTTGTTTGGCGACTTTGGCCCGGCGGCTGCCAGATGACATCCGAACTATCGGGAAGCGAAGCCTAACTGTGTCACTTGTTTGGCGACTTTGGCTCGGCGGCTGCCAGATGACAGCCGAACTATCGGGAAGCGAAGCCTAACTGTGTCACTTGTTTGGCGACTTTGGCCCGGCGGCTGCCAGATGACAGCCGAACTATCGGGAAGCGAAGCCTAACTGTGTCACTTGTTTGGCGACTTTGGCCAGGCGGCTGCCAGATGGCAGCCGAACTATCGGGAAGCGAAGCCTAACTGTGTCACTTGTTTGGCGACTTTGGTCCGGCGGCTGCCAGATGACAGCCGAACTATCGGGAAGCGAAGCCTAACTGTGTCACTTGTTTGGCGACTTTGGCCCGGCGGCTGCCAGATGACAGCCGAACTATCGGAAGCGAAGCCTAACTGTGTCACTTGTTTGGCGACTATGGCCCGGCGGCTGCCAGATGACAGCCGAACTATCGGGAAGCGAGCCTAACTGTGTCACTTGTTTAGCGACTTTGGCCCGGCGGCTGCCAGATGACAGCCGAACTATCGGGAAGCGAAGCCTAACTGTGTCACTTGTTTGGCGACTTTGGCCCGGCGGCTGCCAGATGACAGCCGAACTATCGGGAAGCGAAGCCTAACTTTGACACTTGTTTGGCACTTTGGCCCGGCGGCTGCCAGATGACAGCCGAACTATCGGTATCGGAAAGCGAAGCCTAACTTTGGCACTTGTTTGGCGACTTTGGCCCGGCGGCTGCCAGATGACAGCCGAACTATCGGGAAGCGAAGCCTACCTGTGTCAGTTGTTTGGCGACTCTGGCCCGGCGGCTGCCAGATGACAGCCGAACTATCGGGAAGCGAAGCCTAACTGTGTCACTTGTTTAGCGACTTTGGCCCGGCGGCTGCCAGATGACAGCCGAACTATCGGGAAGCGAAGCCTAACTGTGTCACTTGTTTGGCGACTTTGGCCCGGCGGCTGCCAGATGACAGCTGAACTATCGGGAAGCGAAGCCTAACTGTGTCACTTGTTTGGCGACTTTGGCCCGGCGGCTGCCAGATGACAGCCGAACTATCGGGAAGCGAAGCCTAACTGTGTCACTTGTTTGGCGACTTTGGCCCGGCGGCTGCCAGATGACAGCCGAACTATCGGGAAGCGAAGCCTAGCTTTGGCACTTGTTTGGCGACTTTGGCCTGTAGCTGCCAGATGACAGCCGAACTATCGGGAAGCGAAGCCTAACTGTGTCACTTGTTTGGCGACTTTGGCCCGGCGGCTGCCAGATGACAGCCGAACTATCGGGAAGCGAAGCCTAACTGTGTCACTTGTTTGGCGACTTTGGCCCGGCGGCTGCCAGATGACAGCCGAACTATCGGGAAGCGAAGCCTAACTGTGTCACTTGTTTGGCGACTCTGGCCCTGCGGCTGCCAGATGACAGCCGAACTATCGGGAAGCGAAGCCTAGCTTTGGCACTTGTTTGGCGACTTTGGCCTGTAGCTGCCAGATGACAGCCGAACTATCGGGAAGCGAAGCCTAACTGTGTCACTTGTTTGGCGACTTTGGCCCGGCGGCTGCCAGATGACAGCCGAACTATCGGGAAGCGAAGCCTAACTGTGTCACTTGTTTAGCGACTTTGGCCCGGCGGCTGCCAGATGACAGCCGAACTATCGGGAAGCGAAGCCTAACTGTGTCACTTGTTTGGCGACTTTGGCCCGGCGGCTGCCAGATGACATCCGAACTATCGGGAAGCGAAGCCTAACTGTGTCACTTGTTTGGCGACTTTGGCTCGGCGGCTGCCAGATGACAGCCGAACTATCGGGAAGCGAAGCCTAACTGTGTCACTTGTTTGGCGACTTTGGCCCGGCGGCTGCCAGATGACAGCCGAACTATCGGGAAGCGAAGCCTAACTGTGTCACTTGTTTGGCGACTTTGGCCAGGCGGCTGCCAGATGGCAGCCGAACTATCGGGAAGCGAAGCCTAACTGTGTCACTTGTTTGGCGACTTTGGTCCGGCGGCTGCCAGATGACAGCCGAACTATCGGGAAGCGAAGCCTAACTGTGTCACTTGTTTGGCGACTTTGGCCCGGCGGCTGCCAGATGACAGCCGAACTATCGGAAGCGAAGCCTAACTGTGTCACTTGTTTGGCGACTATGGCCCGGCGGCTGCCAGATGACAGCCGAACTATCGGGAAGCGAGCCTAACTGTGTCACTTGTTTAGCGACTTTGGCCCGGCGGCTGCCAGATGACAGCCGAACTATCGGGAAGCGAAGCCTAACTGTGTCACTTGTTTGGCGACTTTGGCCCGGCGGCTGCCAGATGACAGCCGAACTATCGGGAAGCGAAGCCTAGCTTTGGCACTTGTTTGGCGACTTTGGCCCGGCGGCTGCCAGATGACAGCCGAACTATCGGGAAGCGAAGCCTAACTTTGGCACTTGTTTGGCGACTTTGGCCCTGCGGCTGCCAGATGACAGCCGAACTATCGGGAAGCGAAGCCTAACTGTGTCACTTGTTTGGCGACTTTGGCCCGGCGGCTGCCAGATGACAGCCGAACTATCGGGAAGCGAAGCCTACCTGTGTCAGTTGTTTGGCGACTCTGGCCCGGCGGCTGCCAGATGACAGCCGAACTATCGGGAAGCGAAGCCTAACTGTGTCACTTGTTTAGCGACTTTGGCCCGGCGGCTGCCAGATGACAGCCGAACTATCGGGAAGCGAAGCCTAACTGTGTCAATTGTTTGGCGACTTTGGCCCGGCGGCTGCCAGATGACAGCCGAACTATCGGGAAGCGAAGCCTAACTGCGTCACTTGTTTGGCGACTTTGGCCCGGCGGCTGCCAGATGACAGCCGAACTATCGGGAAGCGAAGCCTACCTGTGTCAGTTGTTTGGCGACTCTGGCCCGGCGGCTGCCAGATGACAGCCGAACTATCGGGAAGCGAAGCCTAACTGTGTCACTTGTTTAGCGACTTTGGCCCGGCGGCTGCCAGATGACAGCCGAACTATCGGGAAGCGAAGCCTAACTGTGTCACTTGTTTGGCGACTTTGGCCCGGCGGCTGCCAGATGACAGCTGAACTATCGGGAAGCGAAGCCTAACTGTGTCACTTGTTTGGCGACTTTGGCCCGGCGGCTGCCAGATGACAGCCGAACTATCGGGAAGCGAAGCCTAACTGTGTCACTTGTTTGGCGACTTTGGCCCGGCGGCTGCCAGATGACAGCCGAACTATCGGGAAGCGAAGCCTAGCTTTGGCACTTGTTTGGCGACTTTGGCCTGTAGCTGCCAGATGACAGCCGAACTATCGGGAAGCGAAGCCTAACTGTGTCACTTGTTTGGCGACTTTGGCCCGGCGGCTGCCAGATGACAGCCGAACTATCGGGAAGCGAAGCCTAACTGTGTCACTTGTTTGGCGACTTTGGCCCGGCGGCTGCCAGATGACAGCCGAACTATCGGGAAGCGAAGCCTAACTGTGTCACTTGTTTGGCGACTTTGGCCCGGCGGCTGCCAGATGACATCCGAACTATCGGGAAGCGAAGCCTAACTGTGTCACTTGTTTGGCGACTTTGGCTCGGCGGCTGCCAGATGACAGCCGAACTATCAGGAAGCGAAGCCTAACTGTGTCACTTGTTTGGCGACTTTGGCCTGGCGGCTGCCAGATGACAGCCGAACTATCGGGAAGCGAAGCCTAACTGTGTCACTTGTTTGGCGACTTTGGCCCGGCGGCTGCCAGATGACAGCCGAACTATCGGGAAGCGAAGACTAACTGTGTTACTTGTTTGGCGACTTTGGCTCGGCGGCTGCCAGATGACAGCCGAACTATCGGGAAGCGAAGCCTAACTGTGTCACTTGTTTGGCGACTTTGGCCCGGCGGCTGCCAGATGACAGCCGAACTATCGGGAAGCGAAGCCTAACTGTGTCACTTGTTTGGCGACTTTGGCCCGGCGGCTGCCAGATGACAGCCGAACTATCGGGAAGCGAAGCCTAACTGTGTCACTTGTTTGGCGACTTTGGCCCGGCGGCTGCCAGATGACAGCCGAACTATCGAGAAGCGAAGCCTAAATGTGTAACTTGTTTGGCGACTTTGGCCCGGCGGCTGACAGATGACAGCCGAACTATCGGGACGCGAAGCCTAACTGTGTCACTTGTTTGGCGACTTTGGCCCGGCGGCTGCCAGATGACAGCCGAACTATCGGGAAGCGAAGCCTAACTGTGTCATTTGTTTGGCGACTTTGGCCCGGCGGCTCCCAGATGACAGCCGAACTATCGGGAAGCGAAGCCTAACTTTGGCCCTTGTTTGGCGACTTTGGCCCGGCGGCTGCCAGATGACAGCCGAACTATCGGGAAGCGAAGCCTAGCTTTGGCACTTGTTTGGCGACTTTGGCCCGGCGGCTGCCAGATGACAGCCGAACTATCGGGAAGCGAAACCTAGCTTTGGCACTTGTTTGGCGACTTTGGCCCTGCGGCTGCCAAATGACAGCCGAACTATCGGGAAGCGAAGCCTAACTTTGACACTTGTTTGGCGACTTTGGCCCGGCGGCTGCCAGATGACAGCCGAACTATCGGGAAGCGAAGCCTAACTGTGTCACTTGTTTGGCGACTTTGGCCCGCAGCTGCCAGATGACAGCCGAACTATCGGGAAGCGAAGCCTAGCTTTGGCACTTGTTTGGCGACTTTGGCCCGGCGGCTGCCAGATGACAGCCGAACTATCGGGAAGCGAAGCCTAACTTTGGCACTTGTTTGGCGACTTTGGCCCTGAGGCTGCCAGATGACAGCCGAACTATCGGGAAGCGAAGCCTAACTTTGACACTTGTTTGGCGACTTTGGCCCGGCGGCTGCCAGATGACAGCCGAACTATCGGGAAGCGAAGCCTAACTTTGGCACTTGTTCGGCGACTTTGGCCCGGCGGCTGCAAGATGACAGCCGAACTATCGGGAAGCGAAGCCTAACTTTGACACTTGTTTGGCACTTTGGCCCGGCGGCTGCCAGATGACAGCCGAACTATCGGTATCGGAAAGCGAAGCCTAACTTTGGCACTTGTTTGGCGACTTTGGCCCGGCGGCTGCCAGATGACAGCCGAACTATCGGGAAGCGAAGCCTACCTGTGTCAGTTGTTTGGCGACTCTGGCCCGGCGGCTGCCAGATGACAGCCGAACTATCGGGAAGCGAAGCCTAACTGTGTCACTTGTTTAGCGACTTTGGCCCGGCGGCTGCCAGATGACAGCCGAACTATCGGGAAGCGAAGCCTAACTGTGTCACTTGTTTGGCGACTTTGGCCCGGCGGCTGCCAGATGACAGCTGAACTATCGGGAAGCGAAGCCTAACTGTGTCACTTGTTTGGCGACTTTGGCCCGGCGGCTGCCAGATGACAGCCGAACTATCGGGAAGCGAAGCCTAACTGTGTCACTTGTTTGGCGACTTTGGCCCGGCGGCTGCCAGATGACAGCCGAACTATCGGGAAGCGAAGCCTAGCTTTGGCACTTGTTTGGCGACTTTGGCCTGTAGCTGCCAGATGACAGCCGAACTATCGGGAAGCGAAGCCTAACTGTGTCACTTGTTTGGCGACTTTGGCCCGGCGGCTGCCAGATGACAGCCGAACTATCGGGAAGCGAAGCCTAACTGTGTCACTTGTTTGGCGACTTTGGCCCGGCGGCTGCCAGATGACAGCCGAACTATCGGGAAGCGAAGCCTAACTGTGTCACTTGTTTGGCGACTTTGGCCCGGCGGCTGCCAGATGACATCCGAACTATCGGGAAGCGAAGCCTAACTGTGTCACTTGTTTGGCGACTTTGGCTCGGCGGCTGCCAGATGACAGCCGAACTATCAGGAAGCGAAGCCTAACTGTGTCACTTGTTTGGCGACTTTGGCCTGGCGGCTGCCAGATGACAGCCGAACTATCGGGAAGCGAAGCCTAACTGTGTCACTTGTTTGGCGACTTTGGCCAGGCGGCTGCCAGATGGCAGCCGAACTATCGGGAAGCGAAGCCTAACTGTGTCACTTGTTTGGCGACTTTGGCCCGGCGGCTGCCAGATGACAGCCGAACTATCGGGAAGCGAAGCCTAACTGTGTCACTTGTTTGGCGACTTTGGCCCGGCGGCTGCCAGATGACAGCCGAACTATCGGAAGCGAGCCTAACTGTGTCACTTGTTTAGCGACTTTGGCCCGGCGGCTGCCAGATGACAGCCGAACTATCGGGAAGCGAAGCCTAACTGTGTCACTTGTTTGGCGACTTTGGCCCGGCGGCTGCCAGATGACAGCCGAACTATCGGGAAGCGAAGCCTAGCTTTGGCACTTGTTTGGCGACTTTGGCCCGGCGGCTGCCAGATGACAGCCGAACTATCGGGAAGCGAAGCCTAACTTTGGCACTTGTTTGGCGACTTTGGCCCTGCGGCTGCCAGATGACAGCCGAACTATCGGGAAGCGAAGCCTAACTGTGTCACTTGTTTGGCGACTTTGGCCCGGCGGCTGCCAGATGACAGCCGAACTATCGGGAAGCGAAGCCTACCTGTGTCAGTTGTTTGGCGACTCTGGCCCGGCGGCTGCCAGATGACAGCCGAACTATCGGGAAGCGAAGCCTAACTGTGTCACTTGTTTAGCGACTTTGGCCCGGCGGCTGCCAGATGACAGCCGAACTATCGGGAAGCGAAGCCTAACTGTGTCAATTGTTTGGCGACTTTGGCCCGGCGGCTGCCAGATGACAGCCGAACTATCGGGAAGCGAAGCCTAACTGTGTCACTTGTTTGGCGACGTTGGCCCGGCGGCTGCCAGATGACAGCCGAACTATCGGGAAGCGAAGCCTAGCTTTGGCACTTGTTTGGCGACTTTGGCCTGTAGCTGCCAGATGACAGCCGAACTATCGGGAAGCGAAGCCTAACTGTGTCACTTGTTTGGCGACTTTGGCCCGGCGGCTGCCAGATGACAGCCGAACTATCGGGAAGCGAAGCCTAACTGTGTCACTTGTTTGGCGACTTTGGCCCGGCGGCTGCCAGATGACAGCCGAACTATCGGGAAGCGAAGCCTAACTGTGTCACTTGTTTGGCGACTTTGGCCCGGCGGCTGCCAGATGACATCCGAACTATCGGGAAGCGAAGCCTAACTGTGTCACTTGTTTGGCGACTTTGGCTCGGCGGCTGCCAGATGACAGCCGAACTATCAGGAAGCGAAGCCTAACTGTGTCACTTGTTTGGCGACTTTGGCCTGGCGGCTGCCAGATGACAGCCGAACTATCGGGAAGCGAAGCCTAACTGTGTCACTTGTTTGGCGACTTTGGCCCGGCGGCTGCCAGATGACAGCCGAACTATCGGGAAGCGAAGACTAACTGTGTTACTTGTTTGGCGACTTTGGCTCGGCGGCTGCCAGATGACAGCCGAACTATCGGGAAGCGAAGCCTAACTGTGTCACTTGTTTGGCGACTTTGGCCCGGCGGCTGCCAGATGACAGCCGAACTATCGGGAAGCGAAGCCTAACTGTGTCACTTGTTTGGCGACTTTGGCCCGGCGGCTGCCAGACGACAGCCGAACTATCGGGAAGCGAAGCCTAACTGTGTCACTTGTTTGACGACTTTGGCCCGGCGGCTGCCAGATGACAGCCGAACTATCGAGAAGCGAAGCCTAAATGTGTAACTTGTTTGGCGACTTTGGCCCGGCGGCTGACAGATGACAGCCGAACTATCGGGACGCGAAGCCTAACTGTGTCACTTGTTTGGCGACTTTGGCCCGGCGGCTGCCAGATGACAGCCGAACTATCGGGAAGCGAAGCCTAACTGTGTCATTTGTTTGGCGACTTTGGCCCGGCGGCTCCCAGATGACAACCGAACTATCGGGAAGCGAAGCCTAACTTTGGCCCTTGTTTGGCGACTTTGGCCCGGCGGCTGCCAGATGACAGCCGAACTATCGGGAAGCGAAGCCTAGCTTTGGCACTTGTTTGGCGACTTTGGCCCGGCGGCTGCCAGATGACAGCCGAACTATCGGGAAGCGAAACCTAGCTTTGGCACTTGTTTGGCGACTTTGGCCCTGCGGCTGCCAAATGACAGCCGAACTATCGGGAAGCGAAGCCTAACTTTGACACTTGTTTGGCGACTTTGGCCCGGCGGCTGCCAGATGACAGCCGAACTATCGGGAAGCGAAGCCTAACTGTGTCACTTGTTTGGCGACTTTGGCCCGCAGCTGCCAGATGACAGCCGAACTATCGGGAAGCGAAGCCTAGCTTTGGCACTTGTTTGGCGACTTTGGCCCGGCGGCTGCCAGATGACAGCCGAACTATCGGGAAGCGAAGCCTAACTTTGGCACTTGTTTGGCGACTTTGGCCCTGAGGCTGCCAGATGACAGCCGAACTATCGGGAAGCGAAGCCTAACTTTGACACTTGTTTGGCGACTTTGGCCCGGCGGCTGCCAGATGACAGCCGAACTATCGGGAAGCGAAGCCTAACTTTGGCACTTGTTCGGCGACTCTGGCCCGGCGGCTGCAAGATGACAGCCGAACTATCGGGAAGCGAAGCCTAACTTTGACACTTGTTTGGCACTTTGGCCCGGCGGCTGCCAGATGACAGCCGAACTATCGGTATCGGAAAGCGAAGCCTAACTTTGGCACTTGTTTGGCGACTTTGGCCCGGCGGCTGCCAGATGACAGCCGAACTATCGGGAAGCGAAGCCTACCTGTGTCAGTTGTTTGGCGACTCTGGCCCGGCGGCTGCCAGATGACAGCCGAACTATCGGGAAGCGAAGCCTAACTGTGTCACTTGTTTAGCGACTTTGGCCCGGCGGCTGCCAGATGACAGCCGAACTATCGGGAAGCGAAGCCTAACTGTGTCACTTGTTTGGCGACTTTGGCCCGGCGGCTGCCAGATGACAGCTGAACTATCGGGAAGCGAAGCCTAACTGTGTCACTTGTTTGGCGACTTTGGCCCGGCGGCTGCCAGATGACAGCCGAACTATCGGGAAGCGAAGCCTAACTGTGTCACTTGTTTGGCGACTTTGGCCCGGCGGCTGCCAGATGACAGCCGAACTATCGGGAAGCGAAGCCTAGCTTTGGCACTTGTTTGGCGACTTTGGCCTGTAGCTGCCAGATGACAGCCGAACTATCGGGAAGCGAAGCCTAACTGTGTCACTTGTTTGGCGACTTTGGCCCGGCGGCTGCCAGATGACAGCCGAACTATCGGGAAGCGAAGCCTAACTGTGTCACTTGTTTGGCGACTTTGGCCCGGCGGCTGCCAGATGACAGCCGAACTATCGGGAAGCGAAGCCTAACTGTGTCACTTGTTTGGCGACTCTGGCCCTGCGGCTGCCAGATGACAGCCGAACTATCGGGAAGCGAAGCCTAGCTTTGGCACTTGTTTGGCGACTTTGGCCTGTAGCTGCCAGATGACAGCCGAACTATCGGGAAGCGAAGCCTAACTGTGTCACTTGTTTGGCGACTTTGGCCCGGCGGCTGCCAGATGACAGCCGAACTATCGGGAAGCGAAGCCTAACTGTGTCACTTGTTTGGCGACTTTGGCCCGGCGGCTGCCAGATGACAGCCGAACTATCGGGAAGCGAAGCCTAACTGTGTCACTTGTTTGGCGACTTTGGCCCGGCGGCTGCCAGATGACATCCGAACTATCGGGAAGCGAAGCCTAACTGTGTCACTTGTTTGGCGACTTTGGCTCGGCGGCTGCCAGATGACAGCCGAACTATCGGGAAGCGAAGCCTAACTGTGTCACTTGTTTGGCGACTTTGGCCCGGCGGCTGCCAGATGACAGCCGAACTATCGGGAAGCGAAGCCTAACTGTGTCACTTGTTTGGCGACTTTGGCCAGGCGGCTGCCAGATGGCAGCCGAACTATCGGGAAGCGAAGCCTAACTGTGTCACTTGTTTGGCGACTTTGGTCCGGCGGCTGCCAGATGACAGCCGAACTATCGGGAAGCGAAGCCTAACTGTGTCACTTGTTTGGCGACTTTGGCCCGGCGGCTGCCAGATGACAGCCGAACTATCGGAAGCGAAGCCTAACTGTGTCACTTGTTTGGCGACTATGGCCCGGCGGCTGCCAGATGACAGCCGAACTATCGGGAAGCGAGCCTAACTGTGTCACTTGTTTAGCGACTTTGGCCCGGCGGCTGCCAGATGACAGCCGAACTATCGGGAAGCGAAGCCTAACTGTGTCACTTGTTTGGCGACTTTGGCCCGGCGGCTGCCAGATGACAGCCGAACTATCGGGAAGCGAAGCCTAACTTTGACACTTGTTTGGCACTTTGGCCCGGCGGCTGCCAGATGACAGCCGAACTATCGGTATCGGAAAGCGAAGCCTAACTTTGGCACTTGTTTGGCGACTTTGGCCCGGCGGCTGCCAGATGACAGCCGAACTATCGGGAAGCGAAGCCTACCTGTGTCAGTTGTTTGGCGACTCTGGCCCGGCGGCTGCCAGATGACAGCCGAACTATCGGGAAGCGAAGCCTAACTGTGTCACTTGTTTAGCGACTTTGGCCCGGCGGCTGCCAGATGACAGCCGAACTATCGGGAAGCGAAGCCTAACTGTGTCACTTGTTTGGCGACTTTGGCCCGGCGGCTGCCAGATGACAGCTGAACTATCGGGAAGCGAAGCCTAACTGTGTCACTTGTTTGGCGACTTTGGCCCGGCGGCTGCCAGATGACAGCCGAACTATCGGGAAGCGAAGCCTAACTGTGTCACTTGTTTGGCGACTTTGGCCCGGCGGCTGCCAGATGACAGCCGAACTATCGGGAAGCGAAGCCTAGCTTTGGCACTTGTTTGGCGACTTTGGCCTGTAGCTGCCAGATGACAGCCGAACTATCGGGAAGCGAAGCCTAACTGTGTCACTTGTTTGGCGACTTTGGCCCGGCGGCTGCCAGATGACAGCCGAACTATCGGGAAGCGAAGCCTAACTGTGTCACTTGTTTGGCGACTTTGGCCCGGCGGCTGCCAGATGACAGCCGAACTATCGGGAAGCGAAGCCTAACTGTGTCACTTGTTTGGCGACTCTGGCCCTGCGGCTGCCAGATGACAGCCGAACTATCGGGAAGCGAAGCCTAGCTTTGGCACTTGTTTGGCGACTTTGGCCTGTAGCTGCCAGATGACAGCCGAACTATCGGGAAGCGAAGCCTAACTGTGTCACTTGTTTGGCGACTTTGGCCCGGCGGCTGCCAGATGACAGCCGAACTATCGGGAAGCGAAGCCTAACTGTGTCACTTGTTTAGCGACTTTGGCCCGGCGGCTGCCAGATGACAGCCGAACTATCGGGAAGCGAAGCCTAACTGTGTCACTTGTTTGGCGACTTTGGCCCGGCGGCTGCCAGATGACATCCGAACTATCGGGAAGCGAAGCCTAACTGTGTCACTTGTTTGGCGACTTTGGCTCGGCGGCTGCCAGATGACAGCCGAACTATCGGGAAGCGAAGCCTAACTGTGTCACTTGTTTGGCGACTTTGGCCCGGCGGCTGCCAGATGACAGCCGAACTATCGGGAAGCGAAGCCTAACTGTGTCACTTGTTTGGCGACTTTGGCCAGGCGGCTGCCAGATGGCAGCCGAACTATCGGGAAGCGAAGCCTAACTGTGTCACTTGTTTGGCGACTTTGGTCCGGCGGCTGCCAGATGACAGCCGAACTATCGGGAAGCGAAGCCTAACTGTGTCACTTGTTTGGCGACTTTGGCCCGGCGGCTGCCAGATGACAGCCGAACTATCGGAAGCGAAGCCTAACTGTGTCACTTGTTTGGCGACTATGGCCCGGCGGCTGCCAGATGACAGCCGAACTATCGGGAAGCGAGCCTAACTGTGTCACTTGTTTAGCGACTTTGGCCCGGCGGCTGCCAGATGACAGCCGAACTATCGGGAAGCGAAGCCTAACTGTGTCACTTGTTTGGCGACTTTGGCCCGGCGGCTGCCAGATGACAGCCGAACTATCGGGAAGCGAAGCCTAGCTTTGGCACTTGTTTGGCGACTTTGGCCCGGCGGCTGCCAGATGACAGCCGAACTATCGGGAAGCGAAGCCTAACTTTGGCACTTGTTTGGCGACTTTGGCCCTGCGGCTGCCAGATGACAGCCGAACTATCGGGAAGCGAAGCCTAACTGTGTCACTTGTTTGGCGACTTTGGCCCGGCGGCTGCCAGATGACAGCCGAACTATCGGGAAGCGAAGCCTACCTGTGTCAGTTGTTTGGCGACTCTGGCCCGGCGGCTGCCAGATGACAGCCGAACTATCGGGAAGCGAAGCCTAACTGTGTCACTTGTTTAGCGACTTTGGCCCGGCGGCTGCCAGATGACAGCCGAACTATCGGGAAGCGAAGCCTAACTGTGTCAATTGTTTGGCGACTTTGGCCCGGCGGCTGCCAGATGACAGCCGAACTATCGGGAAGCGAAGCCTAACTGCGTCACTTGTTTGGCGACTTTGGCCCGGCGGCTGCCAGATGACAGCCGAACTATCGGGAAGCGAAGCCTACCTGTGTCAGTTGTTTGGCGACTCTGGCCCGGCGGCTGCCAGATGACAGCCGAACTATCGGGAAGCGAAGCCTAACTGTGTCACTTGTTTAGCGACTTTGGCCCGGCGGCTGCCAGATGACAGCCGAACTATCGGGAAGCGAAGCCTAACTGTGTCACTTGTTTGGCGACTTTGGCCCGGCGGCTGCCAGATGACAGCTGAACTATCGGGAAGCGAAGCCTAACTGTGTCACTTGTTTGGCGACTTTGGCCCGGCGGCTGCCAGATGACAGCCGAACTATCGGGAAGCGAAGCCTAACTGTGTCACTTGTTTGGCGACTTTGGCCCGGCGGCTGCCAGATGACAGCCGAACTATCGGGAAGCGAAGCCTAGCTTTGGCACTTGTTTGGCGACTTTGGCCTGTAGCTGCCAGATGACAGCCGAACTATCGGGAAGCGAAGCCTAACTGTGTCACTTGTTTGGCGACTTTGGCCCGGCGGCTGCCAGATGACAGCCGAACTATCGGGAAGCGAAGCCTAACTGTGTCACTTGTTTGGCGACTTTGGCCCGGCGGCTGCCAGATGACAGCCGAACTATCGGGAAGCGAAGCCTAACTGTGTCACTTGTTTGGCGACTTTGGCCCGGCGGCTGCCAGATGACATCCGAACTATCGGGAAGCGAAGCCTAACTGTGTCACTTGTTTGGCGACTTTGGCTCGGCGGCTGCCAGATGACAGCCGAACTATCAGGAAGCGAAGCCTAACTGTGTCACTTGTTTGGCGACTTTGGCCTGGCGGCTGCCAGATGACAGCCGAACTATCGGGAAGCGAAGCCTAACTGTGTCACTTGTTTGGCGACTTTGGCCCGGCGGCTGCCAGATGACAGCCGAACTATCGGGAAGCGAAGACTAACTGTGTTACTTGTTTGGCGACTTTGGCTCGGCGGCTGCCAGATGACAGCCGAACTATCGGGAAGCGAAGCCTAACTGTGTCACTTGTTTGGCGACTTTGGCCCGGCGGCTGCCAGATGACAGCCGAACTATCGGGAAGCGAAGCCTAACTGTGTCACTTGTTTGGCGACTTTGGCCCGGCGGCTGCCAGATGACAGCCGAACTATCGGGAAGCGAAGCCTAACTGTGTCACTTGTTTGGCGACTTTGGCCCGGCGGCTGCCAGATGACAGCCGAACTATCGAGAAGCGAAGCCTAAATGTGTAACTTGTTTGGCGACTTTGGCCCGGCGGCTGACAGATGACAGCCGAACTATCGGGACGCGAAGCCTAACTGTGTCACTTGTTTGGCGACTTTGGCCCGGCGGCTGCCAGATGACAGCCGAACTATCGGGAAGCGAAGCCTAACTGTGTCATTTGTTTGGCGACTTTGGCCCGGCGGCTCCCAGATGACAGCCGAACTATCGGGAAGCGAAGCCTAACTTTGGCCCTTGTTTGGCGACTTTGGCCCGGCGGCTGCCAGATGACAGCCGAACTATCGGGAAGCGAAGCCTAGCTTTGGCACTTGTTTGGCGACTTTGGCCCGGCGGCTGCCAGATGACAGCCGAACTATCGGGAAGCGAAACCTAGCTTTGGCACTTGTTTGGCGACTTTGGCCCTGCGGCTGCCAAATGACAGCCGAACTATCGGGAAGCGAAGCCTAACTTTGACACTTGTTTGGCGACTTTGGCCCGGCGGCTGCCAGATGACAGCCGAACTATCGGGAAGCGAAGCCTAACTGTGTCACTTGTTTGGCGACTTTGGCCCGCAGCTGCCAGATGACAGCCGAACTATCGGGAAGCGAAGCCTAGCTTTGGCACTTGTTTGGCGACTTTGGCCCGGCGGCTGCCAGATGACAGCCGAACTATCGGGAAGCGAAGCCTAACTTTGGCACTTGTTTGGCGACTTTGGCCCTGAGGCTGCCAGATGACAGCCGAACTATCGGGAAGCGAAGCCTAACTTTGACACTTGTTTGGCGACTTTGGCCCGGCGGCTGCCAGATGACAGCCGAACTATCGGGAAGCGAAGCCTAACTTTGGCACTTGTTCGGCGACTTTGGCCCGGCGGCTGCAAGATGACAGCCGAACTATCGGGAAGCGAAGCCTAACTTTGACACTTGTTTGGCACTTTGGCCCGGCGGCTGCCAGATGACAGCCGAACTATCGGTATCGGAAAGCGAAGCCTAACTTTGGCACTTGTTTGGCGACTTTGGCCCGGCGGCTGCCAGATGACAGCCGAACTATCGGGAAGCGAAGCCTACCTGTGTCAGTTGTTTGGCGACTCTGGCCCGGCGGCTGCCAGATGACAGCCGAACTATCGGGAAGCGAAGCCTAACTGTGTCACTTGTTTAGCGACTTTGGCCCGGCGGCTGCCAGATGACAGCCGAACTATCGGGAAGCGAAGCCTAACTGTGTCACTTGTTTGGCGACTTTGGCCCGGCGGCTGCCAGATGACAGCTGAACTATCGGGAAGCGAAGCCTAACTGTGTCACTTGTTTGGCGACTTTGGCCCGGCGGCTGCCAGATGACAGCCGAACTATCGGGAAGCGAAGCCTAACTGTGTCACTTGTTTGGCGACTTTGGCCCGGCGGCTGCCAGATGACAGCCGAACTATCGGGAAGCGAAGCCTAGCTTTGGCACTTGTTTGGCGACTTTGGCCTGTAGCTGCCAGATGACAGCCGAACTATCGGGAAGCGAAGCCTAACTGTGTCACTTGTTTGGCGACTTTGGCCCGGCGGCTGCCAGATGACAGCCGAACTATCGGGAAGCGAAGCCTAACTGTGTCACTTGTTTGGCGACTTTGGCCCGGCGGCTGCCAGATGACAGCCGAACTATCGGGAAGCGAAGCCTAACTGTGTCACTTGTTTGGCGACTTTGGCCCGGCGGCTGCCAGATGACATCCGAACTATCGGGAAGCGAAGCCTAACTGTGTCACTTGTTTGGCGACTTTGGCTCGGCGGCTGCCAGATGACAGCCGAACTATCAGGAAGCGAAGCCTAACTGTGTCACTTGTTTGGCGACTTTGGCCTGGCGGCTGCCAGATGACAGCCGAACTATCGGGAAGCGAAGCCTAACTGTGTCACTTGTTTGGCGACTTTGGCCAGGCGGCTGCCAGATGGCAGCCGAACTATCGGGAAGCGAAGCCTAACTGTGTCACTTGTTTGGCGACTTTGGCCCGGCGGCTGCCAGATGACAGCCGAACTATCGTGAAGCGAAGCCTAACTGTGTCACTTGTTTGGCGACTTTGGCCCGGCGGCTGCCAGATGACAGCCGAACTATCGGAAGCGAAGCCTAAATGTGTCACTTGTTTGGCGACTTCGGCCCGGCGGCTGCCAGATGACAGCCGAACTATCGGGGAGCGAGCCTAACTGTGTCACTTGTTTAGCGACTTTGGCCCGGCGGCTGCCAGATGACAGCCGAACTATCGGGAAGCGAAGCCTAACTGTGTCACTTGTTTGGCGACTTTGGCCCGGCGGCTGCCAGATGACAGCCGAACTATCGGGAAGCGAAGCCTAACTGTGTCACTTGTTTGGCGACTTTGGCTCGGCGGCTGCCAGATGACAGCCGAACTATCGGGAAGCGAAGCCTAACTGTGTCACTTGTTTGGCGACTTTGGCCCGGCGGCTGCCAGATGACAGCCGAACTATCGGGAAGCGAAGCCTAACTGTGTCACTTGTTTGGCGACTTTGGCCCGGCGGCTGCCAGATGACAGCCGAACTATCGGGAAGCGAAGCCTAACTGTGTCACTTGTTTGGCGACTTTGGCCCGGCGGCTGCCAGATGACAGCCGAACTATCGGGAAGCGAAGCCTAACTGTGTCACTTGTTTGGCGACTTTGGCCCGGCGGCTGCCAGATGACAGCCGAACTATCGGGAAGCGAAGCCTAGCTTTGGCACTTGTTTGGTGACTTTGGCCCGGCGGCTGCCAGATGACAGCCGAAGTATCGATAAGCGAAGCCTAACTTTGGCACTTGTTTCGCGACTTTGGCCCAGCGGCTGCCAAATGACAGCCGAACTATCGGGAAGCGAAGCCTAGCTTTGGCACTTGTTTGGCGACTTTGGCCCGGCGGCTTCCAGGTGACAGCCGAACTATCGGGAAGCGAAGCCTAACTGTGTCACTTGTTTGGCGACTTTGGCCCGGCGGCTGCCAGATGACAGCCGAACTATCGGGAAGCGAAGCCTAACTGTGTCACTTGTTTGGCGACTTTGGCCCGGCGGCTGCCAGATGACAGCCGAACTATCGGGAAGCGAAGCCTAACTGTGTCACTTGTTTGGCGACTTTGGCCCGGCGGCTGCCAGATGACAGCCGAACTATCGGGAAGCGAAGCCTAACTGTGTCACTTGTTTGGCGACTTTGGCCCGGCGGCTGCCAGATGACAGCCGAACTATCGGGAAGCGAAGCCTAACTGTGTCACTTGTTTGGCGACTTTGGCTCGGCGGCTGCCAGATGACAGCCGAACTATCGGGAAGCGAAGCCTAACTGTGTCACTTGTTTGGCGACTTTGGCCCGGCGGCTGCCAGATGACAGCCGAACTATCGGGAAGCGAAGCCTAACTGTGTCACTTGTTTGGCGACTTTGGCCCGGCGGCTGCCAGATGACAGCCGAACTATCGGGAAGCGAAGCCTAACTGTGTCACTTGTTTGGCGACTTTGGCCCGGCGGCTGCCAGATGACAGCCGAACTATCGGGAAGCGAAGCCTAACTGTGTCACTTGTTTGGCGACTCTGGCCCGGCGGCTGCCAGATGACAGCCGAACTATCGGGAAGCGAAGCCTAACTGTGTCACTTGTTTGGCGACTTTGGCCCGGCGGCTGCCAGATGACAGCCGAACTATCGGGAAGCGAAGCCTTACTGTGTCACTTGTTTGGCGACTTTGGCCCGGCGGCTGCCAGATGACAGCCGAACTATCGGGAAGCGAAGCCTAACTGTGTCACTTGTTTGGCGACTTTGGCCCGGCGGCTGTCAGATGACAGCCGAACTATCGGGAAGGGAAGCCTAACTGTGTCACTTGTTTGGCGACTTTGGCCCGGCGGCTGCCAGATGACAGCCGAACTATCGGGAAGCGAAGCCTAACTGTGTCACTTGTTTGGCGACTCTGGCCCGGTGGCTGCCAGATGACAGCCGAACTATCGGGAAGCGAAGCCTAACTGTGTCACTTGTTTGGCGACTTTGGCCCGGCGGCTGCCAGATGACAGCCGAACTATCGGGAAGCGAAGCCTAACTGTGTCACTTGTTTGGCGACTTTGGCTCGGCGGCTGCCAGATGACAGCCGAACTATCGGGAAGCGAAGCCTAACTGTGTCACTTGTTTGGCGACTTTGGCCCGGCGGCTGCCAGATGACAGCCGAACTATCGGGAAGCGAAGCCTAACTGTGTCACTTGTTTGGCGACTTTGTCCCGGCGGCTGCCAGATGACAGCCGAACTATCGGGAAGCGAAGCCTAACTGTGTCACTTGTTTGGCGACTTTGGCCCGGCGGCTGCCAGATGACAGCCGAACTATCGGGAAGCGAAGCCTAACTGTGTCACTTGTTTGGCGACTTTGGCCCGGCGGCTGCCAGATGACAGCCGAACTATCGGGAAGCGAAGCCTAACTGTGTCACTTGTTTGGCGACTTTGGCCCGGCGGCTGCCAGATGACAGCCGAACTATCGGGAAGCGAAGCCTAACTGTGTCACTTGTTTGGCGACTTTGGCTCGGCGGCTGCCAGATGACAGCCGAACTATCAGGAAGCGAAGCCTAACTGTGTCACTTGTTTGGCGACTTTGGCCCGGCGGCTGCCAGATGACAGCCGAACTATACGGAAGCGAAGCCTAACTGTGTCACTTGTTTGGCGACTTTGGCCCGGCGGCTGCCAGACGACAGCCGAACTATCGGGAAGCGAAGCCTAACTGTGTCACTTGTTTGGCGACTTTGGCCCGGCGGCTGCCAGATGACAGCCGAACTATCGGAAAGCGAAGCCTAACTGTGTCACTTGTTTGGCGACTTTGGCCCGGCGGCTGCCAGATGACAGCCGAACTATCGGGAAGCGAAGCCTAACTGTGTCACTTGTTTGGCGACTTTGGCCCGGCGGCTGCCAGATGACAGCCGAACTATCGGGAAGCGAAGCCTAACTGTGTCACTTGTTTGGCGACTTTGGCCCGGCGGCTGCCAGATGACAGGCGAACTATCGGGAAGCGAAGCCTAGCTTTGGCACTTGTTTGGTGACTTTGGCCCGGCGGCTGCCAGATGACAGCCGAAGTATCGGGAAGCGAAGCCTAGCTTTGGCACTTGTTTCGCGACTTTGGCCCAGCGGCTGCCAAATGACAGCCGAACTATCGGGAAGCGAAGCCTAGCTTTGGCACTTGTTTGGCGACTTTGGCCCGGCGGCTGCCAGATGACAGCCGAACTATCGGGAAGCGAAGCCTAGCTTTGGCACTTGTTTGGCGACTTTGGCCCTGCGGCTGCCAAATGACAGCCGAACTATCGCGACGCGAAGCCTAACTTTGACACTTGTTTGGCGACTTTGGCCCGGCGGCTGCCGGATGACAGCCGAACTATCGGGAAGCGAAGCCTAGCTTTGGCACTTGTTTGGTGACTTTGGCCCGGCGGCTGCCAGATGACAGCCGACGTATCGGGAAGCGAAGCCTAACTTTGGCACTTGTTTCGCGACTTTGGCCCTGCGGCTGCCAAATGACAGCCGAACTATCGGGAAGCGAAGCCTAACTTTGACACTTGTTTGGCGATTTTGGCCTGGCGGCTGCCAGATGACAGCCGAACTATCGGGAAGCGAAGCCTAACTGTGTCACTTGTTTGGCGACTTTGGCCCGGCGGCTGCCAGATGACAGCCGAACTATCGGGAAGCGAAGCCTAACTGTGTCACTTGTTTGGCGACTTTGGCCCGGCGGCTGCCAGATGACAGCCGAACTATCGGGAAGCGAAGCCTAACTGTGTCACTTGTTTGGCGACTTTGGCCCGGCGGCTGCCAGATGACAGCCGAACTATCGGGAAGCGAAGCCTAACTGTGTCACTTGTTTGGCGACTCTGGCCCGGCGGCTGCCAGATGACAGCCGAACTATCGGGAAGCGAAGCCTAACTGTGTCACTTGTTTGGCGACTTTGGCCCGGCGGCTGCCAGATGACAGCCGAACTATCGGGAAGCGAAGCCTAACTGTGTCACTTGTTTGGCGACTTTGGCCCGGCGGCTGCCAGATGACAGCCGAACTATCGGGAAGCGAAGCCTAACTGTGTCACTTGTTTGGCGACTTTGGCTCGGCGGCTGCCAGATGACAGCCGAACTATCGGGAAGCGAAGCCTAACTGTGTCACTTGTTTGGCGACTTTGGCCCGGCGGCTGCCAGATGACAGCCGAACTATCGGGAAGCGAAGCCTAGCTTTGGCACTTGTTTGGTGACTTTGGCCCGGCGGCTGCCAGATGACAGCCGAAGTATCGGGAAGCGAAGCCTAACTTTGGCACTTGTTTCGCGACTTTGGCCCAGCGGCTGCCAAATGACAGCCGAACTATCGGGAAGCGAAGCCTAGCTTTGGCACTTGTTTGGCGACTTTGGCCCGGCGGCTGCCAGAAGACAGCCGAACTATCGGGAAGCGAAGCCTAGCTTTGGCACTTGTTTGGCGACTTTGGCCCTGCGGCTGCCAAATGACAGCCGAGCTATCGGGAAGCGAAGCCTAACTTTGACACTTGTTTGGCGACTTTGGCCCGGCGGCTGCCAGATGACAGCCGAACTATCGGGAAGCGAAGCCTAGCTTTGGCACTTGTTTGGTGACTTTGGCCTGCCGGCTGCCAGATGACAGCCGAAGTATCTTGAAGCGAAGCCTAACTTTGGCACTTGTTTCGCGACTTTGGCCCTGCGGCTGCCAAATGACAGCCGAACTATCGGGAAGCGAAGCCTAACTTTGACACTTGTTTGGCGACTTTGGCCCGGCGGCTGCCAGATGACAGCCGAACTATCGGGAAGCGAAGCCTAACTGTGTCACTTGTTTGGCAATCTTGGCCCGGCGGCTGCCAGATGACAGCCGAACTATCGGGAAGCGAAGCCTTACTGTGTCACTTGTTTGGCGACTTTGGCCCGGCGGCTGCCAGATGACAGCCGAACTATCGGGAAGCGAAGCCTAACTGTGTCACTTGTTTGGCCACTTTGACCCGGCGGCTGCCAGATGACAGCCGAACTATCGGGAAGCGAAGCCTAACTGTGTCACTTGTTTGGCGACTTTGGCCCGGCGGCTGCCAGATGACAGCCGAACTATCGGGAAGCGAAGCCTAACTGTGTCACTTGTTTGGCGACTTTGGCCCGGCGGCTGCCAGATGACAGCCGAACTATCGGGAAGCGAAGCCTAACTGTGTCACTTGTTTGGCGACTTTGGCCCGGCGGCTGCCAGATGACAGCCGAACTATCGGGAAGCGAAGCCTAACTGTGTCACTTGTTTGGCGACTTTGGCCCGGCGGCTGCCAGATGACAGCCGAACTATCGGGAAGCGAAGCCTAACTGTGTCACTTGTTTGGCGACTTTGGCCCGGCGGCTGCCAGATGACAGCCGAACTATCGGGAAGCGAAGCCTAGCTTTGGCACTTGTTTGGCGACTTTGGCCCGGCGGCTGCCAGATGACAGCCGAACTATCGGGAAGCGAGGCCTAGCTTTGGCACTTGTTTGGCGACTTTGGCCCTGCGGCTGCCAAATGACAGCCGAGCTATCGGGAAGCGAAGCCTAACTTTGACACTTGTTTGGCGACTTTGGCCCGGCGGCTGCCAGATGACAGCCGAACTATCGGGAAGCGAAGCCTAGCTTTGGCACTGGTTTGGTGACTTTGGCCCGCCGGCTGCCAGATGACAGCCGAAGTATCTTGAAGCGAAGCCTAACTTTGGCACTTGTTTCGCGACTTTGGCCCTGCGGCTGCCAAATGACAGCCGAACTATCGGGAAGCGAAGCCTAACTTTGACACTTGTTTGGCGACTTTGGCCCGGCGGCTGCCAGATGACAGCCGAACTATCGGGAAGCGAAGCCTAACTGTGTCACTTGTTTGGCAATCTTGGCCCGGCGGCTGCCAGATGACAGCCGAACTATCGGGAAGCGAAGCCTAACTGTGTGACTTGTTTGGCGACTTTGGCCCGGCGGCTGCCAGATGACAGCCGAACTATCGGGAAGCGAAGCCTAGCTGTGTCACTTGTTTGGCGACTTTGGCCCGGCGGCTGCCAGATGACAGCCGAACTATCGGGAAGCGAAGCCTAACTGTGTCACTTGATTGGCGACTCTGGCACGGCGGCTGCCAGATGACAGCCGAACTATCGGGAAGCGAAGCCTAACTGTGTCACTTGTTTGGCGACTTTGGCCCGGCGGCTGCCAGATGACAGCCGAACTATCGGGAAGCGAAGCCTAGCTTTGGCACTTGTTTGGTGACTTTGGCCCGGCGGCTGCCAGATGACAGCCGAAGTATCGGGAAGCGAAGCCTAACTTTGGCACTTGTTTCGCGACTTTGGCCCAGTGGCTGCCAAATGACAGCCGAACTATCGGGAAGCGAAGCCTAGCTTTGGCACTTGTTTGGCGACTTTGGCCCGGCGGCTGCCAGATGACAGCCGAACTATCGGGAAGCGAAGCCTAGGTTTGGCACTTGTTTGGCGACTTTGGCCCTGCGGCTGCCAAATGACAGCCGAACTATCGGGAAGCGAAGCCTAACTTTGACACTTGTTTGGCGACTTTGGCTCGGCGGCTGCCAGATGACAGCCGAACTATCGGGAAGCGAAGCCTAACTGTGTCACTTGTTTGGCGACTTTGGCCCGGCGGCTGCCAGATGACAGCCGAACTATCGGGAAGCGAAGCCTAACTGTGTCACTTGTTTGGCGACTTTGGCCCGGCGGCTGCCAGATGACAGCCGAACTATCGGGAAGCGAAGCCTAACTGTGTCACTTGTTTGGCGACTTTGGCCCGGCGGCTGCCAGATGACAGCCGAACTATCGGGAAGCGAAGCCTAACTGTGTCACTTGTTTGGCGACTTTGGCCCGGCGGCTGCCAGATGACAGCCGAACTATCGGGAAGCAAAGCCTAACTGTGTCACTTGTTTGGCGACTCTGGCCCGGCGGCTGCCAGATGACAGCCGAACTATC
Source organism: Ixodes scapularis (assembly GCF_016920785.2). NCBI lineage: Eukaryota > Metazoa > Arthropoda > Arachnida > Ixodida > Ixodidae > Ixodes > Ixodes scapularis. The sequence continues at coordinate 157,045,801 of NW_024609868.1, read as the reverse complement.
GGGAAGCGAAGCCTAACTGTGTCACTTGTTTGGCGACTTTGGCCCGGCGGCTGCCAGATGACAGCCGAACTATCGGGAAGCGAAGCCTAACTGTGTCACTTGTTTGGCGACTTTGGCCCGGCGGCTGCCAGATGACAGCCGAACTATCGGGAAGCGAAGCCTAGCTTTGGCACTTGTTTGGTGACTTTGGCCCGGCGGCTGCCAGATGACAGCCGAAGTATCGGGAAGCGAAGCCTAACTGTGTCACTTGTTTGGCGACTTTGGCCCGGCGGCTGCCAGATGACAGCCGAACTATCGGGAAGCGAAGCCTAACTGTGTCACTTGTTTGGCGACTTTGGCCCGGCGGCTGCCAGATGACAGCCGAACTATCGGGAAGCGAAGCCTAACTGTGTCACTTGTTTGGCGACTTTGGCCCGGCGGCTGCCAGATGACAGCCGAACTATCGGGAAGGGAAGCCCAACTGTGTCACTTGTTTGGCGACTTTGGCCCGGCGGCTGCCAGATGACAGCCGAACTATCGGGAAGCGAAGCCTAACTGTGTCACTTGTTTGGCGACTTTGGCCCGGCGGCTGCCAGATGACAGCCGAACTATCGGGAAGCGAAGCCTAACTGTGTCACTTGTTTGGCGACTCTGGCTCGGTGGCTGCCAGATGACAGCCGAACTATCGGGAAGCGAAGCCTAACTGTGTCACTTGTTTGGCGACTTTGGCCCGGCGGCTGCCAGATGACAGCCGAACTATCGGGAAGCGAAGCCTAACTGTGTCACTTGTTTGGCGACTTTGGCTCGGCGGCTGCCAGATGACAGCCGAACTATCGGGAAGCGAAGCCTAACTGTGTCACTTGTTTGGCGACTTTGGCCCGGCGGCTGCCAGATGACAGCCGAACTATCGGGAAGCGAAGCCTAGCTTTGGCACTTGTTTGGTGACTTTGGCCCGGCGGCTGCCAGATGACAGCCGAAGTATCGGGAAGCGAAGCCTAACTTTGGCACTTGTTTCGCGACTTTGGCCCAGCGGCTGCCAAATGACAGGCGAACTATCGGGAAGCGAAGCCTAGCTTTGGCACTTGTTTGGCGACTTTGGCCCGGCGGCTGCCAGATGACAGCCGAACTATCGGGAAGCGAAGCCTAACTGTGTCACTTGTTTGGCGACTTTGGCCCGGCGGCTGCCAGATGACAGCCGAACTATCGGGATGCGAAGCCTAACTGTGTCACTTGTTTGGCGACTCTGGCCCGGCGGCTGCCAGATGACAGCCGAACTATCGGGAAGCGAAGCCTAACTGTGTCACTTGTTTGGCGACTTTGGCCCGGCGGCTGCCAGATGACAGCCGAACTATCGGGAAGCGAAGCCTTACTGTGTCACTTGTTTGGCGACTTTGGCCCGGCGGCTGCCAGATGACAGCCGAACTATCGGGAAGCGAAGCCTAACTGTGTCACTTGTTTGGCGACTTTGGCCCGGCGGCTGCCAGATGACAGCCGAACTATCGGGAAGCGAAGCCTAACTGTGTCACTTGTTTGGCGACTTTGGCCCGGCGGCTGCCAGATGACAGCCGAACTATCGGGAAGCGAAGCCTAACTGTGTCACTTGTTTGGCGACTCTGGCCCGGTGGCTGCCAGATGACAGCCGAACTATCGGGAAGCGAAGCCTAACTGTGTCACTTGTTTGGCGACTTTGGCCCGGCGGCTGCCAGATGACAGCCGAACTATCGGGAAGCGAAGCCTAACTGTGTCACTTGTTTGGCGACTTTGGCTCGGCGGCTGCCAGATGACAGCCGAACTATCGGGAAGCGAAGCCTAACTGTGTCACTTGTTTGGCGACTTTGGCCCGGCGGCTGCCAGATGACAGCCGAACTATCGGGAAGCGAAGCCTAACTGTGTCACTTGTTTGGCGACTTTGGCCCGGCGGCTGCCAGATGACAGCCGAACTATCGGGAAGCGAAGCCTAACTGTGTCACTTGTTTGGCGACTTTGGCCCGGCGGCTGCCAGATGACAGCCGAACTATCGGGAAGCGAAGCCTAACTGTGTCACTTGTTTGGCGACTTTGGCCCGGCGGCTGCCAGATGACAGCCGAACTATCGGGAAGCGAAGCCTAACTGTGTCACTTGTTTGGCGACTTTGGCCCGGCGGCTGCCAGATGACAGCCGAACTATCGGGAAGCGAAGCCTAACTGTGTCACTTGTTTGGCGACTTTGGCTCGGCGGCTGCCAGATGACAGCCGAACTATCAGGAAGCGAAGCCTAACTGTGTCACTTGTTTGGCGACTTTGGCCCGGCGGCTGCCAGATGACAGCCGAACTATACGGAAGCGAAGCCTAACTGTGTCACTTGTTTGGCGACTTTGGCCCGGCGGCTGCCAGACGACAGCCGAACTATCGGGAAGCGAAGCCTAACTGTGTCACTTGTTTGGCGACTTTGGCCCGGCGGCTGCCAGATGACAGCCGAACTATCGGAAAGCGAAGCCTAACTGTGTCACTTGTTTGGCGACTTTGGCCCGGCGGCTGCCAGATGACAGCCGAACTATCGGGAAGCGAAGCCTAACTGTGTCACTTGTTTGGCGACTTTGGCCCGGCGGCTGCCAGATGACAGCCGAACTATCGGGAAGCGAAGCCTAATTGTGTCACTTGTTTGGCGACTTTGGCCCGGCGGCTGCCAGATGACAGGCGAACTATCGGGAAGCGAAGCCTAGCTTTGGCACTTGTTTGGTGACTTTGGCCCGGCGGCTGCCAGATGACAGCCGAAGTATCGGGAAGCGAAGCCTAGCTTTGGCACTTGTTTCGCGACTTTGGCCCAGCGGCTGCCAAATGACAGCCGAACTATCGGGAAGCGAAGCCTAGCTTTGGCACTTGTTTGGCGACTTTGGCCCGGCGGCTGCCAGATGACAGCCGAACTATCGGGAAGCGAAGCCTAGCTTTGGCACTTGTTTGGCGACTTTGGCCCTGCGGCTGCCAAATGACAGCCGAACTATCGCGACGCGAAGCCTAACTTTGACACTTGTTTGGCGACTTTGGCCCGGCGGCTGCCGGATGACAGCCGAACTATCGGGAAGCGAAGCCTAGCTTTGGCACTTGTTTGGTGACTTTGGCCCGGCAGCTGCCAGATGACAGCCGACGTATCGGGAAGCGAAGCCTAACTTTGGCACTTGTTTCGCGACTTTGGCCCTGCGGCTGCCAAATGACAGCCGAACTATCGGGAAGCGAAGCCTAACTTTGACACTTGTTTGGCGATTTTGGCCTGGCGGCTGCCAGATGACAGCCGAACTATCGGGAAGCGAAGCCTAACTGTGTCACTTGTTTGGCGACTTTGGCCCGGCGGCTGCCAGATGACAGCCGAACTATCGGGAAGCGAAGCCTAACTGTGTCACTTGTTTGGCGACTTTGGCCCGGCGGCTGCCAGATGACAGCCGAACTATCGGGAAGCGAAGCCTAACTGTGTCACTTGTTTGGCGACTTTGGCCCGGCGGCTGCCAGATGACAGCCGAACTATCGGGAAGCGAAGCCTAACTGTGTCACTTGTTTGGCGACTTTGGCCCGGCGGCTGCCAGATGACAGCCGAACTATCGGGAAGCGAAGCCTAACTGTGTCACTTGTTTGGCGACTTTGGCTCGGCGGCTGCCAGATGACAGCCGAACTATCGGGAAGCGAAGCCTAGCTTTGGCACTTGTTTGGCGACTTTGGCCCTGCGGCTGCCAAATGACAGCCGAGCTATCGGGAAGCGAAGCCTAACTTTGACACTTGTTTGGCGACTTTGGCCCGGCGGCTGCCAGATGACAGCCGAACTATCGGGAAGCGAAGCCTAGCTTTGGCACTGGTTTGGTGACTTTGGCCCGCCGGCTGCCAGATGACAGCCGAAGTATCTTGAAGCGAAGCCTAACTTTGGCACTTGTTTCGCGACTTTGGCCCTGCGGCTGCCAAATGACAGCCGAACTATCGGGAAGCGAAGCCTAACTTTGACACTTGTTTGGCGACTTTGGCCCGGCGGCTGCCAGATGACAGCCGAACTATCGGGAAGCGAAGCCTAACTGTGTCACTTGTTTGGCAATCTTGGCCCGGCGGCTGCCAGATGACAGCCGAACTATCGGGAAGCGAAGCCTAACTGTGTCACTTGTTTGGCGACTTTGGCCCGGCGGCTGCCAGATGACAGCCGAACTATCGGGAAGCGAAGCCTAGCTTTGGCACTTGTTTGGTGACTTTGGCCCGGCGGCTGCCAGATGACAGCCGAAGTATCGGGAAGCGAAGCCTAACTGTGTCACTTGTTTGGCGACTTTGGCCCGGCGGCTGCCAGATGACAGCCGAACTATCGGGAAGCGAAGCCTAACTGTGTCACTTGTTTGGCGACTTTGGCCCGGCGGCTGCCAGATGACAGCCGAACTATCGGGAAGCGAAGCCTAACTGTGTCACTTGTTTGGCGACTTTGGCTCGGCGGCTGCCAGATGACAGCCGAACTATCGGGAAGCGAAGCCTAACTGTGTCACTTGTTTGGCGACTTTGGCCCGGCGGCTGCCAGATGACAGCCGAACTATCGGGAAGCGAAGCCTAGCTTTGGCACTTGTTTGGTGACTTTGGCCCGGCGGCTGCCAGATGACAGCCGAAGTATCGGGAAGCGAAGCCTAACTTTGGCACTTGTTTCGCGACTTTGGCCCAGCGGCTGCCAAATGACAGCCGAACTATCGGGAAGCGAAGCCTAGCTTTGGCACTTGTTTGGCGACTTTGGCCCGGCGGCTGCCAGATGACAGCCGAACTATCGGGAAGCGAAGCCTAACTGTGTCACTTGTTTGGCGACTTTGGCCCGGCGGCTGCCAGATGACAGCCGAACTATCGGGAAGCGAAGCCTAACTGTGTCACTTGTTTGGCGACTTTTGGCCCGGCGGCTGCCAGATGACAGCCGAACTATCGGGAAGCGAAGCCTAACTGTGTCACTTGTTTGGCGACTTTGGCCCGGCGGCTGCCAGATGACAGCCGAACTATCGGGAAGCGAAGCCTAACTGTGTCACTTGTTTGGCGACTTTGGCCCGGCGGCTGCCAGATGGCAGCCGAACTATCGGGAAGCGAAGCCTAACTGTGTCACTTGTTTGGCGACTTTGGCCCGGCGGCTGCCAGATGACAGCCGAACTATCGGGAAGCGAAGCCTAACTGTGTCACTTGTTTGGCGACTTTGGCCCGGCGGCTGCCAGATGACAGCCGAACTATCGGGAAGCGAAGCCTAACTGTGTCACTTGTTTGGCGACTTTGGCCCGGCGGCTGCCAGATGACAGCCGAACTATCGGGAAGCGAAGCCTAACTGTGTCACTTGTTTGGCGACTCTGGCCCGGCGGCTGCCAGATGACAGCCGAACTATCGGGAAGCGAAGCCTAACTGTGTCACTTGTTTGGCGACTTTGGCCCGGCGGCTGCCAGATGACAGCCGAACTATCGGGAAGCGAAGCCTAACTGCGTCACTTGTTTGGCGACTTTGGCCCGGCGGCTGCCAGATGACAGCCGAACTATCGGGAAGCGAAGCCTAACTGTGTCACTTGTTTGGCGACTTTGGCCCGGCGGCTGCCAGATGACAGCCGAACTATCGGGAAGGGAAGCCCAACTGTGTCACTTGTTTGGCGACTTTGGCCCGGCGGCTGCCAGATGACAGCCGAACTATCGGGAAGCGAAGCCTAACTGTGTCACTTGTTTGGCGACTTTGGCCCGGCGGCTGCCAGATGACAGCCGAACTATCGGGAAGCGAAGCCTAACTGTGTCACTTGTTTGGCGACTCTGGCCCGGTGGCTGCCAGATGACAGCCGAACTATCGGGAAGCGAAGCCTAACTGTGTCACTTGTTTGGCGACTTTGGCCCGGCGGCTGCCAGATGACAGCCGAACTATCGGGAAGCGAAGCCTAACTGTGTCACTTGTTTGGCGACTTTGGCTCGGCGGCTGCCAGATGACAGCCGAAGTATCGGGAAGCGAAGCCTAACTTTGGCACTTGTTTCGCGACTTTGGCCCAGCGGCTGCCAAATGACAGCCGAACTATCGGGAAGCGAAGCCTAGCTTTGGCACTTGTTTGGCGACTTTGGCCCGGCGGCTGCCAGATGACAGCCGAACTATCGGGAAGCGAAGCCTAGCTTTGGCACTTGTTTGGCGACTTTGGCCCTGCGGCTGCCAAATGACAGCCGAGCTATCGGGAAGCGAAGCCTAACTTTGACACTTGTTTGGCGACTTTGGCCCGGCGGCTGCCAGATGACAGCCGAACTATCGGGAAGCGAAGCCTAGCTTTGGCACTTGTTTGGTGACTTTGGCCCGCCGGCTGCCAGATGACAGCCGAAGTATCTTGAAGCGAAGCCTAACTTTGGCACTTGTTTCGCGACTTTGGCCCTGCGGCTGCCAAATGTCAGCCGAACTATCGGGAAGCGAAGCCTAACTTTGACACTTGTTTGGCGACTTTGGCCCGGCGGCTGCCAGATGACAGCCGAACTATCGGGAAGCGAAGCCTAACTGTGTCACTTGTTTGGCAATCTTGGCCCGGCGGCTGCCAGATGACAGCCGAACTATCGGGAAGCGAAGCCTAACTGTGTCACTTGTTTGGCGACTTTGGCCCGGCGGCTGCCAGATGACAGCCGAACTATCGGGAAGCGAAGCCTAACTGTGTCACTTGTTTGGCGACTTTGGCCCGGCGGCTGCCAGATGACAGCCGAACTATCGGGAAGCGAAGCCTAACTGTGTCACTTGTTTGGCGACTTTGGCCCGGCGGCTGCCAGATGACAGCCGAACTATCGGGAAGCGAAGCCTAACTGTGTCACTTGTTTGGCGACTTTGGCCCGGCGGCTGCCAGATGACAGCCGAACTATCCGGAAGCGAAGCCTAACTGTGTCACTTGTTTGGCGACTTTGGCCCGGCGGCTGCCAGATGACAGCCGAACTATCGGGAAGCGAAGCCTAGCTTTGGCACTTGTTTGGTGACTTTGGCCCGGCGGCTGCCAGATGACAGCCGAAGTATCGGGAAGCGAAGCCTAACTTTGGCACTTGTTTCGCGACTTTGGCCCAGCGGCTGCCAAATGACAGCCGAACTATCGGGAAGCGAAGCCTAGCTTTGGCCCTTGTTTGGCGACTTTGGCCCGGCGGGTGCCAGATGACAGCCGAACTATCGGGAAGCGAAGCCTAACTGTGTCACTTGTTTGGCGACTTTGGCCCGGCGGCTGCCAGATGACAGCCGAACTATCGGGAAGCGAAGCCTAACTGTGTCACTTGTTTGGCGACTTTGGCCCGGCGGCTGCCAGATGACAGCCGAACTATCGGGAAGCGAAGCCTAACTGTGTCACTTGTTTGGCGACTTTGGCCCGGCGGCTGCCAGATGACAGCCGAACTATCGGGAAGCGAAGCCTAACTGTGTCACTTGTTTGGCGACTTTGGCCCGGCGGCTGCCAGATGACAGCCGAACTATCGGGAAGCGAAGCCTAACTGTGTCACTTGTTTGGCGACTCTGGCCCGGCGGCTGCCAGATGACAGCCGAACTATCGGGAAGCGAAGCCTAACTGTGTCACTTGTTTGGCGACTTTGGCCCGGCGGCTGCCAGATGACAGCCGAACTATCGGGAAGCGAAGCCTAACTGTGTCACTTGTTTGGCGACTTTGGCCCGGCGGCTGCCAGATGACAGCCGAACTATCGGGAAGCGAAGCCTAACTGTGTCACTTGTTTGGCGACTTTGGCCCGGCGGCTGCCAGATGACAGCCGAACTATCGGGAAGGGAAGCCCAACTGTGTCACTTGTTTGGCGACTTTGGCCCGGCGGCTGCCAGATGACAGCCGAACTATCGGGAAGCGAAGCCTAACTGTGTCACTTGTTTGGCGACTTTGGCCCGGCGGCTGCCAGATGACAGCCGAACTATCGGGAAGCGAAGCCTAACTGTGTCACTTGTTTGGCGACTCTGGCCCGGTGGCTGCCAGATGACAGCCGAACTATCGGGAAGCGAAGCCTAACTGTGTCACTTGTTTGGCGACTTTGGCCCGGCGGCTGCCAGATGACAGCCGAACTATCGGGAAGCGAAGCCTAACTGTGTCACTTGTTTGGCGACTTTGGCTCGGCGGCTGCCAGATGACAGCCGAAGTATCGGGAAGCGAAGCCTAACTTTGGCACTTGTTTCGCGACTTTGGCCCAGCGGCTGCCAAATGACAGCCGAACTATCGGGAAGCGAAGCCTAGCTTTGGCACTTGTTTGGCGACTTTGGCCCGGCGGTTGCCAGATGACAGCCGAACTATCGGGAAGCGAAGCCTAGCTTTGGCACTTGTTTGGCGACTTTGGCCCTGCGGCTGCCAAATGACAGCCGAGCTATCGGGAAGCGAAGCCTAACTTTGAAACTTGTTTGGCGACTTTGGCCCGGCGGCTGCCAGATGACAGCCGAACTATCGGGAAGCGAAGCCTAGCTTTGGCACTTGTTTGGTGACTTTGGCCCGCCGGCTGCCAGATGACAGCCGAAGTATCTTGAAGCGAAGCCTAACTTTGGCACTTGTTTCGCGACTTTGGCCCTGCGGCTGCCAAATGTCAGCCGAACTATCGGGAAGCGAAGCCTAACTTTGACACTTGTTTGGCGACTTTGGCCCGGCGGCTGCCAGATGACAGCCGAACTATCGGGAAGCGAAGCCTAACTGTGTCACTTGTTTGGCAATCTTGGCCCGGCGGCTGCCAGATGACAGCCGAACTATCGGGAAGCGAAGCCTAACTGTGTCACTTGTTTGGCGACTTTGGCCCGGCGGCTGCCAGATGACAGCCGAACTATCGGGAAGCGAAGCCTAACTGTGTCACTTGTTTGGCGACTTTGGCCCGGCGGCTGCCAGATGACAGCCGAACTATCGGGAAGCGAAGCCTAACTGTGTCACTTGTTTGGCGACTTTGGCCCGGCGGCTGCCAGATGACAGCCGAACTATCGGGAAGCGAAGCCTAACTGTGTCACTTGTTTGGCGACTTTGGCCCGGCGGCTGCCAGATGACAGCCGAACTATCCGGAAGCGAAGCCTAGCTGTGTCACTTGTTTGGCGACTTTGGCCCGGCGGCTGCCAGATGACAGCCGAACTATCGGGAAGCGAAGCCTAACTGTGTCACTTGTTTGGCGACTTTGGCCCGGCGGCTGCCAGATGACAGCCGAACTATCGGGAAGCGAAGCCTAACTGTGTCACTTGTTTGGCGACTTTGGCCCGGCGGCTGCCAGATGACAGCCGAACTATCGGGAAGCGAAGCCTAACTGTGTCACTTGTTTGGCGACTCTGGCCCGGCGGCTGCCAGATGACAGCCGAACTATCGGGAAGCGAAGCCTAACTGTGTCACTTGTTTGGCGACTTTGGCCCGGCGGCTGCCAGATGACAGCCGAACTATCGGGAAGCGAAGCCTAACAGTGTCACTTGTTTGGCGACTTTGGCCCGGCGGCTGCCAGATGACAGCCGAACTATCGGGAAGCGAAGCCTAACTGTGTCACTTGTATGGCGACTTTGGCCCGGCGGCTGCCAGATGACAGCCGAACTATCGGGAAGCGAAGCCTAACTGTGTCACTTGTTTGGCGACTTTGGCCCGGCGGCTGCCAGATGACAGCCGAACTATCGGGAAGCGAAGCCTAACTGTGTCACTTGTTTGGCGACTTTGGCCCGGCGGCTGCCAGATGACAGCCGAACTATCGGGAAGCGAAGCCTAACTGTGTCACTTGTTTGGCGACTCTGGCCCGGTGGTTGCCAGATGACAGCCGAACTATCGGGAAGCGAAGCCTAACTGTGTCACTTGTTTGGCGACTTTGGCCCGGCGGCTGCCAGATGACAGCCGAACTATCGGGAAGCGAAGCCTAACTGTGTCACTTGTTTGGCGACTTTGGCTCGGCGGCTGCCAGATGACAGCCGAACTATCGGGAAGCGAAGCCTAACTGTGTCACTTGTTTGGCGACTTTGGCCCGGCGGCAGCCAGATGTCAGCCGAACTATCGGGAAGCGAAGCCTAACTGTGTCACTTGTTTGGCGACTTTGGCCCGGCGGCTGCCAGATGACAGCCGAACTATCGGGAAGCGAAGCCTAACTGTGTCACTTGTTTGGCGACTTTGGCCCGGCGGCTGCCAGATGACAGCCGAACTATCGGGAAGCGAAGCCTAACTGTGTCACTTGTTTGGCGACTTTGGCCCGGCGGCTGCCAGATGACAGCCGAACTATCGGGAAGCGAAGCCTAACTGTGTCACTTGTTTGGCGACTTTGGCCCGGCGGCTGCCAGATGTCAGCCGAACTATCGGGAAGCGAAGCCTAACTGTGTCACTTGTTTGGCGACTTTGGCCCGGCGGCTGCCAGATGACAGCCGAACTATCGGGAAGCGAAGCCTAACTGTGTCACTTGTTTGGCGACTTTGGCCCGGCGGCTGCCAGATGACAGCCGAACTATCGGGAAGCGAAGCCTAACTGTGTCACTTGTTTGGCGACTTTGGCCCGGCGGCTGCCAGATGACAGCCGAACTATCGGGAAGCGAAGCCTAACTGTGTCACTTGTTTGGCGACTTTGGCCCGGCGGCTGCCAGATGACAGCCGAACTATCGGGAAGCGAAGCCTAACTGTGTCACTTGTTTGGCGACTTTGGCCCGGCGGCTGCCACATGACAGCCGAACTATCGGGAAGCGAAGCCTAACTGTGTCACTTGTTTGTCGACTTTGGCTCGGCGGCTGCCAGATGACAGCCGAACTATCGGGAAGCGAAGCCTAACTGTGTCACTTGTTTGGCGACTTTGGCCCGGCGGCTGCCAGATGACAGCCGAACTATACGGAAGCGAAGCCTAACTGTGTCACTTGTTTGGCGACTTTGGCCCGGCGGCTGCCAGACGACAGCCGAACTATCGGGAAGCGAAGCCTAACTGTGTCACTTGTTTGGCGACTTTGGCCCGGCGGCTGGCAGATGACAGCCGAACTATCGGAAAGCGAAGCCTAACTGTGTCACTTGTTTGGCGACTCTGGCACGGCGGCTGCCAGATGACAGCCGAACTATCGGGAAGCGAAGCCAAACTGTGTCACTTGTTTGGCGACTTTGGCCCGGCGGCTGCCAGATGACAGCCGAACTATCGGGAAGCGAAGCCTAACTGTGTCACTTGTTTGGCGACTTTGGCCCGGCGGCTGCCAGATGACAGCCGAACTATCGGGAAGCAAAGCCTAACTGTGTCACTTGTTTGGCGACTCTGGCCCGGCGGCTGCCAGATGACAGCCGAACTATCGGGAAGCGAAGCCTAACTGTGTCACTTGTTTGGCGACTTTGGCCCGGCGGCTGCCAGATGACAGCCGAACTATCGGGAAGCGAAGCCTAACTGTGTCACTTGTTTGGCGACTTTGGCCCGGCGGCTGCCAGATGACAGCCGAACTATCGGGAAGCGAAGCCTAGCTTTGGCACTTGTTTGGTGACTTTGGCCCGGCGGCTGCCAGATGACAGCCGAAGTATCGGGAAGCGAAGCCTAACTTTGGCACTTGTTTCGCGACTTTGGCCCAGCGGCTGCCAAATGACAGCCGAACTATCGGGAAGCGAAGCCTAGCTTTGGCACTTGTTTGGCGACTTTGGCCCGGCGGCTGCCAGATGACAGCCGAACTATCGGGAAGCGAAGCCTAGCTTTGGCACTTGTTTGGCGACTTTGGCCCTGCGGCTGCCAAATGACAGCCGAGCTATCGGGAAGCGAAGCCTTACTTTGACACTTGTTTGGCGACTTTGGCCCGGCGGCTGCCAGATGACAGCCGAACTATCGGGAAGCGAAGCCTAGCTTTGGCACTTGTTTGGTGACTTTGGCCCGCCGGCTGCCAGATGACAGCCGAAGTATCTTGAAGCGAAGCCTAACTTTGGCACTTGTTTCGCGACTTTGGCCCTGCGGCTGCCAAATGACAGCCGAACTATCGGGAAGCGAAGCCTAACTTTGACACTTGTTTGGCGACTTTGGCCCGGCGGCTGCCAGATGACAGCCGAACTATCGGGAAGCGAAGCCTAACTGTGTCACTTCTTTGGCAATCTTGGCCCGGTGGCTGCCAGATGACAGCCGAACTATCGGGAAGCGAAGCCTAACTGTGTCACTTGTTTGGCGACTTTGGCCCGGCGGCTGCCAGATGACAGCCGAACTATCGGGAAGCGAAGCCTAACTGTGTCACTTGTTTGGCGACTTTGGCCCGGCGGCTGCCAGATGACAGCCGAACTATCGGGAAGCGAAGCCTAACTGTGTCACTTGTTTGGCGACTTTGGCCCGGCGGGTGCCAGATGACAGCCGAACTATCGGGAAGCGAAGCCTAACTGTGTCACTTGTTTGGCGACTTTGGCCCGGCGGCTGCCAAATGACAGCCGAACTATCGGGAAGCGAAGCCTAACTGTGTCACTTGTTTGGCGACTTTGGCCCGGCGGCTGCCAAATGACAGCCGAACTATAGGGAAGCGAAGCCTAACTGTGTCACTTGTTTGGCGACTTTGGCCCGGCGGCTGCCAGATGACAGCCGAACTATCGGGAAGCGAAGCCTAACTGTGTCACTTGTTTGGCGACTTTGGTCCGGCGGCTGCCAGATGACAGCCGAACTATCGGGAAGCGAAGCCTAACTGTGTCACTTGTTTGGCGACTTTGGCCCGGCGGCTGCCAGATGACAGCCGAACTATCGGGAAGCGAAGCCTAACTGTGTCACTTGTTTGGCGACTCTGGCCCGGCGGCTGCCAGATGACAGCCGAACTATCGGGAAGCGAAGCCTAACTGTGTCACTTGTTTGGCGACTTTGGCCCGGCGGCTGCCAGATGACAGCCGAACGATCGGGAAGCGAAGCCTAACTGTGTCACTTGTTTGGCGACTTTGGCCCGGCGGCTGCCAGATGACAGCCGAACTATCGGGAAGCGAAGCCTAACTGTGTCACTTGTTTGGCAACTTTGGCCCGGCGGCTGCCAGATGACAGCCGAACTATCGGGAAGCGAAGCCTAACTGTGTCACTTGTTTGGCGACTTTGGCCCGGCGGCTGCCAGATGACAGCCGAACTATCGGGAAGCGAAGCCTAACTGTGTCACTTGTTTGGCGACTCTGGCCCGGTGGCTGCCAGATGACAGCCGAACTATCGGGAAGCGAAGCCTAACTGTGTCACTTGTTTGGCGACTTTGGCCCGGCGGCTGCCAGATGACAGCCGAACTATCGGGAAGCGAAGCCTAACTGTGTCACTTGTTTGGCGACTTTGGCTCGGCGGCTGCCAGATGACAGCCGAACTATCGGGAAGCGAAGCCTAACTGTGTCACTTGTTTGGCGACTTTGGCCCGGCGGCTGCCAGATGTCAGCCGAACTATCGGGAAGCGAAGCCTAACTGTGTCACTTGTTTGGCGACTTTGGCCCGGCGGCTGCCAGATGACAGCCGAACTATCGGGAAGCGAAGCCTAACTGTGTCACTTGTTTGGCGACTTTGGCCCGGCGGCTGCCAGATGACAGCCGAACTATCGGGAAGCGAAGCCTAACTGTGTCACTTGTTTGGCGACTTTGGCCCGGCGGCTGCCAGATGACAGCCGAACTATCGGGAAGCGAAGCCTAACTGTGTCACTTGTTTGGCGACTTTGGCCCGGCGGCTGCCAGATGACAGCCGAACTATCGGGAAGCGAAGCCTAACTGTGTCACTTGTTTGGCGACTTTGGCCCGGCGGCTGCCACATGACAGCCGAACTATCGGGAAGCGAAGCCTAACTGTGTCACTTGTTTGTCGACTTTGGCTCGGCGGCTGCCAGATGACAGCCGAACTATCGGGAAGCGAAGCCTAACTGTGTCACTTGTTTGGCGACTTTGGCCCGGCGGCTGCCAGATGACAGCCGAACTATACGGAAGCGAAGCCTAACTGTGTCACTTGTTTGGCGACTTTGGCCCGGCGGCTGCCAGACGACAGCCGAACTATCGGGAAGCGAAGCCTAACTGTGTCACTTGTTTGGCGACTTTGGCCCGGCGGCTGCCAGATGACAGCCGAACTATCGGAAAGCGAAGCCTAACTGTGTCACTTGTTTGGCGACTCTGGCACGGCGGCTGCCAGATGACAGCCGAACTATCGGGAAGCGAAGCCAAACAGTGTCACTTGTTTGGCGACTTTGGCCCGGCGGCTGCCAGATGACAGCCGAACTATCGGGAAGCGAAGCCTAACTGTGTCACTTGTTTGGCGACTTTGGCCCGGCGGCTGCCAGATGACAGCCGAACTATCGGGAAGCAAAGCCTAACTGTGTCACTTGTTTGGCGACTCTGGCCCGGCGGCTGCCAGATGACAGCCGAACTATCGGGAAGCGAAGCCTAACTGTGTCACTTGTTTGGCGACTTTGGCCCGGCGGCTGCCAGATGACAGCCGAACTATCGGGAAGCGAAGCCTAACTGTGTCACTTGTTTGGCGACTTTGGCCCGGCGGCTGCCAGATGACAGCCGAACTATCGGGAAGCGAAGCCTAGCTTTGGCACTTGTTTGGTGACTTTGGCCCGGCGGCTGCCAGATGACAGCCGAAGTATCGGGAAGCGAAGCCTAACTTTGGCACTTGTTTCGCGACTTTGGCCCAGCGGCTGCCAAATGACAGCCGAACTATCGGGAAGCGAAGCCTAGCTTTGGCACTTGTTTGGCGACTTTGGCCCGGCGGCTGCCAGATGACAGCCGAACTATCGGGAAGCGAAGCCTAGCTTTGGCACTTGTTTGGCGACTTTGGCCCTGCGGCTGCCAAATGACAGCCGAGCTATCGGGAAGCGAAGCCTAACTTTGACACTTGTTTGGCGACTTTGGCCCGGCGGCTGCCAGATGACAGCCGAACTATCGGGAAGCGAAGCCTAGCTTTGGCACTTGTTTGGTGACTTTGGCCCGCCGGCTGCCAGATGACAGCCGAAGTATCTTGAAGCGAAGCCTTACTTTGGCACTTGTTTCGCGACTTTGGCCCTGCGGCTGCCAAATGACAGCCGAACTATCGGGAAGCGAAGCCTAACTTTGACACTTGTTTGGCGACTTTGGCCCGGCGGCTGCCAGATGACAGCCGAACTATCGGGAAGCGAAGCCTAACTGTGTCACTTGTTTGGCAATCTTGGCCCGGTGGCTGCCAGATGACAGCCGAACTATCGGGAAGCGAAGCCTAACTGTGTCACTTGTTTGGCGACTTTGGCCCGGCGGCTGCGAGATGACAGCCGAACTATCGGGAAGCGAAGCCTAACTGTGTCACTTGTTTGGCGACTTTGGCCCGGCGGCTGCCAGATGACAGCCGAACTATCGGGAAGCGAAGCCTAACTGTGTCACTTGTTTGGCGACTTTGGCCCGGCGGGTGCCAGATGACAGCCGAACTATCGGGAAGCGAAGCCTAACTGTGTCACTTGTTTGGCGACTTTGGCCCGGCGGCTGCCAGATGACAGCCGAACTATAGGGAAGCGAAGCCTAACTGTGTCACTTGTTTGGCGACTTTGGCCCGGCGGCTGCCAGATGACAGCCGAACTATCGGGAAGCGAAGCCTAACTGTGTCACTTGTTTGGCGACTTTGGTCCGGCGGCTGCCAGATGACAGCCGAACTATCGGGAAGCGAAGCCTAACTGTGTCACTTGTTTGGCGACTTTGGCCCGGCGGCTGCCAGATGACAGCCGAACTATCGGGAAGCGAAGCCTAACTGTGTCACTTGTTTGGCGACTCTGGCCCGGCGGCTGCCAGATGACAGCCGAACTATCGGGAAGCGAAGCCTAACTGTGTCACTTGTTTGGCGACTTTGGCCCGGCGGCTGCCAGATGACAGCCGAACTATCGGGAAGCGAAGCCTAACTGTGTCACTTGTTTGGCGACTTTGGCCCGGCGGCTGCCAGATGACAGCCGAACTATCGGGAAGCGAAGCCTAACTGTGTCACTTGTTTGGCGACTTTGGCCCGGCGGCTGCCAGATGACAGCCGAACTATCGGGAAGCGAAGTCTAACTGTGTCACTTGTTTGGCGACTTTGGCCCGGCGGCTGCCAGATGACAGCCGAACTATCGGGAAGCGAAGCCTAACTGTGTCACTTGTTTGGCGACTTTGGCCCGGCGGCTGCCAGATGACAGCCGAACTATCGGGAAGCGAAGCCTAACTGTGTCACTTGTTTGGCGACTTTGGCCCGGCGGCTGCCAGATGACAGCCGAACTATCGGGAAGCGAAGCCTAACTGTGTCACTTGTTTGGCGACTTTGGCCCGGCGGCTGCCAGATGACAGCCGAACTATCGGGAAGCGAAGCCTAACTGTGTCACTTGTTTGGCGACTTTGGCCCGGCGGCTGCCACATGACAGCCGAACTATCGGGAAGCGAAGCCTAACTGTGTCACTTGTTTGTCGACTTTGGCTCGGCGGCTGCAAGATGACAGCCAAACTATCGGGAAGCGAAGCCTAACTGTGTCACTTGTTTGGCGACTTTGGCCCGGCGGCTGCCAGATGACAGCCGAACTATACGGAAGCGAAGCCTAACTGTGTCACTTGTTTGGCGACTTTGGCCCGGCGGCTGCCAGACGACAGCCGAACTATAGGGAAGCGAAGCCTAACTGTGTCACTTGTTTGGCGACTTTGGCCCGGCGGCTGCCAGATGACAGCCGAACTATCGGAAAGCGAAGCCTAACTGTGTCACTTGTTTGGCGACTCTGGCACGGCGGCTGCCAGATGACAGCCGAACTATCGGGAAGCGAAGCCTAACTGTGTCACTTGTTTGGCGACTTTGGCCCGGCGGCTGCCAGATGACAGCCGAACTATCGGGAAGCGAAGCCTAACTGTGTCACTTGTTTGGCGACTTTGGCCCGGCGGCTGCCAGATGACAGCCGAACTATCGGGAAGCGAAGCCTAGCTTTGGCACTTGTTTGGTGACTTTGGCCCGGCGGCTGCCAGATGACAGCCGAAGTATCGGGAAGCGAAGCCTAACTTTGGCACTTGTTTCGCGACTTTGGCCCAGTGGCTGCCAAATGACAGCCGAACTATCGGGAAGCGAAGCCTAGCTTTGGCACTTGTTTGGCGACTTTGGCCCGGCGGCTGCCAGATGACAGCCGAACTATCGGGAAGCGAAGCCTAGCTTTGGCACTTGTTTGGCGACTTTGGCCCTGCGGCTGCCAAATGACAGCCGAACTATCGGGAAGCGAAGCCTAAGTTTGACACTTGTTTGGCGACTTTGGCCCGGCGGCTGCCGGATGACAGCCGAACTATCGGGAAGCGAAGCCTAGCTTTGGCACTTGTTTGGTGACTTTGGCCCGGCGGCTGCCAGATGACAGCCGAAGTATCGGGAAGCGAAGCCTAACTTTGGCACTTGTTTCGCGACTTTGGCCCTGCGGCTGCCAAATGACAGCCGAACTATCGGGAAGCGAAGCCTAACTTTGACACTTGTTTGGCGATTTTGGCCCGGCGGCTGCCAGATGACAGCCGAACTATCGGGAAGCGAAGCCTAACTGTGTCACTTGTTTGGCGACTTTGGCCCGGCGGCTGCCAGATGACAGCCGAACTATCGGGAAGCGAAGCCTAACTGTGTCACTTGTTTGGCGACTTTGGCCCGGCGGCTGCCAGATGACAGCCGAACTATCGGGAAGCGAAGCCTAACTGTGTCACTTGTTTGGCGACTTTGGCCCGGCGGCTGCCAGATGACTGCCGAACTATCGGGAAGCGAAGCCTAACTGTGTCACTTGTTTGGCGACTTTGGCCCGGCGGCTGCCAGATGACAGCCGAACTATCGGGAAGCGAAGCCTAACTGTGTCACTTGTTTGGCGACTTTGGCTCGGCGGCTGCCAGATGACAGCCGAACTATCGGGAAGCGAAGCCTAACTGTGTCACTTGTTTGGCGACTTTGGCCCGGCGGCTGCCAGATGACAGCCGAACTATACGGAAGCGAAGCCTAACTGTGTCACTTGTTTGGCGACTTTGGCCCGGCGGCTGCCAGACGACAGCCGAACTATAGGGAAGCGAAGCCTAACTGTGTCACTTGTTTGGCGACTTTGGCCCGGCGGCTGCCAGATGACAGCCGAACTATCGGAAAGCGAAGCCTAACTGTGTCACTTGTTTGGCGACTCTGGCACGGCGGCTGCCAGATGACAGCCGAACTATCGGGAAGCGAAGCCTAACTGTGTCACTTGTTTGGCGACTTTGGCCCGGCGGCTGCCAGATGACAGCCGAACTATCGGGAAGCGAAGCCTAACTGTGTCACTTGTTTGGCGACTTTGGCCCGGCGGCTGCCAGATGACAGCCGAACTATCGGGAAGCGAAGCCTAGCTTTGGCACTTGTTTGGTGACTTTGGCCCGGCGGCTGCCAGATGACAGCCGAAGTATCGGGAAGCGAAGCCTAACTTTGGCACTTGTTTCGCGACTTTGGCCCAGTGGCTGCCAAATGACAGCCGAACTATCGGGAAGCGAAGCCTAGCTTTGGCACTTGTTTGGCGACTTTGGCCCGGCGGCTGCCAGATGACAGCCGAACTATCGGGAAGCGAAGCCTAGCTTTGGCACTTGTTTGGCGACTTTGGCCCTGCGGCTGCCAAATGACAGCCGAACTATCGGGAAGCGAAGCCTACCCAGGCAGCACACCAATGTCGGTCCGACGTTGGCCTAACATTGGCAAAGACCGGCCGCAATATTGGACAATATTGGAAGCGCTACCCTTTCCAACGTTGGCCCAGTGATTGGCGCCAATGTTGGGCCACTGTTCAGCCATCGTTCCAGCCAATGTCGGCCCAATCATTGGTGCCAATGTTGGGCCATTGCTAAACCATGGTTCCAGCCAAGGTGCTCCCACATTGGCGAAAACCGGCGTAATAATGGACAACACTGGAAGGGCGACCCGATCCAATGTTGGCCGTTATGCTGATTTTTGGCCATCGTTGCACTCGCCCAGCTCTTTGCAAGTGCATTCACCAAGTTGTTTGCAAAAAGGAAGGTAGACAGACACAAGGGATTGTTTTAAAATCTTCAAAAAGTTTATTACACACAGCTTATTCTGTAGACAGGCACAAAATCAGCAATTTGTAATATGTGAAGAGGTACTATTCAACTGTGATACAACTAAGAAGATTGCAAAGTAAACACAAACCGGGGTAATTATTGTGGAGTGTCCAGTCTCCCGGCAGCTGGAAGAATTTTTTCCCCCAAATTCTACCGCTATTCGCCCTTCATTGGCGGTGCAATCAGTTCATCGAACGACATTTCATAGACAGATCGTTTCATCAACACGCGATGTTTCATAAAAAAAACTCAAAATACATCTTTTTCCCTCTTTTCTTTTTTGTTTTTTTGCAATGAACAGCTTCAGACTTGGCATGAAGCGGCGTGAAAGGGTGGGCTGGTTCGGTGAGCACGCGCCTCAGGAATACACTTGCGTTGAAATGCCCCTACAGCGTGCAATTCGCGTAATGCATGTCAAGGAAACGTTGCGCCTCAGGAATACACGCACGACGAAATGCCCCCACAGCGCGCAATTCGCGTAACGCGTGTCGATGAAACAAAAATGTCGACGAAAAGGTGGCCACGAAACGTGTTTTCGCGAAACGCACGGAGAATAAAAAAGTCAGCATTCTACCTGCAGTTGTGACATTATTTCAGACAGATAATGGCAGGCGACTGTCGGTAAGATTGCGGGAAACTTATTCTAACGGCTGCCAGGAGATAGGCCCTGCCCAAGTCTAGAGGTTATCCGGAAGATTACCCATACAAGAGCGGACAATGATCACCAAGTAGGTTGCAGCGCACTTACTTTGAAAATACCGGACTTGAAAGATGTAATCCGACATATATGTAAACACGGGCACTGCACAAAAACCCCTCAAACACAAAAACCAGAAGGAAGTGATCCGTGAAGATTCAACACGATGTAGCACACGCTGCCATTTGCCGAACCGAACACTAAACGATTCACAAGAATGTCTTGGGCTTCTATGAAGAAATCGACACGGGTGGGACTTTTCGAACGAGATACCATTTACCACAGAAGCGAAATCCACAGCGGGCCCGCACCCCGCAGGCCGCGTCACACGCGAAACTAGGTCCGGTCTTCGCGACGCAGGCATTCCGAGTTTTTCAACGGCTAATGCGTCATCCGTCAAACCACGTGATCACGCTTCTGCCGTTACCCGCGCACAGAGAGCGAACTCAAGCGATAAAACGTGTACGGTTCATTGGTCCGGCGAGTACGGACCGTCTACCGCGCCTTCAGCTTAGGGAGAGAGAAAAAAAGAGAAGGAGGACAAAGCAAGCAGGCCAGAACGGGGGTGGGGTGCGCTTACAAAAGGCTAATCTCCAGGGGCATCTCAACAATGAACGCAGCGAGAGAATTTGTCACTTCTACCCAAGGTTGATAGTGCAGTAGATGTTATGCGTGACCTTGGGCTTTAGGCAGGTTCCGTGCTCTGCCTTATCACCAGCTTCGAGACCGTAGTCAAGTGACCATAACCGGAGACACGATTGGCCTTAAACACGCATAGCGTCTACCCTGCTGTCAATACCGATTTAACAGGACAGCTCTTTGAAGGTCAGCTTTTGAACTTCTAAAGACGCTCTCCAGCCCAAAAGTGGTTCTAAACGGGGCAAGTTTGAAGACAGTATGTTTTACGTCGTATAACGTAAATATAATAATATATAAATATATAATATAATGTAATGAAGAACTAAGCGCGACTATTTTTTGCGCTCGATGTACACAAATATATCTATAAGTATATAAATATATTTTTTATCAATAAATTTAAAACTGTTTGTACGCTGTTAGGTTCGCGTTTTTAAACTTCAAATTGTTTTACGAAAGAGTTACACATAAAAGACAGCCCGAGCAGCACATCGTCCGAATTGCAGCACACGATGAATCGCCCACGCTCGCCGACAGAGGGTTGCGATGCTGCGCGAACGGTTTCTGAAAGATGCTGGGTAGGGTACTCCGAGCGCAACGGCTTCGCGACCGTTCGAAGGGCAAATGATTCGCGACAACAAAGTAGGGTCTAGCAGCTTCAGTAAGCTAACGGGGCTCGAGAGTCCCACGCTCACATTTCCGCAGAGCGAGCGCGGCCGGCCACATCGAGGCGCAGTGTGCTCTCGCGTCGCGATAGCTACGTCGTTGCTCTGCCTACCCTGATGACATGTGCACTGGCAGTCGAAGCAACCCTCTCGAGACTTCACTCGAGTTTAATATATGACTTTATATCGCGATATACTCTCGTAAAACTGAGAGTCACTTCGGTTGCAGCGTAAGCGGCGGCTTTATGTTTGTTGACACCTGCGTCGACAATGACTAAATATGCACAGAATCATTAAATATAAAAAAATAGAGCACGCAGAAAGAAATACAAACATGACAGGGGCACGGACAAAGAGAAAACGTTAACGCTACGTATATATAAAAATATATTGGAAAAGACAAAAATACTTAAATCTAAAAAAACGGAGTTAAGTTGTCAACGCCGAGGTAAGGCAATGCGAATGGAGAGCAGCCAGCAAAAAAACTGCAATAGTCATATAGGCAGCTAAGGACGTATTTGTGATTGCGGTTATAAAGCGCCGGCGACGTACGCCCCATGAAGTTGGCTAAATAAAATTCTCGCCCGAGCGAGCTCATGAATGACTCTTTTCCAATTTCCTATTTCTGCAATGCAAAAAAGAGGTTCGCGGGTCTATAGCCTAGGCGACGTAAATATCGATAAGCCATTGGTTATGGCAGTACCAATATTGACCAGCCTATACCAAGACATCACCAATATTAGAAAACTCTTGGCTTTGACAGTTTAATATTAACCAGCTTAAGCCAACGTATATTCAATATCGGAAACACATTGGCTCTTAAAGTTCAATATTGTACAGGTTATGCCGGCGTATATCCAATATAGGAAAGCTGTTGGCTTTGACAGTCCAATATTGGACAGCTAATGCTGGCATGTATCCAATATTGGAAAGCCATTGGCTCTGACAGTCCAATATTGTACAGTTTATGCCAGCATATATCCAATATCGGAAACCTATCGGCTTTGACAGTCCAATATTGGATAACTTATGCCGGCATATATCCAATATTGGAAAACAATTGACTTTGACAGTCCAATATTGAACAGGTTATGCCAGTATATATCCAATATTGGAAAGCCATTGGCTTTGGCAGTCCAATATTGGATAACTTATGCCAGCATATATCCAATATTGGAAAACCATTGGCTTTGGCAGTCCAATATTGGACAGGTTATGCCAGCATTTATCCAATATTGGCAAGCCATTGGCTTTCACAGTCCAATATTGGACAGCTTATTCCAGTGCATCACCAATATTGGAAAAACATTGGCTATGATAGTCCATTATTGGCCCAGGTAATTCCAATATTGGTAAACACATGGCTCAGTTGGGCCATTGTTGGGCCGTTCTTTGTCCCATCAATTCCAATGTTGGCCCAATATCGTGTGCTGCCTGGGTAAGTTTGACACTTGTTTGGCGACTTTGGCCCGGCGGCTGCCGGATGACAGCCGAACTATCGGGAAGCGAAGCCTAGCTTTGGCACTTGTTTGGTGACTTTGGCCCGGCGGCTGCCAGATGACAGCCGAAGTATCGGGAAGCGAAGCCTAACTTTGGCACTTTTTTCGCGACTTTGGCCCTGCGGCTGCCAAATGACAGCCGAACTATCGGGAAGCGAAGCCTAACTTTGACACTTGTTTGGCGATTTTGGCCCGGCGGCTGCCAGATGACAGCCGAACTATCGGGAAGCGAAGCCTAACTGTGTCACTTGTTTGGCGACTTTGGCCCGGCGGCTGCCAGATGACAGCCGAACTATCGGGAAGCGAAGCCTAACTGTGTCACTTGTTTGGCGACTTTGGCCCGGCGGCTGCCAGATGACAGCCGAACTATCGGGAAGCGAAGCCTAACTGTGTCACTTGTTTGGCGACTTTGGCCCGGCGGCTGCCAGATGAGAGCCGAACTATCGGGAAGCGAAGCCTAACTGTGTCACTTGTTTGGCGACTTTGGCCCGGCGGCTGCCAGATGACAGCCGAACTATCGGGAAGCGAAGCCTAACTGTGTCACTTGTTTGGCGACTTTGGCTCGGCGGCTGCCAGATGACAGCCGAACTATCGGGAAGCGAAGCCTAACTTTGGCACTTGTTTCGCGACTTTGGCCCTGCGGCTGCCAAATGACAGCCGAACTATCGGGAAGCGAAGCCTAACTTTGACACTTGTTTGGCGACTTTGGCCCGGCGGCTGCCAGATGACAGCCGAACTATCGGGAAGCGAAGCCTAACTGTGTCACTTGTTTGGCAATCTTGGCCCGGCGGCTGCCAGATGACAGCCGAACTATCGGGAAGCGAAGCCTAACTGTGTCACTTGTTTGGCGACTTTGGCCCGGCGGCTGCCAGATGACAGCCGAACTATCGGGAAGCGAAGCCTAACTGTGTCACTTGTTTGGCGACTTTGGCCCGGCGGCTGCCAGATGACAGCCGAACTATCGGGAAGCGAAGCCTAACTGTGTCACTTGTTTGGCGACTTTGGCCCGGCGGCTGCCAGATGACAGCCGAACTATCGGGAAGCGAAGCCTAACTGTGTCACTTGTTTGGCGACTTTGGCCCGGCGGCTGCCAGATGACAGCCGAACTATCGGGAAGCGAAGCCTAACTGTGTCACTTGTTTGGCGACTTTGGCCCGGCGGCTGCCAGATGACAGCCGAACTATCGGGAAGCGAAGCCTAACTGTGTCACTTGTTTGGCGACTTTGGCCCGGCGGCTGCCAGATGACAGCCGAACTATCGGGAAGCGAAGCCTAACTGTGTCACTTGTTTGGCGACTTTGGCCCGGCGGCTGCCAGATGACAGCCCAACTATCGGGAAGCGAAGCCTAACTGTGTCACTTGTTTGGCGACTCTGGCCCGGCGGCTGCCAGATGACAGCCGAACTATCGGGAAGCGAAGCCTAACTGTGTCACTTGTTTGGCGACTTTGGCCCGGCGGCTGCCAGATGACAGCCGAACTATCGGGAAGCGAAGCCTAACTGTGTCACTTGTTTGGCGACTTTGGCCCGGCGGCTGCCAGATGACAGCCGAACTATCGGGAAGCAAAGCCTAACTGTGTCACTTGTTTGGCGACTCTGGGCCGGCGCCTGCCATATGACAGCCGAACTATCGGGAAGCGAAGCCTAACTGTGTCACTTGTTTGGCGACTTTGGCCCGGCGGCTGCCAGATGACAGCCGAACTATCGGGAAGCGAAGCCTAACTGTGTCACTTGTTTGGCGACTTTGGCCCGGCGGCTGCCAGATGACAGCCGAACTATCGGGAAGCGAAGCCTAGCTTTGGCACTTGTTTGGTGACTTTGGCCCGGCGGCTGCCAGATGACAGCCGAAGTATCGGGAAGCGAAGCCTAACTTTCGCACTTGTTTCGCGACTTTGGCCCAGCGGCTGCCAAATGACAGCCGAACATCGGGAAGCGAAGCCTAGCTTTGGCACTTGTTTGGCGACTTTGGCCCGGCGGCTGCCAGATGACAGCCGAACTATCGGGAAGCGAAGCCTAGCTTTGGCACTTGTTTGGCGACTTTGGCCCTGCGGCTGCCAAATGACAGCCGAGCTATCGGGAAGCGAAGCCTAACTTTGACACTTGTTTGGCGACTTTGGCCCGGCGGCTGCCAGATGACAGCCGAACTATCGGAAAGCGAAGCCTAGCTTTGGCACTTGTTTGGTGACTTTGGCCCGCCGGCTGCCAGATGACAGCCGAAGTATCGGGAAGCGAAGCCTAACTTTGGCACTTGTTTCGCGACTTTGGCCCTGCGGCTGCCAAATGACAGCCGAACTATCGGGAAGCGAAGCCTAACTTTGACACTTGTTTGGCGACTTTGGCCCGGCGGCTGCCAGATGACAGCCGAACTATCGGGAAGCGAAGCCTAACTGTGTCACTTGTTTGGCAATCTTGGCCCGGCGGCTGCCAGATGACAGCCGAACTATCGGGAAGCGAAGCCTAACTGTGTCACTTCTTTGGCGACTTTGGCCCGGCGGCTGCCAGATGACAGCCGAACTATCGGGAAGCGAAGCCTAACTGTGTCACTTGTTTGGCGACTTTGGCCCGGCGGCTGCCAGATGACAGCCGAACTATCGGGAAGCGAAGCCTAACTGTGTCACTTGTTTGGCGACTTTGGCCCGGCGGCTGCCAGATGACAGCCGAACTATCGGGAAGCGAAGCCTAACTGTGTCACTTGTTTGGCGACTTTGGCCCGGCGGCTGCCAGATGACAGCCGAACTATCGGGAAGCGAAGCCTAACTGTGTCACTTGTTTGGCGACTTTGGCCCGGCGGCTGCCAGATGACAGCCGAACTATCGGGAAGCGAAGCCTAACTGTGTCACTTGTTTGGCGACTCTGGCCCGGCGGCTGCCAGATGACAGCCGAACTATCGGGAAGCGAAGCCTAACTGTGTCACTTGTTTGGCGACTTTGGCCCGGCGGCTGCCAGATGACAGCCGAACTATCGGGAAGCGAAGCCTAACTGTGTCACTTCTTTGGCGACTTTGGCCCGGCGGCTGCCAGATGACAGCCGAACTATCGGGAAGCGAAGCCTAGCTTTGGCACTTGTTTGGTGACTTTGGCCCGGCGGCTGCCAGATGACAGCCGAAGTATCGGGAAGCGAAGCCTAACTTTGGCACTTGTTTCGCGACTTTGGCCCTGCGGCTGCCAAATGACAGCCGAACTATCGGGAAGCGAAGCCTAACTTTGACACTTGTTTGGCGACTTTGGCCCGGCGGATGCCAGATGACAGCCGAACTATCGGGAAGCGAAGCCTAGCTTTGGCACTTGTTTGGCGACTTTGGCCCGGCGGCTGCCAGATGACAGCCGAACTATCGGGAAGCGAAGCCTAGCTTTGGCACTTGTTTGGTGACTTTGGCCCGCCGGCTGCCAGATGACAGCCGAAGTATCGGGAAGCGAAGCCTAACTTTGGCACTTGTTTCGCGACTTTGGCCCTGCGGCTGCCAAATGACAGCCGAACTATCGGGAAGCGAAGCCTAACTTTGACACTTGTTTGGCGACTTTGGCCCGGCGGCTGCCAGATGACAGCCGAACTATCGGGAAGCGAAGCCTAACTGTGTCACTTGTTTGGCAATCTTGGCCCGGCGGCTGCCAGATGACAGCCGAACTATCGGGAAGCGAAGCCTAACTGTGTCACTTCTTTGGCGACTTTGGCCCGGCGGCTGCCAGATGACAGCCGAACTATCGGGAAGCGAAGCCTAACTGTGTCACTTGTTTGGCGACTTTGGCCCGGCGGCTGCCAGATGACAGCCGAACTATCGGGAAGCGAAGCCTAACTGTGTCACTTGTTTGGCGACTTTGGCCCGGCGGCTGCCAGATGACAGCCGAACTATCGGGAAGCGAAGCCTAACTGTGTCACTTGTTTGGCGACTTTGGCCCGGCGGCTGCCAGATGACAGCCGAACTATCGGGAAGCGAAGCCTAACTGTGTCACTTGTTTGGCGACTTTGGCCCGGCGGCTGCCAGATGACAGCCGAACTATCGGGAAGCGAAGCCTAACTGTGTCACTTGTTTGGCGACTCTGGCCCGGCGGCTGCCAGATGACAGCCGAACTATAGGGAAGCGAAGCCTAACTGTGTCACTTGTTTGGCGACTTTGGCCCGGCGGCTGCCAGATGACAGCCGAACTATCGGGAAGCGAAGCCTAACTGTGTCACTTCTTTGGCGACTTTGGCCCGGCGGCTGCCAGATGACAGCCGAACTATCGGGAAGCGAAGCCTAGCTTTGGCACTTGTTTGGTGACTTTGGCCCGGCGGCTGCCAGATGACAGCCGAAGTATCGGGAAGCGAAGCCTAACTTTGGCACTTGTTTCGCGACTTTGGCCCTGCGGCTGCCAAATGACAGCCGAACTATCGGGAAGCGAAGCCTAACTTTGACACTTGTTTGGCGACTTTGGCCCGGCGGATGCCAGATGACAGCCGAACTATCGGGAAGCGAAGCCTAGCTTTGGCACTTGTTTGGCGACTTTGGCCCGGCGGCTGCCAGATGACAGCCGAACTATCGGGAAGCGAAGCCTAGCTTTGGCACTTGTTTGGCGACTTTGGCCCTGTGGCTGCCAAATAACAGCCGAACTATCGGGAAGCGAAGCCTAACTTTGACACTTGTTTGGCGACTTTGGCCCGGCGGCTGCCAGATGACAGCCGAACTATCGGGAAGCGAAGCCTAACTGTGTCACTTGTTTGGCGACTTTGGCCCGGCGGCTGCCAGATGACAGCCGAACTATCGGGAAGCGAAGCCTAGCTTTGGCACTTGTTTGGCGAATTTGGCCCGGCGGCTGCCAGATGACAGCCGAACTATCTGGAAGCGAAGCCTAACTTTGACACTTGTTTGGCGACTTTGGCCCGGCGGCTGCCAGATGACAGCCGAACTATCGGGAAGAGAAGCCTAACTTTGGCACTTGTTTGGCGGCTTTGGCCTGTAGCTGCCAGATGACAGCCGAACTATCGGGAAGCGAAGCCTAACTGTGCCACTTGTTTGGCGACTTTGGCCCGGCGGCTGCCAGATGACAGCCGAACTATCGGGAAGTGAAGCCTAACTGTGTCACTTGTTTGGCGACTTTGGCCCGGCGGCTGCCAGATGACAGCCGAACTATCGGGAAGCGAAGCCTAGCTTTGGCACTTGTTTGGCGACTTTGGCCCGGCGGCTGCCACATGACAGCCGAACTATCGGGAAGCGAAGCCTAGCTTTGGCACTTGTTTGGCGACTTTGGCCCTGCGGCTGCCAAATGACAGCCGAACTATCGGGAAGTGAAGCCTAACTTTGACACTTGTTTGGCGACTTTGGCCCGGCGGCTGCCAGATGACAGCCAAACTATCGGGAAGCGAAGCCTAACTGTGTCACTTGTTTGGCGACTTTGGCCCGGCGGCTGCCAGATGACAGCCGAACTATCGGGAATCGAAGCCTAACTGTGTCACTTGTTTGGCGACTTTGGCCCGGCGGCTGCCAGATGACAGCCGAACTATCGGGAAGCGAAGCCTAACTGTGTCACTTGTTTGGCGACTTTGGCCCGGCGGCTGCCAGATGACAGCCGAACTATCGGGAAGCGAAGCCTAACTGTGTCACTTGTTTGGCGACTTTGGCCCGGCGGCTGCCAGATGACAGCCGAACTATCGGGAAGCGAAGCCTAACAGTGTCACTTGTTTGGCGACTTTGGCCCGGCGGCTGCCAGATGACAGCCGAACTATCGGGAAGCGAAGCCTAACTGTGTCACTTGTTTGGCGACTCTGGCCCGGCGGCTGCCAGATGACAGCCGAACTATCGGGAAGCGAAGCCTAACTGTGTCACTTGTTTGGCGACTTTGGCCCGGCGGCTGCCAGATGACAGCCGAACTATCGGGAAGCGAAGCCTAACTGTGTCACTTGTTTGGCGACTTTGGCCCGGCGGCTGCCAGATGACAGCCGAACTATCGGGAAGCGAAGCCTAGCTTTGGCACTTGTTATGTGACTTTGGCCCGGCGGCTGCCAGATGACAGCCGAAGTATCGGGAAGCGAAGCCTAACTTTGGCACTTGTTTCGCGACTTTGGCCCTGCGGCTGCCAAATGACAGCCGAACTATCGGGAAGCGAAGCCTAACTTTGACACTTGTTTGGCGACTTTGGCCCGGCGGATGCCAGATGACAGCCGAACTATCGGGAAGCGAAGCCTAGCTTTGGCACTTGTTTGGCGACTTTGGGCCGGCGGCTGCCAGATGACAGCCGAACTATCGGGAAGCGAAGCCTAGCTTTGGCACTTGTTTGGCGACTTTGGCCCTGTGGCTGCCAAATAACAGCCGAACTATCGGGAAGCGAAGCCTAACTTTGACACTTGTTTGGCGACTTTGGCCCGGCGGCTGCCAGATGACAGCCGAACTATCGGGAAGCGAAGCCTAACTGTGTCACTTGTTTGGCGACTTTGGCCCGGCGGCTGCCAGATGACAGCCGAACTATCGGGAAGCGAAGCCTAGCTTTGGCACTTGTTTGGCGAATTTGGCCCGGCGGCTGCCAGATGACAGCCGAACTATCTGGAAGCGAAGCCTAACTTTGACACTTGTTTGGCGACTTTGGCCCGGCGGCTGCCAGATGACAGCCGAACTATCGGGAAGAGAAGCCTAACTTTGGCACTTGTTTGGCGGCTTTGGCCTGTAGCTGCCAGATGACAGCCGAACTATCGGGAAACGAAGCCTAACTGTGCCACTTGTTTGGCGACTTTGGCCCGGCGGCTGCCAGATGACAGCCGAACTATCGGGAAGCGAAGCCTAACTGTGTCACTTGTTTGGCGACTTTGGCCCGGCGGCTGCCAGATGACAGCCGAACTATCGGGAAGCGAAGCCTAGCTTTGGCACTTGTTTGGCGACTTTGGCCCGGCGGCTGCCACATGACAGCCGAACTATCGGGAAGCGAAGCCTAGCTTTGGCACTTGTTTGGCGACTTTGGCCCTGCGGCTGCCAAATGACAGCCGAACTATCGGGAAGTGAAGCCTAACTTTGACACTTGTTTGGCGACTTTGGCCCGGCGGCTGCCAGATGACAGCCAAACTATCGGGAAGCGAAGCCTAGCTTTGGCACTTGTTTGGCGACTTTGGCCTGGCGGCTGCCAGATGACAGCCGAACTATCGGGAAGCGAAGCCTAACTTTGGCACTTGTTTGGCGACTTTGGCCCTGCGGCTGCCAAATGACAGCCGAACTATCGGGAAGCGAAGCCTAACTTTGACACTTGTTTGGCGACTTTGGCCCGGCGGCTGCCAGATGACAGCCGAACTATCGGGAAGCGAAGCCTAGCTTTGGCACTTGTTTGGCGACTTTGGCCCGGCGGCTGCCAGATGACAGCCGAACTATCGGGAAGCGAAGCCTAGCTTTGGCACTTGTTTGGCGACGTTGGCCCTGCGGCTGCCAAATGACAGCCGAACTATCGGGAAGCGAAGCCTAACTTTGACACTTGTTTGGCGACTTTGGCCCTGCGGCTGCCAGATGACAGCCGAACTATCGGGAAGCGAAGCCTAGCTTTGGCACTTGTTTGGCGACTTTGGCCCTGCGGGTGCAAATGACAGCCGAACTTTCGGGAAGCGAAGCCTAACTTTGACACTTGTTTGGCGACTTTGGCCCGGCGGCTGCCAGATGACAGCCGAACTATCGGGAAGCGAAGCCTAACTTTGACACTTGTTTGGCGACTTTGGCCCGGCGGCTGCCAAATGACAGCCGAACTATCGGGAAGCGAAGCCTAACTTTGACACTTGTTTGGCGACTTTGGCCCGGCGGCTGCCAGATGACAGCCGAACTATCGGGAAGCGAAGCCTAGCTTTGGCACTTGTTTGGCGACTTTGGCCCGGCGGCTGCCAGATGACAGCCGAACTATCGGGAAGCGAAGCCTAGCTTTCGCACTTGTTTGGTGACTTTGGCCCGGCGGCTGCCAGATGACAGCCGAAGTATCGGGAAGCGAAGCCTAACTTTGGCACTTGTTTCGCGACTTTGGCCCAGCGGCTGCCAAATGACAGCCGAACTATCGGGAAGCGAAGCCTAGCTTTGGCACTTGTTTGGCGACTTTGGCCCGGCGGCTGCCAGATGACAGCCGAACTATCGGGAAGCGAAGCCTAGCTTTGGCACTTGTTTGGCGACTTTGGCCCTGCGGCTGCCAAATGACAGCCGAGCTATCGGGAAGCGAAGCCTAACTTTGACACTTGTTTGGCGACTTTGGCCCGGCGGCAGCCAGATGACAGCCGAACTATCGGGAAGCGAAGCCTAGCTTTGGCACTTGTTTGGCGACTTTGGCCCTGCGGCTGCCAGATGACAGCCGAACTATCGGGAAGCGAAGCCTAGCTTTGGCACTTGTTTGGCGACTTTGGCCCTACGGGTGCAAATGACAGCCGAACTTTCGGGAAGCGAAGCCTAACTTTGACACTTGTTTGGCGACTTTGGCCCTGCGGCTGCCAGATGACAGCCGAACTATCGGGAAGCGAAGCCTAGCTTTGGCACTTGTTTGGCGACTTTGGCCCTGCGGGTGCAAATGACAGCCGAACTTTCGGGAAGCGAAGCCTAACTTTGACACTTGTTTGGCGACTTTGGCCCGGCGGCTGCCAGATGACAGCCGAACTATCGGGAAGCGAAGCCTAACTTTGACACTTGTTTGGCGACTTTGGCCCGGCGGCTGCCAAATGACAGCCGAACTATCGGGAAGCGAAGCCTAACTTTGACACTTGTTTGGCGACTTTGGCCCGGCGGCTGCCAGATGAGAGCCGAACTATCGGGAAGCGAAGCCTAGCTTTTTCACTTGTTTGGCGACTTTGGCCCGGCGGCTGCCAGATGACAGCCGAACTATCGGGAAGCGAAGCCTAGCTTTGGCACTTGTTTGGTGACTTTGGCCCGGCGGCTGCCAGATGACAGCCGAAGTATCGGGAAGCGAAGCCTAACTTTGGCACTTGTTTCGCGACTTTGGCCCAGCGGCTGCCAAATGACAGCCGAACTATCGGGAAGCGAAGCCTAGCTTTGGCACTTGTTTGGCGACTTTGGCCCGGCGGCTGCCAGATGACAGCCGAACTATCGGGAAGCGAAGCCTAGCTTTGGCACTTGTTTGGCGACTTTGGCCCTGCGGCTGCCAAATGACAGCCGAGCTATTGGGAAGCGAAGCCTAACTTTGACACTTGTTTGGCGACTTTGGCCCGGCGGCTGCCAGATGACAGCCGAACTATCGGGAAGCGAAGCCTAGCTTTGGCACTTGTTTGGTGACTTTGGCCCGCCGGCTGCCAGATGACAGCCGAAGTATCGGGAAGCGAAGCCTAACTTTGGCACTTGTTTCGCGACTTTGGTCCTGCGGCTGCCAAATGACAGCCGAACTATCGGGAAGCGAAGCCTAACTTTGACACTTGTTTGGCGACTTTGGCCCGGCGGCTGCCAGATGACAGCCGAACTATCGGGAAGCGAAGCCTAACTGTGTCACTTGTTTGGCAATCTTGGCCCGGCGGCTGCCAGATGACAGCCGAACTATCGGGAAGCGAAGCCTAACTGTGTCACTTGTTTGGCGACTTTGGCCCGGCGGCTGCCAGATGACAGCCGAACTATCGGGAAGCGAAGCCTAACTGTGTCACTTGTTTGGCGACTTTGGCCCGGCGGCTGCCAGATGACAGCCGAACTATCAGGAAGCGAAGCCTAACTGTGTCACTTGTTTGGCGACTTTGGCCCGGCGGCTGCCAGATGACAGCCGAACTATCGGGAAGCGAAGCCTAACTGTGTCACTTGTTTGGCGACTTTGGCCCTTCGGCTGCCAGATGACAGCCGAACTATCGGGAAGCGAAGCCTAACTGTGTCACTTGTTTGGCGACTTTGGCCCGGCGGCTGCCAGATGACAGCCGAACTATCGGGAAGCGAAGCCTAACTGTGTCACTTGTTTGGCGACTTTGGCCCGGCGGCTGCCAGATGACAGCCGAACTATCGGAAAGCGAAGCCTAGCTTTGGCACTTGTTTGGTGACTTTGGCCCGCCGGCTGCCAGATGACAGCCGAAGTATCGGGAAGCGAAGCCTAACTTTGGCACTTGTTTCGCGACTTTGGCCCTGCGGCTGCCAAATGACAGCCGAACTATCGGGAAGCGAAGCCTAACTTTGACACTTGTTTGGCGACTTTGGCCCGGCGGCTGCCAGATGACAGCCGAACTATCGGGAAGCGAAGCCTAACTGTGTCACTTGTTTGGCAATCTTGGCCCGGCGGCTGCCAGATGACAGCCGAACTATCGGGAAGCGAAGCCTAACTGTGTCACTTGTTTGGCGACTTTGGCCCGGCGGCTGCCAGATGACAGCCGAACTATCGGGAAGCGAAGCCTAACTGTGTCACTTGTTTGGCGACTTTGGCCCGGCGGCTGCCAGATGACAGCCGAACTATCGGGAAGCGAACCCTAACTGTGTCACTTGTTTGGCGACTTTGGCCCGGCGGCTGCCAGATGACAGCCGAACTATCGGGAAGCGAAGCCTAACTGTGTCACTTGTTTGGCGACTTTGGCCCGGCGGCTGCCAGATGACAGCCGAACTATCGGGAAGCGAAGCCTAGCTTTGGCACTTGTTTGGTGACTTTGGCCCGGCGGCTGCCAAATGACAGCCGAACTATCGGGAAGCGAAGCCTAACTTTGACACTTGTTTGGCGACTTTGGCCCGGCGGCTGCCAGATGACAGCCGAACTATCGGGAAGCGAAGCCTAGCTTTGGCACTTGTTTGGCGACTTTGGCCCGGCGGCTGCCAGATGACAGCCGAACTATCGGGAAGCGAAGCCTAGCTTTGGCACTTGTTTGGTGACTTTGGCCCGGCGGCTGCCAGATGACAGCCGAAGTATCGGGAAGCGAAGCCTAACTTTGGAACTTGTTTCGCGACTTTGGCCCAGCGGCTGCCAAATGACAGCCGAACTATCGGGAAGCGAAGCCTAGCTTTGGCACTTGTTTGGCGACTTTGGCCCGGCGGCTGCCAGATGACAGCCGAACTATCGGGAAGCGAAGCCTAGCTTTGGCACTTGTTTGGCGACTTTGGCCCTGCGGCTGCCAAATGACAGCCGAGCTATCGGGAAGCGAAGCCTAACTTTGACACTTGTTTGGCGACTTTGGCCCGGCGGCTGCCAGATTACAGCCGAACTATCGGGAAGCGAAGCCTAGCTTTGGCACTTGTTTGGTGACTTTGGCCCGCCGGCTGCCAGATGACAGCCGAAGTATCGGGAAGCGAAGCCTAACTTTGGCACTTGTTTCGCGACTTTGGTCCTGCGGCTGCCAAATGACAGCCGAACTATCGGGAAGCGAAGCCTAACTTTGACACTTGTTTGGCGACTTTGGCCCGGCGGCTGCCAGATGACAGCCGAACTATCGGGAAGCGAAGCCTAACTGTGTCACTTGTTTGGCAATCTTGGCCCGGCGGCTGCCAGATGACAGCCGAACTATCGGGAAGCGAAGCCTAACTGTGTCACTTGTTTGGCGACTTTGGCCCGGCGGCTGCCAGATGACAGCCGAACTATCGGGAAGCGAAGCCTAACTGTGTCACTTGTTTGGCGACTTTGGCCCGGCGGCTGCCAGATGACAGCCGAACTATCGGGAAGCGAAGCCTAACTGTGTCACTTGTTTGGCGACTCTGGCCCGGCGGCTGCCAGATGACAGCCGAACTATCGGGAAGCGAAGCCTAACTGTGTCACTTGTTTGGCGACTTTGGCGCGGCGGCTGCCAGATGACAGGCGAACTATCGGGAAGCGAAGCCTAACTGTGTCACTTCTTTGGCGACTTTGGCCCGGCGGCTGCCAGATGACAGCCGAAGTATCGGGAAGCGAAGCCTAACTTTGGCACTTGTTTCGCGACTTTGGCCCTGCGGCTGCCAGATGACAGCCGAACTATCGGGAAGCGAAGCCTAACTTTGACACTTGTTTGGCGACTTTGGCCCGGCGGATGCCAGATGACAGCCGAACTATCGGGAAGCGAAGCCTAGCTTTGGCACTTGTTTGGGGACTTTGGCCCGGCGGCTGCCAGATGACAGCCGAACTATCGGGAAGCGAAGCCTAGCTTTGGCACTTGTTTGGCGACTTTGGCCCTGTGGCTGCCAAATCATCATCATCATCATTTATTAAAACCTTGAAGGCCATTGCTGGCATTACACAAGGTGGGTGTAACTGCTGAAGAAACATATAAAGGAACAAACAAAAAAGTGGGTTACATGCTGGAAAACATTGTTATATAAAGCAGCAAAAACAGAAGAAAAAAAAACACTTAAAACATTTTTACGGAAAAACAGCTGATGAAACAGAAAAATACCCAAATAAAACATTTCTATAAACACGAGTTGACTTTACTATTAGTGTAAATGCAGATGGATGGTCAGTTGGGATATGAAAGTATTATAATCTGTCTGGGTCACGATACTGTTAGGCAGGCTATTCCAGTCCGTTATTGTGAATGGCAAGGTGGAGTAAAGAAACGAAACTGACGATGCGAAAATTGGACAAACTTTACAGACGTTATCAATGCGAGGAAATATACGAGTGGCTGGGGATAATAGTGAAGTTCTGATGTCATGGTTATGATAGTAAATCTTGTGAAAAAGAGAAAGGCGTGATAATTTCCTTCTGGTTGAGAGGAGATCAAGGTTAGCTTTCATTCGTAAAGAAGTGATGCTGGTGTCTCGTGAGTAATCTGAAAAAATGAATCTGATTGCGCGATTTTGAAGTGCCTCTATCTTTGTTATCAATGAATGTTGCCAAGGGGACCAGATGGGTGACGCGTATTCAAGTTGCGATCTTACGAGTGTAGTGTAGGCTAGTTGTTTAACTGATGATG
Source organism: Ixodes scapularis (assembly GCF_016920785.2). Taxonomy (NCBI): domain Eukaryota; kingdom Metazoa; phylum Arthropoda; class Arachnida; order Ixodida; family Ixodidae; genus Ixodes; species Ixodes scapularis. The sequence continues at coordinate 157,010,661 of NW_024609868.1, read as the reverse complement.
GTGCTAGTTTCAGATTCCGTCGAAGATACCCAAGAGAGCGGTTAGCATTAGACAGGACGTGTGTTATATGCGTGTTCCATGAGAGATCGTCAGATAAATGAACACCCAGATATTTGTAAGATGGACACTTGGTAATTACCTGGCTGCACATGGTGTAAGTGAAAGAGAGAGGAGTATGAGCACGCGTGAAGGAAACGAGATTTGTTTTAGAAAAGTTAATTGTCATTTTCCACTGTTTACACCAGTCGGCTATTAGGTTAAGGTCAGCTTGTAGGGTTATGTTATCGTTCAGGTTAGATACAGATCGGTAAATTACGCAGTCATCAGCAAAAAGTCGAATACAGGATGTTATGCGATCTGGTAGGTCATTTACAAATGTTAAAAAAAGCAGAGGTCCGAGAACACTCCCCTGGGGGACTCCGGATGACACAGGAGAATAAGCTGACGACTGGTTGTTAATAACAGTATGCTGAGTACGATTGGTTAAAAATTGTCCTATCCATGATGTTACGAGTGGATGAATGTGAAGTTGGTTTATCTTGAGCATGAGTAAACTGTGGGATACCTTAACGAATGCTTTAGAAAAATCAACGAATATGGCGTCTGTCTGTATGTTATTATCGATGTTACTGTGTATTTCATGAACAAGTTGTACAAGTTGCGTTTTCAAGAATATGATTGTCTGAACCCGTGTTGGTTTGGAAAGAGGATGAGGTTATTTTCGAAATGCTTCATGACATTTGAATATATTATGTGCTCAAGTAGCTTGCAGGGGACACTGGTTAGAGAAATAGGACGATAATTTGATCGTGAAGTTCGATCCCCCGATTTGTGTATGGGGACCACTCTGCCAATTTTCCAATCTGTAGGAAGCTCGCCGGAAGACAAAGATTGTTGGAAGATTATTAACAAAAAACGAGCTGAGTGTAATTTAGTGTTTTTCAGTAATTTGGAATTAATTTTGTCGTCCCCAGAACTCGACGACAACTGTAACCTTTCTATAGAGCTTATGATACCTGCATACGTTATTTCAATGGCAGCCATGGGAGTGTGATATGCGTTGTTAAGATGAGGCATGCTACTGTGGTCATCTGTGGTGAAGACTGAGGTGAAATAGTCGTTAAGACAGTTGGCGCTTTCTTCATCCGATAATGGCAACCGATCATCGCTCATTAGTTGTACAGGTCTAGACGTTTTTGGATTAATTACCTCCCAGAACTTTTTAGGTTTATTGCGAAGAATGTTTACTAAGTCATTGTTAAAGAATTTTGCCTTCGCCTCTGTAATAGATTTCTTATAAATTTATCAATATCATTGTACTGTTTCCAAGCGAGATCGGTAGTCAGTTGTTTGCCGCGGCTAAATAGTCGTTTCTTTTTTCTGTTTAGTTGGTTAAGCGTTTTTGTGAACCAGGGATTTGATTTGTCGCAAGTTATGTTTATTGATGAGATGTAAGTGTCGGCAAGGTATGCAAGTTTATTTCTGAAGAGAATCCAGTTTTCATCAACAGTCCTGCTCATACAGCCATGCTGAAAACTATCGAAAAATATTTCAAGCTCATTGTTAATTGCGGTGTAATTAGCTTTATTATAGTCTTTAATGGTTTTAAAATATGGTGATTTCCGCTGAGTTTCAAATTCAATGTTGAAATGAATTACGTCATGGTCACTAATGGGTGGGTGGTATGTTATATTTTTAACAAGTGTAGTGTCAGTAGTGAGGCATAGATCTAAAATATGACTTGTTCTTTGGGTTGATCTGGTAGGTTGAGTAATCAGCTGCGATAGATTAAATGTGAGACATGTGTCGACGAGTTCTCCTGAAATATGAGTCGAGAACGAAAGAGTATCCCAAATGATGTCAGGACAATTGAAGTCGCCTAAGAGAATGCATGATGCGTTTCGGGATTGGTTGAAGATGAAAGAGAGCGCGTCATGAAGCTTATCAAAAAAACCATTAACAAAGTCGGGCGGTCTATAGCACACCCCAAGGAAGATACACGCGGAGGGGGAATGCAGCCGTAGCCATACCATTTCAAGGCAAATTGGAATTTGAACAAAAGAAACTACAATATGATTCCGTACAGCAATTAGTACTCCACCCCCACGTCGGAACTCTCTATCACACCTATAAATATTGTAATTAAAATTCGTGGGAAACACTTCAGAGTCTTTTATGTCAGGTCTTAGCCATGTTTCCGTTAGGAAAACAAAGTCGGCAGCACAAGAGTCAGTTAATAAATGAAGGTCTTCACGCTTTGGCAGTATACTTCTTATGTTAGTGTAACCCTGTTGGAAAATATCGATGATGGAAAGATGATGGAAAAGGCTCATACAAGCGTAACCGTAATATGGGACATCCTATACAAGCGAAAAGGCAGCTCCAGTATAGTGGATTACGGCGGAACGATACAGGTAGGCGGAACCATACAAGCGTGTCGTATTATGGGACATCCTATACCGGCGTAGTGGATTATGGCGGAACCATGTAGGCGGACGGGACCATACATGGATAACGTAATATGGGACATCCTATACCAGCGACAAGGCGATACCGGCATGTTGGAGCCATATGGCTCCAGCATGGTGGTTTCGCCTTTTCACTGTTGTACACGGCAATTTAGTTTTAAGCTTTACATATATGTTTAGAAAGGCCGTGAAAGCTAAATTAATGCGATTTGTGCAGGAGAGTTATATGGCCAGGCGTACGTAGTATAGGGACCTAGTCATAACGATCAGTCAGATAATTAAATACAATTTGTTAATTAACTTTTTAATTAGTGAAAATGAAACTATGGTTTCTATTGGAAACTTGCTGAGTCACTGAAAACCACAAAATCAACTCTTTTTAGAAGGATATAATGCAGGGGTAGCATTTTACGCGTTCAGTAAAAATGCTTTATTTGGACGAGTTTCTCGGTTTCAGTTTCTTATCAGAGCTCATCTTTGCGCCCACGGTCCTGTTCCCCAGGGGCTTAGACGCGCAACACACGTGCGCCTTGCTTCCCTCCATCCTACGAGGGAGGCGAGGGGGCGGCTTCGCACTGCGGCCACCGGGCAGCAGGACCGTAGGTGCAAAGATGCGCTCTGGTAAGAAACCGAAGTCTGGAAACGCGTCCAAATTGACCATTCTTTTAGAACACCATAAAATGCTGCTCTTGTCTTATATCTTCACAGAGAAAATTGATTTAGTGTGTTTTGATGATGCTTAGAAGTTTCTAATTGGAACCATGGGTCTATTTTCACTGATTAAAAATTTTAGGAACATACTATACTTAGAGAGAGGCTGAAGCGGTTTTGTATTTGAGAAAACACTTTTAAATCTTCTTCATTTGACCTCCAGAATCTCAAATATCAAAATTATTTGCTAATTTAATTAATCGAGGCTGCATAGAGTCATTTTTAAAGCGCTTTGAAAGCACTTCCCTAGAGAGGGACGTCACAAGAGCAGCTTTCAAAATCTTTGTTCACGCATCTTCAGTGCCTATGAAAGCTATGCACGCACATGCTATTTTTAAAGGGGCAGAAAAATGTGTCACGACTGGTGCCAATGCGGGAGAATATACCTAGAAAACTTGCGACTGGACGCGCGGCCCTTAAGCGACATACACTTGGCGGCTGAAAGGTCTTCTTACGATGTCACTATTGGTAGGATGTTTTTTTTTTGTGTTTTCTCACGTTTAGTTATATCTTTGTGGAAAACGAACGGGATATTCAGATTCGCGGGATAAAACCACGCGAGAATGAACCTCCATCTAGTTTTCTGAAAGAAGTCTGGCACATCTCTGTAATAAGCCGACTGATCATTACAAATTAGCCTTTTATACTATGCCGCCCTGGCCATATAATTCACGTGTACAGACTGCGTAAATGTAGCTTTTACGGCTTTTTTTTAAAAATCTGTAAAATATACAAAAAAACACTCTGTAGAATGTCCCCCAATACAATATGATTGTATGGTTCCTTTCCCGCTTGCATTGTTCAAGAAAGACTTGTGGATATCCAGCGTTTCATTGGAATGCTGGATGTCAATAAGCCTCTAATCAGTGAGTGGTTTCAAACAATTATGATGTTTGCACCCCAGTAAGCTCTCATCCGAGGCTCACCAGGAGCACTAAGAGCAGAGGCAAAATGTCGTGACCTGGTAAATTTGGTTGCAGGTATTAATTTTTAGAAGAACTGCATGCAGCAAAGCTTAACTTTGCTCAAAAGAAGATAATTAAAAATTCAATACTGAACAATGGTGTCCCTTGAGCTGTCAGACCAAACTCCCACTCTTGTCACTCAGGAGTTCCTAACTTGTGCGTAGAGGATCAGCACAACCCAGATTTGTGCTGCAAGCGCACCTGCAATATAAAAGTTGAAAAAACATGAGATGAAATATGAGACGTTTACAATTCTCTGTAATGAGAAAATACAGTACAGCTCTCGAAGAGGAAGATGGGAGGGTATGCCCCTCCTTCCCCTCCCTTCCTCCTCTTCTGCTCCCTCCCATTTAGGGGGAAATTTCCCCACTAAATTTAGCGGGTTAAGTTTCCCAATAAATTTAGCGCGGAAATTGATGTCACATGACCTCAACACAAATGCAGTTTTTCCGCTAAAAGTAGCGGGGAAAATGACGTCGCATGACCGTGTCACGTCATCCATAAAAACACTCAGTTTCTCAGCTAGACTTAGCGGAAATATTAACGTCACATGACCACAACATTAATTCAATTTCCTGCCAAGTTTAGTTGGGCGGTTACGCCGACAGCGACGCCGCGAAACGCGGAAACGGGTGCTAACAGCTGCGCTCAAAACTAAATTCATCAGGTGAAATAAAGTGAACATTAGATATACTGTAAGAAAAAGGAGAATCTAAGATACCGTTCTCAGATCCTTCCTTTTGTCCGTTCTCAAATGTTTTGATATCAAGAAATGTTTATCTCTTTATTCATACCCAGAGAATTCCTCCCAGTTTCAGCATGAATGCAATAAATCAATGCAGACTAGACCTAGTAAACTATAATGCACATGAAAATGAATGTTTGCCACATAGTCATGTATCAGTCAGTGGCTCAGATCTCAAAATACATTTGTATTGAGGAACATTCTTGAATAAAACTTCTGGGCTTCGAATTCAACAGTTTGTACTTCCATAAGGAACACTGTATGGCACTGATTTTTTTTGTTTTTTGTGACACATCAGAAACAGCACAACACTGTCATCCTTGCATACCTAACAAGAATTTGTATTTTTTTTTTTAGCATGGCATGTGCTATTCTAATGCCCATACAGCCTCCTTTGACAAAATTTCCTTTGTATAGCTTTTTATTGGTTCCTATTTAGCTCGCACGACAGATTCGGTACCTTGAATTCTCACTCGGCATCAACAGTTTTATATATTAATGTAATAGCGAAAGACAAGATGTATGGACTTGAGTATGGTTCAACAAGCACAGATGTTGAGAGAAGTACTGAGGAAAACTCAAATGTCAAAATAAAAATAAGCTGGAATGTGGATACAATTATGGACATGGTCATGAATACACTTAGCAGATTCAATATAAAGAATATGTGTTAGACGCACGCTCAAAGAAACTTGTTGCATCATTATTCAGTCAAATTACTTTGCAGAACCCAGCGCTGCAGTCTCAGGTGGGAGTTCGCTGGATGAGTCTACTGAAAATGAGTGTAGACGGAAAAAGCAGTTTGATCTGCGATAATGAGCATTACATAAGTGACATGTCATTATTACTGTTACAGTGCCGAATGTTCCAAACTGTCAGTCGCATCATTCTGTGAATTCCCTCCGTACATTACAGGGTTTGGCTCTTTCGAATGCTTAGCGAGAAAAATGATGAACTGGAAATATCTAGAGTAGTTCTAGAAAAACTATTTCCAGAATCTTATCTCAGCATCGCAAAGAATATAAAAAGTTTCTAAAGACAAGGTTAGTGCAGGAGTTGAATAAACTAAATACTTTGTTTTTCGAAACCATCTTGCCGTAGTAAACGTATGAAGTTCCCCTAGGTAGAGCTAGTCATTACGGATAATTGTGCCCATTGCATACCATAAAAATTTAATTTGCGACCTACAATATTTACAAACTCAATTAACTCTGAATAAGTGGACCACTTGGCATTAAAGATTGGCCTCACCATGACTGTCTGCCAACATCTACATAATAATTTTCATGAACCTATGTATTTCAAGAAAATATTTGGTGCGAGCTGCTTAAAACACAATAGCACTTTTTAACAAGTGCTGATTGTTGGGCAAGTTCGTACGGTACGTTAGAAAACATAATTGCGCTTTAAAGACGGGGACATAGGAAGGACAGACACCACCGAGTGCTAACTTTCAACTGATTTAATTCAAGAACCTCAGCGTAAAAACACACCGCGTCACCGCACCACATCTCAACCAATCCGTGGCCCTGCCACGGACCGCAAGTACGCCAACTCCTTATTCGCCAAGTCAACTGACGCCACACTGACACAACACGTGCCAGAACTATTTATAGCATCAGCCTCCATAATCTCTCTAACAGTCATATCTTTGTGCCTAGCAAGAACAGTAGACAAAGCAAATAATGGTTTGCACTCGCAGTGATGATCTGTCGTGTCACTGTCATGACTGCGGGTGCAAACAATTATTTGCTTCGTCTACTGTTCTTGAGAGGCACAAAGATAGGACTGTTAGCGAGATTATGGAGGCTGACACTATAAATAGTTCCGGCACAAGTTGTGTCAGTATGGCGTCAATTGACTTGGCGGATAAGGAGTTGGCGTACTTGTGGTCCGTGGCAGAACGGATTGGTTGAGATGTGGTGCGGTGACAAAGTCCGTTTCTACGCTGAGGTTCTTGAATTAAATCAGTTGAATGTTAGCGCTCTGTTGTGTCTGTCCTTCCTATGTCCCCGTCTTCCAAGCGCAATCTTGTTTTCTACCACACTTTTTAACACTAATAGAAAGCCTGTAGTGGGCCACAACTTAAGCAGTTTTCCCTTCATTATGAAGAGCAATTACACATATGTGAACCATGAATATAGGCCTGCACTGAATTTTTTTCTTAAGCTGAACGTGCTATGCTCTGTTTACTGTATAAATCTTTGCAGAGCTGACAATGTGAAAGTTCCTGTTTTTTTATATTTCACATGTCCCGACTGCTGGGTGTGGTAGGGACATAAGATTGATGACACCAACGAAGCACAATAATTATTTTAAGAATTTGTTTGGGTATAGCACGAGCAAAGCGATCTGCGGGAAGTTTTTTCTGTGACACCGTCGAACCTACATCCGCGGGCTTTAAGTTCACATGTTAAACATGTCTGCAGACTCCTTTTTGTAATTGGAACTCCATCCAACCTAAGATTTGAATATTTTTTTTGCATTTTAGGCTTAGTAGTGCTTTTGCTGTTCTAGTAATAGGTAAGAAAAATGCTTATTTCAAGTGGCATACCTAACACCTGGTGGCACGAGGACTCCCCTGTCGTGACGCTGATCGAAAGTCATAGGCAGGGAGATACTGCGATGCTCTTGTTGCTGGGATTATCTCCCCCATGGTCCTGGCCAGACCACAGAAAAAGATTGAGTCCAAGCTTGTGGCCACTAGGATCTCCAGATCTTGAGGCACCCAAGTAGCTGAAAATAAAAACAAATCACAATCACGTACTTGGCAGAGCTACATTAGAATGGCTAGCATATTCTTTCGTGATCAACACATAGATCCTCTTATTTTAGTCATAGTCACCCCCCAGGACAAGGCCACGTAGGCGTTAAAATGATGGGTACCGAATTAAGGCGAATGATCAAATGCATTCATTTAACCCTCTTTTGCCCCAACCTGAGAGACTTCTGTCAAATATTCACATTCAACTGTAAAGACTACAAATAAAACTACTACTGCAATACAGAGCCGTATAGTCTGTTCTCAAATGTTTTGATTTTAAGAAATGTTTATATCTTTATTCATACCCAGAGAACCCCTCCCAGTTTCAGCATGAATGCAATAAATCAATGCAGACTAGACCTTGTAAACTATAATGCACATGAAAATGAATGTTCGCCACATAGTCATGTATGAGTCAGTGGCTCAGATCTCTAAATACATTTGTATTGAGGAACATTCTTGAATAAAACTTCTGGGCTTTGAATTCGACAGTTTGTACTTCCATAAGGAACACTGTATGGCACTGATTTTTGTTGTGACACATCAGAAACAGCACAGCAGTGTCATCCTTGCATACCTAACAAGAATTTGTATTTTTTTTTAGCATGGCATGTGCTATTCTAGTGCTTATACAGCCTCCTTTAACAAAATTTCCTTTGTAGAGCTTTTTATTGGTTCTTATTTAACTCGCACGACAGATTCGGTACCTTGAATTCTCACTCGGCATCAACAGTTTTATATATTGATGTATTAGTGAAAGACAAGATGTATGGTCTTGAGTACGGCCCAACAAGCACAGATGTTGAGAAAAGTACTGAAGAAAACTCAAATGTCAAAATAAAAATAAGCTGGAATGTGGATACAATTAAGGACATGGTCATGAATACAGTAGCAGATTCAATATGAAGAATACGTGTTAGACGCACGCTCAAAGAAACCTGTTGCATCTATATTCATGCAAATTACTTCGCAGAACCCAGCGCTGCAGTCTCGGGTGCGAGTTCGCTGGATGAGTCCACTGAAAATGAGTGCAGACGGAAAAAGCAGTTTGATCTGCGACAATGAGCATTACATAGGCAAGTGACATGTCATTGTTACTGTTACAGTGCCGAATGTTTCAAACTGCCAGTCGCATCATTCTGCGAGTTCCATCCGTATATTACAGGGTTTGGCTCCCTCGAATTCTTCGCGAGAAAAATTATGAACTGGAAATGTCTAGCGTAGTTTTACAAAAACTACTTCCAGAATCCTAACTCAGCATCGCAAAGAATATAAAAAGTTTCTAGAGATAAGGTTAGTGCAGGAGTTGAATAAACTAAATACTTAGTTTTGCGAAACCATCTTGCCGTAGTAAACGTATGAAGTTCCCCTAGGTAGAGCTAGTCATTACGGATGATTGTGCCCATTGCATACTATAAAAATTTAATTTGCGACCTACAATATTTACATACTCAACCAACTCTAAATAAGTGGAACACTTGGCACTAAAGATTGGTCTCACGATGACTGTCTGCAAACATCCACATAATAATTTCCATAAACCTATGCATTTCAAGAAAATATTTGGAGCGAGCTGTTTAAACTGACTTAACACTTTTTAACACTAATAGCAAGCCTGTAGTGGGCCACAACTTAAGCAGTTTTTACTTCATTACGAAGGGCAATAACAAATATGTGAAGCTTAAAACTAGGCCTGCACTGAATTGCTTTCTTAAGTTGAACGTGCTATGCTCGGTTCAATATATTATCTTTGCAGAGCTGACAATGTGCAAGTTCCCATTTTTTTATATTTCACATCTCCCGACTGCTGGGTGGGGTAGGTACATAAGATTGATGACACCAACGTAACACAATGATTATTTTAAGAATTTGTTTGTGTATAGCACTAGCGAAGCCATCTGCGGGAAGTTATTTCTGTGACTCTGTCGAATCTACATCCGTGGGCTTTAAGTTCACATGTGAATCATGTCTGCAGACGCCTTTTTGTAATTGGAACTCCATCCAACCCGAGATTTGAATGTTTTTTGCATTTTAGGCTTAGTAGTGCTTTTGCTGTTTCACTTCAAGAAGAGGTAAGAATGCTTATTTCGAGTAGCATACCTAACACTTGGTGGCATGAGGACTCCCTTGTCGTGATGCTAATCGAAAGTCACAGGCAGGGAGATACTGTGATGCTCTTGTTGCTGGGATTACCTCCCCCATGGTCCTGGCCGGACCACAGAAGAAGATTGAGTCCAAGCTTGTGGCCACTAGGATCTCCAGATCTTGAGGCAACCAAGTAGCTGGAAATAAAAACAAATCACAATCAAGTACTTGGCAGAGCTACATTAGAATGGCTAGCATATTCTTTCGTGATCAGCACATAGATCCTTTTGTTTTTATACTTTGTACGTGCACCTATTAAAAAACTGCTCCTTCACAGCCACAGTCATAGACACACCCCAGGACAAGGCCACACAGGCCTTGAAATGATGGGTACCGAATTAAGGCGAATGATCAAATGCATTCATTTAACCCTCTTTCACCCCAACCAGGGAGATTTCTGTCAAATATTCACATTTAACTCTAAAGACTATAAAAAAAACTACTACTGCGATGCAGAGCCGTATAGTGGGAGAGTTTAACCAGTGGGTGTGGTGACAAACGTGACGGAGAGGAGGAAAAGGAGGAGAGCGCCGAAGGAGGGAGAGAGAAGGCAGCAAAAAGGAGACGACCGCTATTTTGACGCAACGCTGTTGGCGCGAAGCACTGCTGAGGCTATGTGTCGTCTGCTACTGGCTTAATTGATTTTCGCCTTTATAAAACTTTGCGTTTAAACATGAAGAAACTTCTTTCTTTAGGTTTTTAAGCCACCGAGGAATAACACTGTATTATTTTATTGCCAAAGCCTGCCAAATAAAAGCAAAGGGCAGGTCTCTGGATAGAAAGAGTTTAGTTGGCGCACCAAGAGGCTAACCAATAAAAATGGGTACCACTCTGCGCAAAATGCCTAAAAAGCGTGCATCTCTACTTGACACTAACAGCAGCACACACTATCTATTTTACTGACTAAAGGGTACTAGATCATTATTTTCAGCTAACTAGTCAAAACAGACAACGGCTAAAAAAAAAAGCAATGGCAAAACCAACAATCGAATTCGCCTGCTCTCCAGTAGCACGACATCTATAGAAGGCAGACCTGCAGAATGAACAAGCAGTCTAAAGAAAAGTATGTCCCATGTATAATTTGTTTCCATGCTGCAAAGCAAGTGTTGGAAAGAGGTTTCACGACATTAACACAAAATTTCTTTCAATGAGTTGAGAACAAGTTAGAGCAGTGAACTTGTCCTTGCCCTTGGCATAACGTTGTTGCCCATGGAAACTCAAATAAATTTGTGAATAAAAACAAAAAAAGACTAACCTTCATAAAAAAAAAATCTAACTTTCGCAAAGAAAAGTTATCTTGAACAAAATATGCGGGATACAGTTGTACAGCATCCATTTTTGTGCTGAACCAATTTTCAGGCAAATCTGCGACAATGAAAAGAAAACGCCCGAGTACAATTAAGGGAAAGACAGAAAGGATGCATACCTACAACAAAAAAATTTAGAACGACCACGGGCAGGAACCTCTGGTGAGGCTCTCGGAGTGACTCCCTGCAATGGGCCTGCGAAGACCAGAGAACAAGATCGGTCAGAGCTTGCAGCCATAAGGTGCTTCATACCATGAAGTTTCAGAAGTAGCTGCACTTGGAAGCAAAGTGCATTTCATTTCTCTGCAGAATGGAGAGTTTAATAGCTAGTATGCATTCATAAGGTGATACAGTCACGAATGCAGATTTTTCAATGCAGCACTATATCACCAAATTGTTAACCGTGCCGGGCAACACTAAAAACCGGGAGCATTATTCCAAACTATCTCAGTTTAAAGTTAACCACGGCAGAAGCTGCAAGCCATGTGACCTTCTAGTTGGATGCCATGGTACGTCGAGCTTATAATCATGTCTCACACTGTTTTTGCTGCAATGGCTTGTAGTGTCAAAAGTGGTCCAGCTTAAAAGAGATGCAAAGTATAGACGTTTGTGAGTGGGGCCCTGACCTAGTCTTCAGCTACATTGCGAGGTAGGACGTTCCAACCGGGATGTTTGCCGCCTGTAACCACACGACCAGCTTGTGCACAGCGATCGCTCGAGCCGAGTACATGTCCTCGACAGTGCCATTATTTGACAAGCAGTTTTATGAATGTTAAACATGACTGACTTGCAGAGAGACTGCATCTCAACGACTAATGACTTGGGATACCTAACTGAATACTGATATATTAACTGATGCAAAACAAATTACCTGGCAGGCATTAAATTTATCAACAGGGTGGGTTGACTCCGCATTAAGTTGGAGTCGATGCGTCAGGCACGTAGCCAGGATTTTGTTTCAGGGGGGGGCCCCCTCATGACAAAACGCTGTATGAGGGGGAGGGGGGAGAGGAGGACCCATGCAAAATGGAAGATATCGGGGGGGGGGGGGGGGGCCTCATAAGCTTCCCCCTGGCTACGTGCCTGCGATGCGTAATAGGACCATACAAACAAAGATATGCCTTACAATTCCTTTTGCACCCCCAAAATGATGTGTTTTTGAAGGTAAGATACACAATGTTCTTGATTCAGAAAGTGCCCCAGCTGTACCTCGGCTATTCTACCTCAGCATATGCAGTAAGGGCACTCGCCAAGCCTATTCTCCTCAGCTCTGTGCAGGTTAAGCTAAGTTAGAGTATAGAGGTACACGCTCACTGACAGCATGAGAAAGGCAGGGAGAAGTCTCCGTTGTTCCACCACCAGCCCGTCTGCTACCTTCGATGACGTTTCAGCGCCTCATGAGCCTGGAGCAAGCACATCTGTCCAAAGTGGGGTGAAAAGCACAAGCACGTGCTGGAGGACGCCCAGCCATTCTCTTTTTGTCATCGGCTATTCTACATATTTTAGTATGACATATTTTTAAGTGAGAAAAAGTATTGCAAATATGCAGTCGAAGTTTGACCATAATACAGAAGTCTGATAAAGATAACAGTTGCCATTCACCATTTTCCAAATAAGTGCTCCCACCTATCGGAACATCTACACATGTGGTGCGTGAGTGGGTTCAGGACTGAGACGCTAGAAAATGAAGCGCTCACAAGGCTTGTCTGGCCCTTCCAACCATGCGGGTACATTCATCGCAAATCCCAGATTTTTAGACAAAATGATTTAGAATAAGCAAATCTTGTCTACGCCCGAGGTAGAACATTGAATTGTGATTCCCCCATAATGTGCCAACCATCCTTCAACCTGCGGTACCACCTGCAAATGAACTATGTTGTGCTGCGGCACGCTTCCATGCTGCCTGCTTGAGAAGAAAACCACTGCTCGTGTTGAAGACGACATCCCACAATGTACAGGCAACAATGTTTAACGAACTAAAACAAAATTGATATCATTCAATAGACACAGATAGGCTTACAAAGTGTCGACACCATGATTGTTGTTGTTGGTTTTACTCCTGCATACAAACATAAGTGACTTCCTCTTTCCTCCGATGTACAGTAAAACTCTCATCTTCGTGGCCCCTATTTCTTCTCGAATCGGTCACAGAGGACATAATCGCAGCCACTGAATTCTGCAAATTAAAGGTTCGCCAACATTAAAGAGTTTACTGTTCTTCCGTGTGTCACATAATGTTAACATTTCAAGGAGGCTGAAGGTATTGGTTTAAGGAAAAATTGACCTATGAAAAAAAATGCCCTTCTCCAGGTTAGGCACGCGAGGTTCTTTTGCACTACCTATAAGGCGGCAAGTTTGTTTCGGCAGAGCTTTTGGTTAAACGGAGTCACAAAAGTAGCTATACTTGGAGTCAACCATTTTGTGCTGCATTATAAAGCTAGAGTAAATTCCACTGTGCTTCTGCACAGCACTGTTTGTTGCGAGAGCATATGTGGTTTAGTGTTGCATCCCATTTGCATGATCTAGAGAAACTAGCGCTGACAGAGTTAGAGCACTAAAAAAAAACAAAAAAAAACAGCCGACTGTGGAAACATTGAGAGATGCACATATGCGAACTGTGCATTTCTTAAAAGTGGATTCGAGCAAAGGTAAAAACAATATCTATAATTACGGCGGCCATACTTGCCTTGCCCAAGCACGACCACTTTTCCCTCGGTAGCACCATCCAGTAAGCACCAGCAACACGCCCATGAGACGCCGCCGACTCATGGATTGAATGATGACCCGCCTGAGGTCTTGGAAGGAGATCCGGAACACTGCTTTAGGCCAGATGTTGTATCTGGAGGGGGCAGGGACTAAAAGTAAAAATTAACAAATTTATCTGAAGCGCTACATTCCTATAGCATAAACTCTAGGATAGCAGTATTTTTTTTTTGAGGTCAGTGATGCATTTTAATTAAACACAAATGGTTGGTTTATAACTTTATATGATGAACCAGCAGCCCCTATTTTCCTTAAGTGTAACGGAGTGTCTAACGTTACGTCCGACGGAACCCGAAATAAAAATTAAAGTTACGCCCAACGTAACTGTCAAGCATTCGAGTTGCGTCCGACGTAACCCAAAATAAAAATTAAAGTTACCGTATTTACTCGAAAATAGGTCGAACCCTATTTATTGGATCCACCAAGAACAACAAAAAAAAAATAATTGAAATATAGGTCGATCTTTTTTTTTATTTTTAAGAACTGGGGAAATTTTGGGCAAAAGAAAGAAAAAAAACCTTTATTTGCATCACTCTCAGCTAAATCACGGGGCGATGCCAAACACTTCATCACCGTCAGAACTTCTGGACATGTTATCATCGTCCCAAGCTTCGTCAGCTGGGTAGACATCCTCGCAAATTCGCAGCAATACTTCACTGACACCGTTGTAAAATGACGACAAGAAACGAAAAAAGGTGCGAAGCGGCGGAAGACGAACTACAAAGACGCAAGCAAAGCCGCCGTGTCGCCATGAGCAACACGCGAGCCGAGCCGCCTCAAGCAACTAACAAAAATAACATTTTTTTTTTTGTGCGCGTTTGCGAGGATGGAGGGTAAAGTGCATGGCGCATCGCGTTCCTCTCCTTACCCGTTGCCCAGCAAGGGGAACGCTAGAGGCGCGATGTCGAAATCCGACGCCCGACCGGCCACCGCGGGCGGCGAGCCATTTCGGCAACCAAAAGCTTTTTGAAACAAGAAGCGGCGCGGCTCTACGGCAACGCCGGCTCGGTGACTCGATAGCTTCATGCCTCCGGTAAGGTCGCAAAATTTGGTCGCGAATGTAGGTGTCGAAATTCTTTAGTCACAATTTCCAAAAAGAAAAAGAAGAAAAAAAAAAAAAAAAAAAAGGTCGATTTATATTGAATAAACACGGCAGTCAGCCGCGCGACGAGACACACATTATGAAAGCGATTGGTGCGAGCGACCGAGGCGATGAGCGACGTTTTCTAGAAGCCCAAGAACCGAGCGGCGCAAGCAGCGAGAGTGAGAGCGCCGGCTCTCGTAGCTTCTCGCCGTCGCTCGTCTCGTTGATCGCTATATTGCTAACATGCCGTTCAAAAAGGCGCTCTAAGTGCTTACCATTGCATTGGGACCAGCCTCGCTTCCAACCGTAACCAGTCTTTTTTTTTTCTTAGCCGCCCAGGTAGAAGTTAACATCGTACATACACCGTTTTCAAGCATGGCTCCTCGTTCATTGCTCGATTTACATTTTCGGCAAATGACCGCGATGAAGCACAGTTATTCTAGTTCGAAATTGTCACGAACACTTGGCACGCATGCTTATACTGTAGCGCACCTAACGTAATTTAAAAGTAGAACGAAAACGGGACGAGATTCGCTTACCGTTTCACGGATCCTAGGCCTAACGGCCGTACTTGGAAGTCGCCTGCGGTCCGGCGATCGGACGAGTCGAGCCGGCCTGACGCAGGCTGACCACGCCTGGTTGAACTATGAGAGGTGCCGTCCAGTTGAGAGCCAGAGACGCAGTAGAAACGGACCGCAAAACATCTGTCCCGTAACCGTAAACGAGCCAACGAACCCCCACACCGCTCTATCTTCGCCATCTCCGCGACGACCGGAAGTGGAAGCCGCGAAGCTAGAAAACCCGCGGCAGCGGAAGCCACTGGGCGGAAGCTTTAAGTTTCGGTTTCGCTTTTCTCCAACGCAGGCTACGGTCGCTACGGTTTCGGGCTGGTGGGTTTGTTGGGTTTGTGGCTGGCTGCGACGACGCGAGGGGCCACGAAAAGACGCCAAGTTGACCGAGTACGAGTCACGGCCCACGATACGAGCAACGGGCCGCTTGCCGCTGTCGACCGGCGATGAGGTATCCGCGGCTTGGTGTCACGATCGGTTTGTTGCCGTGCACGTTGACTCAAAGCTCGAAGTTATGCAGTTCCGTTCCGGCACCAGCCGCACCACGTTTTCCGGTGCATCGCACGTGGAGGCCTTTCGACGCATTCAGTGAACGTAAAGATCGTGCCCGCTGTCTTCGGTGCTGTGGAAGAAGTTGGGAGACGGAAGGCGTTTAGGACTCCAGGCCGGGCCGCCGGTTCACTCTGAACGAGAGGCGACGTGTGTGTGCACGCTTTGAGGAAGCCTCCGCGTTTCGCCGCGCTAGACCTCGCCGATCGCGACCAAACCAACCGGACCCCGAGTCCGAGAGGCTCTTGCGCACTGTGCTGTCTGTTTCTCGCCTCTTTGTCCCTGTTTTTTGAGCGCTAAAATGTATTCCAAGCTCTTGCGGAGCCAGGAACTGCACCGAGGTAGGAGCTGCTCGTTCTGCGCTACCATGCAGTTCTCTACAGTGCTCGGAGCTCTCGGTGTCATTCGTGCTTGCACCGAAGCCTTTGTGACCCCTTCGGACGCGCAAGTCGTACTTCGCAAAGGTTTGGACGGGGCCGCCCTCACCGAGCAGCTCCGCTATATTCCGCTTACTTATGATCGCAATAAAAGCTTGCGTTCTCGGGAAAAAAATTGCGGGACCGCTCTCCGCGCCGCCGACGAGGTTGGCCGCCGCCATGTTCTCAGCTGTTCACTCGCTCCCGCAGCGAGCGCCTTCCGATAATCCTCCCCGTTCCAAAATGCGATGCGCTTTGCGCATTATGCGTTTACATGACCGCATATTGAATGCGGCAACTGGATTCAATGCGACTAAGTCGCATTCGTGTAAACGTGGCTTATGTTCTTTTTCGACATGTATGGTGTATGTAACGATAGCGGTGGTGAACGATGGACGTTAATGTTGGAACATGGCGGTCGTCTTTCTGCATGTATGATTTGGTTATACCGGTGGTCCTGTGGTATAAGCGTTTTGTTGGAAAGACGGCAGTCACCTACGTCATCGGACGCAAAATCATACCAGCCACACCGAATCATATCGGCATGCAAAGTGGCTGCCAGTATAGACAGACCCGGAGCCATAGCGGTGCCGGTATCTCCAGTTATGCAGAACGCCAAACCAAACTAGCTGCATGCACAACACAAAGCAATTATGATGGTGTCACACCAGAACTGTACAAGCAGCAGGTTTCTTTCTTGTACGTTTTTCCAATAGGGAAAGTACAGAAAAAGAACTTTTTTTTTTAATCTGGGGGCACTGGGGTGAGTCTCGATCACACAGATGTTATGGATGCTTGTCTTCCACAACCCTCTTGCTTTCAGGGTCATAAATAAAAATCTGCGCTCCGATCGAAAGTTTGTTAAATTTTAGTTTAAACGGTTTATTTTGGGGCCTGGCAAACTGTAGGAGTTCTCGACGAGCTTCACGCACGGCAGGGGAAAAGTCTTCGCCTACAGAAAACGTGGTACCCTTGAATTTGTAAGCTTTCCCTAGTATTAGGTCCTTTTGCTTTGTTGAGCAAAACTTCACAATGATGGGGCGTTTTTTATTCGGGCCGAAACGACCGATCCTGTGGGCGCGTTCAATGATACCAGGTTCTAATGGTAAACCTAGTTGCGCAGAGCAGATATCGAGAACAAGCTTTTCTGACTCAGCCCAGGTCTCCCCCTCTTTGTCTGATAATCCATAAAAAAGCAAGTTTGAGCGCCGCTGTCTGTTCTCGCTATCCTCGCAACGCGTCCCCAGAACAGTCAACTCACGCCTGACGTTTGACAGTGCTTGAGTAGCTGCGGTGATTTCTTCTTTTACATCCGGTATGACAGTCTGGTGTGTCTCAAGGGCTGCCACCCTAGCTGATAATGATGCAACAATAGCGTCACTTTTGTTTAGGTCTTCTCGAAGTTGTTTTAGAGTGACAAGCACTTCAGCCTGACCTTTCTCGAGGCCTTGAACACTGGACACTACAAGATTTAGTTGCTTTTCTTGTTCTTTTGACATTGGTCCAGGATTTTCCTCGATGTCACCGGAAAGGAGTAGCTGTAGAGCTCTAATCTTCTGAGTTACAAAGCAATGGACAGAAACAATGAATGTGTACGCTTGGGTCGGGCACGACACCGCAATCAAAAATAGGTTATCGTCTTTGTAACATTCAAGGTGTGATGGACCAACCTGAAGTAGAGGGAACCGTAAGGCCAGCATTCCAATGGCGGTGTCGTGCCTCGAATGACGGTTTGGTGGAAGCCAGTCAAGCGGTCCCGCGCCTCTTATCGATGACCATGGTTGCACGCTCAAAACCGAGTGGACGTCCGTTCCTGGCGAAATGGTCGCCGCGAAGAAGGCTGGCTGGTAGGTGCTCGTCTTGTTCAGCGCTTCGGGCTCCGGAGCGATGGTAGTCGTCGTTCCTCGTAGTGCCCTCGGCGCCGTTGACAGCAAGGTGGACAGCAAGGTGGTCTGGAACACCTGAAGTAGAGGGAACCGTAAGGCCAGCATTCCAATGGCGGTGTCGTGCCTCGAATGACGGTTTGGTGGAAGCCAGTCAAGCGGTCCCGCGCCTCTTATCGATGACCATGGTTGCACGCTCAAAACCGAGTGGACGTCCGTTCCTGGCGAAATGGTCGCCGCGAAGAAGGCTGGCTGGTAGGTGCTCGTCTTGTTCAGCGCTTCGGGCTCCGGAGCGATGGTAGTCGTCGTTCCTCGTAGTGCCCTCGGCGCCGTTGACAGCAAGGTGGACAGCAAGGTGGTCTGGAACACCTGAAGTAGAGGGAACCGTAAGGCCAGCATTCCAATGGCGGTGTCGTGCCTCGAAACAGCCGAACTATCGGGAAGCGAAGCCTAACTTTGACACTTGTTTGGCGACTTTGGCCCGGCGGCTGCCAGATGACAGCCGAATTATCGGGAAGCGAAGCCTAACTGTGTCACTTGTTTGGCGACTTTGGCCCGGCGGCTGCCAGATGACAGCCGAACTATCGGGAAGCGAAGCCTAGCTTTGGCACTTGTTTGGCGAATTTGGCCCGGCGGCTGCCAGATGACAGCCGAACTATCTGGAAGCGAAGCCTAACTTTGACACTTGTTTGGCGATTTTGGCCCGGCGGCTGCCAGATGACAGCCGAACTATCGGGAAGAGAAGCCTAACTTTGGCACTTGTTTGGCGACTTTGGCCTGTAGCTGCCAGATGACAGCCGAACTATCGGGAAGCGAAGCCTAACTGTGCCACTTGTTTGGCGACTTTGGCCCGGCGGCTGCCAGATGACAGCCGAACTATCGGGAAGCGAAGCCTAACTGTGTCACTTGTTTGGCGACTTTGGCCCGGCGGCTGCCAGATGACAGCCGAACTATCGGGAAGCGAAGCCTAGCTTTGGCACTTGTTTGGCGACTTTGGCCCGGCGGCTACCAGATGACAGCCGAACTATCGGGAAGCGAAGCCTAGCTTTGGCACTTGTTTGGCGACTTTGGCCCTGCGGCTGCCAAATGACAGCCGAACTATCGGGAAGCGAAGCCTAACTTTGACACTTGTTTGGCGACTTTGGCCCGGCGGCTGCCAGATGACAGCCAAACTATCGGGAAGCGAAGCCTAGCTTTGGCACTTGTTTGGCGACTTTGGTCTGGCGTCTGCCAGATGACAGCCGAACTATCGGGAAGCGAAGCCTAACTTTGGCACTTGTTTGGCGACTTTGGCCCTGCGGCTGCCAAATGACAGCCGAACTATCGGGAAGCGAAGCCTAACTTTGACACTTGTTTGGCGACTTTGGCCCGGCGGCTGCCAGATGACAGCCGAACTATCGGGAAGCGAAGCCTAGCTTTTGCACTTGTTTGGCGACTTTGGCCCGGCGGCTGCCAGATGACAGCCGAACTATCGGGAAGCGAAGCCTAGCTTTGGCACTTGTTTGGCGACGTTGGCCCTGCGGCTGCCAAATGACAGCCGAACTATCGGGAAGCGAAGCCTAACTTTGACACTTGTTTGGCGACTTTGGCCCTGCGGCTGCCAGATGACAGCCGAACTATCGGGAAGCGAAGCCTAGCTTTGGCACTTGTTTGGCGACTTTGGCCCTGCGGGTGCAAATGACAGCCGAACTTTTGGGAAGCGAAGCCTAACTTTGACACTTGTTTGGCGACTTTGGCCCGGCGGCTGCCAGATGACAGCCGAACTATCGGGAAGCGAAGCCTAACTTTGACACTTGTTTGGCGACTTTGGCCCGGCGGCTGCCAAATGACAGCCGAACTATCGGGAAGCGAAGCCTAACTTTGACACTTGTTTGGCGACTTTGGCCCGGCGGCTGCCAGATGACAGCCGAACTATCGGGAAGCGAAGCCTAGCTTTGGCACTTGTTTGGCGACTTTGGCCCGGCGGCTGCCAGATGACAGCCGAACTATCGGGAAGCGAAGCCTAGCTTTGGCACTTGTTTGGCGACTTTGGCCCTGCGGCTGCCAAATGACAGCCGAACTATCGGGAAGCGAAGCCTAACTTTGACACTTGTTTGGCGACTTTGGCCCAGCGGCTGCCAGATGACAGCCGAACTATCGGGAAGCGAAGCCTAGCTTTGGCACTTGTTTGGTGACTTTGGCCCGGCGGCTGCGAGATGACAGCCGAAGTATCGGGAAGCGAAGCCTAACTTTGGTCCTGCGGCTGCCAAATGACAGCCGAACTATCGGGAAGCGAAGCCTAACTTTGACACTTGTTTGGCGACTTTGGCCCGGCGGCTGCCAGATGACAGCCGAACTATCGGGAAGCGAAGCCTAACTGTGTCACTTGTTTGGCGACTTTGGCCCGGCGGCTGCCAGATGACAGCCGAACTATCGGGAAGCGAAGCCTAACTGTGTCACTTGTTTGGCGACTTTGGCCCGGCGGCTGCCAGATGACAGCCGAACTATCGGGAAGCGAAGCCTAACTGTGTCACTTGTTTGGCGACTCTGGCCCGGCGGCTGCCAGATGACAGCCGAACTATCGGGAAGCGAAGCCTAACTGTGTCACTTGTTTGGCGACTTTGGCCCGGCGGCTGCCAGATGACAGCCGAAGTATCGGGAAGCGAAGCCTAACTTTGGCACTTGTTTCGCGACTTTGGCCCAGCGGCTGCCAAATGACAGCCGAACTATCGGGAAGCGAAGCCTAGCTTTGGCACTTGTTTGGCGACTTTGGCCCGGCGGCTGCCAGATGACAGCCGAACTATCGGGAAGCGAAGCCTAGCTTTGGCACTTGTTTGGCGACTTTGGCCCGGCGGCTGCCAGATGACAGCCGAACTATCGGGAAGCGAAGCCTAACTGTGTCACTTGTTTGGCGACTCTGGCCCGGCGGCTGCCAGATGACAGCCGAACTATCGGGAAGCGAAGCCTAACTGTGTCACTTGTTTGGCGACTTTGGCCCGGCGGCTGCCAGATGACAGCCGAACTATCGGGAAGCGAAGCCTAACTGTGTCACTTCTTTGGCGACTTTGGCCCGGCGGCTGCCAGATGACAGCCGAAGTATCGGGAAGCGAAGCCTAACTTTGGCACTTGTTTCGCGACTTTGGCCCTGCGGCTGCCAAATGACAGCCGAACTATCGGGAAGCGAAGCCTAACTTTGACACTTGTTTGGCGACTTTGGCCCGGCGGCTGCCAGATGACAGCCGAACTATCGGGAAGAGAAGCCTAACTTTGGCACTTGTTTGGCGACTTTGGCCTGTAGCTGCCAGATGACAGCCGAACTATCGGGAAGCGAAGCCTAGCTTTGGCACTTGTTTGGCGACTTTGGCCCGGCGGCTGCCAGATGACAGCCGAACTATCGGGAAGCGAAGCCTAGCTTTGGCACTTGTTTGGCGACTTTGGCCCTGTGGCTGCCAAATAACAGCCGAACTATCGGGAAGCGAAGCCTAACTTTGACACTTGTTTGGCGACTTTGGCCCGGCGGCTGCCAGATGACAGCCGAACTATCGGGAAGCGAAGCCTAACTGTGTCACTTGTTTGGCGACTTTGGCCCGGCGGCTGCCAGATGACAGCCGAACTATCGGGAAGCGAAGCCTAGCTTTGGCACTTGTTTGGCGAATTTGGCCCGGCGGCTGCCAGATGACAGCCGAACTATCTGGAAGCGAAGCCTAACTTTGACACTTGTTTGGCGATTTTGGCCCGGGGGCTGCCAGATGACAGCAGAACTATCGGGAAGAGAAGCCTAACTTTGGCACTTGTTTGGCGACTTTGGCCTGTAGCTGCCAGATGACAGCCGAACTATCGGGAAGCGAAGCCTAACTGTGCCACTTGTTTGGCGACTTTGGCCCGGCGGCTGCCAGATGACAGCCGAACTATCGGGAAGCGAAGCCTAACTGTGTCACTTGTTTGGCGACTTTGGCCCGGCGGCTGCCAGATGACAGCCGAACTATCGGGAAGCGAAGCCTAGCTTTGGCACTTGTTTGGCGACTTTGGCCCGGCGGCTGCCAGATGACAGCCGAACTATCGGGAAGCGAAGCCTAGCTTTGGCACTTGTTTGGCGACTTTGGCCCTGCGGCTGCCAAATGACAGCCGAACTATCGGGAAGCGAAGCCTAACTTTGACACTTGTTTGGCGACTTTGTCCCGGCGGCTGCCAGATGACAGCCAAACTATCGGGAAGCGAAGCCTAGCTTTGGCACTTGTTTGGCGACTTTGGCCTGGCGGCTGCCAGATGACAGCCGAACTATCGGGAAGCGAAGCCTAACTTTGGCACTTGTTTGGCGACTTTGGCCCTGCGGCTGCCAAATGACAGCCGAACTATCGGGAAGCGAAGCCTAACTTTGACACTTGTTTGGCGACTTTGGCCCGGCGGCTGCCAGATGACAGCCGAACTATCGGGAAGCGAAGCCTAGCTTTGGCACTTGTTTGGCGACTTTGGCCCGGCGGCTGCCAGATGACAGCCGAACTATCGGGAAGCGAAACCTAGCTTTGGCACTTGTTTGGCGACGTTGGCCCTGCGGCTGCCAAATGACAGCCGAACTATCGGGAAGCGAAGCCTAACTTTGACACTTGTTTTGCGACTTTGGCCCTGCGGCTGCCAGATGACAGCCGAACTATCGGGAAGCGAAGCCTAGCTTTGGCACTTGTTTGGCGACTTTGGCCCTGTGGGTGCAAATGACAGCCGAACTTTCGGGAAGCGAAGCCTAACTTTGACACTTGTTTGGCGACTTTGGCCCGGCGGCTGCCAGATGACAGCCGAACTATCGGGAAGCGAAGCCTAACTTTGACACTTGTTTGGCGACTTTGGCCCGGCGGCTGCCAAATGACAGCCGAACTATCGGGAAGCGAAGCCTAACTTTGACACTTGTTTGGCGACTTTGGCGCGGCGGCTGCCAGATGACAGCCGAACTATCGGGAAGCGAAGCCTAGCTTTGGCACTTGTTTGGCGACTTTGGCCCGGCGGCTGCCAGATGACAGCCGAACTATCGGGAAGCGAAGCCTAGCTTTGGCACTTGTTTGGCGACTTTGGCCCTGCGGCTGCCAAATGACAGCCGAACTATCGGGAAGCGAAGCCTAACTTTGACACTTGTTTGGCGACTTTGGTCCAGCGGCTGCCAGATGACAGCCGAACTATCGGGAAGCGAAGCCTAGCTTTGGCACTTGTTTGGTGACTTTGGCCCGGCGGCTGCCAGATGACAGCCGAACTATCGGGAAGCGAAGCCTAACTTTGGTCCTGCGGCTGCCAAATGACAGCCGAACTATCGGGAAGCGAAGCCTAACTTTGACACTTGTTTGGCGACTTTGGCCCGGCGGCTGCCAGATGACAGCCGAACTATCGGGAAGCGAAGCCTAACTGTGTCACTTGTTTGGCGACTTTGGCCCTGCGGCTGCCAGATGACAGCCGAACTATCGGGAAGCGAAGCCTAACTGTGTCACTTGTTTGGCGACTCTGGCCCGGCGGCTGCCAGATGACAGCCGAACTATCGGGAAGCGAAGCCTAACTGTGTCACTTGTTTGGCGACATTGGCCCGGCGGCTGCCAGATGACAGCCGAACTATCGGGAAGCGAAGCCTAACTGTGTCACTTGTTTGGCGACTCTGGCCCGGCGGCTGCCAGATGACAGCCGAACTATCGGGAAGCGAAGCCTAACTGTGTCACTTGTTTGGCGACTTTGGCCCGGCGGCTGCCAGATGACAGCCGAAGTGTCGGGAAGCGAAGCCTAACTTTGGCACTTGTTTCGCGACTTTGGCCCAGCGGCTGCCAAATGACAGCCGAACTATCGGGAAGCGAAGCCTAGCTTTGGCACTTGTTTGGCGACTTTGGCCCGGCGGCTGCCAGATGACAGCCGAACTATCGGGAAGCGAAGCCTAGCTTTGGCACTTGTTTGGCGACTTTGGCCCTGCGGCTGCCAAATGACAGCCGAACTATCGGGAAGCGAAGCCTAACTTTGACACTTGTTTGGCGATTTTGGCCCGGCGGCTGCCAGATGACAGCCGAACAATCGGGAAGCGAAGCCTAACTGTGTCACTTGTTTGGCGACTTTGGCCCGGCGGCTGCCAGATGACAGCCGAACTATCGGGAAGCGAAGCCTAACTGTGTCACTTGTTTGGCGACTTTGGCCCGGCGGCTGCCAGATGACAGCCGAACTATCGGGAAGCGAAGCCTAACTTTGACACTTGTTTGGCGACTTTGGCCCGGCGGCTGCCAAATGACAGCCGAACTATCGGGAAGCGAAGCCTAACTTTGACACTTGTTTGGCGACTTTGGCCCGGCGGCTGCCAGATGACAGCCGAACTATCGGGAAGCGAAGCCTAGCTTTGGCACTTGTTTGGCGACTTTGGCCCGGCGGCTGCCAGATGACAGCCGAACTATCGGGAAGCGAAGCCTAGCTTTGGCACTTGTTTGGCGACTTTGGCCCTGCGGCTGCCAAATGACAGCCGAACTATCGGGAAGCGAAGCCTAGCTTTGGTACTTGTTTGGTGACTTTGGCCCGGCGGCTGCCAGATGACAGCCGAAGTATCGGGAAGCGAAGCCTAACTTTGGTCCTGCGGCTGCCAAATGACAGCCGAACTATCGGGAAGCGAAGCCTAACTTTGACACTTGTTTGGCGACTTTGGCCCGGCGGCTGCTAGATGACAGCCGAACTATCGGGAAGCGAAGCCTAACTGTGTCACTTGTTTGGCGACTTTGGCCCGGCGGCTGCCAGATGACAGCCGAACTATCGGGAAGCGAAGCCTAACTGTGTCACTTGTTTGGCGACTTTGGCCCGGCGGCTGCCAGATGACAGCCGAACTATCGGGAAGCGAAGCCTAACTGTGTCACTTGTTTGGCGACTCTGGCCCGGCGGCTGCCAGATGACAGCCGAACTATCGGGAAGCGAAGCCTAACTGTGTCACTTGTTTGGCGACTTTGGCCCGGCGGCTGCCAGATGACAGCCGAAGTATCGGGAAGCGAAGCCTAACTTTGGCACTTGTTTCGCGACTTTGGCCCAGCGGCTGCCGAATGACAGCCGAACTATCGGGAAGCGAAGCCTAGCTTTGGCACTTGTTTGGCGACTTTGGCCCGGCGGCTGCCAGATGACAGCCGAACTATCGGGAAGCGAAGCCTAGCTTTGGCACTTGTTTGGCGACTTTGGCCCGGCGGCTGCCAGATGACAGCCGAACTATCGGGAAGCGAAGCCTAACTGTGTCACTTGTTTGGCGACTCTGGCCCGGCGGCTGCCAGATGACAGCCGAACTATCGGGAAGCGAAGCCTAACTGTGTCACTTGTTTGGCGACTTTGGCCCGGCGGCTGCCAGATGACAGCCGAACTATCGGGAAGCGAAGCCTAACTGTGTCACTTCTTTGGCGACTTTGGCCCGGCGGCTGCCAGATGACAGCCGAAGTATCGGGAAGCGAAGCCTAACTTTGGCACTTGTTTCGCGACTTTGGCCCTGCGGCTGCCAAATGACAGCCGAACTATCGGGAAGCGAAGCCTAACTTTGACACTTGTTTGGCGACTTTGGCCCGGCGGCTGCCAGATGACAGCCGAACTATCGGGAAGAGAAGCCTAACTTTGGCACTTGTTTGGCGACTTTGGCCTGTAGCTGCCAGATGACAGCCGAACTATCGGGAAGCGAAGCCTAGCTTTGGCACTTGTTTGGCGACTTTGGCCCGGCGGCTGCCAGATGACAGCCGAACTATCGGGAAGCGAAGCCTAGCTTTGGCACTTGTTTGGCGACTTTGGCCCTGTGGCTGCCAAATAACAGCCGAACTATCGGGAAGCGAAGCCTAACTTTGACACTTGTTTGGCGACTTTGGCCCGGCGGCTGCCAGATGACAGCCGAACTATCGGGAAGCGAAGCCTAACTGTGTCACTTGTTTGGCGACTTTGGCCCGGCGGCTGCCAGATGACAGCCGAACTATCGGGAAGCGAAGCCTAGCTTTGGCACTTGTTTGGCGAATTTGGCCCGGCGGCTGCCAGATGACAGCCGAACTATCTGGAAGCGAAGCCTAACTTTGACACTTGTTTGGCGATTTTGGCCCGGCGGCTGCCAGATGACAGCCGAACTATCGGGAAGAGAAGCCTAACTTTGGCACTTGTTTGGCGACTTTGGCCTGTAGCTGCCAGATGACAGCCGAACTATCGGGAAGCGAAGCCTAACTGTGCCACTTGTTTGGCGACTTTGGCCCGGCGGCTGCCAGATGACAGCCGAACTATCCGGAAGCGAAGCCTAACTGTGTCACTTGTTTGGCGACTTTGGCCCGGCGGCTGCCAGATGACAGCCGAACTATCGGGAAGCGAAGCCTAGCTTTGGCACTTGTTTGGCGACTTTGGCCCGGCGGCTGCCAGATGACAGCCGAACTATCGGGAAGCGAAGCCTAGCTTTGGCACTTGTTTGGCGACTTTGGCCCTGCGGCTGCCAAATGACAGCCGAACTATCGGGAAGCGAAGCCTAACTTTGACACTTGTTTGGCGACTTTGTCCCGGCGGCTGCCAGATGACAGCCAAACTATCGGGAAGCGAAGCCTAGCTTTGGCACTTGTTTGGCGACTTTGGCCTGGCGGCTGCCAGATGACAGCCGAACTATCGGGAAGCGAAGCCTAACTTTGGCACTTGTTTGGCGACTTTGGCCCTGCGGCTGCCAAATGACAGCCGAACTATCGGGAAGCGAAGACTAACTTTGACACTTGTTTGGCGACTTTGGCCCGGCGGCTGCCAGATGACAGCCGAACTATCGGGAAGCGAAGCCTAGCTTTGGCACTTGTTTGGCGACTTTGGCCCGGCGGCTGCCAGATGACAGCCGAACTATCGGGAAGCGAAGCCTAGCTTTGGCACTTGTTTGGCGACGTTGGCCCTGCGGCTGCCAAATGACAGCCGAACTATCGGGAAGCGAAGCCTAACTTTGACACTTGTTTTGCGACTTTGGCCCTGCGGCTGCCAGATGACAGCCGAACTATCGGGAAGCGAAGCCTAGCTTTGGCACTTGTTTGGCGACTTTGGCCCTGTGGGTGCAAATGACAGCCGAACTTTCGGGAAGCGAAGCCTAACTTTGACACTTGTTTGGCGACTTTGGCCCGGCGGCTGCCAGATGACAGCCGAACTCTCGGGAAGCGAAGCCTAACTTTGACACTTGTTTGGCGACTTTGGCCCGGCGGCTGCCAAATGACAGCCGAACTATCGGGAAGCGAAGCCTAACTTTGACACTTGTTTGGCGACTTTGGCGCGGCGGCTGCCAGATGACAGCCGAACTATCGGGAAGCGAAGCCTAGCTTTGGCACTTGTTTGGCGACTTTGGCCCGGCGGCTGCCAGATGACAGCCGAACTATCGGGAAGCGAAGCCTAGCTTTGGCACTTGTTTGGCGACTTTGGCCCGGCGGCTGCCAGATGACAGCCGAAGTATCGGGAAGCGAAGCCTAACTTTGGCACTTGTTTCGCGACTTTGGCCCAGCGGCTGCCAAATGACAGCCGAACTATCGGGAAGCGAAGCCTAGCTTTGGCACTTGTTTGGCGACTTTGGCCCGGCGGCTGCCAGATGACAGCCGAACTATCGGGAAGCGAAGCCTAGCTTTGGCACTTGTTTGGCGACTTTGGCCCTGCGGCTGCCAAATGACAGCCGAACTATCGGGAAGCGAAGCCTAACTTTGACACTTGTTTGGCGACTTTGGCCCGGCGGCTGCCAGATGACAGCCGAACTATCGGGAAGCGAAGCCTAGCTTTGGCACTTGTTTGGTGACTTTGGCCCGGCGGCTGCCAGATGACAGCCGAAGTATCGGAAGCGAAGCCTAACTTTGGCACTTGTTTCGCGACTTTGGCCCTGCGGCTGCCAAATGACAGCCGAACTATCGGGAAGCGAAGCCTAACTTTGACACTTGTTTGGCGATTTTGGCCCGGCGGCTGCCAGATGACAGCCGAACTATCGGGAAGCGAAGCCTAACTGTGTCACTTGTTTGGCGACTTTGGCCCGGCGGCTGCCAGATGACAGCCGAACTATCGGGAAGCGAAGCCTAACTGTGTCACTTGTTTGGCGACTTTGGCCCGGCGGCTGCCAGATGACAGCCGAACTATCGGGAAGCGAAGCCTAACTGTGTCACTTGTTTGGTGACTTTGGCCCGGCGGCTGCCAGATGACAGCCGAACTATCGGGAAGCGAAGCCTTACTGTGTCACTTGTTTGGCGACTTTGGCCCGGCGGCTGCCAGATGACAGCCGAACTATCGGGAAGCGAAGCCTAACTGTGTCACTTGTTTGGCGACTTTGGCTCGGCGGCTGCCAGATGACAGCCGAACTATCGGGAAGCGAAGCCTAACTGTGTCACTTGTTTGGCGACTTTGGCCCGGCGGCTGCCAGATGACAGCCGAACTATCGGGAAGCGAAGCCTAACTGTGTCACTTGTTTGGCGACTTTGGCCCGGCGGCTGCCAGATGACAGCCGAACTATCGGGAAGCAAAGCCTAACTGTGTCACTTGTTTGGCGACTTTGGCCCGGCGGCTGCCAGATGACAGCCGAACTATCGGGAAGCGAAGCCTAACTGTGTCACTTGTTTGGCGACTCTGGCCCGGCGGCTGCCAGATGACAGCCGAACTATCGGGAAGCGAAGCCTAACTGTGTCACTTGTTTGGCGACTTTGGCCCGGCGGCTGCCAGATGACAGCCGAACTATCGGGAAGCGAAGCCTAACTGTGTCACTTGTTTCGCGACTTTGGCCCGGCGGCTGCCAGATGACAGCCGAACTATCGGGAAGCGAAGCCTAACTGTGTCACTTGTTTGGCGACTTTGGCCAGGCGGCTGCCAGATGACAGCCGAACTATCGGGAAGCGAAGCCTAACTGTGTCACTTGTTTGGCGACTTTGGCCCGGCGGCTGCCAGATGACAGCCGAACTATCGGGAAGCGAAGCCTAACTGTGTCACTTGTTTGGCGACTTTGGCCCGGCGGCTGCCAGATGACAGCCGAACTATCGGGAAGCGAAGCCTAACTGTGTCACTTGTTTGGCGACTCTGGCCCGGTGGCTGCCAGATGACAGCCGAACTATCGGGAAGCGAAGCCTAACTGTGTCACTTGTTTGGCGACTTTGGCCCGGCGGCTGCCAGATGACAGCCGAACTATCGGGAAGCGAAGCCTAACTGTGTCACTTGTTTGGCGACTTTGGCTCGGCGGCTGCCAGATGACAGCCGAACTATCGGGAAGCGAAGCCTAACTGTGTCACTTGTTTGGCGACTTTGGCCCGGCGGCTGCCAGATGACAGCCGAACTATCAGGAAGCGAAGCCTAACTGTGTCCCTTGTTTGGCGACTTTGGCCCGGCGGCTGCCAGATGACAGCCGAACTATCGGGAAGCGAAGCCTAACTGTGTCACTTGTTTGGCGACTTTGGCCCGGCGGCTGCCAGATGACAGCCGAACTATCGGGAAGCGAAGCCTAACTGTGTCACTTGTTTGGCGACTTTGGCCCGGCGGCTGCCAGATGACAGCCGAACTATCGGGAAGCGAAGCCTAACTGTGTCACTTGTTTGGCGACTTTGGCCCGGCGGCTGCCAGATGACAGCCGAACTATCGGGAAGCGAAGCCTAACTGTGTCACTTGTTTGGCGACTTTGGCCCGGCGACTGCCAGATGACAGCCGAACTATCGGGAAGCGAAGCCTAACTGTGTCACTTGTTTGGCGACTTTGGCCCGGCGGCTGCCAGATGACAGCCGAATTATCGGGAAGCGAAGCCTAACTGTGTCACTTGTTTGGCGACTTTGGCCCGGCGGCTGCCAGATGACAGCCGAACTATCGGGAAGCGAAGCCTAACTCTGTCACTTGTTTGGCGACTTTGGCCCGGCGGCTGCCAGATGACAGCCGAACTATCGGGAAGCGAAGCCTAACTGTGTCACTTGTTTGGCGACTTTGGCCCGGCGGCTGCCAGATGACAGCCGAACTATCGGGAAGCGAAGCCTAACTGTGTCACTTGTTTGGCGACTTTGGCCCGGCGGCTGCCAGATGACAGCCGAACTATCGGGAAGCGAAGCCTAACTGTGTCACTTGTTTGGTGACTTTGGCCCGGCGGCTGCCAGATGACAGCCGAACTATCGGGAAGCGAAGCCTAACTGTGTCACTTGTTTGGCGACTTTGGCCCGGCGGCTGCCAGATGACAGCCGAACTATCGGGAAGCGAAGCCTAACTGTGTCACTTGTTTGGCGACTTTGGCTCGGCGGCTGCCAGATGACAGCCGAACTATCGGGAAGCGAAGCCTAACTGTGTCACTTGTTTGGCGACTTTGGCCCGGCGGCTGCCAGATGACAGCCGAACTATCGGGAAGCGAAGCCTAACTGTGTCACTTGTTTGGCGACTTTGGCCCGGCGGCTGCCAGATGACAGCCGAACTATCGGGAAGCAAAGCCTAACTGTGTCACTTGTTTGGCGACTTTGGCCCGGCGGCTGCCAGATGACAGCCGAACTATCGGGAAGCGAAGCCTAACTCTGTCACTTGTTTGGCGACTTTGGCCCGGCGGCTGCCAGATGACAGCCGAACTATCGGGAAGCGAAGCCTAACTGTGTCACTTGTTTGGCGACTCTGGCCCGGCGGCTGCCAGATGACAGCCGAACTATCGGGAAGCGAAGCCTAACTGTGTCACTTGTTTGGCGACTTTGGCCCGGCGGCTGCCAGATGACAGCCGAACTATCGGGAAGCGAAGCCTAACTGTGTCACTTGTTTGGCGACTTTGGCCCGGCGGCTGCCAGATGACAGCCGAACTATCGGGAAGCGAAGCCTAACTGTGTCACTTGTTTGGCGACTTTGGCCCGGCGGCTGCCAGATGACAGCCGAACTATCGGGAAGCGAAGCCTAACTGTGTCACTTGTTTGGCGACTCTGGCCCGGTGGCTGCCAGATGACAGCCGAACTATCGGGAAGCGAAGCCTAACTGTTTCACTTGTTTGGCGACTTTGGCCCGGCGGCTGCCAGATGACAGCCGAACTATCGGGAAGCGAAGCCTAATTGTGTCACTTGTTTGGCGACTTTGGCTCGGCGGCTGCCAGATGACAGCCGAACTATCGGGAAGCGAAGCCTAACTGTGTCACTTGTTTGGCGACTTTGGCCCGGCGGCTGCCAGATGACAGCCGAACTATCGGGAAGCGAAGCCTAACTGTGTCACTTGTTTGGCGACTTTGGCCCGGCGGCTGCCAGATGACAGCCGAACTATCGGGAAGCGAAGCCTAACTGTGTCACTTGTTTGGCGACTTTGGCCCGGCGGCTGCCAGATGACAGCCGAACTATCGGGAAGCGAAGCCTAACTGTGTCACTTGTTTGGCGACTCTGGCCCGGCGGCTGCCAGATGACAGCCGAACTATCGGGAAGCGAAGCCTAACTGTGTCACTTGTTTGGCGACTTTGGCCCGGCGGCTGCCAGATGACAGCCGAACTATCGGGAAGCGAAGCCTAACTGTGTCACTTGTTTGGCGACTTTGGCCCGGCGGCTGCCAGATGACAGCCGAACTATCGGGAAGCGAAGCCTAACTGTGTCACTTG
Source organism: Ixodes scapularis (assembly GCF_016920785.2). Classification (NCBI taxonomy): domain Eukaryota; kingdom Metazoa; phylum Arthropoda; class Arachnida; order Ixodida; family Ixodidae; genus Ixodes; species Ixodes scapularis. Next base: position 156,978,797 of record NW_024609868.1, on the reverse strand, counting down.
TTTGGCGACTTTGGCCCGGCGGCTGCCAGATGACAGCCGAACTATCGGGAAGCGAAGCCTAACTGTGTCACTTGTTTGGCGACTTTGGCCCGGCGGCTGCCAGATGACAGCCGAACTATCGGGAAGCGAAGCCTAACTGTGTCACTTGTTTGGCGACTCTGGCCCGGTGGCTGCCACATGACAGCCGAACTATCGGGAAGCGAAGCCTAACTGTGTCACCCCTTTGGCGACTTTGGCCCGGCGGCTGCCAGATGACAGCCGAACTATCGGGAAGCGAAGCCTAACTGTGTCACTTGTTTGGCGACTTTGGCTCGGCGGCTGCCAGATGACAGCCGAACTATCGGGAAGCGAAGCCTAACTGTGTCACTTGTTTGGCGACTTTGGCCCGGCGGCTGCAAGATGACAGCCGAACTATCGGGAAGCGAAGCCTAACTGTGTCACTTGTTTGGCGACTTTGGCCCGGCGGCTGCCAGATGACAGCCGAACTATAGGGAAGCGAAGCCTAACTGTGTCACTTGTTTGGCGACTTAGGCCCGGCGGCTGCCAGATGACAGCCGAACTATCGGGAAGCGAAGCCTAACTGTGTCACTTGTTTGGCGACTTTGGCCCGGCGGCTGCCAGATGACAGCCGAACTATCGGGAAGCGAAGCCTAACTGTGTCACTTGTTTGGCGACTTTGGCCCGGCGGCTGCCAGATGACAGCCGAACTATCGGGAAGCGAAGCCTAACTGTGTCACTTGTTTGGCGACTTTTGCCCGGCGGCTGCCAGATGACAGCCGAACTATCGGGAAGCGAAGCCTAACTGTGTCACTTGTTTGGCGACTTTGGCCCGGCGGCTGCCAGATGACAGCCGAACTATCGGGAAGCGAAGCCTAACTGTGTCACTTGTTTGGCGACTTTGGCCCGGCGGCTGCCAGATGACAGCCGAACTATCGGGAAGCGAAGCCTAACTGTGTCACTTGTTTGGCGACTTTGGCCCGGCGGCTGCCAGATGACAGCCGAACTATCGGGAAGCGAAGCCTAACTGTGTCACTTGTTTGGCGACTTTGGCCCGGCGGCTGCCAGATGACAGCCGAACTATCGGGAAGCGAAGCCTAACTGTGTCACTTGTTTGGCGACTTTGGCCCGGCGGCTGCCAGATGACAGCCGAACTATCGGGAAGCGAAGCCTAACTGTGTCACTTGTTTGGCGACTCTGGCCCGGCGGCTGCCAGATGACAGCCGAACTATCGGGAAGCGAAGCCTAACTGTGTCACTTGTTTGGCGACTTTGGCCCGGCGGCTGCCAGATGACAGCCGAACTATCGGGAAGCGAAGCCTAACTGTGTCACTTGTTTGGCGACTTTGGCCCGGCGGCTGCCAGATGACAGCCGAACTATCGGGAAGCGAAGCCTAACTGTGTCACTTGTTTGGCGACTTTGGCCCGGCGGCTGCCAGATGACAGCCGAACTATCGGGAAGCGAAGCCTAACTGTGTCACTTGTTTGGCGACTTTGGCCCGGCGGCTGCCAGATGACAGCCGAACTATCGGGAAGCGAAGCCTAACTGAGTCACTTGTTTGGCGACTTTGGCTCGGCGGCAGCCAGATGACAGCCGAACTATCGGGAAGCGAAGCCTAACTGTGTCACTTGTTTGGCGACTTTGGCCCGGCGGCTGCCAGATGACAGCCGAACTATAGGGAAGCGAAGCCTAACTGTGTCACTTGTTTGGCGACTTAGGCCCGGCGGCTGCCAGATGACAGCCGAACTATCGGGAAGCGAAGCCTAACTGTGTCACTTGTTTGGCGACTTTGGCCCGGCGGCTGCCAGATGACAGCCGAACTATCGGGAAGCGAAGCCTAACTGTGTCACTTGTTTGGCGACTTTGGCCCGGCGGCTGCCAGATGACAGCCGAACTATCGGGAAGCGAAGCCTAACTGTGTCACTTGTTTGGTGACTTTGGCCCGGCGGCTGCCAGATGACAGCCGAACTATCGGGAAGCGAAGCCTAACTGTGTCACTTGTTTGGCGACTTTGGCCCGGCGGCTGCCAGATGACAGCCGAACTATCGGGAAGCGAAGCCTAACTGTGTCACTTGTTTGGCGACTTTGGCTCGGCGGCTGCCAGATGACAGCCGAACTATCGGGAAGCGAAGCCTAACTGTGTCACTTGTTTGGCGACTTTGGCCCGGCGGCTGCCAGATGACAGCCGAACTATCGGGAAGCGAAGCCTAACTGTGTCACTTGTTTGGCGACTTTGGCCCGGCGGCTGCCAGATGACAGCCGAACTATCGGGAAGCAAAGCCTAACTGTGTCACTTGTTTGGCGACTTTGGCCCGGCGGCTGCCAGATGACAGCCGAACTATCGGGAAGCGAAGCCTAACTCTGTCACTTGTTTGGCGACTTTGGCCCGGCGGCTGCCAGATGACAGCCGAACTATCGGGAAGCGAAGCCTAACTGTGTCACTTGTTTGGCGACTCTGGCCCGGCGGCTGCCAGATGACAGCCGAACTATCGGGAAGCGAAGCCTAACTGTGTCACTTGTTTGGCGACTTTGGCCCGGCGGCTGCCAGATGACAGCCGAACTATCGGGAAGCGAAGCCTAACTGTGTCACTTGTTTGGCGACTTTGGCCCGGCGGCTGCCAGATGACAGCCGAACTATCGGGAAGCGAAGCCTAACTGTGTCACTTGTTTGGCGACTTTGGCCCGGCGGCTGCCAGATGACAGCCGAACTATCGGGAAGCGAAGCCTAACTGTGTCACTTGTTTGGCGACTCTGGCCCGGTGGCTGCCAGATGACAGCCGAACTATCGGGAAGCGAAGCCTAACTGTTTCACTTGTTTGGCGACTTTGGCCCGGCGGCTGCCAGATGACAGCCGAACTATCGGGAAGCGAAGCCTAATTGTGTCACTTGTTTGGCGACTTTGGCTCGGCGGCTGCCAGATGACAGCCGAACTATCGGGAAGCGAAGCCTAACTGTGTCACTTGTTTGGCGACTTTGGCCCGGCGGCTGCCAGATGACAGCCGAACTATCGGGAAGCGAAGCCTAACTGTGTCACTTGTTTGGCGACTTTGGCCCGGCGGCTGCCAGATGACAGCCGAACTATCGGGAAGCGAAGCCTAACTGTGTCACTTGTTTGGCGACTTTGGCCCGGCGGCTGCCAGATGACAGCCGAACTATCGGGAAGCGAAGCCTAACTGTGTCACTTGTTTGGCGACTCTGGCCCGGCGGCTGCCAGATGACAGCCGAACTATCGGGAAGCGAAGCCTAACTGTGTCACTTGTTTGGCGACTTTGGCCCGGCGGCTGCCAGATGACAGCCGAACTATCGGGAAGCGAAGCCTAACTGTGTCACTTGTTTGGCGACTTTGGCCCGGCGGCTGCCAGATGACAGCCGAACTATCGGGAAGCGAAGCCTAACTGTGTCACTTGTTTGGCGACTTTGGCCCGGCGGCTGCCAGATGACAGCCGAACTATCGGGAAGCGAAGCCTAACTGTGTCACTTGTTTGGCGACTTTGGCCCGGCGGCTGCCAGATGACAGCCGAACTATCGGGAAGCGAAGCCTAACTGTGTCACTTGTTTGGCGACTCTGGCCCGGTGGCTGCCACATGACAGCCGAACTATCGGGAAGCGAAGCCTAACTGTGTCACCCCTTTGGCGACTTTGGCCCGGCGGCTGCCAGATGACAGCCGAACTATCGGGAAGCGAAGCCTAACTGTGTCACTTGTTTGGCGACTTTGGCTCGGCGGCTGCCAGATGACAGCCGAACTATCGGGAAGCGAAGCCTAACTGTGTCACTTGTTTGGCGACTTTGGCCCGGCGGCTGCAAGATGACAGCCGAACTATCGGGAAGCGAAGCCTAACTGTGTCACTTGTTTGGCGACTTTGGCCCGGCGGCTGCCAGATGACAGCCGAACTATAGGGAAGCGAAGCCTAACTGTGTCACTTGTTTGGCGACTTAGGCCCGGCGGCTGCCAGATGACAGCCGAACTATCGGGAAGCGAAGCCTAACTGTGTCACTTGTTTGGCGACTTTGGCCCGGCGGCTGCCAGATGACAGCCGAACTATCGGGAAGCGAAGCCTAACTGTGTCACTTGTTTGGCGACTTTGGCCCGGCGGCTGCCAGATGACAGCCGAACTATCGGGAAGCGAAGCCTAACTGTGTCACTTGTTTGGCGACTTTTGCCCGGCGGCTGCCAGATGACAGCCGAACTATCGGGAAGCGAAGCCTAACTGTGTCACTTGTTTGGCGACTTTGGCCCGGCGGCTGCCAGATGACAGCCGAACTATCGGGAAGCGAAGCCTAACTGTGTCACTTGTTTGGCGACTTTGGCCCGGCGGCTGCCAGATGACAGCCGAACTATCGGGAAGCGAAGCCTAACTGTGTCACTTGTTTGGCGACTTTGGCCCGGCGGCTGCCAGATGACAGCCGAACTATCGGGAAGCGAAGCCTAACTGTGTCACTTGTTTGGCGACTTTGGCCCGGCGGCTGCCAGATGACAGCCGAACTATCGGGAAGCGAAGCCTAACTGTGTCACTTGTTTGGCGACTTTGGCCCGGCGGCTGCCAGATGACAGCCGAACTATCGGGAAGCGAAGCCTAACTGTGTCACTTGTTTGGCGACTCTGGCCCGGCGGCTGCCAGATGACAGCCGAACTATCGGGAAGCGAAGCCTAACTGTGTCACTTGTTTGGCGACTTTGGCCCGGCGGCTGCCAGATGACAGCCGAACTATCGGGAAGCGAAGCCTAACTGTGTCACTTGTTTGGCGACTTTGGCCCGGCGGCTGCCAGATGACAGCCGAACTATCGGGAAGCGAAGCCTAACTGTGTCACTTGTTTGGCGACTTTGGCCCGGCGGCTGCCAGATGACAGCCGAACTATCGGGAAGCGAAGCCTAACTGTGTCACTTGTTTGGCGACTTTGGCCCGGCGGCTGCCAGATGACAGCCGAACTATCGGGAAGCGAAGCCTAACTGAGTCACTTGTTTGGCGACTTTGGCTCGGCGGCAGCCAGATGACAGCCGAACTATCGGGAAGCGAAGCCTAACTGTGTCACTTGTTTGGCGACTTTGGCCCGGCGGCTGCCAGATGACAGCCGAACTATAGGGAAGCGAAGCCTAACTGTGTCACTTGTTTGGCGACTTAGGCCCGGCGGCTGCCAGATGACAGCCGAACTATCGGGAAGCGAAGCCTAACTGTGTCACTTGTTTGGCGACTTTGGCCCGGCGGCTGCCAGATGACAGCCGAACTATCGGGAAGCGAAGCCTAACTGTGTCACTTGTTTGGCGACTTTGGCCCGGCGGCTGCCAGATGACAGCCGAACTATCGGGAAGCGAAGCCTAACTGTGTCACTTGTTTGGCGACTTTTGCCCGGCGGCTGCCAGATGACAGCCGAACTATCGGGAAGCGAAGCCTAACTGTGTCACTTGTTTGGCGACTTTGGCCCGGCGGCTGCCAGATGACAGCCGAACTATCGGGAAGCGAAGCCTAACTGTGTCACTTGTTTGGCGACTTTGGCCCGGCGGCTGCCAGATGACAGCCGAACTATCGGGAAGCGAAGCCTAACTGTGTCACTTGTTTGGCGACTTTGGCCCGGCGGCTGCCAGATGACAGCCGAACTATCGGGAAGCGAAGCCTAACTGTGTCACTTGTTTGGCGACTCTGGCCCGGCGGCTGCCAGATGACAGCCGAACTATCGGGAAGCGAAGCCTAACTGTGTCACTTGTTTGGCGACTTTGGCCCGGCGGCTGCCAGATGACAGCCGAACTATCGGGAAGCGTAGCCTAACTGTGTCACTTGTTTGGCGACTTTGGCCCGGCGGCTGCCAGATGACAGCCGAACTATCGGGAAGCGAAGCCTAACTGTGTCACTTGTTTGGCGACTTTGGCCCGGCGGCTGCCAGATGACAGCCGAACTATCGGGAAGCGAAGCCTAACTGTGTCACTTGTTTGGCGACTTTGGCCCGGCGGCTGCCAGATGACAGCCGAACTATCGGGAAGCGAAGCCTAACTGTGTCACTTGTTTGGTGACTTTGGCCCGGCGGCTGCCAGATGACAGCCGAACTATCGGGAAGCGAAGCCTTACTGTGTCACTTGTTTGGCGACTTTGGCCCGGCGGCTGCCAGATGACAGCCGAACTATCGGGAAGCGAAGCCTAACTGTGTCACTTGTTTGGCGACTTTGGCTCGGCGGCTGCCAGATGACAGCCGAACTATCGGGAAGCGAAGCCTAACTGTGTCACTTGTTTGGCGACTTTGGCCCGGCGGCTGCCAGATGACAGCCGAACTATCGGGAAGCGAAGCCTAACTGTGTCACTTGTTTGGCGACTTTGGCCCGGCGGCTGCCAGATGACAGCCGAACTATCGGGAAGCAAAGCCTAACTGTGTCACTTGTTTGGCGACTTTGGCCCGGCGGCTGCCAGATGACAGCCGAACTATCGGGAAGCGAAGCCTAACTGTGTCACTTGTTTGGCGACTCTGGCCCGGCGGCTGCCAGATGACAGCCGAACTATCGGGAAGCGAAGCCTAACTGTGTCACTTGTTTGGCGACTTTGGCCCGGCGGCTGCCAGATGACAGCCGAACTATCGGGAAGCGAAGCCTAACTGTGTCACTTGTTTGGCGACTTTGGCCAGGCGGCTGCCAGATGACAGCCGAACTATCGGGAAGCGAAGCCTAACTGTGTCACTTGTTTGGCGACTTTGGCCCGGCGGCTGCCAGATGACAGCCGAACTATCGGGAAGCGAAGCCTAACTGTGTCACTTGTTTGGCGACTTTGGCCCGGCGGCTGCCAGATGACAGCCGAACTATCGGGAAGCGAAGCCTAACTGTGTCACTTGTTTGGCGACTCTGGCCCGGTGGCTGCCAGATGACAGCCGAACTATCGGGAAGCGAAGCCTAACTGTGTCACTTGTTTGGCGACTTTGGCCCGGCGGCTGCCAGATGACAGCCGAACTATCGGGAAGCGAAGCCTAACTGTGTCACTTGTTTGGCGACTTTGGCTCGGCGGCTGCCAGATGACAGCCGAACTATCGGGAAGCGAAGCCTAACTGTGTCACTTGTTTGGCGACTTTGGCCCGGCGGCTGCCAGATGACAGCCGAACTATCAGGAAGCGAAGCCTAACTGTGTCCCTTGTTTGGCGACTTTGGCCCGGCGGCTGCCAGATGACAGCCGAACTATCGGGAAGCGAAGCCTAACTGTGTCACTTGTTTGGCGACTTTGGCCCGGCGGCTGCCAGATGACAGCCGAACTATCGGGAAGCGAAGCCTAACTGTGTCACTTGTTTGGCGACTTTGGCCCGGCGGCTGCCAGATGACAGCCGAACTATCGGGAAGCGAAGCCTAACTGTGTCACTTGTTTGGCGACTTTGGCCCGGCGGCTGCCAGATGACAGCCGAACTATCGGGAAGCGAAGCCTAACTGTGTCACTTGTTTGGCGACTTTGGCCCGGCGACTGCCAGATGACAGCCGAACTATCGGGAAGCGAAGCCTAACTGTGTCACTTGTTTGGCGACTTTGGCCCGGCGGCTGCCAGATGACAGCCGAATTATCGGGAAGCGAAGCCTAACTGTGTCACTTGTTTGGCGACTTTGGCCCGGCGGCTGCCAGATGACAGCCGAACTATCGGGAAGCGAAGCCTAACTCTGTCACTTGTTTGGCGACTTTGGCCCGGCGGCTGCCAGATGACAGCCGAACTATCGGGAAGCGAAGCCTAACTGTGTCACTTGTTTGGCGACTTTGGCCCGGCGGCTGCCAGATGACAGCCGAACTATCGGGAAGCGAAGCCTAACTGTGTCACTTGTTTGGCGACTTTGGCCCGGCGGCTGCCAGATGACAGCCGAACTATCGGGAAGCGAAGCCTAACTGTGTCACTTGTTTGGTGACTTTGGCCCGGCGGCTGCCAGATGACAGCCGAACTATCGGGAAGCGAAGCCTAACTGTGTCACTTGTTTGGCGACTTTGGCCCGGCGGCTGCCAGATGACAGCCGAACTATCGGGAAGCGAAGCCTAACTGTGTCACTTGTTTGGCGACTTTGGCTCGGCGGCTGCCAGATGACAGCCGAACTATCGGGAAGCGAAGCCTAACTGTGTCACTTGTTTGGCGACTTTGGCCCGGCGGCTGCCAGATGACAGCCGAACTATCGGGAAGCGAAGCCTAACTGTGTCACTTGTTTGGCGACTTTGGCCCGGCGGCTGCCAGATGACAGCCGAACTATCGGGAAGCAAAGCCTAACTGTGTCACTTGTTTGGCGACTTTGGCCCGGCGGCTGCCAGATGACAGCCGAACTATCGGGAAGCGAAGCCTAACTCTGTCACTTGTTTGGCGACTTTGGCCCGGCGGCTGCCAGATGACAGCCGAACTATCGGGAAGCGAAGCCTAACTGTGTCACTTGTTTGGCGACTCTGGCCCGGCGGCTGCCAGATGACAGCCGAACTATCGGGAAGCGAAGCCTAACTGTGTCACTTGTTTGGCGACTTTGGCCCGGCGGCTGCCAGATGACAGCCGAACTATCGGGAAGCGAAGCCTAACTGTGTCACTTGTTTGGCGACTTTGGCCCGGCGGCTGCCAGATGACAGCCGAACTATCGGGAAGCGAAGCCTAACTGTGTCACTTGTTTGGCGACTTTGGCCCGGCGGCTGCCAGATGACAGCCGAACTATCGGGAAGCGAAGCCTAACTGTGTCACTTGTTTGGCGACTCTGGCCCGGTGGCTGCCAGATGACAGCCGAACTATCGGGAAGCGAAGCCTAACTGTTTCACTTGTTTGGCGACTTTGGCCCGGCGGCTGCCAGATGACAGCCGAACTATCGGGAAGCGAAGCCTAATTGTGTCACTTGTTTGGCGACTTTGGCTCGGCGGCTGCCAGATGACAGCCGAACTATCGGGAAGCGAAGCCTAACTGTGTCACTTGTTTGGCGACTTTGGCCCGGCGGCTGCCAGATGACAGCCGAACTATCGGGAAGCGAAGCCTAACTGTGTCACTTGTTTGGCGACTTTGGCCCGGCGGCTGCCAGATGACAGCCGAACTATCGGGAAGCGAAGCCTAACTGTGTCACTTGTTTGGCGACTTTGGCCCGGCGGCTGCCAGATGACAGCCGAACTATCGGGAAGCGAAGCCTAACTGTGTCACTTGTTTGGCGACTCTGGCCCGGCGGCTGCCAGATGACAGCCGAACTATCGGGAAGCGAAGCCTAACTGTGTCACTTGTTTGGCGACTTTGGCCCGGCGGCTGCCAGATGACAGCCGAACTATCGGGAAGCGAAGCCTAACTGTGTCACTTGTTTGGCGACTTTGGCCCGGCGGCTGCCAGATGACAGCCGAACTATCGGGAAGCGAAGCCTAACTGTGTCACTTGTTTGGCGACTTTGGCCCGGCGGCTGCCAGATGACAGCCGAACTATCGGGAAGCGAAGCCTAACTGTGTCACTTGTTTGGCGACTTTGGCCCGGCGGCTGCCAGATGACAGCCGAACTATCGGGAAGCGAAGCCTAACTGTGTCACTTGTTTGGCGAATCTGGCCCGGTGGCTGCCAGATGACAGCCGAACTATCGGGAAGCGAAGCCTAACTGTGTCACCCCTTTGGCGACTTTGGCCCGGCGGCTGCCAGATGACAGCCGAACTATCGGGAAGCGAAGCCTAACTGTGTCACTTGTTTGGCGACTTTGGCTCGGCGGCTGCCAGATGACAGCCGAACTATCGGGAAGCGAAGCCTAACTGTGTCACTTGTTTGGCGACTTTGGCCCGGCGGCTGCAAGATGACAGCCGAACTATCGGGAAGCGAAGCCTAACTGTGTCACTTGTTTGGCGACTTTGGCCCGGCGGCTGCCAGATGACAGCCGAACTATAGGGAAGCGAAGCCTAACTGTGTCACTTGTTTGGCGACTTAGGCCCGGCGGCTGCCAGATGACAGCCGAACTATCGGGAAGCGAAGCCTAACTGTGTCACTTGTTTGGCGACTTTGGCCCGGCGGCTGCCAGATGACAGCCGAACTATCGGGAAGCGAAGCCTAACTGTGTCACTTGTTTGGCGACTTTGGCCCGGCGGCTGCCAGATGACAGCCGAACTATCGGGAAGCGAAGCCTAACTGTGTCACTTGTTTGGCGACTTTTGCCCGGCGGCTGCCAGATGACAGCCGAACTATCGGGAAGCGAAGCCTAACTGTGTCACTTGTTTGGCGACTTTGGCCCGGCGGCTGCCAGATGACAGCCGAACTATCGGGAAGCGAAGCCTAACTGTGTCACTTGTTTGGCGACTTTGGCCCGGCGGCTGCCAGATGACAGCCGAACTATCGGGAAGCGAAGCCTAACTGTGTCACTTGTTTGGCGACTTTGGCCCGGCGGCTGCCAGATGACAGCCGAACTATCGGGAAGCGAAGCCTAACTGTGTCACTTGTTTGGCGACTTTGGCCCGGCGGCTGCCAGATGACAGCCGAACTATCGGGAAGCGAAGCCTAACTGTGTCACTTGTTTGGCGACTTTGGCCCGGCGGCTGCCAGATGACAGCCGAACTATCGGGAAGCGAAGCCTAACTGTGTCACTTGTTTGGCGACTCTGGCCCGGCGGCTGCCAGATGACAGCCGAACTATCGGGAAGCGAAGCCTAACTGTGTCACTTGTTTGGCGACTTTGGCCCGGCGGCTGCCAGATGACAGCCGAACTATCGGGAAGCGAAGCCTAACTGTGTCACTTGTTTGGCGACTTTGGCCCGGCGGCTGCCAGATGACAGCCGAACTATCGGGAAGCGAAGCCTAACTGTGTCACTTGTTTGGCGACTTTGGCCCGGCGGCTGCCAGATGACAGCCGAACTATCGGGAAGCGAAGCCTAACTGTGTCACTTGTTTGGCGACTTTGGCCCGGCGGCTGCCAGATGACAGCCGAACTATCGGGAAGCGAAGCCTAACTGAGTCACTTGTTTGGCGACTTTGGCTCGGCGGCAGCCAGATGACAGCCGAACTATCGGGAAGCGAAGCCTAACTGTGTCACTTGTTTGGCGACTTTGGCCCGGCGGCTGCCAGATGACAGCCGAACTATAGGGAAGCGAAGCCTAACTGTGTCACTTGTTTGGCGACTTAGGCCCGGCGGCTGCCAGATGACAGCCGAACTATCGGGAAGCGAAGCCTAACTGTGTCACTTGTTTGGCGACTTTGGCCCGGCGGCTGCCAGATGACAGCCGAACTATCGGGAAGCGAAGCCTAACTGTGTCACTTGTTTGGCGACTTTGGCCCGGCGGCTGCCAGATGACAGCCGAACTATCGGGAAGCGAAGCCTAACTGTGTCACTTGTTTGGCGACTTTTGCCCGGCGGCTGCCAGATGACAGCCGAACTATCGGGAAGCGAAGCCTAACTGTGTCACTTGTTTGGCGACTTTGGCCCGGCGGCTGCCAGATGACAGCCGAACTATCGGGAAGCGAAGCCTAACTGTGTCACTTGTTTGGCGACTTTGGCCCGGCGGCTGCCAGATGACAGCCGAACTATCGGGAAGCGAAGCCTAACTGTGTCACTTGTTTGGCGACTTTGGCCCGGCGGCTGCCAGATGACAGCCGAACTATCGGGAAGCGAAGCCTAACTGTGTCACTTGTTTGGCGACTCTGGCCCGGCGGCTGCCAGATGACAGCCGAACTATCGGGAAGCGAAGCCTAACTGTGTCACTTGTTTGGCGACTTTGGCCCGGCGGCTGCCAGATGACAGCCGAACTATCGGGAAGCGAAGCCTAACTGTGTCACTTGTTTGGCGACTTTGGCCCGGCGGCTGCCAGATGACAGCCGAACTATCGGGAAGCGAAGCCTAACTGTGTCACTTGTTTGGCGACTTTGGCCCGGCGGCTGCCAGATGACAGCCGAACTATCGGGAAGCGAAGCCTAACTGTGTCACTTGTTTGGCGACTTTGGCCCGGCGGCTGCCAGATGACAGCCGAACTATCGGGAAGCGAAGCCTAACTGAGTCACTTGTTTGGCGACTTTGGCTCGGCGGCAGCCAGATGACAGCCGAACTATCGGGAAGCGAAGCCTAACTGTGTCACTTGTTTGGCGACTTTGGCCCGGCGGCTGCCAGATGACAGCCGAACTATACGGAAGCGAAGCCTAACTGTGTCACTTGTTTGGCGACTTTGGCCCGGCGGCTGCCAGACGACAGCCGAACTATCGGGAAGCGAAGCCTAACTGTGTCACTTGTTTGGCGACTTTGGCCCGGCGGCTGCCAGATGACAGCCGAACTATCGGGAAGCGAAGCCTAACTGTGTCACTTGTTTGGCGACTTTGGCCCGGCGGCTGCCAGATGACAGCCGAACTATCGGAAAGCGAAGCCTAACTGTGTCACTTGTTTGGCGACTCTGGCACGGCGGCTGCCAGATGACAGCCGAACTATCGGGAAGCGAAGCCTAACTGTGTCACTTGTTTGGCGACTTTGGCCCGGCGGCTGCCAGATGACAGCCGAACTATCGGGAAGCGAAGCCTAACTGTGTCACTTGTTTGGCGACTTTTGCCCGGCGGCTGCCAGATGACAGCCGAACTATCGGGAAGCGAAGCCTAGCTTTGGCACTTGTTTGGTGACTTTGGCCCGGCGGCTGCCAGATGACAGCCGAAGTATCGGGAAGCGAAGCCTAACTTTGGCACTTGTTTCGCGACTTTGGCCCAGCGGCTGCCAAATGACAGCCGAACTATCGGGAAGCGAAGCCTAGCTTTGGCACTTGTTTGGCGACTTTGGCCCGGCGGCTGCCAGATGACAGCCGAACTATCGGGAAGCGAAGCCTAGCTTTGGCACTTGTTTGGCGACTTTGGCCCTGCGGCTGCCAAATGACAGCCGAACTATCGGGAAGCGAAGCCTAACTTTGGCATTTGTTTCGCGACTTTGGTCCTGCGGCTGCCAAATGACAGACGAACTATCGGGAAGCGAAGCCTAACTTTGACACTTGTTTGGCGACTTTGGCCCGGCGGCTGCCAGATGACAGCCGAACTATCGGGAAGCGAAGCCTAAATGTGTCACTTGTTTGGCGACTTTGGCCCGGCGGCTGCCAGATGACAGCCGAACTATCGGGAAGCGAAGCCTAACTGTGTCACTTGTTTGGCGACTTTGGCCCGGCGGCTGCCAGATGACAGCCGAACTATCGGGAAGCGAAGCCTAACTGTGTCACTTGTTTGGCGACTTTGGCCCGGCGGCTGCCAGATGACAGCCGAACTATCGGGAAGCGAAGCCTAACTGTGTCACTTGTTTGGCGACTTTGGCCCGGCGGCTGCCAGATGACAGCCGAACTATCGGGAAGCGAAGCCTAACTCTGTCACTTGTTTGGCGACTTTGGCCCGGCGGCTGCCAGATGACAGCCGAACTATCGGGAAGCGAAGCCTAACTGTGTCACTTGTTTGGCGACTCTGGCCCGGCGGCTGCCAGATGACAGCCGAACTATCGGGAAGCGAAGCCTAACTGTGTCACTTGTTTGGCGACTTTGGCCCGGCGGCTGCCAGATGACAGCCGAACTATCGGGAAGCGAAGCCTAACTGTGTACTTGTTTGGCGACTCTGGCCCGGCTGCTGCCAGATGACAGCCGAACTATCGGGAAGCGAAGCCTAACTGTGTCACTTGTTTGGCGACTTTGGCCCGGCGGCTGCCAGATGACAGCCGAAGTATCGGGAAGCGAAGCCTAACTTTGGCACTTGTTTCGCGACTTTGGCCCAGCGGCTGCCAAATGACAGCCGAACTATCGGGAAGCGAAGCCTAGCTTTGGCACTTGTTTGGCGACTTTGGCCCGGCGGCTGCCAGATGACAGCCGAACTATCGGGAAGCGAAGCCTAGCTTTGGCACTTGTTTGGCGACTTTGGCCCTGCGGCTGCCAAATGACAGCCGAACTATCGGGAAGCGAAGCCTAACTTTGACACTTGTTTGGCGACTTTGGCCCGGCGGCTGCCAGATGACAACCGAACTATCGGGAAGCGAAGCCTAGCTTTGGCACTTGTTTGGTGACTTTGGCCCGGCGGCTGCCAGATGACAGCCGAAGTATCGGGAAGCGAAGCCTAACTTTGGCACTTGTTTCGCGACTTTGGCCCTGCGGCTGCCAAATGACAGCCGAACTATCGGGAAGCGAAGCCTAACTTTGACACTTGTTTGGCGATTTTGGCCCGGCGGCTGCCAGATGACAGCCGAACTATCGGGAAGCGAAGCCTAACTGTGTCACTTGTTTGGCGACTTTGGCCCGGCGGCTGCCAGATGACAGCCGAACTATCGGGAAGCGAAGCCTAACTGTGTCACTTGTTTGGCGACTTTGGCCCGGCGGCTGCCAGATGACAGCCGAACTATCGGGAAGCGAAGCCTAACTGTGTTACTTGTTTGGCGACTTTGGCCCGGCGGCTGCCAGATGACAGCCGAACTATCGGGAAGCGAAGCCTAACTGTGTCACTTGTTTGGCGACTTTGGCCCGGCGGCTGCCAGATGACAGCCGAACTATCGGGAAGCGAAGCCTAACTGTGTCACTTGTTTGGCGACTTTGGCTCGGCGGCTTCCAGATGACAGCCGAACTATCGGGAAGCGAAGCCTAACTGTGTCACTTGTTTGGCGACTTTGGCCCGGCGGCTGCCAGATGACAGCCGAACTATCGGGAAGCGAAGCCTAACTGTGTCACTTGTTTGGCGACTTTGGCCCGGCGGCTGCCAGATGACAGCCGAACTATCGGGAAGCAAAGGCTAACTGTGTCACTTGTTTGGCGACTTTGGCCCGGCGGCTGCCAGATGACAGCCGAACTATCGGGAAGCGAAGCCTAACTGTGTCACTTGTTTGGCGACTTTGGCCCGGCGGCTGCCAGATGACAGCCGAACTATCGGGAAGCGAAGCCTAACTGTGTCACTTGTTTGGCGACTCTGGCCCGGCGGCTGCCAGATGACAGCCGAACTATCGGGAAGCGAAGCCTAACTGTGTCACTTGTTTGGCGACTTTGGCCCGGCGGCTGCCAGATGACAGCCGAACTATCGGGAAGCGAAGCCTAACTGTGTCACTTGTTTGGCGACTTTGGCCCGGCGGCTGCCAGATGACAGCCGAACTATCGGGAAGCGAAGCCTAACTGTGTCACTTGTTTGGCGACTTTGGCCCGGCGGCTGCCAGATGACAGCCGAACTATCGGGAAGCGAAGCCTAACTGTGTCACTTGTTTGGCGACTTTGGCCCGGCGGCTGCCAGATGACAGCCGAACTATCGGGAAGCGAAGCCTAACTGTGTCACTTGTTTGGCGACTTTGGCCCGGCGGCTGCCAGATGACAGCCGAACTATCGGGAAGCGAAGCCTAAATGTGTCACTTGTTTGGCGACTCTGGCCCGGTGGCTGCCAGATGACAGCCGAACTATCGGGAAGCGAAGCCTAACTGTGTCACTTGTTTGGCGACTTTGGCCCGGCGGCTGCCAGATGACAGCCGAACTATCGGGAAGCGAAGCCTAACTGTGTCACTTGTTTGGCGACTTTGGCTCGGCGGCTGCCAGATGACAGCCGAACTATCGGGAAGCGAAGCCTAACTGTGTCACTTGTTTGGCGACTTTGGCCCGGCGGCTGCCAGATGACAGCCGAACTATCGGGAAGCGAAGCCTAACTGTGTCACTTGTTTGGCGACTTTGGCCCGGCGGCTGCCAGATGACAGCCGAACTATCGGGAAGCGAAGCCTAACTGTGTCACTTGTTTGGCGACTTTGGCCCGGCGGCTGCCAGATGACAGCCGAACTATCGGGAAGCGAAGCCTAACTGTGTCACTTGTTTGGCGACTTTGGCCCGGCGGCTGCCAGATGACAGCCGAACTATCGGGAAGCGAAGCCTAACTGTGTCACTTGTTTGGCGACTTTGGCCCGGCGGCTGCCAGATGACAGCCGAACTATCGGGAAGCAAAGCCTAACTGTGTCACTTGTTTGGCAACTTTGGCCCGGCGGCTGCCAGATGACAGACGAACTATCGGGAAGCGAAGCCTAACTGTGTCACTTGTTTGGCGACTTTGGCCCGGCGATTGCCAGATGACAGCCGAACTATCGGGAAGCGAAGCCTAACTGTGTCACTTGCTTGGCGACTCTGGCCCGGCGGCTGCCAGATGACAGCCGAACTATCGGGAAGCGAAGCCTAACTGTGTCACTTGTTTGGCGACTTTGGCCCGGCGGCGGCCAGATGACAGCCGAACTATCGGGAAGTGAAGCCTAACTGTGTCACTTGTTTGGCGACTTAGGCCCGGCGGCTGCCAGATGACAGCCGAACTATCGGGAAGCGAAGCCTAACTGTGTCACTTGTTTGGCGACTTTGGCCCGGCGGCTGCCAGATGACAGCCGAACTATCGGGAAGCGAAGCCTAACTGTGTCACTTGTTTGGCGACTTTGGCCCGGCGGCTGCCAGATGACAGCCGAACTATCGGGAAGCGAAGCCTAGCTTTGGCACTTGTTTGGCGACTTTGGCCCTGCGGCTGCCAAATGACAGCCGAACTATCGGGAAGCGAAGCCTAACTTTGACACTTGTTTGGCGACTTTGTCCCGGCGGCTGCCAGATGACAGCCATACTATCGGGAAGCGAAGCCTAGCTTTGGCACTTGTTTGGCGACTTTGGCCTGGCGACTGCCAGATGACAGCCGAACTATCGGGAAGCGAAGCCTAACTTTGGCACTTGTTTGGCGACTTTGGCCCTGCGGCTGCCAAATGACAGCCGAACTATCGGGAAGCGAAGCCTAGCTTTGGCACTTGTTTGGCGACGTTGGCCCTGCGGCTGCCAAATGACAGGCGAACTATCGGGAAGCGAAGCCTAACTTTGACACTTGTTTGGCGACTTTGGCCCTGCGGCTGCCAGATGACAGCCGAACTATCGGGAAGCGAAGCCTAGCTTTGGCACTTGTTTGGCGACTTTGGCCCTGTGGGTGCAAATGACAGCCGAACTTTCGGGAAGCGAAGCCTAACTTTGACACTTGTTTGGCGACTTTGGCCCGGCGGCTGCCAGATGACAGCCGAACTATCGGGAAGCGAAGCCTAACTTTGACACTTGTTTGGCGACTTTGGCCCGGCGGCTGCCAAATGACAGCCGAACTATCGGGAAGTGAAGCCTAACTTTGACACTTGTTTGGCGACTTTGGCGCGGCGGCTGCCAGATGACAGCCGAACTATCGGGAAGCGAAGCCTAGCTGTGTCACTTGTTTGGCGACTTTGGCCCGGCGGCTGCCAGATGACAGCCGAACTATCGGGAAGCGAAGCCTAACTGTGTCACTTGTTTGGCGACTTTGGCCCGAAGGCTGCCAGATGACAGCCGAACTATCGGGAAGCGAAGCCTAACTGTGTCACTTGTTTGGCGACTTTGGCCCGGCGGCTGCCAGATGACAGCCGAACTATCGGGAAGCGAAGCCTAACTGTGTCACTTGCTTGGCGACTTTGGCCCGGCGGCTGCCAGATGACAGCCGAACTATCGGGAAGCGAAGCCTAACTGTGTCACTTGTTTGGCGACTTTGGCCCGGCGGCTGCCAGATGACAGCCGAACTATCGGGAAGCAAAGCCTAACTGTGTCACTTGTTTGTCGACTTTGGCCCGGCGGCTGCCAGATGACAGCCGAACTATCGGGAAGCGAAGCCTAACTGTGTCACTTGTTTGGCGACTTTGGCCCGGCGGCTGCCAGATGACAGCCGAACTATCGGGAAGCGAAGCCTAACTGTGTCACTTGCTTGGCGACTCTGGCCCGGCGGCTGCCAGATGACAGCCGAACTATCGGGAAGCGAAGCCTAACTGTGTCACTTGTTTCTCGACTTTGGCCCGGCGGCTGCCAGATGACAGCCGAACTATCGGGAAGTGAAGCCTAACTGTGTCACTTGTTTGGCGACTTTGGCCCGGCGGCTGCCAGATGACAGCCGAACTATCGGGAAGCGAAGCCTAACTGTGTCACTTGTTTGGCGACTTTGGCCCGGCGGCTGCCAGATGACAGCCGAACTATCGGGAAGCGAAGCCTAACTGTGTCACTTGTTTGGCGACTTTGGCCCGGCGGCTGCCAGATGACAGCCGAACTATCGGGAAGCGAAGCCTAGCTTTGGCACTTGTTTGGCGACTTTGGCCCTGCGGCTGCCAAATGACAGCCGAACTATCGGGAAGCGAAGCCTAACTTTGACACTTGTTTGGCGACTTTGTCCCGGCGGCTGCCAGATGACAGCCATACTATCGGGAAGCGAAGCCTAGCTTTGGCACTTGTTTGGCGACTTTGGCCTGGCGACTGCCAGATGACAGCCGAACTATCGGGAAGCGAAGCCTAACTTTGGCACTTGTTTGGCGACTTTGGTCCTGCGGCTGCCAAATGACAGCCGAACTATCGGGAAGCGAAGCCTAACTTTGACACTTGTTTGGCGACTTTGGCCCGGCGGCTGCCAGATGACAGCCGAACTATCGGGAAGCGAAGCCTAGCTTTGGCACTTGTTTGGCGACTTTGGCCCGGCGGCTGCCAGATGACAGCCGAACTATCGGGAAGCGAAGCCTAGCTTTGGCACTTGTTTGGCGACTTTGGCCCTGTGGGTGCAAATGACAGCCGAACTTTCGGGAAGCGAAGCCTAACTTTGACACTTGTTTGGCGACTTTTGCCCGGCGGCTGCCAGATGACAGCCGAACTATCGGGAAGCGAAGCCTAACTTTGACACTTGTTTGGCGACTTTGGCCCGGCGGCTGCCAAATGACAGCCGAACTATCGGGAAGTGAAGCCTAACTTTGACACTTGTTTGGCGACTTTGGCGCGGCGGCTGCCAGATGACAGCCGAACTATCGGGAAGCGAAGCCTAGCTGTGTCACTTGTTTGGCGACTTTGGCCCGGCGGCTGCCAGATGACAGCCGAACTATCGGGAAGCGAAGCCTAACTGTGTCACTTGTTTGGCGACTTTGGCCCGGCGGCTGCCAGATGACAGCCGAACTATCGGGAAGCGAAGCCTAACTGTGTCACTTGTTTGGCGACTTTGGCCCGGCGGCTGCCAGATGACAGCCGAACTATCGGGAAGCGAAGCCTAACTGTGTCACTTGTTTGGCGACTTTGGCCCGGCGGCTGCCAGATGACAGCCGAACTATCGGGAAGCGAAGCCTAACTGTGTCACTTGTTTGGCGACTTTGGCCCGGCGGCTGCCAGATGACAGCCGAACTATCGGGAAGCGAAGCCTAACTGTGTCACTTGTTTGGCGACTTTGGCCCGGCGGCTGCCAGATGACAGCCGAACTATCGGGAAGCGAAGCCTAACTGTGTCACTCGTTTGGCGACTCTGGCCCGGTGGCTGCCAGATGACAGCCGAACTATCGGGAAGCGAAGCCTAACTGTGTCACTTGTTTGGCGACTTTGGCCCGGCGGCTGCCAGATGACAGCCGAACTATCGGGAAGCGAAGCCTAACTTTGTCACTTGTTTGGCGACTTTGGCTCGGCGGCTGCCAGATGACAGCCGAACTATCGGGAAGCGAAGCCTAACTGTGTCACTTGTTTGGCGACTTTGGCCCGGCGGCTGCCAGATGACAGCCGAACTATCGGGAAGCGAAGCCTAACTGTGTCACTTGTTTGGCGACTTTGGCCCGGCGGCTGCCAGATGACAGCCGAACTATCGGGAAGCGAAGCCTAACTGTGTCACTTGTTTGGCGACTTTGGCCCGGCGGCTGCCAGATGACAGCCGAACTATCGGGAAGCGAAGCCTAACTGTGTCACTTGTTTGGCGACTTTGGCCCGGCGGCTGCCAGATGACAGCCGAACTATCGGGAAGCGAAGCCTAACTGTGTCACTTGTTTGGCGACTTTGGCCCGGCGGCTGCCAGATGACAGCCGAACTATCGGGAAGCAAAGCCTAACTGTGTCACTTGTTTGGCAACTTTGGCCCGGCGGCTGCCAGATGACAGCCGAACTATCGGGAAGCGAAGCCTAACTGTGTCACTTGTTTGGCGACTTTGGCCCGGCGATTGCCAGATGACAGCCGAACTATCGGGAAGCGAAGCCTAACTGTGTCACTTGCTTGGCGACTCTGGCCCGGCGGCTGCCAGATGACAGCCGAACTATCGGGAAGCGAAGCCTAACTGTGTCACTTGTTTGGCGACTTTGGCCCGGCGGCTGCCAGATGACAGCCGAACTATCGGGAAGTGAAGCCTAACTGTGTCACTTGTTTGGCGACTTTGGCCCGGCGGCTGCCAGATGACAGCCGAACTATCGGGAAGCGAAGCCTAACTGTGTCACTTGTTTGGCGACTTTGGCCCGGCGGCTGCCAGATGACAGCCGAACTATCGGGAAGCGAAGCCTAACTGTGTCACTTGTTTGGCGACTTTGGCCCGGCGGCTGCCAGATGACAGCCGAACTATCGGGAAGCGAAGCCTAGCTTTGGCACTTGTTTGGCGACTTTGGCCCTGCGGCTGCCAAATGACAGCCGAACTATCGGGAAGCGAAGCCTAACTTTGACACTTGTTTGGCGACTTTGTCCCGGCGGCTGCCAGATGACAGCCATACTATCGGGAAGCGAAGCCTAGCTTTGGCACTTGTTTGGCGACTTTGGCCTGGCGACTGCCAGATGACAGCCGAACTATCGGGAAGCGAAGCCTAACTTTGGCACTTGTTTGGCGACTTTGGCCCTGCGGCTGCCAAATGACAGCCGAACTATCGGGAAGCGAAGCCTAACTTTGACACTTGTTTGGCGACTTTGGCCCGGCGGCTGCCAGATGACAGCCGAACTATCGGGAAGCGAAGCCTAGCTTTGGCACTTGTTTGGCGACTTTGGCCCGGCGGCTGCCAGATGACAGCCGAACTATCGGGAAGCGAAGCCTAGCTTTGGCACTTGTTTGGCGACGTTGGCCCTGCGGCTGCCAAATGACAGGCGAACTATCGGGAAGCGAAGCCTAACTTTGACACTTGTTTGGCGACTTTGGCCCTGCGGCTGCCAGATGACAGCCGAACTATCGGGAAGCGAAGCCTAGCTTTGGCACTTGTTTGGCGACTTTGGCCCTGTGGGTGCAAATGACAGCCGAACTTTCGGGAAGCGAAGCCTAACTTTGACACTTGTTTGGCGACTTTGGCCCGGCGGCTGCCAGATGACAGCCGAACTATCGGGAAGCGAAGCCTAACTTTGACACTTGTTTGGCGACTTTGGCCCGGCGGCTGCCAAATGACAGCCGAACTATCGGGAAGTGAAGCCTAACTTTGACACTTGTTTGGCGACTTTGGCGCGGCGGCTGCCAGATGACAGCCGAACTATCGGGAAGCGAAGCCTAGCTGTGTCACTTGTTTGGCGACTTTGGCCCGGCGGCTGCCAGATGACAGCCGAACTATCGGGAAGCGAAGCCTAACTGTGTCACTTGTTTGGCGACTTTGGCCCGGCGGCTGCCAGATGACAGCCGAACTATCGGGAAGCGAAGCCTAACTGTGTCACTTGTTTGGCGACTTTGGCCCGGCGGCTGCCAGATGACAGCCGAACTATCGGGAAGCGAAGCCTAACTGTGTCACTTGCTTGGCGACTTTGGCCCGGCGGCTGCCAGATGACAGCCGAACTATCGGGAAGCGAAGCCTAACTGTGTCACTTGTTTGGCGACTTTGGCCCGGCGGCTGCCAGATGACAGCCGAACTATCGGGAAGCAAAGCCTAACTTTGACACTTGTTTGGCGATTTTGGCCCGGCGGCTGCCAGATGACAGCCGAACTATCGGGAAGCGAAGCCTAACTGTGTCACTTGTTTGGCGACTTTGGCCCGGCGGCTGCCAGATGACAGCCGAACTATCGGGAAGCGAAGCCTAACTGTGTCACTTGTTTGGCGACTTTGGCCCGGCGGCTGCCAGATGACAGCCGAACTATCGGGAAGCGAAGCCTAACTGTGTCACTTGTTTGGTGACTCTGGCCCGGTGGCTGCCAGATGACAGCCGAACTATCGGGAAGCAAAGCCTAACTGTGTCACTTGTTTGGCGACTTTGGCTCGGCGGCTGCCAGATGACAGCCGAACTATCGGGAAGCGAAGCCTAACTGTGTCACTTGTTTGGCGACTTTGGCCCGGCGGCTGCCAGATGACAGCCGAACTATCGGGAAGCGAAGCCTAACTGTGTCACTTGTTTGGCGACTTTGGCCCGGCGGCTGCCAGATGACAGCCGAACTATCGGGAAGCGAAGCCTAACTGTGTCACTTGTTTGGCGACTTTGGCCCGGCGGCTGCCAGATGACAGCCGAACTATCGGGAAGTGAAGCCTAACTGTGTCACTTGTTTGGCGACTTTGGCCCGGCGGCTGCCAGATGACAGCCGAACTATCGGGAAGCGAAGCCTAACTGTGTCACTTGTTTGGCGACTTTGGCCCGGCGGCTGCCAGATGACAGCCGAACTATCGGGAAGCGAAGCCTAACTGTGTCACTTGTTTGGCGACTTTGGCCCGGCGGCTGCCAGATGACAGCCGAACTATCGGGAAGCAAAGCCTAACTGTGTCACTTGTTTGGCGACTTTGGCCCGGCGGCTGCCAGATGACAGCCGAACTATCGGGAAGCGAAGCCTAACTGTGTCACTTGTTTGGCGACTTTGGCCCGGCGGCTGCCAGATGACAGCCGAACTATCGGGAAGCGAAGCCTAGCTTTGGCACTTGTTTGGCGACTTTGGCCCGGCGGCTGCCAGATGACAGCCGAACTATCGGGAAGCGAAGCCTAGCTTTGGCACTTGTTTGGCGACGTTGGCCCTGCGGCTGCCAAATGACAGGCGAACTATCGGGAAGCGAAGCCTAACTTTGACACTTGTTTGGCGACTTTGGCCCTGCGGCTGCCAGATGACAGCCGAACTATCGGGAAGCGAAGCCTAGCTTTGGCACTTGTTTGGCGACTTTGGCCCTGTGGGTGCAAATGACAGCCGAACTTTCGGGAAGCGAAGCCTAACTTTGACACTTGTTTGGCGACTTTGGCCCGGCGGCTGCCAGATGACAGCCGAACTATCGGGAAGCGAAGCCTAACTTTGACACTTGTTTGGCGACTTTGGCCCGGCGGCTGCCAAATGACAGCCGAACTATCGGGAAGTGAAGCCTAACTTTGACACTTGTTTGGCGACTTTGGCGCGGCGGCTGCCAGATGACAGCCGAACTATCGGGAAGCGAAGCCTAGCTGTGTCACTTGTTTGGCGACTTTGGCCCGGCGGCTGCCAGATGACAGCCGAACTATCGGGAAGCGAAGCCTAACTGTGTCACTTGTTTGGCGACTTTGGCCCGGCGGCTGCCAGATGACAGCCGAACTATCGGGAAGCGAAGCCTAACTGTGTCACTTGTTTGGCGACTTTGGCCCGGCGGCTGCCAGATGACAGCCGAACTATCGGGAAGCGAAGCCTAACTGTGTCACTTGCTTGGCGACTTTGGCCCGGCGGCTGCCAGATGACAGCCGAACTATCGGGAAGCGAAGCCTAACTGTGTCACTTGTTTGGCGACTTTGGCCCGGCGGCTGCCAGATGACAGCCGAACTATCGGGAAGCAAAGCCTAACTGTGTCACTTGTTTTGCGACTTTGGCCCGGCGGCTGCCAGATGACAGCCGAACTATCGGGAAGCGAAGCCTAACTGTGTCACTTGTTTGGCGACTTTGGCCCGGCGGCTGCCAGATGACAGCCGAACTATCGGGAAGCGAAGCCTAACTGTGTCACTTGCTTGGCGACTCTGGCCCGGCGGCTGCCAGATGACAGCCGAACTATCGGGAAGCGAAGCCTAACTGTGTCACTTGTTTCTCGACTTTGGCCCGGCGGCTGCCAGATGACAGCCGAACTATCGGGAAGTGAAGCCTAACTGTGTCACTTGTTTGGCGACTTTGGCCCGGCGGCTGCCAGATGACAGCCGAACTATCGGGAAGCGAAGCCTAACTGTGTCACTTGTTTGGCGACTTTGGCCCGGCGGCTGCCAGATGACAGCCGAACTATCGGGAAGCGAAGCCTAACTGTGTCACTTGTTTGGCGACTTTGGCCCGGCGGCTGCCAGATGACAGCCGAACTATCGGGAAGCGAAGCCTAGCTTTGGCACTTGTTTGGCGACTTTGGCCCTGCGGCTGCCAAATGACAGCCGAACTATCGGGAAGCGAAGCCTAACTTTGACACTTGTTTGGCGACTTTGTCCCGGCGGCTGCCAGATGACAGCCATACTATCGGGAAGCGAAGCCTAGCTTTGGCACTTGTTTGGCGACTTTGGCCTGGCGACTGCCAGATGACAGCCGAACTATCGGGAAGCGAAGCCTAACTTTGGCACTTGTTTGGCGACTTTGGTCCTGCGGCTGCCAAATGACAGCCGAACTATCGGGAAGCGAAGCCTAACTTTGACACTTGTTTGGCGACTTTGGCCCGGCGGCTGCCAGATGACAGCCGAACTATCGGGAAGCGAAGCCTAGCTTTGGCACTTGTTTGGCGACTTTGGCCCGGCGGCTGCCAGATGACAGCCGAACTATCGGGAAGCGAAGCCTAGCTTTGGCACTTGTTTGGCGACGTTGGCCCTGCGGCTGCCAAATGACAGGCGAACTATCGGGAAGCGAAGCCTAACTTTGACACTTGTTTGGCGACTTTGGCCCTGCGGCTGCCAGATGACAGCCGAACTATCGGGAAGCAAAGCCTAACTGTGTCACTTGTTTGGCGACTTTGGCCCTGTGGGTGCAAATGACAGCCGAACTTTCGGGAAGCGAAGCCTAACTTTGACACTTGTTTGGCGACTTTGGCCCGGCGGCTGCCAGATGACAGCCGAACTATCGGGAAGCGAAGCCTAGCTTTGGCACTTGTTTGGCGACTTTGGCCCGGCGGCTGCCAGATGACAGCCGAACTATCGGGAAGCGAAGCCTAGCTTTGGCACTTGTTTGGCGACTTTGGCCCTGCGGCTGCCAAATGACAGCCGAACTATCGGGAAGCGAAGCCTAACTTTGACACTTGTTTGGCGACTTTGGCCCAGCGGCTGCCAGATGACAGCTGAACTATCGGGAAGCGAAGCCTAGCTTTGGCACTTGTTTGGTGACTTTGGCCCGGCGGCTGCCAGATGACAGCCGAAGTATCGGGAAGCGAAGCCTAACTTTGGTCCTGCGGCTGCCAAATGACAGCCGAACTATCGGGAAGCGAAGCCTAACTTTGACACTTGTTTGGCGACTTTGGCCCGGCGGCTGCCAGATGACAGCCGAACTATCGGGAAGCGAAGCCTAGCTTTGGCACTTGTTTGGCGACTTTGGCCCGGCGGCTGCCAGATGACAGCCGAACTATCGGGAAGCGAAGCCTAGCTTTGGCACTTGTTTGGCGACGTTGGCCCTGCGGCTGCCAAATGACAGGCGAACTATCGGGAAGCGAAGCCTAACTTTGACACTTGTTTGGCGACTTTGGCCCTGCGGCTGCCAGATGACAGCCGAACTATCGGGAAGCAAAGCCTAACTGTGTCACTTGTTTGGCGACTTTGGCCCTGTGGGTGCAAATGACAGCCGAACTTTCGGGAAGCGAAGCCTAACTTTGACACTTGTTTGGCGACTTTGGCCCGGCGGCTGCCAGATGACAGCCGAACTATCGGGAAGCGAAGCCTAACTTTGACACTTGTTTGGCGACTTTGGCCCGGCGGCTGCCAAATGACAGCCGAACTATCGGGAAGCGAAGCCTAACTTTGACACTTGTTTGGCGACTTTGGCGCGGCGGCTGCCAGATGACAGCCGAACTATCGGGAAGCGAAGCCTAGCTTTGGCACTTGTTTGGCGACTTTGGCCCGGCGGCTGCCAGATGACAGCCGAACTATCGGGAAGCGAAGCCTAGCTTTGGCACTTGTTTGGCGACTTTGGCCCTGCGGCTGCCAAATGACAGCCGAACTATCGGGAAGCGAAGCCTAACTTTGACACTTGTTTGGCGACTTTGGCCCAGCGGCTGCCAGATGACAGCTGAACTATCGGGAAGCGAAGCCTAGCTTTGGCACTTGTTTGGTGACTTTGGCCCGGCGGCTGCCAGATGACAGCCGAAGTATCGGGAAGCGAAGCCTAACTTTGGTCCTGCGGCTGCCAAATGACAGCCGAACTATCGGGAAGCGAAGCCTAACTTTGACACTTGTTTGGCGACTTTGGCCCGGCGGCTGCCAGATGACAGCCGAACTATCGGGAAGCGAAGCCTAACTGTGTCACTTGTTTGGCGACTTTGGCCCCGCGGCTGCCAGATGACAGCCGAACTATCGGGAAGCGAAGCCTAACTGTGTCACTTGTTTGGCGACTCTGGCCCGGCGGCTGCCAGATGACAGCCGAACTATCGGGAAGCGAAGCCTAACTGTGTCACTTGTTTGGCGACATTGGCCCGGCGGCTGCCAGATGACAGCCGAACTATCGGGAAGCGAAGCCTAACTGTGTCACTTGTTTGGCGACTCTGGCCCGGCGGCTGCCAGATGACAGCCGAACTATCGGGAAGCGAAGCCTAACTGTGTCACTTGTTTGGCGACTTTGGCCCGGCGGCTGCCAGATGACAGCCGAAGTATCGGGAAGCGAAGCCTAACTTTGGCACTTGTTTCGCGACTTTGGCCCAGCGGCTGCCAAATGACAGCCGAACTATCGGGAAGCGAAGCCTAGCTTTGGCACTTGTTTGGCGACTTTGGCCTGGCGGCTGCCAGATGACAGCCGAACTATCGGGAAGCGAAGCCAAGCTTTGGCACTTGTTTGGCGACTTTGGCCCTGCGGCTGCCAAATGACAGCCGAACTATCGGGAAGCGAAGCCTAACTTTGACACTTGTTTGGCGACTTTGGCCCGGCGGCTGCCAGATGACAGCCGAACTATCGGGAAGCGAAGCCTAGCTTTGGCACTTGTTTGGTGAC
Organism: Ixodes scapularis; assembly: GCF_016920785.2. Taxonomy (NCBI): domain Eukaryota; kingdom Metazoa; phylum Arthropoda; class Arachnida; order Ixodida; family Ixodidae; genus Ixodes; species Ixodes scapularis. Next base: position 156,952,121 of record NW_024609868.1, on the reverse strand, counting down.
TTTGGCCCGGCGGCTGCCAGATGACAGCCGAAGTATCGGGAAGCGAAGCCTAACTTTGGCACCATTTTCGCGACTTTGGCCCTGCGGCTGCCAAATGACAGCCGAACTATCGGGAAGCGAAGCCTAACTTTGACACTTGTTTGGCGATTTTGGCCCGGCGGCTGCCAGATGACAGCCGAACTATCGGGAAGCGAAGCCTAACTGTGTCACTTGTTTGGCGACTTTGGCCCGGCGGCTGCCAGATGACAGCCGAACTATCGGGAAGCGAAGCCTAACTGTGTCACTTGTTTGGCGACTTTGGCCCGGCGGCTGCCAGATGACAGCCGAACTATCGGGAAGCGAAGCCTAACTGTGTCACTTGTTTGGTGACTCTGGCCCGGTGGCTGCCAGATGACAGCCGAACTATCGGGAAGCAAAGCCTAACTGTGTCACTTGTTTGGCGACTTTGGCTCGGCGGCTGCCAGATGACAGCCGAACTATCGGGAAGCGAAGCCTAACTGTGTCACTTGTTTGGCGACTTTGGCCCGGCGGCTGCCAGATGACAGCCGAACTATCGGGAAGCGAAGCCTAACTGTGTCACTTGTTTGGCGACTTTGGCCCGGCGGCTGCCAGATGACAGCCGAACTATCGGGAAGCGAAGCCTAACTGTGTCACTTGTTTGGCGACTTTGGCCCGGCGGCTGCCAGATGACGGCCGAACTATCGGGAAGCGAAGCCTAACTGTGTCACTTGTTTGGCGACTTTGGCCCGGCGGCTGCCAGATGACAGCCGAACTATCGGGAAGCGAAGCCTAACTGTGTCACTTGTTTGGCGACTTTGGCCCGGCGGCTGCCAGATGACAGCCGAACTATCGGGAAGCAAAGCCTAACTGTGTCACTTGTTTGGCGACTTTGGCCCGGCGGCTGCCAGATGACAGCCGAACTATCGGGAAGCGAAGCCTAACTGTGTCACTTGTTTGGCGACTTTGGCCCGGCGGCTGCCAGATGACAGCCGAACTATCGGGAAGCGAAGCCTAACTGTGTCACTTGCTTGGCGACTCTGGCCCGGCGGCTGCCAGATGACAGCCGAACTATCGGGAAGCGAAGCCTAACTGTGTCACTTGTTTGGCGACTTTGGCCCGGCGGCTGCCAGATGACAGCCGAACTATCGGGAAGTGAAGCCTAACTGTGTCACTTGTTTGGCGACTTTGGCCCGGCGGCTGCCAGATGACAGCCGAACTATCGGGAAGCGAAGCCTAACTGTGTCACTTGTTTGGCGACTTTGGCCCGGCGGCTGCCAGATGACAGCCGAAATATCGGGAAGCGAAGCCTAACTGTGTCACTTGTTTGGCGACTTTGGCCCGGCGGCTGCCAGATGACAGCCGAACTATCGGGAAGCGAAGCCTAGCTTTGGCACTTGTTTGGCGACTTTGGCCCTGCGGCTGCCAAATGACAGCCGAACTATCGGGAAGCGAAGCCTAACTTTGACACTTGTTTGGCGACTTTGTCCCGGCGGCTGCCAGATGACAGCCATACTATCGGGAAGCGAAGCCTAGCTTTGGCACTTGTTTGGCGACTTTGGCCTGGCGACTGCCAGATGACAGCCGAACTATCGGGAAGCGAAGCCTAACTTTGGCACTTGTTTGGCGACTTTGGCCCTGCGGCTGCCAAATGACAGCCGAACTATCGGGAAGCGAAGCCTAACTTTGACACTTGTTTGGCGACTTTGGCCCGGCGGCTGCCAGATGACAGCCGAACTATCGGGAAGCGAAGCCTAGCTTTGGCACTTGTTTGGCGACTTTGGCCCGGCGGCTGCCAGATGACAGCCGAACTATCGGGAAGCGAAGCCTAGCTTTGGCACTTGTTTGGCGACGTTGGCCCTGCGGCTGCCAAATGACAGGCGAACTATCGGGAAGCGAAGCCTAACTTTGACACTTGCTTGGCGACTTTGGCCCTGCGGCTGCCAGATGACAGCCGAACTATCGGGAAGCGAAGCCTAGCTTTGGCACTTGTTTGGCGACTTTGGCCCTGTGGGTGCAAATGACAGCCGAACTTTCGGGAAGCGAAGCCTAACTTTGACACTTGTTTGGCGACTTTGGCCCGGCGGCTGCCAGATGACAGCCGAACTATCGGGAAGCGAAGCCTAGCTTTGGCACTTGTTTGGTGACTTTGGCCCGGCGGCTGCCAGATGACAGCCGAAGTATCGGGAAGCGAAGCCTAACTTTGGCACCATTTTCGCGACTTTGGCCCTGCGGCTGCCAAATGACAGCCGAACTATCGGGAAGCGAAGCCTAACTTTGACACTTGTTTGGCGATTTTGGCCCGGCGGCTGCCAGATGACAGCCGAACTATCGGGAAGCGAAGCCTAACTGTGTCACTTGTTTGGCGACTTTGGCCCGGCGGCTGCCAGATGACAGCCGAACTATCGGGAAGCGAAGCCTAACTGTGTCACTTGTTTGGCGACTTTGGCCTGGCGGCTGCCAGATGACAGCCGAACTATCGGGAAGCGAAGCCTAACTGTGTCACTTGTTTGGTGACTTTGGCTAGGCGGCTGCCAGATGACAGCCGAACTATCGGGAAGCGAAGCCTAACTGTGTCACTTGTTTGGCGACTTTGGCCCGGCGGCTGCCAGATGACAGCCGAACTATCGGGAAGCGAAGCCTAACTGTGTCACTTGTTTGGCGACTTTGGCTCGGCGGCTGCCAGATGACAGCCGAACTATCGGGAAGCGAAGCCTAACTGTGTCACTTGTTTGGCGACTTTGGCCCGGCGGCTGCCAGATGACAGCCGAACTATCGGGAAGCGAAGCCTAACTGTGTCACTTGTTTGGCGACTTTGGCCCGGCGGCTGCCAGATGACAGCCGAACTATCGGGAAGCAAAGCCTAACTGTGTCACTTGTTTGGCGACTTTGGCCCGGCGGCTGCCAGATGACAGCCGAACTATCGGGAAGCGAAGCCTAACTGTGTCACTTGTTTGGCGACTTTGGCCCGGCGGCTGCCAGATGACAGCCGAACTATCGGGAAGCGAAGCCTAACTGTGTCACTTGTTTGGCGACTCTGGCCCGGCGGCTGCCAGATGACAGCCGAACTATCGGGAAGCGAAGCCTAACTCTGTCACTTGTTTGGCGACTTTGGCCCGGCGGCTGCCAGATGACAGCCGAACTATCGGGAAGCGAAGCCTAACTGTGTCACTTGTTTGGCGACTTTGGCTCGGCGGCTGCCAGATGACAGCCGAACTATCGGGAAGCGAAGCCTAACTGTGTCACTTGTTTGGCGACTTTGGCCCGGCGGCTGCCAGATGACAGCCGAACTATCGGGAAGCGAAGCCTAACTGTGTCACTTGTTTGGCGACTTTGGCCCGGCGGCTGCCAGATGACAGCCGAACTATCGGGAAGCAAAGCCTAACTGTGTCACTTGTTTGGCGACTTTGGCCCGGCGGCTGCCAGATGACAGCCGAACTATCGGGAAGCGAAGCCTAACTGTGTCACTTGTTTGGCGACTTTGGCCCGGCGGCTGCCAGATGACAGCCGAACTATCGGGAAGCGAAGCCTAACTGTGTCACTTGTTTGGCGACTCTGGCCCGGCGGCTGCCAGATGACAGCCGAACTATCGGGAAGCGAAGCCTAACTCTGTCACTTGTTTGGCGACTTTGGCCCGGCGGCTGCCAGATGACAGCCGAACTATCGGGAAGCGAAGCCTAACTGTGTCACTTGTTTGGCGACTTTGGCCCGGCGGCTGCCAGATGACAGCCGAACTATCGGGAAGCGAAGCCTAACTGTGTCACTTGTTTGGCGACTTTGGCCAGGCGGCTGCCAGATGACAGCCGAACTATCGGGAAGCGAAGCCTAACTGTGTCACTTGTTTGGCGACTTTGGCCCGGCGGCTGCCAGATGACAGCCGAACTATCGGGAAGCGAAGCCTAACTGTGTCACTTGTTTGGCGACTTTGGCCCGGCGGCTGCCAGATGACAGCCGAACTATCGGGAAGCGAAGCCTAACTGTGTCACTTGTTTGGCGACTCTGGCCCGGTGGCTGCCAGATGACAGCCGAACTATCGGGAAGCGAAGCCTAACTGTGTCACTTGTTTGGCGACTTTGGCCCGGCGGCTGCCAGATGACAGCCGAACTATCGGGAAGCGAAGCCTAACTGTGTCACTTGTTTGGCGACTGGCTCGGCGGCTGCCAGATGACAGCCGAACTATCGGGAAGCGAAGCCTAACTGTGTCACTTGTTTGGCGACTTTGGCCCGGCGGCTGCCAGATGACACCCGAACTATCGGGAAGCGAAGCCTAACTGTGTCACTTGTTTGGCGACTTTGGCCCGGCGGCTGCCAGATGACAGCCGAACTATCGGGAAGCGAAGACTAACTGTGTCACTTGTTTGGCGACTTTGGCCCGGCGGCTGCCAGATGACAGCCGAACTATCGGGAAGCGAAGCCTAACTGTGTCACTTGTTTGGCGACTTTGGCCCGGCGGCTGCCAGATGACAGCCGAACTATCGGGAAGCGAAGCCTAACTGTGTCACTTGTTTGGCGACTTTGGCCCGGCGGCTGCCAGATGACAGCCGAACTATCGGGAAGCGAAGCCTAACTGTGTCACTTGTTTGGCGACTTTGGCCCGGCGACTGCCAGATGACAGCCGAACTATCGGGAAGCGAAGCCTAACTGTGTCACTTGTTTGGCGACTTTGGCCCGGCGGCTGCCAGATGACAGCCGAATTATCGGGAAGCGAAGCCTAACTGTGTCACTTGTTTGGCGACTTTGGCCCGGCGGCTGCCAGATGACAGCCGAACTATCGGGAAGCGAAGCCTAACTGTCACTTGTTTGGCGACTTTGGCCCGGCGGCTGCCAGATGACAGCCGAACTATCGGGAAGCGAAGCCTAACTGTGTCACTTGTTTGGCGACTTTGGCCCGGCGGCTGCCAGATGACAGCCGAACTATCGGGAAGCGAAGCCTAACTGTGTCACTTGTTTGGCGACTTGGGCCCGGCGGCTGCCAGATGACAGCCGAACTATCGGGAAGCGAAGTCTAACTGTGTCACTTGTTTGGTGACTTTGGCCCGGCGGCTGCCAGATGACAGCCGAACTATCGGGAAGCGAAGCCTAACTGTGTCACTTGTTTGGCGACTTCGGCCCGGCGGCTGCCAGATGACAGCCGAACTATCGGGAAGCGAAGCCTAACTGTGTCACTTGTTTGGCGACTTTGGCTCGGCGGCTGCCAGATGACACCCGAACTATCGGGAAGCAAAGCCTAACTGTGTCACTTGTTTGGCGACTTTGGCCCGGCGGCTGCCAGATGACAGCCGAACTATCGGGAAGCGAAGCCTAACTGTGTCACTGGTTTGGCGACTTTGGCCCGGCGGCTGCCAGATGACAGCCGAACTCTCGGGAAGCGAAGCCTAACTGTGTCACTTGTTTGGCGACTCTGGCCCGGCGGCTGCCAGATGACAGCCGAACTATCGGGAAGCGAAGCCTAACTGTGTCACTTGTTTGGCGACTTTGGCCCGGCGGCTGCCAGATGACAGCCGAACTATCGGGAAGCGAAGCCTAACTGTGTCACTTGTTTGGCGACTCTGGCCCGGCGGCTGCCAGATGACAGCCGAACTATCGGGAAGCGAAGCCTAACTGTGTCACTTGTTTGGCGACTTTGGCCCGGCGGCTGCCAGATGACAGCCGAACTATCGGGAAGCGAAGCCTAACTGTGTCACTTGTTTAGCGACTTTGGCCCGGCGGCTGCCAGATGACAGCCGAACTATCGGGAAGCGAAGCCTAACTGTGTCACTTGTTTGGCGACTTTGGCCCGGCGGCTGCCAGATGACAGCCGAACTATCGGGAAGCGAAGCCTAACTGTGTCACTTGTTTGGCGACTCTGGCCCGGTGGCTGCCAGATGACAGCCGAACTATCGGGAAGCGAAGCCTAACTGTGTCACTTGTTTGGCGACTTTGGCCCGGCGGCTGCCAGATGACAGCCGAACTATCGGGAAGCGAAGCCTAATTGTGTCACTTGTTTGGCGACTTTGGCTCGGCGGCTGCCAGATGACAGCCGAACTATCGCGAAGCGAAGCCTAACTGTGTCACTTGTTTGGCGACTTTGGCCCGGCGGCTGCCAGATGACAGCCGAACTATCGGGAAGCGAAGCCTAACTGTGTCACTTGTTTGGCGACTTTGGCCCGGCGGCTGCCAGATGACAGCCGAACTATCGGGAAGCGAAGCCTAACTGTGTCACTTGTTTGGCGACTTTGGCCCGGCGGCTGCCAGATGACAGCCGAACTATCGGGAAGCGAAGCCTAACTGTGTCACTTGTTTGGCGACTTTGGCCCGGCGGCTGCCTGATGACAGCCGAACTATCGGGAAGCGAAGCCTAACTGTGTCACTTGTTTGGCGACTTTGGCCCGGCGGCTGCCAGATGACAGCCGAACTATCAGGAAGCGAAGCCTAACTGTGTCACTTGTTTGGCGACTTTGGCCCGGCGGCTGCCAGATGACAGCCGAACTATCGGGAAGCGAAGCCTAACTGTGTCACTTGTTTGGCGACTCTGGCCCGGCGGCTGCCAGATGACAGCCAAACTATCGGGAAGCGAAGCCTAACTGTGTCACTTGTTTGGCGACTTTGGCCCGGCGGCTGCCAGATGACAGCCGAACTATCGGGAAGCGAAGCCTAACTGTGTCACTTGTTTGGCGACTTTGGCCCGGCGGCTGCCAGATGACAGCCGAACTATCGGGAAGCGAAGTCTAACTCTGTCACTTGTTTGGCGACTTTGGCCCGGCGGCTGCCAGATGACAGCCGAACTATCGGGAAGCGAAGCCTAACTGTGTTACTTGTTTGGCGACTTTGGCCCGGCGGCTGCCAGATGACAGCCGAACTATCGGGAAGCGAAGCCTAACTGTGTCACTTGTTTGGCGACTTTGGCCCGGCGGCTGCCAGATGACAGCCGAACTATCGGGAAGCGAAGCCTAACTGTGTCACTTGTTTGGCGACTCTGGCCCGGTGGCTGCCAGATGACAGCCGCACTATCGGGAAGCGAAGCCTAACTGTGTCACTTGTTTGGCGACTTTGGCCCGGCGGCTGCCAGATGACAGCCGAACTATCGGGAAGCGAAGCCTAACTGTGTCACTTGTTTGGCGACTTTGGCCCGGCGGCTGCCAGATGACAGCCGAACTATCGGGAAGCGAAGCCTAACTGTGTCACTTGTTTGGCGACTTTGGCCCGGCGGCTGCCAGATGACAGCCGAACTATCGGGAAGCGAAGCCTAACTGTGTTACTTGTTTGGCGACTTTGGCCCGGCGGCTGCCAGATGACAGCCGAACTATCGGGAAGCGAAGCCTAACTGTGTCACTTGTTTGGCGACTTTGGCCCGGCGGCTGCCAGATGACAGCCGAACTATCGGGAAGCGAAGCCTAACTGTGTCACTTGTTTGGCGACTTTGGCCCGGCGACTGCCAGATGCCAGCCGAACTATCGGGAAGCGAAGCCTAACTGTGTCACTCGTTTGGCGACTTTGGCCCGGCGGCTGCCAGATGACAGCCGAATTATCGGGAAGCGAAGCCTAACTGTGTCACTTGTTTGGCGACTTTGGCCCGGCGGCTGCCAGATGACAGCCGAACTATCGGAAAGCGAAGCCTAACTCTGTCACTTGTTTGGCGACTTTGGCCCGGCGGCTGCCAGATGACAGCCGAACTATCGGGAAGCGAAGCCTAACTGTGTCACTTGTTTGGCGACTCTGGCCCGGTGGCTGCCAGATGACAGCCGAACTATCGGGAAGCGAAGCCTAACTGTGTCACTTGTTTGGCGACTTTGGCCCGGCGGCTGCCAGATGACAGCCGAACTATCGGGAAGCGAAGCCTAACTGTGTCACTTGTTTGGCGACTTTGGCTCGGCGGCTGCCAGATGACAGCCGAACTATCGGGAAGCGAAGCCTAACTGTGTCACTTGTTTGGCGACTTTGGCCCGGCGGCTGCCAGATGACAGCCGAACTATCGGGAAGCGAAGCCTAACTGTGTCACTTGTTTGGCGACTTTGGCCCGGCGGCTGCCAGATGACAGCCGAACTATCGGGAAGCGAAGCCTAACTGTGTCACTTGTTTGGCGACTTTGGCCCGGCGGCTGCCAGATGACAGCCGAACTATCGGGAAGCAAAGCCTAACTGTGTCACTTGTTTGGCGACTTTGGCCCGGCGGCTGCCAGATGACAGCCGAACTATCGGGAAGCGAAGCCTAACTGTGTCACTTGTTTGGCGACTTTGGCCCGGCGGCTGCCAGATGACAGCCGAACTATCGGGAAGCGAAGCCTAACTGTGTCACTTGTTTGGCGACTCTGGCCCGGCGGCTGCCAGATGACAGCCGAACTATCGGGAAGCGAAGCCTAACTGTGTCACTTGTTTGGCGACTTTGGCCCGGCGGCTGCCAGATGACAGCCGAACTATCGGGAAGCGAAGCCTAACTGTGTCACTTGTTTGGCGACTTTGGCCCGGCGGCTGCCAGATGACGGCCGAACTATCGGGAAGCGAAGCCTAACTGTGTCACTTGTTTGGCGACTTTGGCCCGGCGGCTGCCAGATGACAGCCGAACTATCGGGAAGCGAAGCCTAACTGTGTCACTTGTTTGGCGACTCTGGCCCTGTGGCTGCCAGATGACAGCCGAACTATCGGGAAGCGAAGCCTAACTGTGTCACTTGTTTGGCGACTTTGGCCCGGCGGCTGCCAGATGACAGCCGAACTATCGGGAAGCGAAGCCTAACTGTGTCACTTGTTTGGCGACTTTGGCTCGGCGGCTGCCAGATGACAGCCGAACTATCGGGAAGCGAAGCCTAACTGTGTCACTTGTTTGGCGACTTTGGCCCGGCGACTGCCAGATGACAGCCGAACTATCGGGAAGCGAAGCCTAACTGTGTCACTTGTTTGGCGACTTTGGCCCGGCGGCTGCCAGATGACAGCCGAATTATCGGGAAGCGAAGCCTAACTGTGTCACTTGTTTGGCGACTTTGGCCCGGCGGCTGCCAGATGACAGCCGAACTATCGGGAAGCGAAGCCTAACTCTGTCACTTGTTTGGCGACTTTGGCCCGGCGGCTGCCAGATGACAGCCGAACTATCGGGAAGCGAAGCCTAACTGTGTCACTTGTTTGGCGACTCTGGCCCGGTGGCTGCCAGATGACAGCCGAACTATCGGGAAGCGAAGCCTAACTGTGTCACTTGTTTGGCGACTTTGGCCCGGCGGCTGCCAGATGACAGCCGAACTATCGGGAAGCGAAGCCTAACTGTGTCACTTGTTTGGCGACTTTGGCCCGGCGGCTGCCAGATGACAGCCGAACTATCGGGAAGCGAAGCCTAACTGTGTCACTTGTTTGGCGACTCTGGCCCGGCGGCTGCCAGATGACAGCCGAACTATCGGGAAGCGAAGCCTAACTGTGTCACTTGTTTGGCGACTTTGGCCCGGCGGCTGCCAGATGACAGCCGAACTATCGGGAAGCGAAGCCTAACTGTGTCACTTGTTTGGCGACTTTGGCCCGGCGGCTGCCAGATGACAGCCGAACTATCGGGAAGCGAAGCCTAACTGTGTCACTTGTTTGGCGACTTTGGCCCGGCGGCTGCCAGATGACAGCCGAACTATCGGGAAGCGAAGCCTAACTGTGTCACTTGTTTGGCGACTTTGGCCCGGCGGCTGCCAGATGACAGCCGAACTATCGGGAAGCGAAGCCTAACTGTGTCACTTGTTTGGCGACTTTGGCCCGGCGGCTGCCAGATGACAGCCGAACTATCGGGAAGCGAAGCCTAACTGTGTCACTTGTTTGGCGACTCTGGCCCGGTGGCTGCCAGATGACAGCCGAACTATCGGGAAGCGAAGCCTAACTGTGTCACTTGTTTGGCGACTTTGGCCCGGCGGCTGCCAGATGACAGCCGAACTATCGGGAAGCGAAGCCTAATTGTGTCACTTGTTTGGCGACTTTGGCTCGGCGGCTGCCAGATGACAGCCGAACTATCGGGAAGCGAAGCCTAACTGTGTCACTTGTTTGGCGACTTTGGCCCGGCGGCTGCCAGATGACAGCCGAACTATCGGGAAGCGAAGCCTAACTGTGTCACTTGTTTGGCGACTTTGGCCCGGCGACTGCCAGATGACAGCCGAACTATCGGGAAGCGAAGCCTAACTGTGTCACTTGTTTGGCGACTTTGGCCCGGCGGCTGCCAGATGACAGCCGAATTATCGGGAAGCGAAGCCTAACTGTGTCACTTGTTTGGCGACTTTGGCCCGGCGGCTGCCAGATGACAGCCGAACTATCGGAAAGCGAAGCCTAACTCTGTCACTTGTTTGGCGACTTTGGCCCGGCGGCTGCCAGATGACAGCCGAACTATCGGGAAGCGAAGCCTAACTGTGTCACTTGTTTGGCGACTCTGGCCCGGTGGCTGCCAGATGACAGCCGAACTATCGGGAAGCGAAGCCTAACTGTGTCACTTGTTTGGCGACTTTGGCCCGGCGGCTGCCAGTTGACAGCCGAACTATCGGGAAGCGAAGCCTAACTGTGTCACTTGTTTGGCGACTTTGGCTCGGCGGCTGCCAGATGACAGCCGAACTATCGGGAAGCGAAGCCTAACTGTGTCACTTGTTTGGCGACTTTGGCCCGGCGGCTGCCAGATGACAGCCGAACTATCGGGAAGCGAAGCCTAACTGTGTCACTTGTTTGGCGACTTTGGCCCGGCGGCTGCCAGATGACAGCCGAACTATCGGGAAGCAAAGCCTAACTGTGTCACTTGTTTGGCGACTTTGGCCCGGCGGCTGCCAGATGACAGCCGAACTATCGGGAAGCGAAGCCTAACTGTGTCACTTGTTTGGCGACTTTGGCCCGGCGGCTGCCAGATGACAGCCGAACTATCGGGAAGCGAAGCCTGTGTCACTTGTTTGGCGACTCTGGCCCGGCGGCTGCCAGATGACAGCCGAACTATCGGGAAGCGAAGCCTAACTGTGTCACTTGTTTGGCGACTTTGGCCCGGCGGCTGCCAGATGACAGCCGAACTATCGGGAAGCGAAGCCTAACTGTGTCACTTGTTTGGCGACTTTGGCCCGGCGGCTGCCAGATGACAGCCGAACTATCGGGAAGCGAAGCCTAACTGTGTCACTTGTTTGGCGACTTTGGCTCGGCGGCTGCCAGATGACAGCCGAACTATCGGGAAGCGAAGCCTAACTGTGTCACTTGTTTGGCGACTTTGGCCCGGCGGCTGCAAGATGACAGCCGAACTATCGGGAAGCGAAGCCTAACTGTGTCACTTGTTTGGCGACTTTGGCCCGGCGGCTGCCAGATGACAGCCGAACTATAGGGAAGCGAAGCCTAACTGTGTCACTTGTTTGGCGACTTTGGCCCGGCGGCTGCCAGATGACAGCCGAACTATCGGGAAGCGAAGCCTAACTGTGTCACTTGTTTGGCGACTTTGGCCCGGCGGCTGCCAGATGACAGCCGAACTATCGGGAAGCGAAGCCTAACTGTGTCACTTGTTTGGCGACTTTGGCCCGGCGGCTGCCAGATGACAGCCGAACTATCGGGAAGCGAAGCCTAACTGTGTCACTTGTTTGGCGACTTTGGCCCGGCGGCTGCCAGATGACAGCCGAACTATCGGGAAGCGAAGCCTAACTATGTCACTTGTTTGGCGACTTTGGCCCGGCGGCTGCCAGATGACAGCCGAACTATCGGGAAGCGAAGCCTAACTGTGTCACTTGTTTGGCGACTTTGGCCCGGCGTCTGCCAGATGACAGCCGAACTATCGGGAAGCGAAGCCTAACTGTGTCACTTGTTTGGCGACTGTGGCCCGGCGGCTGCCAGACGACAGCCGAACTATCGGGAAGCGAAGCCTAACTGTGTCACTTGTTTGGCGACTTTGGCCCGGCGGCTGCCAGATGACAGCCGAACTATCGGGAAGCGAAGCCTAACTGTGTCACTTGTTTGGCGACTTTGGCCCGGCGGCTGCCAGATGACAGCCGAACTATCGGGAAGCGAAGCCTAACTGTGTCACTTGTTTGGCGACTCTGGCCCGGCGGCTGCCAGATGACAGCCGAACTATCGGGAAGCGAAGCCTAACTGTGTCACTTGTTTGGCGGCTTTGGCCCGGCGGCTGCCAGATGACAGCCGAAGTATCGGGAAGCGAAGCCTAACTTTGGCACTTGTTTCGCGACTTTGGCCCAGCGGCTGCCAAATGACAGCCGAACTATCGGGAAGCGAAGCCTAGCTTTGGCACTTGTTTGGCGACTTTGGCCCGGCGGCTGCCAGATGACAGCCGAACTATCGGGAAGCGAAGCCTAGCTTTGGCACTTGTTTGGCGACTTTGGCCCTGCGGCTGCCAAATGACAGCCGAACTATCGGGAAGCGAAGCCTAACTTTGACACTTGTTTGGCGACTTTGGCCCGGCGGCTGCCAGATGACAACCGAACTATCGGGAAGCGAAGCCTAGCTTTGGCACTTGTTTGGTGACTTTGGCCCGGCGGCTGCCAGATGACAGCCGAAGTATCGGGAAGCGAAGCCTAACTTTGGCACTTGTTTCGCGACTTTGGCCCTGCGGCTGCCAAATGACAGCCGAACTATCGGGAAGCGAAGCCTAACTTTGACACTTGTTTGGCGATTTTGGCCCGGCGGCTGCCAGATGACAGCCGAACTATCGGGAAGCGAAGCCTAACTGTGTCACTTGTTTGGCGACTTTGGCCCGGCGGCTGCCAGATGACAGCCGAACTATCGGGAAGCGAAGCCTAACTGTGTCACTTGTTTGGCGACTTTGGCCCGGCGGCTGCCAGATGACAGCCGAACTATCGGGAAGCGAAGCCTAACTGTGTTACTTCTTTGCCGACTTTGGCCCGGCGGCTGCCAGATGACAGCCGAACTATCGGGAAGCGAAGCCTAACTGTGTCACTTGTTTGGCGACTTTGGCCCGGCGGCTGCCAGATGACAGCCGAACTATCGGGAAGCGAAGCCTAACTGTGTCACTTGTTTGGCGACTTTGGCTCGGCGGCTGCCAGATGACAGCCGAACTATCGGGAAGCGAAGCCTAACTGTGTCACTTGTTTGGCGACTTTGGCCCGGCGGCTGCCAGATGACAGCCGAACTATCGGGAAGCGAAGCCTAACTGTGTCACTTGTTTGGCGACTTTGGCCCGTCGGCTGCCAGATGACAGCCGAACTATCGGGAAGCAAAGGCTAACTGTGTCACTTGTTTGGCGACTTTGGCCCGGCGGCTGCCAGATGACAGCCGAACTATCGGGAAGCGAAGCCTAACTGTGTCACTTGTTTGGCGACTTTGGCCCGGCGGCTGCCAGATGACAGCCGAACTATCGGGAAGCGAAGCCTAACTGTGTCACTTGTTTGGCGACTCTCGCCCGGCGGCTGCCAGATGACAGCCGAACTATCGGGAAGCGAAGCCTAACTGTGTCACTTGTTTGGCGACTTTGGCCCGGCGGCTGCCAGGTGACAGCCGAACTATCGGGAAGCGAAGCCTAACTGTGTCACTTGTTTGGCGACTTTGGCCCGGCGGCTGCCAGATGACAGCCGAACTATCGGGAAGCGAAGCCTAACTGTGTCACTTGTTTGGCGACTTTGGCCCGGCGGCTGCCAGATGACAGCCGAACTATCGGGAAGCGAAGCCTAACTGTGTCACTTGTTTGGCGACTTTGGCCCGGCGGCTGCCAGATGACAGCCGAACTATCGGGAAGCGAAGCCTAACTGTGTCACTTGTTTGGCGACTCTGGCCCGGTGGCTGCCAGATGACAGCCGAACTATCGGGAAGCGAAGCCTAACTGTGTCACTTGTTTGGCGACTTTGGCCCGGCGGCTGCCAGATGACAGCCGAACTATCGGGAAGCGAAGCCTAACTGTGTCACTTGTTTGGCGACTTTGGCTCGGCGGCTGCCAGATGACAGCCGAACTATCGGGAAGCGAAGCCTAACTGTGTCACTTGTTTGGCGACTTTGGCCCGGCGGCTGCCAGATGACAGCCGAACTATCGGGAAGCGAAGCCTAACTGTGTCACTTGTTTGGCGACTTTGGCCCGGCGGCTGCCAGATGACAGCCGAACTATCGGGAAGCAAAGCCTAACTGTGTCACTTGTTTGGCGACTTTGGCCCGGCGGCTGCCAGATGACAGCCGAACTATCGGGAAGCGAAGCCTAACTGTGTCACTTGTTTGGCGACTTTGGCCCGGCGGCTGCCAGATGACAGCCGAACTATCGGGAAGCGAAGCCTAACTGTGTCACTTGTTTGGCGACTTTGGCCCGGCGGCTGCCAGATGACAGCCGAACTATCGGGAAGCAAAGCCTAACTGTGTCACTTGTTTGGCGACTTTGGCCCGGCGGCTGCCAGATGACAGCCGAACTATCGGGAAGCGAAGCCTAACTGTGTCACTTGTTTGGCGACTTTGGCCCGGCGGCTGCCAGATGACAGCCGAACTATCGGGAAGCGAAGCCTAACTGTGTCACTTGCTTGGCGACTCTGGCCCGGCGGCTGCCAGATGACAGCCGAACTATCGGGAAGCGAACCCTAACTGTGTCACTTGTTTGGCGACTTTGGCCCGGCGGCTGCCAGATGACAGCCGAACTATCGGGAAGCGAAGCCTAACTGTGTCACTTGTTTGGCGACTTTGGCCCGGCGGCTGCCAGATGACAGCCGAACTATCGGGAAGCAAAGCCTAACTGTGTCACTTGTTTGGCGACTTTGGCCCGGCGGCTGCCAGATGACAGCCGAACTATCGGGAAGCGAAGCCTAACTGTGTCACTTGTTTGGCGACTCTGGCCCGGTGGCTGCCAGATGACAGCCGAACTATCGGGAAGCGAAGCCTAACTGTGTCACTTGTTTGGCGACTTTGGCCCGGCGGCTGCCAGATGACAGCCGAACTATCGGGAAGTGAAGCCTAACTGTGTAACTTGTTTGGCGACTTTGGCCCGGCGGCTGCCAGATGACAGCCGAACTATCGGGAAGCGAAGCCTAACTGTGTCACTTGTTTGGCGACTTTGGCCCGGCGGCTGCCAGATGACAGCCGAACTATCGGGAAGCGAAGCCTAACTGTGTCACTTGTTTGGCGACTTTGGCCCGGCGGCTGCCAGATGACAGCCGAACTATCGGGAAGCGAAGCCTAACTGTGTCACTTGTTTGGCGACTTTGGCCCGGCGGCTGCCAGATGACAGCCGAACTATCGGGAAGCGAAGCCTAACTGTGTCACTTGTTTGGCGACTTTGGCCCGGCGGCTGCCAGATGACAGCCGAACTATCGGGAAGCGAAGCCTAACTGTGCCACTTGTTTGGCGACTTTGGCCCGGCGGCTGCCAGATGACAGCCGAACTATCGGGAAGCGAAGCCTAACTGTGTCACTTGTTTGGCGACTTTGGCCCGGCGGCTGCCAGATGACAGCCGAACTATCGGGAAGCGAAGCCTAACTGTGTCACTTGTTTGGCGACTTTGGCTCGGCGGCTGCCAGATGACAGCCGAACTATCGGGAAGCGAAGCCTAACTGTGTCACTTGTTTGGCGACTTTGGCCCGGCGGCTGCCAGATGACAGCCGAACTATCGGGAAGCGAAGCCTAACTGTGTCACTTGTTTGGCGACTTTGGCCCGGCGGCTGCCAGATGACAGCCGAACTATCGGGAAGCGAAGCCTAACTGTGTCACTTGTTTGGCGACTTTGGCCCGGCGGCTGCCAGATGACAGCCGAACTATCGGGAAGCGAAGCCTAACTGTGTCACTTGTTTGGCGACTTTGGCCCGGCGGCTGCCAGATGACAGCCGAACTATCGGGAAGCGAAGCCTAACTGTGTCACTTGTTTGGCGACTTTGGCTCGGCGGCTGCCAGATGACAGCCGAACTATCGGGAAGCGAAGCCTAACTGTGTCACTTGTTTGGCGACTTTGGCCCGGCGGCTGCCAGATGACAGCCGAACTATCGGGAAGCGAAGCCTAACTGTGTCACCTGTTTGGCGACTTTGGCCCGGCGGCTGCCAGATGACAGCCGAACTATCGGGAAGCGAAGCCTAACTGTGTCACTTGTTTGGCGACTCTGGCCCGGCGGCTGCCAGATGACAGCCGAACTATCGGGAAGCGAAGCCTAACTGTGTCACTTGTTTGGCGACTTTGGCCCGGCGGCTGCCAGATGACAGCCGAACTATCGGGAAGCGAAGCCTAACTGTGTCACTTGTTTGGCGACTTTGGCTCGGCGGCTGCCAGATGACAGCCGAACTATCGGGAAGCGAAGCCTAACTGTGTCACTTGTTTGGCGACTTTGGCCCGGCGGCTGCCAGATGACAGCCGAACTATCGGGAAGCGAAGCCTAACTGTGTCACTTGTTTGGGGACTTTGGCCCGGCGGCTGCCAGATGACAGCCGAACTATCGGGAAGCGAAGCCTAACTGTGTCACTTGTTTGGCGACTTTGGCCCGGCGGCTGCTAGATGACAGCCGAACTATCGGGAAGCGAAGCCTAACTGTGTCACTTGTTTGGCGACTTTGGCCCGGCGGCTGCCAGATGACAGCCGAACTATCGGGAAGCGAAGCCTAACTGTGTCACTTGTTTGGCGACTTTGGCCCGGCGGCTGCCAGATGACAGCCGAACTATCGGGAAGCGAAGCCTAACTGAGTCACTTGTTTGGCGACTTTGGCCCGGAGGCTGCCAGATGACAGCCGAACTATCGGGAAGCGAAGCCTAACTGTGTCACTTGTTTGGCGACTTTGGCTCGGCGGCTGCCAGATGACAGCCGAACTATCGGGAAGCGAAGCCTAACTGTGTCACTTGTTTGGCGACTTTGGCCCGGCGGCTGCCAGATGACAGCCGAACTATCGGGAAGCGAAGCCTAACTGTGTCACTTGTTTGGCGACTTTGGCCCGGCGGCTGCCAGATGACAGCCGAACTATCGGGAAGCGAAGCCTAACTGTGTCACTTGTTTGGCGACTTTGGCCCGGCGGCTTCCAGATGACAGCCGAACTATCGGGAAGCGAAGCCTAACGGTGTCACTTGTTTGGCGACTTTGGCCCGGCGGCTGCCAGATGACAGCCGAATTATCGGGAAGCGAAGCCTAACTGTGTCACTTGTTTGGCGACTTTGGCCCGGCGGCTGCCAGATGACAGCCGAACTATCGGAAAGCGAAGCCTAACTCTGTCACTTGTTTGGCGACTTTGGCCCGGCGGCTGCCAGATGACAGCCGAACTATCGGGAAGCGAAGCCTAACTGTGTCACTTGTTTGGCGACTCTGGCCCGGTGGCTGCCAGATGACAGCCGAACTATCGGGAAGCGAAGCCTAACTGTGTCACTTGTTTGGCGACTTTGGCCCGGCGGCTGCCAGATGACAGCCGAACTATCGGGAAGCGAAGCCTAACTGTGTCACTTGTTTGGCGACTTTGGCTCGGCGGCTGCCAGATGACAGCCGAACTATCGGGAAGCGAAGCCTAACTGTGTCACTTGTTTGGCGACTTTGGCCCGGCGGCTGCCAGATGACAGCCGAACTATCGGGAAGCGAAGCCTAACTGTGTCACTTGTTTGGCCACTTTGGCCCGGCGGCTGCCAGATGACAGCCGAACTATCGGGAAGCGAAGCCTAACTGTGTCACTTGTTTGGCGACTTTGGCCCGGCGGCTGCCAGATGACAGCCGAACTATCGGGAAGCAAAGCCTAACTGTGTCACTTGTTTGGCGACTTTGGCCCGGCGGCTGCCAGATGACAGCCGAACTATCGGGAAGCGAAGCCTAACTGTGTCACTTGTTTGGCGACTTTGGCCCGGCGGCTGCCAGATGACAGCCGAACTATCCGGAAGCGAAGCCTAACTGTGTCACTTGTTTGGCGACTCTGGCCCGGCGGCTGCCAGATGACAGCCGAACTATCGGGAAGCGAAGCCTAACTGTGTCACTTGTTTGGCGACTTTGGCCCGGCGGCTGCCAGATGACAGCCGAACTATCGGGAAGCGAAGCCTAACTGTGTCACTTGTTTGGCGACTTTGGCCCGGCGGCTGCCAGATGACAGCCGAACTATCGGGAAGCGAAGCCTAACTGTGTCACTTGTTTGGCGACTTTGGCCCGGCGGCTGCCAGATGACAGCCGAACTATCGGGAAGCGAAGCCTAACTGTGTCACTTGTTTGGCGACTTTGGCCCGGCGGCTGCCAGATGACAGCCGAACTATCGGGAAGCGAAGCCTAACTGTGTCACTTGTTTGGCGACTCTGGCCCGGTGGCTGCCAGATGACAGCCGAACTATCGGGAAGCGAAGCCTAACTGTGTCACTTGTTTGGCGACTTTGGCCCGGCGGCTGCCAGATGACAGCCGAACTATCGGGAAGCGAAGCCTAACTGTGTCACTTGTTTGGCGACTTTGGCTCGGCGGCTGCCAGATGACAGCCGAACTATCGGGAAGCGAAGCCTAACTGTGTCACTTGTTTGGCGACTATGGCCCGGCGGCTGCAAGATGACAGCCGAACTATCGGGAAGCGAAGCCTAACTGTGTCACTTGTTTGGCGACTTTGGCCCGGCGGCTGCCAGATGACAGCCGAACTATAGGGAAGCGAAGCCTAACTGTGTCACTTGTTTGGCGACTTTGGCCCGGCGGCTGCCAGATGACAGCCGCACTATCGGGAAGCGAAGCCTAACTGTGTCACTTGTTTGGCGACTTTGGCCCGGCGGCTGCCAGATGACAGCCGAACTATCGGGAAGCGAAGCCTAACTGTGTCACTTGTTTGGCGACTTTGGCCCGGCGGCTGCCAGATGACAGCCGAACTATCGGGAAGCGAAGCCTAACTGTGTCACTTGTTTGGCGACTTTGGCCCGGCGGCTGCCAGATGACAGCCGAACTATCGGGAAGCGAAGCCTAACTGTGTCACTTGTTTGGCGACTTTGGCCCGGCGGCTGCCAGATGACAGCCGAACTATCGGGAAGCGAAGCCTAACTGTGTCACTTGTTTGGCGACTTTGGCCCGGCGGCTGCCAGATGACAGCCGAACTATCGGGAAGCGAAGCCTAACTGTGTCACTTGTTTGGCGACTTTGGCCCGGCGGCTGCCAGACGACAGCCGAACTATCGGGAAGCGAAGCCTAACTGTGTCACTTGTTTGGCGACTTTGGCCCGGCGGCTGCCAGATGACAGCCGAACTATCGGGAAGCGAAGCCTAACTGTGTCACTTGTTTGGCGACTTTGGCCCGGCGGCTGCCAGATGACAGCCGAACTATCGGGAAGCGAAGCCTAACTGTGTCACTTGTTTGGCGACTTTGGCCCGGCGGCTGCCAGATGACAGCCGAACTATCGGGAAGCGAAGCCTAACTGTCACTTGTTTGGCGACTTTGGCCCGGCGGCTGCCAGATGACAGCCGAACTATCGGGAAGCGAAGCCTAACTGTGTCACTTGTTTGGCGACTCTGGCCCGGCGGCTGCCAGATGACAGCCGAACTATCGGGAAGCGAAGCCTAACTGTGTCACTTGTTTGGCGACTTTGGCCCGGCGGCTGCCAGATGACAGCCGAACTATCGGGAAGCGAAGCCTAACTGTGTCACTTGTTTGGCGACTCTGGCCCGGCGGCTGCCAGATGACAGCCGAACTATCGGGAAGCGAAGCCTAACTGTGTCACTTGTTTGGCGACTTTGGCCCGGCGGCTGCCAGATGACAGCCGAAGTATCGGGAAGCGAAGCCTAACTTTGGCACTTGTTTCGCGACTTTGGCCCAGCGGCTGCCAAATGACAGCCGAACTATCGGGAAGCGAAGCCTAGCTTTGGCACTTGTTTGGCGACTTTGGCCCGGCGGCTGCCAGATGACAGCCGAACTATCGGGAAGCGAAGCCTAGCTTTGGCACTTGTTTGGCGACTTTGGCCCTGCGGCTGCCAAATGACAGCCGAACTATCGGGAAGCGAAGCCTAACTTTGACACTTGTTTGGCGACTTTGGCCCGGCGGCTGCCAGATGACAACCGAACTATCGGGAAGCGAATCCTAGCTTTGGCACTTGTTTGGTGACTTTGGCCCGGCGGCTGCCAGATGACAGCCGAAGTATCGGGAAGCGAAGCCTAACTTTGGCACTTGTTTCGCGACTTTGGCCCTGCGGCTGCCAAATGACAGCCGAACTATCGGGAAGCGAAGCCTAACTTTGACACTTGTTTGGCGATTTTGGCCCTGCGGCTGCCAGATGACAGCCGAACTATCGGGAAGCGAAGCCTAACTGTGTCACTTGTTTGGCGACTTTGGCCCGGCGGCTGCCAGATGACAGCCGAACTATCGGGAAGCGAAGCCTAACTGTGTCACTTGTTTGGCGACTTTGGCCCGGCGGCTGCCAGATGACAGCCGAACTATCGGGAAGCGAAGCCTAACTGTGTCACTTGTTTGGCGACTTTGGCTCGGCGGCTGCCAGATGACAGCCGAACTATCGGGAAGCGAAGCCTAACTGTGTCACTTGTTTGGCGACTTTGGCCCGGCGGCTGCCAGATGACAGCCGAACTATCGGGAAGCGAAGCCTAACTGTGTCACTTGTTTGGCGACTTTGGCCCGTCGGCTGCCAGATGACAGCCGAACTATCGGGAAGCAAAGGCTAACTGTGTCACTTGTTTGGCGACTTTGGCCCGGCGGCTGCCAGATGACAGCCGAACTATCGGGAAGCGAAGCCTAACTGTGTCACTTGTTTGGCGACTTTGGCCCGGCGGCTGCCAGATGACAGCCGAACTATCGGGAAGCGAAGCCTAACTGTGTCACTTGTTTGGCGACTCTCGCCCGGCGGCTGCCAGATGACAGCCGAACTATCGGGAAGCGAAGCCTAACTGTGTCACTTGTTTGGCGACTTTGGCCCGGCGGCTGCCAGGTGACAGCCGAACTATCGGGAAGCGAAGCCTAACTGTGTCACTTGTTTGGCGACTTTGGCCCGGCGGCTGCCAGATGACAGCCGAACTATCGGGAAGCGAAGCCTAACTGTGTCACTTGTTTGGCGACTTTGGCCCGGCGGCTGCCAGATGACAGCCGAACTATCGGGAAGCGAAGCCTAACTGTGTCACTTGTTTGGCGACTTTGGCCCGGCGGCTGCCAGATGACAGCCGAACTATCGGGAAGCGAAGCCTAACTGTGTCACTTGTTTGGCGACTTTGGCCCGGCGGCTGCCAGATGACAGCCGAACTATCGGGAAGCGAAGCCTAACTGTGTCCCTTGTTTGGCGACTCTGGCCCGGTGGCTGCCGGATGACAGCCGAACTATCGGGAAGCGAAGCCTAACTGTGTCACTCGTTTGGCGACTTTGGCCCGGCGGCTGCCAGATGACAGCCGAACTATCGGGAAGCGAAGCCTAACTGTGTCACTTGTTTGGCGACTTTGGCTCGGCGGCTGCCAGATGACAGCCGAACTATCGGGAAGCGAAGCCTAACTGTGTCACTTGTTTGGCGACTTTGGCCCGGCGGCTGCCTGATGACAGCCGAACTATCGGGAAGCGAAGCCTAACTGTGTCACTTGTTTGGCGACTTTGGCCCGGCGGCTGCCAGATGACAGCCGAACTATCGGGAAGCGAAGCCTAACTGTGTCACTTGTTTGGCGACTTTGGCCCGGCGGCTGCCAGATAACAGCCGAACTATCGGGAAGCGAAGCCTAACTGTGTCACTTGTTTGGCGACTTTGGCCCGGCGGCTGCCAGATGACAGCCGAACTATCGGGAAGCGAAGCCTAACTGTGTCACTTGTTTGGCGACTTGGGCCCGGCGGCTGCCAGATGACAGCCGAACTATCGGGAAGCAAAGCCTAACTGTGTCACTTGTTTGGCGACTTTGGCCCGGCGGCTGCCAGATGACAGCCGAACTATCGGGAAGCGAAGCCTAACTGTGTCACTTGCTTGGCGACTCTGGCCCGGCGGCTGCCAGATGACAGCCGAACTATCGGGAAGCGAAGCCTAACTGTGTCACTTGTTTGGCGACTTTGGCCCGGCGGCTGCCAGATGACAGCCGAACTATCGGGAAGTGAAGCCTAACTGTGTAACTTGTTTGGCGACTTTGGCCCGGCGGCTGCCAGATGACAGCCGAACTATCGGGAAGCGAAGCCTAACTGTGTCACTTGTTTGGCGACTTTGGCCCGGCGGCTGCCAGATGACAGCCGAACTATCGGGAAGCGAAGCCTAACTGTGTCACTTGTTTGGCGACTTTGGCCCGGCGGCTGCCAGATGACAGCCGAACTATCGGGAAGCGAAGCCTAACTGTGTCACTTGTTTGGCGACTTTGGCCCGGCGGCTGCCAGATGACAGCCGAACTATCGGGAAGCGAAGCCTAACTGTGTCACTTGTTTGGCGACTTTGGCCCGGCGGCTGCCAGATGACAGCCGAACTATCGGGAAGCGAAGCCTAACTGTGCCACTTGTTTGGCGACTTTGGCCCGGCGGCTGCCAGATGACAGCCGAACTATCGGGAAGCGAAGCCTAACTGTGTCACTTGTTTGGCGACTTTGGCCCGGCGGCTGCCAGATGACAGCCGAACTATCGGGAAGCGAAGCCTAACTGTGTCACTTGTTTGGCGACTTTGGCTCGGCGGCTGCCAGATGACAGCGGAACTATCGGGAAGCGAAGCCTAACTGTGTCACTTGTTTGGCGACTTTGGCCCGGCGGCTGCCAGATGACAGCCGAACTATCGGGAAGCGAAGCCTAACTGTGTCACTTGTTTGGCGACTTTGGCCCGGCGGCTGCCAGATGACAGCCGAACTATCGGGAAGCGAAGCCTAACTGTGTCACTTGTTTGGCGACTTTGGCCCGGCGGCTGCCAGATGACAGCCGAACTATCGGGAAGCGAAGCCTAACTGTGTCACTTGTTTGGCGACTTTGGCCCGGCGGCTGCCAGATGACAGCCGAACTATCGGGAAGCGAAGCCTAACTGTGTCACTTGTTTGGCGACTTTGGCTCGGCGGCTGCCAGATGACAGCCGAACTATCGGGAAGCGAAGCCTAACTGTGTCACTTGTTTGGCGACTTTGGCCCGGCGGCTGCCAGATGACAGCCGAACTATCGGGAAGCGAAGCCTAACTGTGTCACCTGTTTGGCGACTTTGGCCCGGCGGCTGCCAGATGACAGCCGAACTATCGGGAAGCGAAGCCTAACTGTGTCACTTGTTTGGCGACTCTGGCCCGGCGGCTGCCAGATGACAGCCGAACTATCGGGAAGCGAAGCCTAACTGTGTCACTTGTTTGGCGACTTTGGCCCGGCGGCTGCCAGATGACAGCCGAACTATCGGGAAGCGAAGCCTAACTGTGTCACTTGTTTGGCGACTTTGGCTCGGCGGCTGCCAGATGACAGCCGAACTATCGGGAAGCGAAGCCTAACTGTGTCACTTGTTTGGCGACTTTGGCCCGGCGGCTGCCAGATGACAGCCGAACTATCGGGAAGCGAAGCCTAACTGTGTCACTTGTTTGGGGACTTTGGCCCGGCGGCTGCCAGATGACAGCCGAACTATCGGGAAGCGAAGCCTAACTGTGTCACTTGTTTGGCGACTTTGGCCCGGCGGCTGCCAGATGACAGCCGAACTATCGGGAAGCAAAGCCTAACTGTGTCACTTGTTTGGCGACTTTGGCCCGGCGGCTGCCAGATGACAGCCGAACTATCGGGAAGCGAAGCCTAACTGTGTCACTTGCTTGGCGACTCTGGCCCGGCGGCTGCCAGATGACAGCCGAACTATCGGGAAGCGAAGCCTAACTGTGTCACTTGTTTGGCGACTTTGGCCCGGCGGCTGCCAGATGACAGCCGAACTATCGGGAAGTGAAGCCTAACTGTGTAACTTGTTTGGCGACTTTGGCCCGGCGGCTGCCAGATGACAGCCGAACTATCGGGAAGCGAAGCCTAACTGTGTCACTTGTTTGGCGACTTTGGCCCGGCGGCTGCCAGATGACAGCCGAACTATCGGGAAGCGAAGCCTAACTGTGTCACTTGTTTGGCGACTTTGGCCCGGCGGCTGCCAGATGACAGCCGAACTATCGGGAAGCGAAGCCTAACTGTGTCACTTGTTTGGCGACTTTGGCCCGGCGGCTGCCAGATGACAGCCGAACTATCGGGAAGCGAAGCCTAACTGTGTCACTTGTTTGGCGACTTTGGCCCGGCGGCTGCCAGATGACAGCCGAACTATCGGGAAGCGAAGCCTAACTGTGCCACTTGTTTGGCGACTTTGGCCCGGCGGCTGCCAGATGACAGCCGAACTATCGGGAAGCGAAGCCTAACTGTGTCACTTGTTTGGCGACTTTGGCCCGGCGGCTGCCAGATGACAGCCGAACTATCGGGAAGCGAAGCCTAACTGTGTCACTTGTTTGGCGACTTTGGCTCGGCGGCTGCCAGATGACAGCGGAACTATCGGGAAGCGAAGCCTAACTGTGTCACTTGTTTGGCGACTTTGGCCCGGCGGCTGCCAGATGACAGCCGAACTATCGGGAAGCGAAGCCTAACTGTGTCACTTGTTTGGCGACTTTGGCCCGGCGGCTGCCAGATGACAGCCGAACTATCGGGAAGCGAAGCCTAACTGTGTCACTTGTTTGGCGACTTTGGCCCGGCGGCTGCCAGATGACAGCCGAACTATCGGGAAGCGAAGCCTAACTGTGTCACTTGTTTGGCGACTTTGGCCCGGCGGCTGCCAGATGACAGCCGAACTATCGGGAAGCGAAGCCTAACTGTGTCACTTGTTTGGCGACTTTGGCTCGGCGGCTGCCAGATGACAGCCGAACTATCGGGAAGCGAAGCCTAACTGTGTCACTTGTTTGGCGACTTTGGCCCGGCGGCTGCCAGATGACAGCCGAACTATCGGGAAGCGAAGCCTAACTGTGTCACCTGTTTGGCGACTTTGGCCCGGCGGCTGCCAGATGACAGCCGAACTATCGGGAAGCGAAGCCTAACTGTGTCACTTGTTTGGCGACTCTGGCCCGGCGGCTGCCAGATGACAGCCGAACTATCGGGAAGCGAAGCCTAACTGTGTCACTTGTTTGGCGACTTTGGCCCGGCGGCTGCCAGATGACAGCCGAACTATCGGGAAGCGAAGCCTAACTGTGTCACTTGTTTGGCGACTTTGGCTCGGCGGCTGCCAGATGACAGCCGAACTATCGGGAAGCGAAGCCTAACTGTGTCACTTGTTTGGCGACTTTGGCCCGGCGGCTGCCAGATGACAGCCGAACTATCGGGAAGCGAAGCCTAACTGTGTCACTTGTTTGGGGACTTTGGCCCGGCGGCTGCCAGATGACAGCCGAACTATCGGGAAGCGAAGCCTAACTGTGTCACTTGTTTGGCGACTTTGGCCCGGCGGCTGCCAGATGACAGCCGAACTATCGGGAAGCGAAGCCTAACTGTGTCACTTGTTTGGCGACTTTGGCCCGGCGGCTGCCAGATGACAGCCGAACTATCGGGAAGCGAAGCCTAACTGTGTCACTTGTTTGGCGACTTTGGCCCGGCGGCTGCCAGATGACAGCCGAACTATCGGGAAGCGAAGCCTAACTGAGTCACTTGTTTGGCGACTTTGGCCCGGCGGCTGCCAGATGACAGCCGAACTATCGGGAAGCGAAGCCTAACTGTGTCACTTGTTTGGCGACTTTGGCTCGGCGGCTGCCAGATGACAGCCGAACTATCGGGAAGCGAAGCCTAACTGTGTCACTTGTTTGGCGACTTTGGCCCGGCGGCTGCCAGATGACAGCCGAACTATCGGGAAGCGAAGCCTAACTGTGTCACTTGTTTGGCGACTTTGGCCCGGCGGCTGCCAGATGACAGCCGAACTATCGGGAAGCGAAGCCTAACTGTGTTACTTGTTTGGCGACTTTGGCCCGGCGGCTTCCAGATGACAGCCGAACTATCGGGAAGCGAAGCCTAACTGTGTCACTTGTTTGGCGACTTTGGCCCGGCGGCTGCCAGATGACAGCCGAATTATCGGGAAGCGAAGCCTAACTGTGTCACTTGTTTGGCGACTTTGGCCCGGCGGCTGCCAGATGACAGCCGAACTATCGGAAAGCGAAGCCTAACTCTGTCACTTGTTTGGCGACTTTGGCCCGGCGGCTGCCAGATGACAGCCGAACTATCGGGAAGCGAAGCCTAACTGTGTCACTTGTTTGGCGACTCTGGCCCGGTGGCTGCCAGATGACAGCCGAACTATCGGGAAGCGAAGCCTAACTGTGTCACTTGTTTGGCGACTTTGGCCCGGCGGCTGCCAGATGACAGCCGAACTATCGGGAAGCGAAGCCTAACTGTGTCACTTGTTTGGCGACTTTGGCTCGGCGGCTGCCAGATGACAGCCGAACTATCGGGAAGCGAAGCCTAACTGTGTCACTTGTTTGGCGACTTTGGCCCGGCGGCTGCCAGATGACAGCCGAACTATCGGGAAGCGAAGCCTAACTGTGTCACTTGTTTGGCGACTTTGGCCCGGCGGCTGCCAGATGACAGCCGAACTATCGGGAAGCGAAGCCTAACTGTGTCACTTGTTTGGCGACTTTGGCCCGGCGGCTGCCAGATGACAGCCGAACTATCGGGAAGCGAAGCCTAACTGTGTCACTTGTTTGGCGACTTTGGCCCGGCGGCTGCCAGATGACAGCCGAACTATCGGGAAGCGAAGCCTAACTGTGTCACCTGTTTGGCGACTTTGGCCCGGCGGCTGCCAGATGACAGCCGAACTATCGGGAAGCGAAGCCTAACTGTGTCACTTGTTTGGCGACTCTGGCCCGGCGGCTGCCAGATGACAGCCGAACTATCGGGAAGCGAAGCCTAACTGTGTCACTTGTTTGGCGACTTTGGCCCGGCGGCTGCCAGATGACAGCCGAACTATCGGGAAGCGAAGCCTAACTGTGTCACTTGTTTGGCGACTTTGGCTCGGCGGCTGCCAGATGACAGCCGAACTATCGGGAAGCGAAGCCTAACTGTGTCACTTGTTTGGCGACTTTGGCCCGGCGGCTGCCAGATGACAGCCGAACTATCGGGAAGCGAAGCCTAACTGTGTCACTTGTTTGGGGACTTTGGCCCGGCGGCTGCCAGATGACAGCCGAACTATCGGGAAGCGAAGCCTAACTGTGTCACTTGTTTGGCGACTTTGGCCCGGCGGCTGCCAGATGACAGCCGAACTATCGGGAAGCGAAGCCTAACTGTGTCACTTGTTTGGCGACTTTGGCCCGGCGGCTGCCAGATGACAGCCGAACTATCGGGAAGCGAAGCCTAACTGTGTCACTTGTTTGGCGACTTTGGCCCGGCGGCTGCCAGATGACAGCCGAACTATCGGGAAGCGAAGCCTAACTGAGTCACTTGTTTGGCGACTTTGGCCCGGCGGCTGCCAGATGACAGCCGAACTATCGGGAAAAGAAGCCTAACTGTGTCACTTGTTTGGCGACTTTGGCTCGGCGGCTGCCAGATGACAGCCGAACTATCGGGAAGCGAAGCCTAACTGTGTCACTTGTTTGGCGACTTTGGCCCGGCGGCTGCCAGATGACAGCCGAACTATCGGGAAGCGAAGCCTAACTGTGTCACTTGTTTGGCGACTTTGGCCCGGCGGCTGCCAGATGACAGCCGAACTATCGGGAAGCGAAGCCTAACTGTGTCACTTGTTTGGCGACTTTGGCCCGGCGGCTTCCAGATGACAGCCGAACTATCGGGAAGCGAAGCCTAACTGTGTCACTTGTTTGGCGACTTTGGCCCGGCGGCTGCCAGATGACAGCCGAATTATCGGGAAGCGAAGCCTAACTGTGTCACTTGTTTGGCGACTTTGGCCCGGCGGCTGCCAGATGACAGCCGAACTATCGGAAAGCGAAGCCTAACTCTGTCACTTGTTTGGCGACTTTGGCCCGGCGGCTGCCAGATGACAGCCGAACTATCGGGAAGCGAAGCCTAACTGTGTCACTTGTTTGGCGACTCTGGTCCGGTGGCTGCCAGATGACAGCCGAACTATCGGGAAGCGAAGCCTAACTGTGTCACTTGTTTGGCGACTTTGGCCCGGCGGCTGCCAGATGACAGCCGAACTATCGGGAAGCGAAGCCTAACTGTGTCACTTGTTTGGCGACTTTGGCTCGGCGGCTGCCAGATGACAGCCGAACTATCGGGAAGCGAAGCCTAACTGTGTCACTTGTTTGGCGACTTTGGCCCGGCGGCTGCCAGATGACAGCCGAACTATCGGGAAGCGAAGCCTAACTGTGTCACTTGTTTGGCGACTTTGGCCCGGCGGCTGCCAGATGACAGCCGAACTATCGGGAAGCGAAGCCTAACTGTGTCACTTGTTTGGCGACTTTGGCCCGGCGGCTGCCAGATGACAGCCGAACTATCGGGAAGCAAAGCCTAACTGTGTCACTTGTTTGGCGACTTTGGCCCGGCGGCTGCCAGATGACAGCCGAACTATCGGGAAGCGAAGCCTAACTGTGTCACTTGTTTGGCGACTTTGGCCCGGCGGCTGCCAGATGACAGCCGAACTATCGGGAAGCAAAGCCTAACTGTGTCACTTGTTTGGCGACTCTGGCCCGGCGGCTGCCAGATGACAGCCGAACTATCGGGAAGCGAAGCCTAACTGTGTCACTTGTTTGGCGACTTTGGCCCGGCGGCTGCCAGATGACAGCCGAACTATCGGGAAGCGAAGCCTAACTGTGTCACTTGTTTGGCGACTTTGGCCCGGCGGCTGCCAGATGACAGCCGAACTATCGGGAAGCGAAGCCTAACTGTGTCACTTGTTTGGCGACTTTGGCCCGGCGGCTGCCAGATGACAGCCGAACTATCGGGAAGCGAAGCCTAACTGTGTCACTTGTTTGGCGACTTTGGCCCGGCGGCTGCCAGATGACAGCCGAACTATCGGGAAGCGAAGCCTAACTGTGTCACTTGTTTGGCGACTTTGGCTCGGCGGCTGCCAGATGACAGCCGAACTATCGGGAAGCGAAGCCTAACTGTGTCACTTGTTTGGCGACTTTGGCCCGGCGGCTGCAAGATGACAGCCGAACTATCGGGAAGCGAAGCCTAACTGTGTCACTTGTTTGGCGACTTTGACCCGGCGGCTGCCAGATGACAGCCGAACTATAGGGAAGCGAAGCCTAACTGTGTCACTTGTTTGGCGACTTTGGCCCGGCGGCTGCCAGATGACAGCCGCACTATCGGGAAGCGAAGCCTAACTGTGTCACTTGTTTGGCGACTTTGGCCCGGCGGCTGCCAGATGACAGCCGAACTATCGGGAAGCGAAGCCTAACTGTGTCACTTGTTTGGCGACTTTGGCCCGGCGGCTGCCAGATGACAGCCGAACTATCGGGAAGCGAAGCCTAACTGTGTCACTTGTTTGGCGACTTTGGCCCGGCGGCTGCCAGATGACAGCCGAACTATCGGGAAGCGAAGCCTAACTGTGTCACTTGTTTGGCGACCTTGGCCCGGCGGCTGCCAGATGACAGCCGAACTATCGGGAAGCGAAGCCTAACTGTGTCACTTGTTTGGCGACTTTGGCCCGGCGGCTGCCAGATGACAGCCGAACTATCGGGAAGCGAAGCCTAACTGTGTCACTTGTTTGCCGACTTTGGCCCGGCGGCTGCCAGACGACAGCCGAACTATCGGGAAGCGAAGCCTAACTGTGTCACTTGTTTGGCGACTTTGGCCCGGCGGCTGCCAGATGACAGCCGAACTATCGGGAAGCGAAGCCTAACTGTGTCACTTGTTTGGCGACTTTGGCCCGGCGGCTGCCAGATGACAGCCGAACCATCGGGAAGCGAAGCCTAACTGTGTCACTTGTTTGGCGACTTTGGCCCGGCGGCTGCCAGATGACAGCCGAACTATCGGGAAGCGAAGCCTAACTGTCACTTGTTTGGCGACTTTGGCCCGGCGGCTGCCAGATGACAGCCGAACTATCGGGAAGCGAAGCCTAACTGTGTCACTTGTTTGGCGACTCTGGCCCGGCGGCTGCCAGATGACAGCCGAACTATCTGGAAGCGAAGCCTAACTGTGTCACTTGTTTGGCGACTTTGGCCCGGCGGCTGCCAGATGACAGCCGAACTATCGGGAAGCGAAGCCTAACTGTGTCACTTGTTTGGCGACTCTGGCCCGGCGGCTGCCAGATGACAGCCGAACTATCGGGAAGCGAAGCCTAACTGTGTCACTTGTTTGGCGACTTTGGCCCGGCGGCTGCCAGATGACAGCCGAAGTATCGGGAAGCGAAGCCTAACTTTGGCACTTGTTTCGCGACTTTGGCCCAGCGGCTTCCAAATGACAGCCGAACTATCGGGAAGCGAAGCCTAGCTTTGGCACTTGTTTGGCGACTTTGGCCCGGCGGCTGCCAGATGACAGCCGAACTATCGGGAAGCGAAGCCTAGCTTTGGCACTTGTTTGGCGACTTTGGCCCTGCGGCTGCCAAATGACAGCCGAACTATCGGGAAGCGAAGCCTAACTTTGACACTTGTTTGGCGACTTTGGCCCGGCGGCTGCCAGATGACAACCGAACTATCGGGAAGCGAAGCCTAGCTTTGGCACTTGTTTGGTGACTTTGGCCCGGCGGCTGCCAGATGACAGCCGAAGTATCGGGAAGCGAAGCCTAACTTTGGCACTTGTTTCGCGACTTTGGCCCTGCGGCTGCCAAATGACAGCCGAACTATCGGGAAGCGAAGCCTAACTTTGACACTTGTTTGGCGATTTTGGCCCTGCGGCTGCCAGATGACAGCCGAACTATCGGGAAGCGAAGCCTAACTGTGTCACTTGTTTGGCGACTTTGGCCCGGCGGTTGCCAGATGACAGCCGAACTATCGGGAAGCGAAGCCTAACTGTGTCACTTGTTTGGCGACTTTGGCCCGGCGGCTGCCAGATGACAGCCGAACTATCGGGAAGCGAAGCCTAACTGTGTTACTTGTTTGGCGACTTTGGCCCGGCGGCTGCCAGATGACAGCCGAACTATCGGGAAGCGAAGCCTAACTGTGTCACTTGTTTGGCGACTTTGGCCCGGCGGCTGCCAGATGACAGCCGAACTATCGGGAAGCGAAGCCTAACTGTGTCACTTGTTTGGCGACTTTGGCTCGGCGGCTGCCAGATGACAGCCGAACTATCGGGAAGCGAAGCCTAACTGTGTCACTTGTTTGGCGACTTTGGCCCGGCGGCTGCCAGATGACAGCCGAACTATCGGGAAGCGAAGCCTAACTGTGTCACTTGTTTGGCGACTTTGGCCCGTCGGCTGCCAGATGACAGCCGAACTATCGGGAAGCATAGGCTAACTGTGTCACTTGTTTGGCGACTTTGGCCCGGCGGCTGCCAGATGACAGCCGAACTATCGGGAAGCGAAGCCTAACTGTGTCACTTGTTTGGCGACTTTGGCCCGGCGGCTGCCAGATGACAGCCGAACTATCGGGAAGCGAAGCCTAACTGTGTCACTTGTTTGGCGACTCTCGCCCGGCGGCTGCCAGATGACAGCCGAACTATCGGGAAGCGAAGCCTAACTGTGTCACTTGTTTGGCGACTTTGGCCCGGCGGCTGCCAGGTGACAGCCGAACTATCGGGAAGCGAAGCCTAACTGTGTCACTTGTTTGGCGACTTTGGCCCGGCGGCTGCCAGATGACAGCCGAACTATCGGGAAGCGAAGCCTAACTGTGTCACTTGTTTGGCGACTTTGGCCCGGCGGCTGCCAGATGACAGCCGAACTATCGGGAAGCGAAGCCTAACTGTGTCACTTGTTTGGCGACTTTGGCCCGGCGGCTGCCAGATGACAGCCGAACTATCGGGAAGCGAAGCCTAACTGTGTCACTTGTTTGGCGACTTTGGCCCGGCGGCTGCCAGATGACAGCCGAACTATCGGGAAGCGAAGCCTAACTGTGTCACTTGTTTGGCGACTCTGGCCCGGTGGCTGCCAGATGACAGCCGAACTATCGGGAAGCGAAGCCTAACTGTGTCACTTGTTTGGCGACTTTGGCCCGGCGGCTGCCAGATGACAGCCGAACTATCGGGAAGCGAAGCCTAACTGTGTCACTTGTTTGGCGACTTTGGCTCGGCGGCTGCCAGATGACAGCCGAACTATCGGGAAGCGAAGCCTAACTGTGTCACTTGTTTGGCGACTTTGGCCCGGCGGCTGCCAGATGACAGCCGAACTATCGGGAAGCGAAGCCTAACTGTGTCACTTGTTTGGCGACTTTGGCCCGGCGGCTGCCAGATGACAGCCGAACTATCGGGAAGCGAAGCCTAACTGTGTCACTTGTTTGGCGACTTTGGCCCGGCGGCTGCCAGATAACAGCCGAACTATCGGGAAGCGAAGCCTAACTGTGTCACTTGTTTGGCGACTTTGGCCCGGCGGCTGCCAGATGACAGCCGAACTATCGGGAAGCGAAGCCTAACTGTGTCACTTGTTTGGCGACTTGGGCCCGGCGGCTGCCAGATGACAGCCGAACTATCGGGAAGCAAAGCCTAACTGTGTCACTTGTTTTTCGACTTTGGCCCGGCGGCTGCCAGATGACAGCCGAACTATCGGGAAGCGAAGCCTAACTGTGTCACTTGTTTGGCGACTTTGGCCCGGCGGCTGCCAGATGACAGCCGAACTATCGGGAAGCGAAGCCTAACTGTGTCACTTGCTTGGCGACTCTGGCCCGGCGGCTGCCAGATGACAGCCGAACTATCGGGAAGCGAAGCCTAACTGTGTCACTTGTTTGGCGACTTTGGCCCGGCGGCTGCCAGATGACAGCCGAACTATCGGGAAGTGAAGCCTAACTGCGTAACTTGTTTGGCGACTTTGGCCCGGCGGCTGCCAGATGACAGCCGAACTATCGGGAAGCGAAGCCTAACTGTGTCACTTGTTTGGCGACTTTGGCCCGGCGGCTGCCAGATGACAGCCGAACTATCGGGAAGCGAAGCCTAACTGTGTCACTTGTTTGGCGACTTTGGCCCGGCGGCTGCCAGATGACAGCCGAACTATCGGGAAGCGAAGCCTAACTGTGTCACTTGTTTGGCGACCTTGGCCCGGCGGCTGCCAGATGACAGCCGAACTATCGGGAAGCGAAGCCTAACTGTGTCACTTGTTTGGCGACTTTGGCCCGGCGGCTGCCAGATGACAGCCGAACTATCGGGAAGCGAAGCCTAACTGTGTCACTTGTTTGCCGACTTTGGCCCGGCGGCTGCCAGACGACAGCCGAACTATCGGGAAGCGAAGCCTAACTGTGTCACTTGTTTGGCGACTTTGGCCCGGCGGCTGCCAGATGACAGCCGAACTATCGGGAAGCGAAGCCTAACTGTGTCACTTGTTTGGCGACTTTGGCCCGGCGGCTGCCAGATGACAGCCGAACCATCGGGAAGCGAAGCCTAACTGTGTCACTTGTTTGGCGACTTTGGCCCGGCGGCTGCCAGATGACAGCCGAACTATCGGGAAGCGAAGCCTAACTGTCACTTGTTTGGCGACTTTGGCCCGGCGGCTGCCAGATGACAGCCGAACTATCGGGAAGCGAAGCCTAACTGTGTCACTTGTTTGGCGACTCTGGCCCGGCGGCTGCCAGATGACAGCCGAACTATCTGGAAGCGAAGCCTAACTGTGTCACTTGTTTGGCGACTTTGGCCCGGCGGCTGCCAGATGACAGCCGAACTATCGGGAAGCGAAGCCTAACTGTGTCACTTGTTTGGCGACTCTGGCCCGGCGGCTGCCAGATGACAGCCGAACTATCGGGAAGCGAAGCCTAACTGTGTCACTTGTTTGGCGACTTTGGCCCGGCGGCTGCCAGATGACAGCCGAAGTATCGGGAAGCGAAGCCTAACTTTGGCACTTGTTTCGCGACTTTGGCCCAGCGGCTTCCAAATGACAGCCGAACTATCGGGAAGCGAAGCCTAGCTTTGGCACTTGTTTGGCGACTTTGGCCCGGCGGCTGCCAGATGACAGCCGAACTATCGGGAAGCGAAGCCTAGCTTTGGCACTTGTTTGGCGACTTTGGCCCTGCGGCTGCCAAATGACAGCCGAACTATCGGGAAGCGAAGCCTAACTTTGACACTTGTTTGGCGACTTTGGCCCGGCGGCTGCCAGATGACAACCGAACTATCGGGAAGCGAAGCCTAGCTTTGGCACTTGTTTGGTGACTTTGGCCCGGCGGCTGCCAGATGACAGCCGAAGTATCGGGAAGCGAAGCCTAACTTTGGCACTTGTTTCGCGACTTTGGCCCTGCGGCTGCCAAATGACAGCCGAACTATCGGGAAGCGAAGCCTAACTTTGACACTTGTTTGGCGATTTTGGCCCTGCGGCTGCCAGATGACAGCCGAACTATCGGGAAGCGAAGCCTAACTGTGTCACTTGTTTGGCGACTTTGGCCCGGCGGTTGCCAGATGACAGCCGAACTATCGGGAAGCGAAGCCTAACTGTGTCACTTGTTTGGCGACTTTGGCCCGGCGGCTGCCAGATGACAGCCGAACTATCGGGAAGCGAAGCCTAACTGTGTTACTTGTTTGGCGACTTTGGCCCGGCGGCTGCCAGATGACAGCCGAACTATCGGGAAGCGAAGCCTAACTGTGTCACTTGTTTGGCGACTTTGGCCCGGCGGCTGCCAGATGACAGCCGAACTATCGGGAAGCGAAGCCTAACTGTGTCACTTGTTTGGCGACTTTGGCTCGGCGGCTGCCAGATGACAGCCGAACTATCGGGAAGCGAAGCCTAACTGTGTCACTTGTTTGGCGACTTTGGCCCGGCGGCTGCCAGATGACAGCCGAACTATCGGGAAGCGAAGCCTAACTGTGTCACTTGTTTGGCGACTTTGGCCCGTCGGCTGCCAGATGACAGCCGAACTATCGGGAAGCATAGGCTAACTGTGTCACTTGTTTGGCGACTTTGGCCCGGCGGCTGCCAGATGACAGCCGAACTATCGGGAAGCGAAGCCTAACTGTGTCACTTGTTTGGCGACTTTGGCCCGGCGGCTGCCAGATGACAGCCGAACTATCGGGAAGCGAAGCCTAACTGTGTCACTTGTTTGGCGACTCTCGCCCGGCGGCTGCCAGATGACAGCCGAACTATCGGGAAGCGAAGCCTAACTGTGTCACTTGTTTGGCGACTTTGGCCCGGCGGCTGCCAGGTGACAGCCGAACTATCGGGAAGCGAAGCCTAACTGTGTCACTTGTTTGGCGACTTTGGCCCGGCGGCTGCCAGATGACAGCCGAACTATCGGGAAGCGAAGCCTAACTGTGTCACTTGTTTGGCGACTTTGGCCCGGCGGCTGCCAGATGACAGCCGAACTATCGGGAAGCGAAGCCTAACTGTGTCACTTGTTTGGCGACTTTGGCCCGGCGGCTGCCAGATGACAGCCGAACTATCGGGAAGCGAAGCCTAACTGTGTCACTTGTTTGGCGACTTTGGCCCGGCGGCTGCCAGATGACAGCCGAACTATCGGGAAGCGAAGCCTAACTGTGTCACTTGTTTGGCGACTCTGGCCCGGTGGCTGCCAGATGACAGCCGAACTATCGGGAAGCGAAGCCTAACTGTGTCACTTGTTTGGCGACTTTGGCCCGGCGGCTGCCAGATGACAGCCGAACTATCGGGAAGCGAAGCCTAACTGTGTCACTTGTTTGGCGACTTTGGCTCGGCGGCTGCCAGATGACAGCCGAACTATCGGGAAGCGAAGCCTAACTGTGTCACTTGTTTGGCGACTTTGGCCCGGCGGCTGCCAGATGACAGCCGAACTATCGGGAAGCGAAGCCTAACTGTGTCACTTGTTTGGCGACTTTGGCCCGGCGGCTGCCAGATGACAGCCGAACTATCGGGAAGCGAAGCCTAACTGTGTCACTTGTTTGGCGACTTTGGCCCGGCGGCTGCCAGATAACAGCCGAACTATCGGGAAGCGAAGCCTAACTGTGTCACTTGTTTGGCGACTTTGGCCCGGCGGCTGCCAGATGACAGCCGAACTATCGGGAAGCGAAGCCTAACTGTGTCACTTGTTTGGCGACTTGGGCCCGGCGGCTGCCAGATGACAGCCGAACTATCGGGAAGCAAAGCCTAACTGTGTCACTTGTTTTTCGACTTTGGCCCGGCGGCTGCCAGATGACAGCCGAACTATCGGGAAGCGAAGCCTAACTGTGTCACTTGTTTGGCGACTTTGGCCCGGCGGCTGCCAGATGACAGCCGAACTATCGGGAAGCGAAGCCTAACTGTGTCACTTGCTTGGCGACTCTGGCCCGGCGGCTGCCAGATGACAGCCGAACTATCGGGAAGCGAAGCCTAACTGTGTCACTTGTTTGGCGACTTTGGCCCGGCGGCTGCCAGATGACAGCCGAACTATCGGGAAGTGAAGCCTAACTGCGTAACTTGTTTGGCGACTTTGGCCCGGCGGCTGCCAGATGACAGCCGAACTATCGGGAAGCGAAGCCTAACTGTGTCACTTGTTTGGCGACTTTGGCCCGGCGGCTGCCAGATGACAGCCGAACTATCGGGAAGCGAAGCCTAACTGTGTCACTTGTTTGGCGACTTTGGCCCGGCGGCTGCCAGATGACAGCCGAACTATCGGGAAGGGAAGCCTAACTGTGTCACTTGTTTGGCGACTTTGGCCCGGCGGCTGCCAGATGACAGCCGAACTATCGGGAAGCGAAGCCTAACTGTGTCACTTGTTTGGCGACTCTGGCCCGGTGGCTGCCAGATGACAGCCGAACTATCGGGAAGCGAAGCCTAACTGTGTCACTTGTTTGGCGACTTTGGCCCGGCGGCTGCCAGATGACAGCCGAACTATCGGGAAGCGAAGCCTAACTGTGTCACTTGTTTGGCGACTTTGGCTCGGCGGCTGCCAGATGACAGCCGAACTATCGGGAAGCGAAGCCTAACTGTGTCACTTGTTTGGCGACTTTGGCCCGGCGGCTGCCAGATGACAGCCGTACTATCGGGAAGCGAAGCCTAACTGTGTCACTTGTTTGGCGACTTTGGCCCGGCGGCTGCCAGATGACAGCCGAACTATCGGGAAGCGAAGCCTAACTGTGTCACTTGTTTGGCGACTTTGGCCCGGCGGCTGCCAGATGACAGCCGAACTATCGGGAAGCGAAGCCTAACTGTGTCACTTGTTTGGCGACTTTGGCCCGGCGGCTGCCAGATGACAGCCGAACTATCGGGAAGCGAAGCCTAACTGTGTCACTTGTTTGGCGACTTTGGCCCGGCGGCTGCCAGATGACAGCCGAACTATCGGGAAGCGAAGCCTAACTGTGTCACTTGTTTGGCGACTTTGGCCCGGCGGCTGCCAGATGACAGCCGAACTATCGGGAAGCGAAGCCTAACTGTGTCACTTGTTTGGCGACTTTGGCCCGGCGGCAGCCAGATGACAGCCGAACTATCGGGAAGCGAAACCTAACTGTGTCACTTGTTTGGCGACTTTGGCCCGGCGGCTGCCAGATGACAGCCGAACTATCGGGAAGCGAAGCCTAACTGTGTCACTTGTTTGGCGACTTTGGCCCGGCGGCTGCCAGATGACAGCCGAACTATCGGGAAGCGAAGCCTAACTGTGTCACTTGTTTGGCGACTCTGGCGCGGTGGCTGCCAGATGACAGCCGAACTATCGGGAAGCGAAGCCTAACTGTGTCACTTGTTTGGCGACTTTGGCCCGGCGGCTGCCAGATGACAGCCGAACTATCGGGAAGCGAAGCCTAACTGTGTCACTTGTTTGGCGACTTTGGCTCGGCGGCTGCCAGATGACAGCCGAACTATCGGGAAGCGAAGCCTAACTGTGTCACTTGTTTGGCGACTTTGGCCCGGCGGCTGCCAGATGACAGCCGAACTATCGGGAAGCGAAGCCTAACTGTGTCACTTGTTTGGCGACTTTGGCCCGGCGGCTGCCAGATGACAGCCGAACTATCGGGAAGCGAAGCCTAACTGTGTCACTTGTTTGGCGACTTTGGCCCGGCGGCTGCCAGATGACAGCCGAACTATCGGGAAGCGAAGCCTAACTGTGTCACTTGTTTGGCGACTTTGGCCCGGCGGCTGCCAGATGACAGCCGAACTATCGGGAAGCGAAGCCTAACTGTGTCACTTGTTTGGCGACTTTGGTCCGGCGGCTGCCAGATGACAGCCGAACTATCGGGAAGCGAAGCCTAACTGTGTCACTTGTTTGGCGACTTTGGCCCGGCGGCTGCCAGATGACAGCCGAACTATCGGGAAGCGAAGCCTAACTGTGTCACTTGTTTGGCGACTTTGGCCCGGCGGCTGCCAGATGACAGCCGAACTATCGGGAAGCGAAGCCTAACTGAGTCACTTGTTTGGCGACTTTGGCTCGGCGGCTGCCAGATGACAGCCGAACTATCGGGAAGCGAAGCCTAACTGTGTCACTTGTTTGGCGACTTTGGCCCGGCGGCTGCCAGATGACAGCCGAACTATACGGAAGCGAAGCCTAACTGTGTCACTTGTTTGGCGACTTTGGCCCGGCGGCTGCCAGACGACAGCCGAACTATCGGGAAGCGAAGCCTAACTGTGTCACTTGTTTGGCGACTTTGGCCCGGCGGCTGCCAGATGACAGCCGAACTATCGGGAAGCGAAGCCTAACTGTGTCACTTGTTTGGCGACTTTGGCCCGGCGGCTGCCAGATGACAGCCGAACTATCGGAAAGCGAAGCCTAACTGTGTCACTTGTTTGGCGACTCTGGCACGGCGGCTGCCAGATGACAGCCGAACTATCGGGAAGCGAAGCCTAACTGTGTCACTTGTTTGGCGACTTTGGCCCGGCGGCTGCCAGATGACAGCCGAACTATCGGGAAGCGAAGCCTAACTGTGTCACTTGTTTCGCGACTTTGGCCCAGCGGCTGCCAAATGACAGCCGAACTATCGGGAAGCGAAGCCTAGCTTTGGCACTTGTTTGGTGACTTTGGCCCGGCGGCTGCCAGATGACAGCGGAACTATCGGGAAGCGAAGCCTAGCTTTGGCACTTGTTTGGCGACTTTGGCCCTGCGGCTGCCAAATGACAGCCGAACTATCGGGAAGCGAAGCCTAACTTTGACACTTGTTTGGCGACTTTGGCCCGGCGGCTGCCGGATGACAGCCGAACTATCGGGAAGCGAAGCCTAGCTTTGGCACTTGTTTGGTGACTTTGGCCCGGCGGCTGCCAGATGACAGCCGAAGTATCGGGAAGCGAAGCCTAACTTTGGCACTTGTTTCGCGACTTTGGCCCTGCGGCTGCCAAATGACAGCCGAACTATCGGGAAGCGAAGCCTAACTTTGACACTTGTTTGGCGATTTTGGCCCGGCGGCTGCCAGATGACAGCCGAACTATCGGGAAGCGAAGCCTAACTGTGTCACTTGTTTGGCGACTTTGGCCCGGCGGCTGCCAGATGACAGCCGAACTATCGGGAAGCGAAGCCTAACTGTGTCACTTGTTTGGCGACTTTGGCCCGGCGGCTGCCAGATGACAGCCGAACTATCGGGAAGAGAAGCCTAACTGTGCCACTTGTTTGGCGACTTTGGCCCGGCGGCTGCCAGATGACAGCCGAACTATCGGGAAGCGAAGCCTAACTGTGTCACTTGTTTGGCGACTTTGGCCCGGCGGCTGCCAGATGAATGCCGAACTATCGGGAAGCGAAGCCTAACTGTGTCACTTGTTTGGCGACTTTGGCTCGGCGGCTGCCAGATGACAGCCGAACTATCGGGAAGCGAAGCCTAACTGTGTCACTTGTTTGGCGACTTTGGCCCGGCGGCTGCCAGATGACAGCCGAACTATCGGGAAGCGAAGCCTAACTGTGTAACTTGTTTGGCGACTTTGGCCCGGCGGCTGCCAGATGACAGCCGAACTATCGGGAAGCGAAGCCTAACTGTGTCACTTGTTTGGCGACTTTGGCCCGGCGGCTGCCAGATGACAGCCGAACTATCGGGAAGCGAAGCCTAACTGTGTCACTTGTTTGGCGACTTTGGCCCGGCGGCTGCCAGATGACAGCCGAACTATCGGGAAGCGAAGCCTAACTGTGTCACTTGTTTGGCGACTTTGGCTCGGCGGCTGCCAGATGACAGCCGAACTATCGGGAAGCGAAGCCTAACTGTGTCACTTGTTTGGCGACTTTGGCCCGGCGGCTGCCAGATGACAGCCGAACTATCGGGACGCGAAGCCTAACTGTGTCACCTGTTTGGCGACTTTGGCCCGGCGGCTGCCAGACGACAGCCGAACTATCGGGAAGCGAAGCCTAACTGTGTCACTTGTTTGGCGACTCTGGCCCGGCGGCTGCCAGATGACAGCCGAACTATCGGGAAGCGAAGCCTAACTGTGTCACTTGTTTGGCGACTTTGGCCCGGCGGCTGCCAGATGACAGCCGAACTATCGGGAAGCGAAGCCTAACTGTGTCACTTGTTTGGCGACTTTGGCTCGGCGGCTGCCAGAGGACAGCCGAACTATCGGGAAGCGAAGCCTAACTGTGTCACTTGTTTGGCGACTTTGGCCCGGCGGCTGCCAGATGACAGCCGAACTATCGGGAAGCGAAGCCTAACTGTGTCACTTGTTTGGGGACTTTGGCCCGGCGGCTGCCAGATGACAGCCGAACTATCGGGAAGCGAAGCCTAACTGTGTCACTTGTTTGGCGACTTTGGCCCGGCGGCTGCCAGATGACAGCCGAACTATCGGGAAGCGAAGCCTAACTGTGTCACTTGTTTGGCGACTTTGGCCCGGCGGCTGCCAGATGACAGCCGAACTATCGGGAAGCGAAGCCTAACTGTGTCACTTGTTTGGCGACTTTGGCCCGGCGGCTGCCAGATGACAGCCGAACTATCGGGAAGCGAAGCCTAACTCTGTCACTTGTTTGGCGACTTTGGCTCGGCGGCTGCCAGATGACAGCCGAACTATCGGGAAGCGAAGCCTAACTGTGTGACTTGTTTGGCGACTTTGGCCCGGCTGCTGCCAGATGACAGCCGAACTATCGGGAAGCGAAGCCTAACTGTGTCACTTGTTTGGCGACTTTGGCCCGGCGGCTGCCAGATGACAGCCGAACTATCGGGAAGCGAAGCCTAACTGTGTCACTTGTTTGGCGACTTTGGCCCGGCGGCTGCCAGATGACAGCCGAACTATCGGGAAGCGAAGCCTAACTGTGTCACTTGTTTGGCGACTTTGGCCCGGCGGCTGCCAGATGACAGCCGAACTATCGGGAAGCGAAGCCTAACTGTGTCACTTGTTTGGCGAGTTTGGCCCGGCGGCTGCCAGATGACAGCCGAACTATCGGGAAGCGAAGCCTAACTGTGTCACTTGTTTGGCGACTTTGGCCCGGCGGCTGCCAGATGACAGCCGAACTATCGGGAAGCGAAGCCTAACTGTGTCACTTGTTTGGCGACTTTGGCCCGGCGGCTGCCAGATGACAGCCGAACTATCGGGAAGCGAAGCCTAACTGAGTCACTTGTTTGGCGACTTTGGCTCGGCGGCTGCCAGATGACAGCCGAACTATCGGGAAGCGAAGCCTAACTGTGTCACTTGTTTGGCGACTTTGGCCCGGCGGCTGCCAGATGACAGCCGAACTATACGGAAGCGAAGCCAAACTGTGTCACTTGTTTGGCGACTTTGGCCCGGCGGCTGCCAGACGACAGCCGAACTATCGGGAAGCGAAGCCTAACTGTGTCACTTGTTTGGCGACTTTGGCCCGGCGGCTGCCAGATGACAGCCGAACTATCGGGAAGCGAAGCCTAACTGTGTCACTTGTTTGGCGACTTTGGCCCGGCGGCTGCCAGATGACAGCCGAACTATCGGAAATCGAAGCCTAACTGTGTCACTTGTTTGGCGACTCTGGCACGGCGGCTGCCAGATGACAGCCGAACTATCGGGAAGCGAAGCCTAACTGTGTCACTTGTTTGGCGACTTTGGCCCGGCGGCTGCCAGATGACAGCCGAACTATCGGGAAGCGAAGCCTAACTGTGTCACTTGTTTGGCGACTTTTGCCCGGCGGCTGCCAGATGACAGCCGAACTATCGGGAAGCGAAGCCTAGCTTTGGCACTTGTTTGGTGACTGGCCCGGCGGCTGCCAGATGACAGCCGAAGTATCGGGAAGCGAAGCCTAAATTTGGCACTTGTTTCACGACTTTGGCCCAGCGGCTGCCAAATGACAGCCGAACTATCGGGAAGCGAAGCCTAGCTTTGGCACTTGTTTGGCGACTTTGGCCCGGCGGCTGCCAGATGACAGCCGAACTATCGGGAAGCGAAGCCTAACTGTGTCACTTGTTTGGCGACTTTGGCCCGGCGGCTGCCAGATGACAGCCGAACTATCGGGAAGCGAAGCCTAACTGTGTCACTTGTTTGGCGACTTTGGCCCGGCGGCTGCCAGATGACAGCCGAACTATCGGGAAGCGAAGCCTAACTGTGTCACTTGTTTGGCGACTTTGGCCCGGCGGCTGCCAGATGACAGCCGAACTATCGGGAAGCGAAGCCTAACTGTGCCACTTGTTTGGCGACTTTGGCCCGGCGGCTGCCAGATGACAGCCGAACTATCGGGAAGCGAAGCCTAACTGTGTCACTTGTTTGGCGACTTTGGCTCGGCGGCTGCCAGAGGACAGCCGAACTATCGGGAAGCGAAGCCTAACTGTGTCACTTGTTTGGCGACTTTGGCCCGGCGGCTGCCAGATGACAGCCGAACTATCGGGAAGCGAAGCCTAACTGTGTCACTTGTTTGGGGACTTTGGCCCGGCGGCTGCCAGATGACAGCCGAACTATCGGGAAGCGAAGCCTAACTGTGTCACTTGTTTGGCGACTTTGGCCCGGCGGCTGCCAGATGACAGCCGAACTATCGGGAAGCGAAGCCTAACTGTGTCACTTGTTTGGCGACTTTGGCCCGGCGGCTGCCAGATGACAGCCGAACTATCGGGAAGCGAAGCCTAACTGTGTCACTTGTTTGGCGACTTTGGCCCGGCGGCTGCCAGATGACAGCCGAACTATCGGGAAGCGAAGCCTAACTCTGTCACTTGTTTGGCGACTTTGGCTCGGCGGCTGCCAGATGACAGCCGAACTATCGGGAAGCGAAGCCTAACTGTGTGACTTGTTTGGCGACTTTGGCCCGGCTGCTGCCAGATGACAGCCGAACTATCGGGAAGCGAAGCCTAACTGTGTCACTTGTTTGGCGACTTTGGCCCGGCGGCTGCCAGATGACAGCCGAACTATCGGGAAGCGAAGCCTAACTGTGTCACTTGTTTGGCGACTTTGGCCCGGCGGCTGCCAGATGACAGCCGAACTATCGGGAAGCGAAGCCTAACTGTGTCACTTGTTTGGCGACTTTGGCCCGGCGGCTGCCAGATGACAGCCGAACTATCGGGAAGCGAAGCCTAACTGTGTCACTTGTTTGGCGAGTTTGGCCCGGCGGCTGCCAGATGACAGCCGAACTATCGGGAAGCGAAGCCTAACTGTGTCACTTGTTTGGCGACTTTGGCCCGGCGGCTGCCAGATGACAGCCGAACTATCGGGAAGCGAAGCCTAACTGTGTCACTTGTTTGGCGACTTTGGCCCGGCGGCTGCCAGATGACAGCCGAACTATCGGGAAGCGAAGCCTAACTGAGTCACTTGTTTGGCGACTTTGGCTCGGCGGCTGCCAGATGACAGCCGAACTATCGGGAAGCGAAGCCTAACTGTGTCACTTGTTTGGCGACTTTGGCCCGGCGGCTGCCAGATGACAGCCGAACTATACGGAAGCGAAGCCAAACTGTGTCACTTGTTTGGCGACTTTGGCCCGGCGGCTGCCAGACGACAGCCGAACTATCGGGAAGCGAAGCCTAACTGTGTCACTTGTTTGGCGACTTTGGCCCGGCGGCTGCCAGATGACAGCCGAACTATCGGGAAGCGAAGCCTAACTGTGTCACTTGTTTGGCGACTTTGGCCCGGCGGCTGCCAGATGACAGCCGAACTATCGGAAATCGAAGCCTAACTGTGTCACTTGTTTGGCGACTCTGGCACGGCGGCTGCCAGATGACAGCCGAACTATCGGGAAGCGAAGCCTAACTGTGTCACTTGTTTGGCGACTTTGGCCCGGCGGCTGCCAGATGACAGCCGAACTATCGGGAAGCGAAGCCTAACTGTGTCACTTGTTTGGCGACTTTTGCCCGGCGGCTGCCAGATGACAGCCGAACTATCGGGAAGCGAAGCCTAGCTTTGGCACTTGTTTGGTGACTGGCCCGGCGGCTGCCAGATGACAGCCGAAGTATCGGGAAGCGAAGCCTAAATTTGGCACTTGTCTCACGACTTTGGCCCAGCGGCTGCCAAATGACAGCCGAACTATCGGGAAGCGAAGCCTAGCTTTGGCACTTGTTTGGCGACTTTGGCCCGGCGGCTGCCAGATGACAGCCGAACTATCGGGAAGCGAAGCCTAACTG
Organism: Ixodes scapularis; assembly: GCF_016920785.2. Lineage (NCBI taxonomy): Eukaryota > Metazoa > Arthropoda > Arachnida > Ixodida > Ixodidae > Ixodes > Ixodes scapularis. Next base: position 156,908,054 of record NW_024609868.1, on the reverse strand, counting down.
TGTCACTTGTTTGGCGACTTTGGCCCGGCGGCTGCCAGATGACAGCCGAACTATCGGGAAGCGAAGCCTAACTGTGTCACTTGTTTGGCGACTTTGGCCCGGCGGCTGCCAGATGACAGCCGAACTATCGGGAAGCGAAGCCTAACTGTGTCACTTGTTTGGCGACTTTGGCCCGGCGGCTGCCAGATGACAGCCGAACTATCGGGAAGCGAAGCCTAACTGTGCCACTTGTTTGGCGACTTTGGCCCGGCGGCTGCCAGATGACAGCCGAACTATCGGGAAGCGAAGCCTAACTGTGTCACTTGTTTGGCGACTTTGGCCCGGCGGCTGCCAGATGACAGCCGAACTATCGGGAAGCGAAGCCTAACTGTGTCACTTGTTTGGCGACTTTGGCTCGGCGGCTGCCAGATGACAGCCGAACTATCGTGAAGCGAAGCCTAACTGTGTCACTTGTTTGGCGACTTTGGCCCGGCGGCTGCCAGATGACAGCCGAACTATCGGGAAGCGAAGCCTAACTGTGTAACTTGTTTGGCGACTTTGGCCCGGCGGCTGCCAGATGACAGCCGAACTATCGGGAAGCGAAGCCTAACTGTGTCACTTGTTTGGCGACTTTGGCCCGGCGGCTGCCAGATGACAGCCGAACTATCGGGAAGCGAAGCCTAACTGTGTCACTTGTTTGGCGACTTTGGCCCGGCGGCTGCCAGATGACAGCCGAACTATCGGGAAGCGAAGCCTAACTGTGTCACTTGTTTGGCGACTTTGGCTCGGCGGCTGCCAGATGACAGCCGAACTATCGGGAAGCGAAGCCTAACTGTGTCACTTGTTTGGCGACTTTGGCCCGGCGGCTGCCAGATGACAGCCGAACTATCGGGAAGCGAAGCCTAACTGTGTCACCTGTTTGGCGACTTTGGCCCGGCGGCTGCCAGACGACAGCCGAACTATCGGGAAGCGAAGCCTAACTGTGTCACTTGTTTGGCGACTCTGGCCCGGCGGCTGCCAGATGACAGCCGAACTATCGGGAAGCGAAGCCTAACTGTGTCACTTGTTTGGCGACTTTGGCCCGGCGGCTGCCAGATGACAGCCGAACTATCGGGAAGCGAAGCCTAACTGTGTCACTTGTTTGGCGACTTTGGCTCGGCGGCTGCCAGATGACAGCCGAACTATCGGGAAGCGAAGCCTAACTGTGTCACTTGTTTGGCGACTTTGGCCCGGCGGCTGCCAGATGACAGCCGAACTATCGGGAACCGAAGCCTAACTGTGTCACTTGTTTGGGGACTTTGGCCCGGCGGCTGCCAGATGACAGCCGAACTATCGGGAAGCGAAGCCTAACTGTGTCACTTGTTTGGCGACTTTGGCCCGGCGGCTGCCAGATGACAGCCGAACTATCGGGAAGCGAAGCCTAACTGTGTCACTTGTTTGGCGACTTTGGCCCGGGGGCTGCCAGATGACAGCCGAACTATCGGGAAGCGAAGCCTAACTGTGTCACTTGTTTGGCGACTTTGGCCCGGCGGCTGCCAGATGACAGCCGAACTATCGGGAAGCGAAGCCTAACTGTGTCACTTGTTTGGCGACTTTGGCCCGGCGGCTGCCAGATGACAGCCGAACTATCGGGAAGCGAAGCCTAACTGTGTCACTTGTTTGGCGACTTTGGCCCGGCGGCTGCCAGATGACAGCCGAACTATCGGGAACCGAAGCCTAACTGTGTCACTTGTTTGGGGACTTTGGCCCGGCGGCTGCCAGATGACAGCCGAACTATCGGGAAGCGAAGCCTAACTGTGTCACTTGTTTGGCGACTTTGGCCCGGCGGCTGCCAGATGACAGCCGAACTATCGGGAAGCGAAGCCTAACTGTGTCACTTGTTTGGCGACTTTGGCCCGGCGGCTGCCAGATGACAGCCGAACTATCGGGAAGCGAAGCCTAACTGTGTCACTTGTTTGGCGACTTTGGCCCGGCGGCTGCCAGATGACAGCCGAACTATCGGGAAGCGAAGCCTAACTGTGTCACTTGTTTGGCGACTTTGGCCCGGCGGCTGCCAGATGACAGCCGAACTATCGGGAAGCGAAGCCTAACTGTGTCACTTGTTTGGCGACTTTGGCCCGGCGGCTGCCAGATGACAGCCGAACTATTGGGAAGCGAAGCCTAACTGTGTCACTTGTTTGGCGACTTTGGCCCGGCGGCTGCCAGATGACAGCCGAACTATCGGGAAGCGAAGCCTAACTGAGTCACTTGTTTGGCGACTTTGGCTCGGCGGCTGCCAGATGACAGCCGAACTATCGGGAAGCGAAGCTTAACTGTGTCACTTGTTTGGCGACTTTGGCCCGGCGGCTGCCAGATGACAGCCGAACTATACGGAAGCGAAGCCTAACTGTGTCACTTGTTTGGCGACTTTGGCCCGGCGGCTGCCAGACGACAGCCGAACTATCGGGAAGCGAAGCCTAACTGTGTCACTTGTTTGGCGACTTTGGCCCGGCGGCTGCCAGATGACAGCCGAACTATCGGGAAGCGAAGCCTAACTGTGTCACTTGTTTGGCGACTTTGGCCCGGCGGCTGCCAGATGACAGCCGAACTATCGGAAATCGAAGCCTAACTGTGTCACTTGTTTGGCGACTCTGGCACGGCGGCGGCCAGATGACAGCCGAACTATCGGGAAGCGAAGCCTAACTGTGTCACTTGTTTGGCGACTTTGGCCCGGCGGCTGCCAGATGACAGCCGAACTATCGGGAAGCGAAGCCTAACTGTGTCACTTGTTTGGCGACTTTTGCCCGGCGGCTGCCAGATGACAGCCGAACTATCGGGAAGCGAAGCCTAGCTTTGGCACTTGTTTGGTGACTGGCCCGGCGGCTGCCAGATGACAGCCGAAGTATCGGGAAGCGAAGCCTAAATTTGGCACTTGTTTCACGACTTTGGCCCAGCGGCTGCCAAATGACAGCCGAACTATCGGGAAGCGAAGCCTAACTTTGACACTTGTTTGGCGACTTTGGCCCGGCGGCTGCCGGATGACAGCCGAACTATCGGGAAGCGAAGCCTAGCTTTGGCACTTGTTTGGTGACTTTGGCCCGGCGGCTGCCAGATGACAGCCGAAGTATCGGGAAGCGAAGCCTAACTTTGGCACTTGTTTCGCGACTTTGGCCCTGCGGCTGCCAAATGACAGCCGAACTATCGGGAAGCGAAGCCTAACTTTGACACTTGTTTGGCGATTTTGGCCCGGCGGCTGCCAGATGACAGCCGAACTATCGGGAAGCGAAGCCTAACTGTGTCACTTGTTTGGCGACTTTGGCCCGGCGGCTGCCAGATGACAGCCGAACTATCGGGAAGCGAAGCCTAACTGTGTCACTTGTTTGGCGACTTTGGCCCGGCGGCTGCCAGATGACAGCCGAACTATCGGGAAGCGAAGCCTAACTGTGCCACTTGTTTGGCGACTTTGGCCCGGCGGCTGCCAGATGACAGCCGAACTATCGGGAAGCGAAGCCTAACTGTGTCACTTGTTTGGCGACTTTGGCCCGGCGGCTGCCAGATGACAGCCGAACTATCGGGAAGCGAAGCCTAACTGTGTCACTTGTTTGGCGACTTTGGCTCGGCGGCTGCCAGATGACAGCCGAACTATCGGGAAGCGAAGCCTAACTGTGTCACTTGTTTGGCGACTTTGGCCCGGCGGCTGCCAGATGACAGCCGAACTATCGGGAAGCGAAGCCTAACTGTGTCACTTGTTTGGCGACTTTGGCCCGGCGGCTGCCAGATGACAGCCGAACTATCGGGAAGCGAAGCCTAACTGTGTCACTTGTTTGGTGACTTTGGCCCGGCGGCTGCCAGATGACAGCCGAACTATCGGGAAGCGAAGCCTAACTGTGTCACTTGTTTGGCGACTTTGGCCCGGCGGCTGCCAGATGACAGCCGAACTATCGGGAAGCGAAGCCTAACTGTGTCACTTGTTTGGCGACTTTGGCCCGGCGGCTGCCAGATGACAGCCGAACTATCGGGAAGCGAAGCCTAACTGTGTCACTTGTTTGGCGACTTTGGCCCGGCGGCTGCCAGATGACAGCCGAACTATCGGGAAGCGAAGCCTAACTGTGTCACTTGTTTGGCGACTTTGGCCCGGCGGCTGCCAGATGACAGCCGAACTATCGGGAAGCGAAGCCTAACTGAGTCACTTGTTTGGCGACTTTGGCTCGGCGGCTGCCAGATGACAGCCGAACTATCGGGAAGCGAAGCCTAACTGTGTCACTTGTTTGGCGACTTTGGCCCGGCGGCTGCCAGATGACAGCCGAACTATACGGAAGCGAAGCCTAACTGTGTCACTTGTTTGGCGACTTTGGCCCGGCGGCTGCCAGACGACAGCCGAACTATCGGGAAGCGAAGCCTAACTGTGTCACTTGTTTGGCGACTTTGGCCCGGCGGCTGCCAGATGACAGCCGAACTATCGGGAAGCGAAGCCTAACTGTGTCACTTGTTTGGCGACTTTGGCCCGGCGGCTGCCAGATGACAGCCGAACTATCGGAAATCGAAGCCTAACTGTGTCACTTGTTTGGCGACTCTGGCACGGCGGCTGCCAGATGACAGCCGAACTATCGGGAAGCGAAGCCTAACTGTGTCACTTGTTTGGCGACTTTGGCCCGGCGGCTGCCAGATGACAGCCGAACTATCGGGAAGCGAAGCCTAACTGTGTCACTTGTTTGGCGACTTTTGCACGGCGGCTGCCAGATGACAGCCGAACTATCGGGAAGCGAAGCCTAGCTTTGGCACTTGTTTGGTGACTGGCCCGGCGGCTGCCAGATGACAGCCGAAGTATTGGGAAGCGAAGCCTAAATTTGGCACTTGTTTCACGACTTTGGCCCAGCGGCTGCCAAATGACAGCCGAACTATCGGGAAGCGAAGCCTAGCTTTGGCACTTGTTTGGCGACTTTGGCCCGGCGGCTGCCTGATGACAGCCGAACTATCGGGAAGCGAAGCCTAGCTTTGGCACTTGTTTGGCGACTTTGGCCCTGCGGCTGCCAAATGACAGCCGAACTATCGGGAAGCGAAGCCTAACTTTGACACTTGTTTGGCGACTTTGGCCCGGCGGCTGCCGGATGACATCCGAACTATCGGGAAGCGAAGCCTAGCTTTGGCACTTGTTTGGTGACTTTGGCCCGGCGGCTGCCAGATGACAGCCGAAGTATCGGGAAGCGAAGCCTAACTTTGGCACTTGTTTCGCGACTTTGGCCCTGCGGCTGCCAAATGACAGCCGAACTATCGGGAAGCGAAGCCTAACTTTGACACTTGTTTGGCGATTTTGGCCCGGCGGCTGCCAGATGACAGCCGAACTATCGGGAAGCGAAGCCTAACTGTGTCACTTGTTTGGCGACTTTGGCCCGGCGGCTGCCAGATGACAGCCGAACTATCGGGAAGCGAAGCCTAACTGTGTCACTTGTTTGGCGACTTTGGCCCGGCGGCTGCCAGATGACAGCCGAACTATCGGGAAGCGAAGCCTAACTGTGCCACTTGTTTGGCGACTTTGGCTCGGCGGCTGCCAGATGACAGCCGAACTATCGGGAAGCGAAGCCTAACTGTGTCACTTGTTTGGCGACTTTGGCCCGGCGGCTGCCAGATGACAGCCGAACTATCGGGAACCGAAGCCTAACTGTGTCACTTGTTTGGGGACTTTGGCCCGGCGGCTGCCAGATGACAGCCGAACTATCGGGAAGCGAAGCCTAACTGTGTCACTTGTTTGGCGACTTTGGCCCGGCGGCTGCCAGATGACAGCCGAACTATCGGGAAGCGAAGCCTAACTGTGTCACTTGTTTGGCGACTTTGGCCCGGCGGCTGCCAGATGACAGCCGAACTATCGGGAAGCGAAGCCTAACTGTGTCACTTGTTTGGCGACTTTGGCCCGGCGGCTGCCAGATGACAGCCGAACTATCAGGAAGCGAAGCCTAACTGTGTCACTTGTTTGGCGACTTTGGCCCGGCGGCTGCCAGATGACAGCCGAACTATCGGGAAGCGAAGCCTAACTGTGTCACTTGTTTGGCGACTTTGGCCCGGCGGCTGCCAGATGACAGCCGAACTATCGGGAACCGAAGCCTAACTGTGTCACTTGTTTGGGGACTTTGGCCCGGCGGCTGCCAGATGACAGCCGAACTATCGGGAAGCGAAGCCTAACTGTGTCACTTGTTTGGCGACTTTGGCCCGGCGGCTGCCAGATGACAGCCGAACTATCGGGAAGCGAAGCCTAACTGTGTCACTTGTTTGGCGACTTTGGCCCGGCGGCTGCCAGATGACAGCCGAACTATCGGGAAGCGAAGCCTAACTGTGTCACTTGTTTGGCGACTTTGGCCCGGCGGCTGCCAGATGACAGCCGAACTATCGGGAAGCGAAGCCTAACTGTGTCACTTGTTTGGCGACTTTGGCCCGGCGGCTGCCAGATGACAGCCGAACTATCGGGAAGCGAAGCCTAACTGTGTCACTTGTTTGGCGACTTTGGCCCGGCGGCTGCCAGATGACAGCCGAACTATCGGGAAGCGAAGCCTAACTGTGTCACTTGTTTGGCGACTTTGGCCCGGCGGCTGCCAGATGACAGCCGAACTATCGGGAAGCGAAGCCTAACTGAGTCACTTGTTTGGCGACTTTGGCTCGGCGGCTGCCAGATGACAGCCGAACTATCGGGAAGCGAAGCCTAACTGTGTCACTTGTTTGGCGACTTTGGCCCGGCGGCTGCCAGATGACAGCCGAACTATACGGAAGCGAAGCCTAACTGTGTCACTTGTTTGGCGACTTTGGCCCGGCGGCTGCCAGACGACAGCCGAACTATCGGGAAGCGAAGCCTAACTGTGTCACTTGTTTGGCGACTTTGGCCCGGCGGCTGCCAGATGACAGCCGAACTATCGGGAAGCGAAGCCTAACTGTGTCACTTGTTTGGCGACTTTGGCCCGGCGGCTGCCAGATGACAGCCGAACTATCGGAAATCGAAGCCTAACTGTGTCACTTGTTTGGCGACTCTGGCACGGCGGCTGCCAGATGACAGCCGAACTATCGGGAAGCGAAGCCTAACTGTGTCACTTGTTTGGCGACTTTGGCCCGGCGGCTGCCAGATGACAGCCGAACTATCGGGAAGCGAAGCCTAACTGTGTCACTTGTTTGGCGACTTTTGCCCGGCGGCTGCCAGATGACAGCCGAACTATCGGGAAGCGAAGCCTAGCTTTGGCACTTGTTTGGTGACTGGCCCGGCGGCTGCCAGATGACAGCCGAAGTATCGGGAAGAGAAGCCTAAATTTGGCACTTGTTTCACGACTTTGGCCCAGCGGCTGCCAAATGACAGCCGAACTATCGGGAACCGAAGCCTAACTGTGTCACTTGTTTGGGGACTTTGGCCCGGCGGCTGCCAGATGACAGCCGAACTATCGGGAAGCGAAGCCTAACTGTGTCACTTGTTTGGCGACTTTGGCCCGGCGGCTGCCAGATGACAGCCGAACTATCGGGAAGCGAAGCCTAACTGTGTCACTTGTTTGGCGACTTTGGCCCGGCGGCTGCCAGATGACAGCCGAACTATCGGGAAGCGAAGCCTAACTGTGTCACTTGTTTGGCGACTTTGGCCCGGCGGCTGCCAGATGACAGCCGAACTATCGGGAAGCGAAGCCTAACTGTGTCACTTGTTTGGCGACTTTGGCCCGGCGGCTGCCAGATGACAGCCGAACTATCGGGAAGCGAAGCCTAACTGTGTCACTTGTTTGGCGACTTTGGCTCGGCGGCTGCCAGATGACAGCCGAACTATCGGGAAGCGAAGCCTAACTGTGTCACTTGTTTGGCGACTTTGGCCCGGCGGCAGCCAGATGACAGCCGAACTATCGGGAAGCGAAGCCTAACTGAGTCACTTGTTTGGCGACTTTGGCTCGGCGGCTGCCAGATGACAGCCGAACTATCGGGAAGCGAAGCTTAACTGTGTCACTTGTTTGGCGACTTTGGCCCGGCGGCTGCCAGATGACAGCCGAACTATACGGAAGCGAAGCCTAACTGTGTCACTTGTTTGGCGACTTTGGCCCGGCGGCTGCCAGACGACAGCCGAACTATCGGGAAGCGAAGCCTAACTGTGTCACTTGTTTGGCGACTTTGGCCCGGCGGCTGCCAGATGACAGCCGAACTATCGGGAAGCGAAGCCTAACTGTGTCACTTGTTTGGCGACTTTGGCCCGGCGGCTGCCAGATGACAGCCGAACTATCGGAAATCGAAGCCTAACTGTGTCACTTGTTTGGCGACTCTGGCACGGCGGCGGCCAGATGACAGCCGAACTATCGGGAAGCGAAGCCTAACTGTGTCACTTGTTTGGCGACTTTGGCCCGGCGGCTGCCAGATGACAGCCGAACTATCGGGAAGCGAAGCCTAACTGTGTCACTTGTTTGGCGACTTTTGCCCGGCGGCTGCCAGATGACAGCCGAACTATCGGGAAGCGAAGCCTAGCTTTGGCACTTGTTTGGTGACTGGCCCGGCGGCTGCCAGATGACAGCCGAAGTATCGGGAAGCGAAGCCTAAATTTGGCACTTGTTTCACGACTTTGGCCCAGCGGCTGCCAAATGACAGCCGAACTATCGGGAAGCGAAGCCTAACTTTGACACTTGTTTGGCGACTTTGGCCCGGCGGCTGCCTGATGACAGCCGAACTATCGGGAAGCGAAGCCTAGCTTTGGCACTAGTTTGGCGACTTTGGCCCTGCGGCTGCCAAATGACAGCCGAACTATCGGGAAGCGAAGCCTAACTTTGACACTTGTTTGGCGACTTTGGCCCGGCGGCTGCCGGATGACATCCGAACTATCGGGAAGCGAAGCCTAGCTTTGGCACTTGTTTGGTGACTTTGGCCCGGCGGCTGCCAGATGACAGCCGAAGTATCGGGAAGCGAAGCCTAACTTTGGCACTTGTTTCGCGACTTTGGCCCTGCGGCTGCCAAATGACAGCCGAACTATCGGGAAGCGAAGCCTAACTTTGACACTTGTTTGGCGATTTTGGCCCGGCGGCTGCCAGATGACAGCCGAACTATCGGGAAGCGAAGCCTAACTGTGTCACTTGTTTGGCGACTTTGGCCCGGCGGCTGCCAGATGACAGCCGAACTATCGGGAAGCGAAGCCTAACTGTGTCACTTGTTTGGCGACTTTGGCCCGGCGGCTGCCAGATGACAGCCGAACTATCGGGAAGCGAAGCCTAACTGTGCCACTTGTTTGGCGACTTTGGCTCGGCGGCTGCCAGATGACAGCCGAACTATCGGGAAGCGAAGCCTAACTGTGTCACTTGTTTGGCGACTTTGGCCCGGCGGCTGCCAGATGACAGCCGAACTATCGGGAACCGAAGCCTAACTGTGTCACTTGTTTGGGGACTTTGGCCCGGCGGCTGCCAGATGACAGCCGAACTATCGGGAAGCGAAGCCTAACTGTGTCACTTGTTTGGCGACTTTGGCCCGGCGGCTGCCAGATGACAGCCGAACTATCGGGAAGCGAAGCCTAACTGTGTCACTTGTTTGGCGACTTTGGCCCGGCGGCTGCCAGATGACAGCCGAACTATCGGGAAGCGAAGCCTAACTGTGTCACTTGTTTGGCGACTTTGGCCCGGCGGCTGCCAGATGACAGCCGAACTATCAGGAAGCGAAGCCTAACTGTGTCACTTGTTTGGCGACTTTGGCCCGGCGGCTGCCAGATGACAGCCGAACTATCGGGAAGCGAAGCCTAACTGTGTCACTTGTTTGGCGACTTTGGCCCGGCGGCTGCCAGATGACAGCCGAACTATCGGGAACCGAAGCCTAACTGTGTCACTTGTTTGGGGACTTTGGCCCGGCGGCTGCCAGATGACAGCCGAACTATCGGGAAGCGAAGCCTAACTGTGTCACTTGTTTGGCGACTTTGGCCCGGCGGCTGCCAGATGACAGCCGAACTATCGGGAAGCGAAGCCTAACTGTGTCACTTGTTTGGCGACTTTGGCCCGGCGGCTGCCAGATGACAGCCGAACTATCGGGAAGCGAAGCCTAACTGTGTCACTTGTTTGGCGACTTTGGCCCGGCGGCTGCCAGATGACAGCCGAACTATCGGGAAGCGAAGCCTAACTGTGTCACTTGTTTGGCGACTTTGGCCCGGCGGCTGCCAGATGACAGCCGAACTATCGGGAAGCGAAGCCTAACTGTGTCACTTGTTTGGCGACTTTGGCCCGGCGGCTGCCAGATGACAGCCGAACTATCGGGAAGCGAAGCCTAACTGTGTCACTTGTTTGGCGACTTTGGCCCGGCGGCTGCCAGATGACAGCCGAACTATCGGGAAGCGAAGCCTAACTGAGTCACTTGTTTGGCGACTTTGGCTCGGCGGCTGCCAGATGACAGCCGAACTATCGGGAAGCGAAGCCTAACTGTGTCACTTGTTTGGCGACTTTGGCCCGGCGGCTGCCAGATGACAGCCGAACTATACGGAAGCGAAGCCTAACTGTGTCACTTGTTTGGCGACTTTGGCCCGGCGGCTGCCAGACGACAGCCGAACTATCGGGAAGCGAAGCCTAACTGTGTCACTTGTTTGGCGACTTTGGCCCGGCGGCTGCCAGATGACAGCCGAACTATCGGGAAGCGAAGCCTAACTGTGTCACTTGTTTGGCGACTTTGGCCCGGCGGCTGCCAGATGACAGCCGAACTATCGGAAATCGAAGCCTAACTGTGTCACTTGTTTGGCGACTCTGGCACGGCGGCTGCCAGATGACAGCCGAACTATCGGGAAGCGAAGCCTAACTGTGTCACTTGTTTGGCGACTTTGGCCCGGCGGCTGCCAGATGACAGCCGAACTATCGGGAAGCGAAGCCTAACTGTGTCACTTGTTTGGCGACTTTTGCCCGGCGGCTGCCAGATGACAGCCGAACTATCGGGAAGCGAAGCCTAGCTTTGGCACTTGTTTGGTGACTGGCCCGGCGGCTGCCAGATGACAGCCGAAGTATCGGGAAGAGAAGCCTAAATTTGGCACTTGTTTCACGACTTTGGCCCAGCGGCTGCCAAATGACAGCCGAACTATCGGGAACCGAAGCCTAACTGTGTCACTTGTTTGGGGACTTTGGCCCGGCGGCTGCCAGATGACAGCCGAACTATCGGGAAGCGAAGCCTAACTGTGTCACTTGTTTGGCGACTTTGGCCCGGCGGCTGCCAGATGACAGCCGAACTATCGGGAAGCGAAGCCTAACTGTGTCACTTGTTTGGCGACTTTGGCCCGGCGGCTGCCAGATGACAGCCGAACTATCGGGAAGCGAAGCCTAACTGTGTCACTTGTTTGGCGACTTTGGCCCGGCGGCTGCCAGATGACAGCCGAACTATCGGGAAGCGAAGCCTAACTGTGTCACTTGTTTGGCGACTTTGGCCCGGCGGCTGCCAGATGACAGCCGAACTATCGGGAAGCGAAGCCTAACTGTGTCACTTGTTTGGCGACTTTGGCTCGGCGGCTGCCAGATGACAGCCGAACTATCGGGAAGCGAAGCCTAACTGTGTCACTTGTTTGGCGACTTTGGCCCGGCGGCTGCCAGATGACAGCCGAACTATCGGGAAGCGAAGCCTAACTGAGTCACTTGTTTGGCGACTTTGGCTCGGCGGCTGCCAGATGACAGCCGAACTATCGGGAAGCGAAGCTTAACTGTGTCACTTGTTTGGCGACTTTGGCCCGGCGGCTGCCAGATGACAGCCGAACTATACGGAAGCGAAGCCTAACTGTGTCACTTGTTTGGCGACTTTGGCCCGGCGGCTGCCAGACGACAGCCGAACTATCGGGAAGCGAAGCCTAACTGTGTCACTTGTTTGGCGACTTTGGCCCGGCGGCTGCCAGATGACAGCCGAACTATCGGGAAGCGAAGCCTAACTGTGTCACTTGTTTGGCGACTTTGGCCCGGCGGCTGCCAGATGACAGCCGAACTATCGGAAATCGAAGCCTAACTGTGTCACTTGTTTGGCGACTCTGGCACGGCGGCGGCCAGATGACAGCCGAACTATCGGGAAGCGAAGCCTAACTGTGTCACTTGTTTGGCGACTTTGGCCCGGCGGCTGCCAGATGACAGCCGAACTATCGGGAAGCGAAGCCTAACTGTGTCACTTGTTTGGCGACTTTTGCCCGGCGGCTGCCAGATGACAGCCGAACTATCGGGAAGCGAAGCCTAGCTTTGGCACTTGTTTGGTGACTGGCCCGGCGGCTGCCAGATGACAGCCGAAGTATCGGGAAGCGAAGCCTAAATTTGGCACTTGTTTCACGACTTTGGCCCAGCGGCTGCCAAATGACAGCCGAACTATCGGGAAGCGAAGCCTAACTTTGACACTTGTTTGGCGACTTTGGCCCGGCGGCTGCCGGATGACAGCCGAACTATCGGGAAGCGAAGCCTAGCTTTGGCACTTGTTTGGTGACTTTGGCCCGGCGGCTGCCAGATGACAGCCGAAGTATCGGGAAGCGAAGCCTAACTTTGGCACTTGTTTCGCGACTTTGGCCCTGCGGCTGCCAAATGACAGCCGAACTATCGGGAAGCGAAGCCTAACTTTGACACTTGTTTGGCGATTTTGGCCCGGCGGCTGCCAGATGACAGCCGAACTATCGGGAAGCGAAGCCTAACTGTGTCACTTGTTTGGCGACTTTGGCCCGGCGGCTGCCAGATGACAGCCGAACTATCGGGAAGCGAAGCCTAACTGTGTCACTTGTTTGGCGACTTTGGCCCGGCGGCTGCCAGATGACAGCCGAACTATCGGGAAGCGAAGCCTAACTGTGCCACTTGTTTGGCGACTTTGGCCCGGCGGCTGCCAGATGACAGCCGAACTATCGGGAAGCGAAGCCTAACTGTGTCACTTGTTTGGCGACTTTGGCCCGGCGGCTGCCAGATGACAGCCGAACTATCGGGAAGCGAAGCCTAACTGCGTCACTTGTTTGGCGACTTTGGCTCGGCGGCTGCCAGATGACAGCCGAACTATCGGGAAGCGAAGCCTAACTGTGTCACTTGTTTGGCGACTTTGGCCCGGCGGCTGCCAGATGACAGCCGAACTATCGGGAAGCGAAGCCTAACTGTGTCACTTGTTTGGCGACTTTGGCCCGGCGGCTGCCAGATGACAGCCGAACTATCGGGAAGCGAAGCCTAACTGTGTCACTTGTTTGGCGACTTTGGCCCGGCGGCTGCCAGATGACAGCCGAACTATCGGGAAGCGAAGCCTAACTGTGTCACTTGTTTGGCGACTTTGGCCCGGCGGCTGCCAGATGACAGCCGAACTATCGGGAAGCGAAGCCTAACTGTGTCACTTGTTTGGCGACTTTGGCCCGGCGGCTGCCAGATGACAGCCGAACTATCGGGAAGCGAAGCCTAACTGTGTCACTTGTTTGGCGACTTTGGCCCGGCGGCTGCCAGATGACAGCCGAACTATCGGGAAGCGAAGCCTAACTGTGTCACTTGTTTGGCGACTTTGGCCCGGCGGCTGCCAGATGACAGCCGAACTATCGGGAAGCGAAGCCTAACTGAGTCACTTGTTTGGCGACTTTGGCTCGGCGGCTGCCAGATGACAGCCGAACTATCGGGAAGCGAAGCCTAACTGTGTCACTTGTTTGGCGACTTTGGCCCGGCGGCTGCCAGATGACAGCCGAACTATACGGAAGCGAAGCCTAACTGTGTCACTTGTTTGGCGACTTTGGCCCGGCGGCTGCCAGACGACAGCCGAACTATCGGGAAGCGAAGCCTAACTGTGTCACTTGTTTCGCGACTTTGGCCCGGCGGCTGCCAGATGACAGCCGAACTATCGGGAAGCGAAGCCTAACTGTGTCACTTGTTTGGCGACTTTGGCCCGGCGGCTGCCAGATGACAGCCGAACTATCGGAAATCGAAGCCTAACTGTGTCACTTGTTTGGCGACTCTGGCACGGCGGCTGCCAGATGACAGCCGAACTATCGGGAAGCGAAGCCTAACTGTGTCACTTGTTTGGCGACTTTGGCCCGGCGGCTGCCAGATGACAGCCGAACTATCGGGAAGCGAAGCCTAACTGTGTCACTTGTTTGGCGACTTTTGCCCGGCGGCTGCCAGATGACAGCCGAACTATCGGGAAGCGAAGCCTAGCTTTGGCACTTGTTTGGTGACTGGCCCGGCGGCTGCCAGATGACAGCCGAAGTATCGGGAAGCGAAGCCTAAATTTGGCACTTGTTTCACGACTTTGGCCCAGCGGCTGCCAAATGACAGCCGAACTATCGGGAAGCGAAGCCTAGCTTTGGCACTTGTTTGGCGACTTTGGCCCGGCGGCTGCCTGATGACAGCCGAACTATCGGGAAGCGAAGCCTAGCTTTGGCACTTGTTTGGCGACTTTGGCCCTGCGGCTGCCAAATGACAGCCGAACTATCGGGAAGCGAAGCCTAACTTTGACACTTGTTTGGCGACTTTGGCCCGGCGGCTGCCGGATGACAGCCGAACTATCGGGAAGCGAAGCCTAGCTTTGGCACTTGTTTGGTGACTTTGGCCCGGCGGCTGCCAGATGACAGCCGAAGTATCGGGAAGCGAAGCCTAACTTTGGCACTTGTTTCGCGACTTTGGCCCTGCGGCTGCCAAATGACAGCCGAACTATCGGGAAGCGAAGCCTAACTTTGACACTTGTTTGGCGATTTTGGCCCGGCGGCTGCCAGATGACAGCCGAACTATCGGGAAGCGAAGCCTAACTGTGTCACTTGTTTGGCGACTTTGGCCCGGCGGCTGCCAGATGACAGCCGAACTATCGGGAAGCGAAGCCTAACTGTGTCACTTGTTTGGCGACTTTGGCCCGGCGGCTGCCAGATGACAGCCGAACTATCGGGAAGCGAAGCCTAACTGTGCCACTTGTTTGGCGACTTTGGCTCGGCGGCTGCCAGATGACAGCCGAACTATCGGGAAGCGAAGCCTAACTGTGTCACTTGTTTGGCGACTTTGGCCCGGCGGCTGCCAGATGACAGCCGAACTATCGGGAACCGAAGCCTAACTGTGTCACTTGTTTGGGGACTTTGGCCCGGCGGCTGCCAGATGACAGCCGAACTATCGGGAAGCGAAGCCTAACTGTGTCACTTGTTTGGCGACTTTGGCCCGGCGGCTGCCAGATGACAGCCGAACTATCGGGAAGCGAAGCCTAACTGTGTCACTTGTTTGGCGACTTTGGCCCGGCGGCTGCCAGATGACAGCCGAACTATCGGGAAGCGAAGCCTAACTGTGTCACTTGTTTGGCGACTTTGGCCCGGCGGCTGCCAGATGACAGCCGAACTATCGGGAAGCGAAGCCTAACTGTGTCACTTGTTTGGCGACTTTGGCCCGGCGGCTGCCAGATGACAGCCGAACTATCGGGAAGCGAAGCCTACCTGTGTCACTTGTTTGGCGACTTTGGCCCGGCGGCTGCCAGATGACAGCCGAACTATCGGGAACCGAAGCCTAACTGTGTCACTTGTTTGGGGACTTTGGCCCGGCGGCTGCCAGATGACAGCCGAACTATCGGGAAGCGAAGCCTAACTGTGTCACTTGTTTGGCGACTTTGGCCCGGCGGCTGCCAGATGACAGCCGAACTATCGGGAAGCGAAGCCTAACTGTGTCACTTGTTTGGCGACTTTGGCCCGGCGGCTGCCAGATGACAGCCGAACTATCGGGAAGCGAAGCCTAACTGTGTCACTTGTTTGGCGACTTTGGCCCGGCGGCTGCCAGATGACAGCCGAACTATCGGGAAGCGAAGCCTAACTGTGTCACTTGTTTGGCGACTTTGGCCCGGCGGCTGTCAGATGACAGCCGAACTATCGGGAAGCGAAGCCTAACTGTGTCACTTGTTTGGCGACTTTGGCCCGGCGGCTGCCAGATGACAGCCGAACTATCGGGAAGCGAAGCCTAACTGTGTCACTTGTTTGGCGACTTTGGCCCGGCGGCTGCCAGATGACAGCCGAACTATCGGGAAGCGAAGCCTAACTGAGTCACTTGTTTGGCGACTTTGGCTCGGCGGCTGCCAGATGACAGCCGAACTATCGGGAAGCGAAGCCTAACTGTGTCACTTGTTTGGCGACTTTGGCCCGGCGGCTGCCAGATGACAGCCGAACTATACGGAAGCGAAGCCTAACTGTGTCACTTGTTTGGCGACTTTGGCCCGGCGGCTGCCAGACGACAGCCGAACTATCGGGAAGAGAAGCCTAACTGTGTCACTTGTTTGGCGACTTTGGCCCGGCGGCTGCCAGATGACAGCCGAACTATCGGGAAGCGAAGCCTAACTGTGTCACTTGTTTGGCGACTTTGGCCCGGCGGCTGCCAGATGACAGCCGAACTATCGGAAATCGAAGCCTAACTGTGTCACTTGTTTGGCGACTCTGGCACGGCGGCTGCCAGATGACAGCCGAACTATCGGGAAGCGAAGCCTAACTGTGTCACTTGTTTGGCGACTTTGGCCCGGCGGCTGCCAGATGACAGCCGAACTATCGGGAAGCGAAGCCTAACTGTGTCACTTGTTTGGCGACTTTTGCCCGGCGGCTGCCAGATGACAGCCGAACTATCGGGAAGCGAAGCCTAGCTTTGGCACTTGTTTGGTGACTGGCCCGGCGGCTGCCAGATGACAGCCGAAGTATCGGGAAGCGAAGCCTAAATTTGGCACTTGTTTCACGACTTTGGCCCAGCGGCTGCCAAATGACAGCCGAACTATCGGGAAGCGAAGCCTAACTTTGACACTTGTTTGGCGACTTTGGCCCGGCGGCTGCCGGATGACAGCCGAACTATCGGGAAGCGAAGCCTAGCTTTGGCACTTGTTTGGTGACTTTGGCCCGGCGGCTGCCAGATGACAGCCGAAGTATCGGGAAGCGAAGCCTAACTTTGGCACTTGTTTCGCGACTTTGGCCCTGCGGCTGCCAAATGACAGCCGAACTATCGGGAAGCGAAGCCTAACTTTGACACTTGTTTGGCGATTTTGGCCCGGCGGCTGCCAGATGACAGCCGAACTATCGGGAAGCGAAGCCTAACTGTGTCACTTGTTTGGCGACTTTGGCCCGGCGGCTGCCAGATGACAGCCGAACTATCGGGGAGCGAAGCCTAACTGTGTCACTTGTTTGGCGACTTTGGCCCGGCGGCTGCCAGATGACAGCCGAACTATCGGGAAGCGAAGCCTAACTGTGCCACTTGTTTGGCGACTTTGGCCCGGCGGCTGCCAGATGACAGCCGAACTATCGGGAAGCGAAGCCTAACTGTGTCACTTGTTTGGCGACTTTGGCCCGGCGGCTGCCAGATGACAGCCGAACTATCGGGAAGCGAAGCCTAACTGTGTCACTTGTTTGGCGACTTTGGCTCGGCGGCTGCCAGATGACAGCCGAACTATCGGGAAGCGAAGCCTAACTGTGTCACTTGTTTGGCGACTTTGGCCCGGCGGCTGCCAGATGACAGCCGAACTATCGGGAAGCGAAGCCTAACTGTGTCACTTGTTTGGCGACTTTGGCCCGGCGGCTGCCAGATGACAGCCGAACTATCGGGAAGCGAAGCCTAACTGTGTCACTTGTTTGGCGACTTTGGCCCGGCGGCTGCCAGATGACAGCCGAAGTATCGGGAAGCGAAGCCTAACTGTGTCACTTGTTTGGCGACTTTGGCCCGGCGGCTGCCAGATGACAGCCGAACTATCGGGAAGCGAAGCCTAACTGTGTCACTTGTTTGGCGACTTTGGCCCGGCGGCTGCCAGATGACAGCCGAACTATCGGGAAGCGAAGCCTAACTGTGTCACTTGTTTGGCGACTTTGGCCCGGCGGCTGCCAGATGACAGCCGAACTATCGGGAAGCGAAGCCTAACTGTGTCACTTGTTTGGCGACTTTGGCCCGGCGGCTGCCAGATGACAGCCGAACTATCGGGAAGCAAAGCCTAACTGAGTCACTTGTTTGGCGACTTTGGCTCGGCGGCTGCCAGATGACAGCCGAACTATCGGGAAGCGAAGCCTAACTGTGTCACTTGTTTGGCGACTTTGGCCCGGCGGCTGCCAGATGACAGCCGAACTATACGGAAGCGAAGCCTAACTGTGTCACTTGTTTGGCGACTTTGGCCCGGCGGCTGCCAGACGACAGCCGAACTATCGGGAAGCGAAGCCTAACTGTGTCACTTGTTTGGCGACTTTGGCCCGGCGGCTGCCAGATGACAGCCGAACTATCGGGAAGCGAAGCCTAACTGTGTCACTTGTTTGGCGACTTTGGCCCGGCGGCTGCCAGATGACAGCCGAACTATCGGAAATCGAAGCCTAACTGTGTCACTTGTTTGGCGACTCTGGCACGGCGGCTGCCAGATGACAGCCGAACTATCGGGAAGCGAAGCCTAACTGTGTCACTTGTTTGGCGACTTTGGCCCGGCGGCTGCCAGATGACAGCCGAACTATCGGGAAGTGAAGCCTAACTGTGTCACTTGTTTGGCGAGTTTTGCCCGGCGGCTGCCAGATGACAGCCGAACTATCGGGAAGCGAAGCCTAGCTTTGGCACTTGTTTGGTGACTGGCCCGGCGGCTGCCAGATGACAGCCGAAGTATCGGGAAGCGAAGCCTAAATTTGGCACTTGTTTCACGACTTTGGCCCAGCGGCTGCCAAATGACAGCCGAACTATCGGGAAGCGAAGCCTAGCTTTGGCACTTGTTTGGCGACTTTGGCCCGGCGGCTGCCTGATGACAGCCGAACTATCGGGAAGCGAAGCCTAGCTTTGGCACTTGTTTGGCGACTTTGGCCCTGCGGCTGCCAAATGACAGCCGAACTATCGGGAAGCGAAGCCTAACTTTGACACTTGTTTGGCGACTTTGGCCCGGCGGCTGCCGGATGACAGCCGAACTATCGGGAAGCGAAGCCTAGCTTTGGCACTTGTTTGGTGACTTTGGCCCGGCGGCTGCCAGATGACAGCCGAAGTATCGGGAAGCGAAGCCTAACTTTGGCACTTGTTTCGCGACTTTGGCCCTGCGGCTGCCAAATGACAGCCGAACTATCGGGAAGCGAAGCCTAACTTTGACACTTGTTTGGCGATTTTGGCCCGGCGGCTGCCAGATGACAGCCGAACTATCGGGAAGCGAAGCCTAACTGTGTCACTTGTTTGGCGACTTTGGCCCGGCGGCTGCCAGATGACAGCCGAACTATCGGGAAGCGAAGCCTAACTGTGTCACTTGTTTGGCGACTTTGGCCCGGCGGCTGCCAGATGACAGCCGAACTATCGGGAAGCGAAGCCTAACTGTGCCACTTGTTTGGCGACTTTGGCCCGGCGGCTGCCAGATGACAGCCGAACTATCGGGAAGCGAAGCCTAACTGTGTCACTTGTTTGGCGACTTTGGCCCGGCGGCTGCCAGATGACAGCCGAACTATCGGGAAGCGAAGCCTAACTGTGTCACTTGTTTGGCGACTTTGGCTCGGCGGCTGCCAGATGACAGCCGAACTATCGGGAAGCGAAGCCTAACTGTGTCACTTGTTTGGCGACTTTGGCCCGGCGGCTGCCAGATGACAGCCGAACTATCGGGAAGCGAAGCCTAACTGTGTCACTTGTTTGGCGACTTTGGCCCGGCGGCTGCCAGATGACAGCCGAACTATCGGGAAGCGAAGCCTAACTGTGTCACTTGTTTGGCGATTTTGGCCCGGCGGCTGCCAGATGACAGCCGAACTATCGGGAAGCGAAGCCTAACTGTGTCACTTGTTTGGCGACTTTGGCCCGGCGGCTGCCAGATGACAGCCGAACTATCGGGAAGCGAAGCCTAACTGTGTCACTTGTTTGGCGACTTTGGCTCGGCGGCTGCCAGATGACAGCCGAACTATCGGGAAGCGAAGCCTAACTGTGTCACTTGTTTGGCGACTTTGGCTCGGCGGCTGACAGATGACAGCCGAACTATCGGGAAGCGAAGCCTAACTGTGTCACTTGTTTGGCGACTTTGGCCCGGCGGCTGCCAGATGACAGCCGAACTATCGGGAAGCGAAGCCTAACTGTGTCACTTGTTTGGGGACTTTGGCCCGGCGGCTGCCAGATGACAGCCGAACTATCGGGAAGCGAAGCCTAACTGTGTCACTTGTTTGGCGACTTTGGCCCGGCGGCTGCCAGATGACAGCCGAACTATCGGGAAGCGAAGCCTAACTGTGTCACTTGTTTGGCGACTTTGGCCCGGCGGCTGCCAGATGACAGCCGAACTATCGGGAAGCGAAGCCTAACTGTGTCACTTGTTTGGCGACTTTTGCCCGGCGGCTGCCAGATGACAGCCGAACTATCGGGAAGCGAAGCCTAGCTTTGGCACTTGTTTGGTGACTGGCCCGGCGGCTGCCAGATGACAGCCGAAGTATCGGGAAGCGAAGCCTAAATTTGGCACTTGTTTCACGACTTTGGCCCAGCGGCTGCCAAATGACAGCCGAACTATCGGGAAGCGAAGCCTAGCTTTGGCACTTGTTTGGCGACTTTGGCCCGGCGGCTGCCTGATGACAGCCGAACTATCGGGAAGCGAAGCCTAGCTTTGGCACTTGTTTGGCGACTTTGGCCCTGCGGCTGCCAAATGACAGCCGAACTATCGGGAAGCGAAGCCTAACTTTTTCACTTGTTTGGCGACTTTGGCCCGGCGGCTGCCGGATGACAGCCGAACTATCGGGAAGCGAAGCCTAGCTTTGGCACTTGTTTGGTGACTTTGGCCCGGCGGCTGCCAGATGACAGCCGAAGTATCGGGAAGCGAAGCCTAACTTTGGCACTTGTTTCGCGACTTTGGCCCTGCGGCTGCCAAATGACAGCCGAACTATCGGGAAGCGAAGCCTAACTTTGACACTTGTTTGGCGATTTTGGCCCGGCGGCTGCCAGATGACAGCCGAACTATCGGGAAGCGAAGCCTAACTGTGTCACTTGTTTGGCGACTTTGGCCCGGCGGCTGCCAGATGACAGCCGAACTATCGGGAAGCGAAGCCTAACTGTGTCACTTGTTTGGCGACTTTGGCCCGGCGGCTGCCAGATGACAGCCGAACTATCGGGAAGCGAAGCCTAACTGTGCCACTTGTTTGGCGACTTTGGCCCGGCGGCTGCCAGATGACAGCCGAACTATCGGGAAGCGAAGCCTAACTGTGTCACTTGTTTGGCGACTTTGGCCCGGCGGCTGCCAGATGACAGCCGAACTATCGGGAAGCGAAGCCTAACTGTGTCACTTGTTTGGCGACTTTGGCTCGGCGGCTGCCAGATGACAGCCGAACTATCGGGAAGCGAAGCCTAACTGTGTCACTTGTTTGGCGACTTTGGCCCGGCGGCTGCCAGATGACAGCAGAACTATCGGGAAGCGAAGCCTAACTGTGTCACTTGTTTGGCGACTTTGGCCCGGCGGCTGCCAGATGACAGCCGAACTATCGGGAAGCGAAGCCTAACTGTGTCACTTGTTTGGCGACTTTGGCCCGGCGGCTGCCAGATGACAGCCGAACTATCGGGAAGCGAAGCCTAACTGTGTCACTTGTTTGGCGACTTTGGCCCGGCGGCTGCCAGATGACAGCCGAACTATCGGGAAGCGAAGCCTAACTGTGTCACTTGTTTGGCGACTTTGGCTCGGCGGCTGCCAGATGACAGCCGAACTATCGGGAAGCGAAGCCTAACTGTGTCACTTGTTTGGCGACTTTGGCCCGGCGGCTGCCAGATGACAGCCGAACTATCGGGAAGCGAAGCCTAACTGTGTCACCTGTTTGGCGACTTTGGCCCGGCGGCTGCCAGAGGACAGCCGAACTATCGGGAAGCGAAGCCTAACTGTGTCACTTGTTTGGCGACTCTGGCCCGGCGGCTGCCAGATGACAGCCGAACTATCGGGAAGCGAAGCCTAACTGTGTCACTTGTTTGGCGACTTTGGCCCGGCGGCTGCCAGATGACAGCCGAACTATCGGGAAGCGAAGCCTAACTGTGTCACTTGTTTGGCGACTTTGGCTCGGCGGCTGACAGATGACAGCCGAACTATCGGGAAGCGAAGCCTAACTGTGTCACTTGTTTGGCGACTTTGGCCCGGCGGCTGCCAGATGACAGCCGAACTATCGGGAAGCGAAGCCTAACTGTGTCACTTGTTTGGCGACTTTGGCCCGGCGGCTGCCAGATGACAGCCGAACTATCGGGAAGCGAAGCCTAACTGTGCCACTTGTTTGGCGACTTTGGCCCGGCGGCTGCCAGATGACAGCCGAACTATCGGGAAGCGAAGCCTAACTGTGTCACTTGTTTGGCGACTTTGGCCCGGCGGCTGCCAGATGACAGCCGAACTATCGGGAAGCGAAGCCTAACTGTGTCACTTGTTTGGCGACTTTGGCTCGGCGGCTGCCAGATGACAGCCGAACTATCGGGAAGCGAAGCCTAACTGTGTCACTTGTTTGGCGACTTTGGCCCGGCGGCTGCCAGATGACAGCCGAACTATCGGGAAGCGAAGCCTAACTGTGTCACTTGTTTGGCGACTTTGGCCCGGCGGCTGCCAGATGACAGCCGAACTATCGGGAAGCGAAGCCTAACTGTGTCACTTGTTTGGCGACTTTGGCCCGGCGGCTGCCAGATGACAGCCGAAGTATCGGGAAGCGAAGCCTAACTGTGTCACTTGTTTGGCGACTTTGGCCCGGCGGCTGCCAGATGACAGCCGAACTATCGGGAAGCGAAGCCTAACTGTGTCACTTGTTTGGCGACTTTGGCCCGGCGGCTGCCAGATGACAGCCGAACTATCGGGAAGCGAAGCCTAACTGTGTCACTTGTTTGGCGACTTTGGCCCGGCGGCTGCCAGATGACAGCCGAACTATCGGGAAGCGAAGCCTAACTGTGTCACTTGTTTGGCGACTTTGGCCCGGCGGCTGCCAGATGACAGCCGAACTATCGGGAAGCAAAGCCTAACTGAGTCACTTGTTTGGCGACTTTGGCTCGGCGGCTGCCAGATGACAGCCGAACTATCGGGAAGCGAAGCCTAACTGTGTCACTTGTTTGGCGACTTTGGCCCGGCGGCTGCCAGATGACAGCCGAACTATACGGAAGCGAAGCCTAACTGTGTCACTTGTTTGGTGACTTTGGCCCGGCGGCTGCCAGACGACAGCCGAACTATCGGGAAGCGAAGCCTAACTGTGTCACTTGTTTGGCGACTTTGGCCCGGCGGCTGCCAGATGACAGCCGAACTATCGGGAAGCGAAGCCTAACTGTGTCACATGTTTGGCGACTTTGGCCCGGCGGCTGCCAGATGACAGCCGAACTATCGGAAATCGAAGCCTAACTGTGTCACTTGTTTGGCGACTCTGGCACGGCGGCTGCCAGATGACAGCCGAACTATCGGGAAGCGAAGCCTAACTGTGTCACTTGTTTGGCGACTTTGGCCCGGCGGCTGCCAGATGACAGCCGAACTATCGGGAAGTGAAGCCTAACTGTGTCACTTGTTTGGCGAGTTTTGCCCGGCGGCTGCCAGATGACAGCCGAACTATCGGGAAGCGAAGCCTAGCTTTGGCACTTGTTTGGTGACTGGCCCGGCGGCTGCCAGATGACAGCCGAAGTATCGGGAAGCGAAGCCTAAATTTGGCACTTGTTTCACGACTTTGGCCCAGCGGCTGCCAAATGACAGCCGAACTATCGGGAAGCGAAGCCTAGCTTTGGCACTTGTTTGGCGACTTTGGCCCGGCGGCTGCCTGATGACAGCCGAACTATCGGGAAGCGAAGCCTAGCTTTGGCACTTGTTTGGCGACTTTGGCCCTGCGGCTGCCAAATGACAGCCGAACTATCGGGAAGCGAAGCCTAACTTTGACACTTGTTTGGCGACTTTGGCCCGGCGGCTGCCGGATGACAGCCGAACTATCGGGAAGCGAAGCCTAGCTTTGGCACTTGTTTGGTGACTTTGGCCCGGCGGCTGCCAGATGACAGCCGAAGTATCGGGAAGCGAAGCCTAACTTTGGCACTTGTTTCGCGACTTTGGCCCTGCGGCTGCCAAATGACAGCCGAACTATCGGGAAGCGAAGCCTAACTTTGACACTTGTTTGGCGATTTTGGCCCGGCGGCTGCCAGATGACAGCCGAACTATCGGGAAGCGAAGCCTAACTGTGTCACTTGTTTGGCGACTTTGGCCCGGCGGCTGCCAGATGACAGCCGAACTATCGGGAAGCGAAGCCTAACTGTGTCACTTGTTTGGCGACTTTGGCCCGGCGGCTGCCAGATGACAGCCGAACTATCGGGAAGCGAAGCCTAACTGTGCCACTTGTTTGGCGACTTTGGCCCGGCGGCTGCCAGATGACAGCCGAACTATCGGGAAGCGAAGCCTAACTGTGTCACTTGTTTGGCGACTTTGGCCCGGCGGCTGCCAGATGACAGCCGAACTATCGGGAAGCGAAGCCTAACTGTGTCACTTGTTTGGCGACTTTGGCTCGGCGGCTGCCAGATGACAGCCGAACTATCGGGAAGCGAAGCCTAACTGTGTCACTTGTTTGGCGACTTTGGCCCGGCGGCTGCCAGATGACAGCCGAACTATCGGGAAGCGAAGCCTAACTGTGTCACTTGTTTGGCGACTTTGGCCCGGCGGCTGCCAGATGACAGCCGAACTATCGGGAAGCGAAGCCTAACTGTGTCACTTGTTTGGCGATTTTGGCCCGGCGGCTGCCAGATGACAGCCGAACTATCGGGAAGCGAAGCCTAACTGTGTCACTTGTTTGGCGACTTTGGCCCGGCGGCTGCCAGATGACAGCCGAACTATCGGGAAGCGAAGCCTAACTGTGTCACTTGTTTGGCGACTTTGGCTCGGCGGCTGCCAGATGACAGCCGAACTATCGGGAAGCGAAGCCTAACTGTGTCACTTGTTTGGCGACTTTGGCTCGGCGGCTGACAGATGACAGCCGAACTATCGGGAAGCGAAGCCTAACTGTGTCACTTGTTTGGCGACTTTGGCCCGGCGGCTGCCAGATGACAGCCGAACTATCGGGAAGCGAAGCCTAACTGTGTCACTTGTTTGGGGACTTTGGCCCGGCGGCTGCCAGATGACAGCCGAACTATCGGGAAGCGAAGCCTAACTGTGTCACTTGTTTGGCGACTTTGGCCCGGCGGCTGCCAGATGACAGCCGAACTATCGGGAAGCGAAGCCTAACTGTGTCACTTGTTTGGCGACTTTGGCCCGGCGGCTGCCAGATGACAGCCGAACTATCGGGAAGCGAAGCCTAACTGTGTCACTTGTTTGGCGACTTTTGCCCGGCGGCTGCCAGATGACAGCCGAACTATCGGGAAGCGAAGCCTAG
Organism: Ixodes scapularis; assembly: GCF_016920785.2. Classification (NCBI taxonomy): domain Eukaryota; kingdom Metazoa; phylum Arthropoda; class Arachnida; order Ixodida; family Ixodidae; genus Ixodes; species Ixodes scapularis. The sequence goes on along the minus strand of NW_024609868.1, from coordinate 156,882,919 downwards.
CTTTGGCACTTGTTTGGTGACTGGCCCGGCGGCTGCCAGATGACAGCCGAAGTATCGGGAAGCGAAGCCTAAATTTGGCACTTGTTTCACGACTTTGGCCCAGCGGCTGCCAAATGACAGCCGAACTATCGGGAAGCGAAGCCTAGCTTTGGCACTTGTTTGGCGACTTTGGCCCGGCGGCTGCCTGATGACAGCCGAACTATCGGGAAGCGAAGCCTAGCTTTGGCACTTGTTTGGCGACTTTGGCCCTGCGGCTGCCAAATGACAGCCGAACTATCGGGAAGCGAAGCCTAACTTTTTCACTTGTTTGGCGACTTTGGCCCGGCGGCTGCCGGATGACAGCCGAACTATCGGGAAGCGAAGCCTAGCTTTGGCACTTGTTTGGTGACTTTGGCCCGGCGGCTGCCAGATGACAGCCGAAGTATCGGGAAGCGAAGCCTAACTTTGGCACTTGTTTCGCGACTTTGGCCCTGCGGCTGCCAAATGACAGCCGAACTATCGGGAAGCGAAGCCTAACTTTGACACTTGTTTGGCGATTTTGGCCCGGCGGCTGCCAGATGACAGCCGAACTATCGGGAAGCGAAGCCTAACTGTGTCACTTGTTTGGCGACTTTGGCCCGGCGGCTGCCAGATGACAGCCGAACTATCGGGAAGCGAAGCCTAACTGTGTCACTTGTTTGGCGACTTTGGCCCGGCGGCTGCCAGATGACAGCCGAACTATCGGGAAGCGAAGCCTAACTGTGCCACTTGTTTGGCGACTTTGGCCCGGCGGCTGCCAGATGACAGCCGAACTATCGGGAAGCGAAGCCTAACTGTGTCACTTGTTTGGCGACTTTGGCCCGGCGGCTGCCAGATGACAGCCGAACTATCGGGAAGCGAAGCCTAACTGTGTCACTTGTTTGGCGACTTTGGCTCGGCGGCTGCCAGATGACAGCCGAACTATCGGGAAGCGAAGCCTAACTGTGTCACTTGTTTGGCGACTTTGGCCCGGCGGCTGCCAGATGACAGCCGAACTATCGGGAAGCGAAGCCTAACTGTGTCACTTGTTTGGCGACTTTGGCCCGGCGGCTGCCAGATGACAGCCGAACTATCGGGAAGCGAAGCCTAACTGTGTCACTTGTTTGGCGACTTTGGCCCGGCGGCTGCCAGATGACAGCCGAACTATCGGGAAGCGAAGCCTAACTGTGTCACTTGTTTGGCGACTTTGGCCCGGCGGCTGCCAGATGACAGCCGAACTATCGGGAAGCGAAGCCTAACTGTGTCACTTGTTTGGCGACTTTGGCTCGGCGGCTGCCAGATGACAGCCGAACTATCGGGAAGCGAAGCCTAACTGTGTCACTTGTTTGGCGACTTTGGCCCGGCGGCTGCCAGATGACAGCCGAACTATCGGGAAGCGAAGCCTAACTGTGTCACCTGTTTGGCGACTTTGGCCCGGCGGCTGCCAGAGGACAGCCGAACTATCGGGAAGCGAAGCCTAACTGTGTCACTTGTTTGGCGACTCTGGCCCGGCGGCTGCCAGATGACAGCCGAACTATCGGGAAGCGAAGCCTAACTGTGTCACTTGTTTGGCGACTTTGGCCCGGCGGCTGCCAGATGACAGCCGAACTATCGGGAAGCGAAGCCTAACTGTGTCACTTGTTTGGCGACTTTGGCTCGGCGGCTGACAGATGACAGCCGAACTATCGGGAAGCGAAGCCTAACTGTGTCACTTGTTTGGCGACTTTGGCCCGGCGGCTGCCAGATGACAGCCGAACTATCGGGAAGCGAAGCCTAACTGAGTCACTTGTTTGGCGACTTTGGCTCGGCGGCTGCCAGATGACAGCCGAACTATCGGGAAGCGAAGCCTAACTGTGTCACTTGTTTGGCGACTTTGGCCCGGCGGCTGCCAGAAGACAGCCGAACTATACGGAAGCGAAGCCTAACTGTGTCACTTGTTTGGCGACTTTGGCCCGGCGGCTGCCAGACGACAGCCGAACTATCGGGAAGCGAAGCCTAACTGTGTCACTTGTTTGGCGACTTTGGCCCGGCGGCTGCCAGATGACAGCCGAACTATCGGGAAGCGAAGCCTAACTGTGTCACTTGTTTGGCGACTTTGGCCCGGCGGCTGCCAGATGACAGCCGAACTATCGGAAATCGAAGCCTAACTGTGTCACTTGTTTGGCGACTCTGGCACGGCGGCTGCCAGATGACAGCCGAACTATCGGGAAGCGAAGCCTAACTGTGTCACTTGTTTGGCGACTTTGGCCCGGCGGCTGCCAGATGACAGCCGAACTATCGGGAAGCGAAGCCTAACTGTGTCACTTGTTTGGCGACTTTTGCCCGGCGGCTGCCAGATGACAGCCGAACTATCGGGAAGCGAAGCCTAGCTTTGGCACTTGTTTGGTGACTGGCCCGGCGGCTGCCAGATGACAGCCGAAGTATCGGGAAGCGAAGCCTAAATTTGGCACTTGTTTCACGACTTTGGCCCAGCGGCTGCCAAATGACAGCCGAACTATCGGGAAGCGAAGCCTAGCTTTGGCACTTGTTTGGCGACTTTGGCCCGGCGGCTGCCTGATGACAGCCGAACTATCGGGAAGCGAAGCCTAGCTTTGGCACTTGTTTGGCGACTTTGGCCCTGCGGCTGCCAAATGACAGCCGAACTATCGGGAAGCGAAGCCTAACTTTGACACTTGTTTGGCGACTTTGGCCCGGCGGCTGCCGGATGACAGCCGAACTATCGGGAAGCGAAGCCTAGCTTTGGCACTTGTTTGGTGACTTTGGCCCGGCGGCTGCCAGATGACAGCCGAAGTATCGGGAAGCGAAGCCTAACTTTGGCACTTGTTTCGCGACTTTGGCCCTGCGGCTGCCAAATGACAGCCGAACTATCGGGAAGCGAAGCCTAACTTTGACACTTGTTTGGCGATTTTGGCCCGGCGGCTGCCAGATGACAGCCGAACTATCGGGAAGCGAAGCCTAACTGTGTCACTTGTTTGGCGACTTTGGCCCGGCGGCTGCCAGATGACAGCCGAACTATCGGGAAGCGAAGCCTAACTGTGTCACTTGTTTGGCGACTTTGGCCCGGCGGCTGCCAGATGACAGCCGAACTATCGGGAAGCGAAGCCTAACTGTGCCACTTGTTTGGCGACTTTGGCCCGGCGGCTGCCAGATGACAGCCGAACTATCGGGAAGCGAAGCCTAACTGTGTCACTTGTTTGGCGACTTTGGCCCGGCGGCTGCCAGATGACAGCCGAACTATCGGGAAGCGAAGCCTAACTGTGTCACTTGTTTGGCGACTTTGGCTCGGCGGCTGCCAGATGACAGCCGAACTATCGGGAAGCGAAGCCTAACTGTGTCACTTGTTTGGCGACTTTGGCCCGGCGGCTGCCAGATGACAGCCGAACTATCGGGAAGCGAAGCCTAACTGTGTCACTTGTTTGGCGACTTTGGCTCGGCGGCTGCCAGATGACAGCCGAACTATCGGGAAGCGAAGCCTAACTGTGTCACTTGTTTGGCGACTTTGGCCCGGTGGCTGCCAGATGACAGCCGAACTATCGGGAAGCGAAGCCTAACTGTGTCACTTGTTTGGCGACTTTGGCCCGGCGGCTGCCAGATGACAGCCGAACTATCGGGAAGCGAAGCCTAACTGTGTCACTTGTTTGGCGACTTTGGCCCGGCGGCTGCCAGATGACAGCCGAACTATCGGGAAGCGAAGCCTAACTGTGTCACTTGTTTGGCGACTTTGGCCCGGCGGCTGCCAGATGACAGCCGAACTATCGGGAAGCGAAGCCTAACTGTGTCACTTGTTTGGCGACTTTGGCCCGGCGGCTGCCAGATGACAGCCGAACTATCGGGAAGCGAAGCCTAACTGTGTCACTTGTTTGGCGACTTTGGCTCGGCGGCTGCCAGATGACAGCCGAACTATCGGGAAGCGAAGCCTAACTGTGTCACTTGTTTGGCGACTTTGGCCCGGCGGCTGCCAGATGACAGCCGAACTATCGGGAAGCGAAGCCTAACTGTGTCACTTGTTTGGCGACTTTGGCCCGGCGGCTGCCAGATGACAGCCGAACTATCGGGAAGCGAAGCCTAACTGTGTCACTTGTTTGGCGACTTTGGCCCGGCGGCTGCCAGATGACAGCCGAACTATCGGGAAGCGAAGCCTAACTGTGTCACTTGTTTGGCGACTTTGGCCCGGCGGCTGCCAGATGACAGCCGAACTATCGGGAAGCGAAGCCTAACTGAGTCACTTGTTTGGCGACTTTGGCCCGGCGGCTGCAAGATGACAGCCGAACTATCGGGAAGCGAAGCCTAACTGTGTCACTTGTTTGGCGACTTTGGCTCGGTGGCTGCCAGATGACAGCCGAACTATCGGGAAGCGAAGCCTAACTGTGTCACTTGTTTGGCGACTTTGGCCCGGCGGCTGCCAGATGACAGCCGAACTATCGGGAAGCGAAGCCTAACTGTGTCACTTGTTTGGCGACTTTGGCCCGGCGGCTGCCAGATGACAGCCGAACTATCGGGAAGCGAAGCCTAACTGTGTCACTTGTTTGGCGACTTTGGCCCGGCGGCTGCCAGATGACAGCCGAACTATCGGGAAGCGAAGCCTAACTGTGTCACTTGTTTGGCGACTTTGGCCCGGCGGCTGCCAGATGACAGCCGAACTATCGGGAAGCGAAGCCTAACTGTGTCACTTGTTTGGCGACTCTGGCGCGGTGGCTGCCAGATGACAGCCGAACTATCGGGAAGCGAAGCCTAACTGTGTCACTTGTTTGGCGACTTTGGCCCGGCGGCTGCCAGATGACAGCCGAACTATCGGGAAGCGAAGCCTAACTGTGTCACTTGTTTGGCGACTTTGGCTCGGCGGCTGCCAGATGACAGCCGAACTATCGGGAAGCGAAGCCTAACTGTGTCACTTGTTTGGCGACTTTGCCCGGCGGCTGCCAGATGACAGCCGAACTATCGGGAAGCGAAGCCTAACTGTGTCACTTGTTTGGCGACTTTGGCCCGGCGGCTGCCAGATGACAGCCGAACTATCGGGAAGCGAAGCCTAACTGTGTCACTTGTTTGGCGACTTTGGCCCGGCGGCTGCCAGATGACAGCCGAACTATCGGGAAGCGAAGCCTAACTGTGTCACTTGTTTGGCGACTTTGGCCCGGCGGCTGCCAGATGACAGCCGAACTATCGGGAAGCGAAGCCTAACTGTGTCACTTGTTTGGCGACTTTGGCCCGGCGGCTGCCAGATGACAGCCGAACTATCGGGAAGCGAAGCCTAACTGTGTCACTTGTTTGGCGACTTTGGCCCGGCGGCTGCCAGATGACAGCCGAACTATCGGGAAGCGAAGCCTAACTGTGTCACTTGTTTGGCGACTTTGGCCCGGCGGCTGCCAGATGACAGCCGAACTATCGGGAAGCGAAGCCTAACTGAGTCACTTGTTTGGCGACTTTGGCTCGGCGGCTGCCAGATGACAGCCGAACTATCGGGAAGCGAAGCCTAACTGTGTCACTTGTTTGGCGACTTTGGCCCGGCGGCTGCCAGAAGACAGCCGAACTATACGGAAGCGAAGCCTAACTGTGTCACTTGTTTGGCGACTTTGGCCCGGCGGCTGCCAGAGGACAGCCGAACTATCGGGAAGCGAAGCCTAACTGTGTCACTTGTTTGGCGACTTTGGCCCGGCGGCTGCCAGATGACAGCCGAACTATCGGGAAGCGAAGCCTAACTGTGTCACTTGTTTGGCGACTTTGGCCCGGCGGCTGCCAGATGACAGCCGAACTATCGGAAATCGAAGCCTAACTGTGTCACTTGTTTGGCGACTCTGGCACGGCGGCTGCCAGATGACAGCCGAACTATCGGGAAGCGAAGCCTAACTGTGTCACTTGTTTGGCGACTTTGGCCCGGCGGCTGCCAGATGACAGCCGAACTATCGGGAAGCGAAGCCTAACTGTGTCACTTGTTTGGCGACTTTTGCCCGGCGGCTGCCAGATGACAGCCGAACTATCGGGAAGCGAAGCCTAGCTTTGGCACTTGTTTGGTGACTGGCCCGGCGGCTGCCAGATGACAGCCGAAGTATCGGGAAGCGAAGCCTAAATTTGGCACTTGTTTCACGACTTTGGCCCAGCGGCTGCCAAATGACAGCCGAACTATCGGGAAGCGAAGCCTAGCTTTGGCACTTGTTTGGCGACTTTGGCCCGGCGGCTGCCTGATGACAGCCGAACTATCGGGAAGCGAAGCCTAGCTTTGGCACTTGTTTGGCGACTTTGGCCCTGCGGCTGCCAAATGACAGCCGAACTATCGGGAAGCGAAGCCTAACTTTGACACTTGTTTGGCGACTTTGGCCCGGCGGCTGCCGGATGAGAGCCGAACTATCGGGAAGCGAAGCCTAGCTTTGGCACTTGTTTGGTGACTTTGGCCCGGCGGCTGCCAGATGACAGCCGAAGTATCGGGAAGCGAAGCCTAACTTTGGCACTTGTTTCGCGACTTTGGCCCTGCGGCTGCCAAATGACAGCCGAACTATCGGGAAGCGAAGCCTAACTTTGACACTTGTTTGGCGATTTTGGCCCGGCGGCTGCCAGATGACAGCCGAACTATCGGGAAGCGAAGCCTAACTGTGTCACTTGTTTGGCGACTTTGGCCCGGCGGCTGCCAGATGACAGCCGAACTATCGGGAAGCGAAGCCTAACTGTGTCACTTGTTTGGCGACTTTGGCCCGGCGGCTGCCAGATGACAGCCGAACTATCGGGAAGCGAAGCCTAACTGTGCCACTTGTTTGGCGACTTTGGCCCGGCGGCTGCCAGATGACAGCCGAACTATCGGGAAGCGAAGCCTAACTGTGTCACTTGTTTGGCGACTTTGGCCCGGCGGCTGCCAGATGACAGCCGAACTATCGGGAAGCGAAGCCTAACTGTGTCACTTGTTTGGCGACTTTGGCTCGGCGGCTGCCAGATGACAGCCGAACTATCGGGAAGCGAAGCCTAACTGTGTCACTTGTTTGGCGACTTTGGCCCGGCGGCTGCCAGATGACAGCCGAACTATCGGGAAGCGAAGCCTAACTGTGTCACTTGTTTGGCGACTTTGGCCCGGCGGCTGCCAGATGACAGCCGAACTATCGGGAAGCGAAGCCTAACTGTGTCACTTGTTTGGCGACTTTGGCCCGGCGGCTGCCAGATGACAGCCGAACTATCGGGAAGCGAAGCCTAACTGTGTCACTTGTTTGGCGACTTTGGCCCGGCGGCTGCCAGATGACAGCCGAACTATCGGGAAGCGAAGCCTAACTGTGTCACTTGTTTGGCGACTTTGGCTCGGCGGCTGCCAGATGACAGCCGAACTATCGGGAAGCGAAGCCTAACTGTGTCACTTGTTTGGCGACTTTGGCCCGGCGGCTGCCAGATGACAGCCGAACTATCGGGAAGCGAAGCCTAACTGTGTCACCTGTTTGGCGACTTTGGCCCGGCGGCTGCCAGATGACAGCCGAACTATCGGGAAGCGAAGCCTAACTGTGTCACTTGTTTGGCGACTCTGGCCCGGCGGCTGCCAGATGACAGCCGAACTATCGGGAAGCGAAGCCTAACTGTGTCACTTGTTTGGCGACTTTGGCCCGGCGGCTGCCAGATGACAGCCGAACTATCGGGAAGCGAAGCCTAACTGTGTCACTTGTTTGGCGACTTTGGCCCGGCGGCTGCCAGATGACAGCCGAACTATCGGGAAGCGAAGCCTAACTGTGTCACTTGTTTGGGGACTTTGGCCCGGCGGCTGCCAGATGACAGCCGAACTATCGGGAAGCGAAGCCTAACTGTGTCACTTGTTTGGCGACTTTGGCCCGGCGGCTGCCAGATGACAGCCGAACTATCGGGAAGCGAAGCCTAACTGTGTCACTTGTTTGGCGACTTTGGCCCGGCGGCTGCCAGATGACAGCCGAACTATCGGGAAGCGAAGCCTAACTGTGTCACTTGTTTGGCGACTTTGGCCCGGCGGCTGCCAGATGACAGCCGAACTATCGGGAAGCGAAGCCTAACTGAGTCACTTGTTTGGCGACTTTGGCCCGGCGGCTGCCAGATGACAGCCGAACTATCGGGAAGCGAAGCCTAACTGTGTCACTTGTTTGGCGACTTTGGCCCGGCGGCTGCCAGATGACAGCCGAACTATCGGGAAGCGAAGCCTAACTGTGTCACTTGTTTGGCGACTTTGGCCCGGCGGCTGCCAGATGACAGCCGAACTATCGGGAAGCGAAGCCTAACTGTGTCACTTGTTTGGCGACTTTGGCCCGGCGGCTGCCAGATGACAGCCGAACTATCGGGAAGCGAAGCCTAACTGTGTCACTTGTTTGGCGACTTTGGCCCGGCGGCTGCCAGATGACAGCCGAACTATCGGGAAGCGAAGCCTAACTGTGTCACTTGTTTGGCGACTTTTGCCCGGCGGCTGCCAGATGACAGCCGAACTATCGGGAAGCGAAGCCTAGCTTTGGCACTTGTTTGGTGACTGGCCCGGCGGCTGCCAGATGACAGCCGAAGTATCGGGAAGCGAAGCCTAAATTTGGCACTTGTTTCACGACTTTGGCCCAGCGGCTGCCAAATGACAGCCGAACTATCGGGAAGCGAAGCCTAGCTTTGGCACTTGTTTGGCGACTTTGGCCCGGCGGCTGCCTGATGACAGCCGAACTATCGGGAAGCGAAGCCTAGCTTTGGCACTTGTTTGGCGACTTTGGCCCTGCGGCTGCCAAATGACAGCCGAACTATCGGGAAGCGAAGCCTAACTTTGACACTTGTTTGGCGACTTTGGCCCGGCGGCTGCCGGATGACAGCCGAACTATCGGGAAGCGAAGCCTAGCTTTGGCACTTGTTTGGTGACTTTGGCCCGGCGGCTGCCAGATGACAGCCGAAGTATCGGGAAGCGAAGCCTAACTTTGGCACTTGTTTCGCGACTTTGGCCCTGCGGCTGCCAAATGACAGCCGAACTATCGGGAAGCGAAGCCTAACTTTGACACTTGTTTGGCGATTTTGGCCCGGCGGCTGCCAGATGACAGCCGAACTATCGGGAAGCGAAGCCTAACTGTGTCACTTGTTTGGCGACTTTGGCCCGGCGGCTGCCAGATGACAGCCGAACTATCGGGAAGCGAAGCCTAACTGTGTCACTTGTTTGGCGACTTTGGCCCGGCGGCTGCCAGATGACAGCCGAACTATCGGGAAGCGAAGCCTAACTGTGCCACTTGTTTGGCGACTTTGGCCCGGCGGCTGCCAGATGACAGCCGAACTATCGGGAAGCGAAGCCTAACTGTGTCACTTGTTTGGCGACTTTGGCCCGGCGGCTGCCAGATGACAGCCGAACTATCGGGAAGCGAAGCCTAACTGTGTCACTTGTTTGGCGACTTTGGCTCGGCGGCTGCCAGATGACAGCCGAACTATCGGGAAGCGAAGCCTAACTGTGTCACTTGTTAGGCGACTTTGGCCCGGCGGCTGCCAGATGACAGCCGAACTATCGGGAAGCGAAGCCTAACTGTGTCACTTGTTTGGCGACTTTGGCCCGGCGGCTGCCAGATGACAGCCGAACTATCGGGAAGCGAAGCCTAACTGTGTCACTTGTTTGGCGACTTTGGCCCGGCGGCTGCCAGATGACAGCCGAACTATCGGGAAGCGAAGCCTAACTGTGTCACTTGTTTGGCGACTTTGGCCCGGCGGCTGCCAGATGACAGCCGAACTATCGGGAAGCGAAGCCTAACTGTGTCACTTGTTTGGCGACTTTGGCTCGGCGGCTGCCAGATGACAGCCGAACTATCGGGAAGCGAAGCCTAACTGTGTCACTTGTTTGGCGACTTTGGCCCGGCGGCTGCCAGATGACAGCCGAACTATCGGGAAGCGAAGCCTAACTGTGTCACCTGTTTGGCGACTTTGGCCCGGCGGCTGCCAGATGACAGCCGAACTATCGGGAAGCGAAGCCTAACTGTGTCACTTGTTTGGCGACTCTGGCCCGGCGGCTGCCAGATGACAGCCGAACTATCGGGAAGCGAAGCCTAACTGTGTCACTTGTTTGGCGACTTTGGCCCGGCGGCTGCCAGATGACAGCCGAACTATCGGGAAGCGAAGCCTAACTGTGTCACTTGTTTGGCGACTTTGGCCCGGCGGCTGCCAGATGACAGCCGAACTATCGGGAAGCGAAGCCTAACTGTGTCACTTGTTTGGGGACTTTGGCCCGGCGGCTGCCAGATGACAGCCGAACTATCGGGAAGCGAAGCCTAACTGTGTCACTTGTTTGGCGACTTTGGCCCGGCGGCTGCCAGATGACAGCCGAACTATCGGGAAGCGAAGCCTAACTGTGTCACTTGTTTGGCGACTTTGGCCCGGCGGCTGCCAGATGACAGCCGAACTATCGGGAAGCGAAGCCTAACTGTGTCACTTGTTTGGCGACTTTGGCCCGGCGGCTGCCAGATGACAGCCGAACTATCGGGAAGCGAAGCCTAACTGAGTCACTTGTTTGGCGACTTTGGCCCGGCGGCTGCCAGATGACAGCCGAACTATCGGGAAGCGAAGCCTAACTGTGTCACTTGTTTGGCGACTTTGGCCCGGCGGCTGCCAGATGACAGCCGAACTATCGGGAAGCGAAGCCTAACTGTGTCACTTGTTTGGCGACTTTGGCCCGGCGGCTGCCAGATGACAGCCGAACTATCGGGAAGCGAAGCCTAACTGTGTCACTTGTTTGGCGACTTTGGCCCGGCGGCTGCCAGATGACAGCCGAACTATCGGGAAGCGAAGCCTAACTGTGTCACTTGTTTGGCGACTTTGGCCCGGCGGCTGCCAGATGACAGCCGAACTATCGGGAAGCGAAGCCTAACTCTGTCACTTGTTTGGCGACTTTGGCCCGGCGGCTGCCAGATGACAGCCGAACTATCGGGAAGCGAAGCCTAGCTTTGGCACTTGTTTGGTGACTGGCCCGGCGGCTGCCAGATGACAGCCGAAGTATCGGGAAGCGAAGCCTAACTTTGGCACTTGTTTCGCGACTTTGGCCCAGCGGCTGCCAAATGACAGCCGAACTATCGGGAAGCGAAGCCTAGCTTTGGCACTTGTTTGGCGACTTTGGCCCGGCGGCTGCCAGATGACAGCCGAACTATCGGGAAGCGAAGCCTAACTGTGTCACTTGTTTGGCGACTTTGGCCCGGCGGCTGCCAGATGACAGCCGAACTATCGGGAAGCGAAGCCTAACTGTGTCACTTGTTTGGCGACTTTGGCCCGGCGGCTGCCAGATGACAGCCGAACTATCGGGAAGCGAAGCCTAACTCTGTCACTTGTTTGGCGACTTTGGCCCGGCGGCTGCCAGATGACAGCCGAACTATCGGGAAGCGAAGCCTAGCTTTGGCACTTGTTTGGTGACTGGCCCGGCGGCTGCCAGATGACAGCCGAAGTATCGGGAAGCGAAGCCTAACTTTGGCACTTGTTTCGCGACTTTGGCCCAGCGGCTGCCAAATGACAGCCGAACTATCGGGAAGCGAAGCCTAGCTTTGGCACTTTTTTGGCGACTTTGGCCCGGCGGCTGCCGGATGACAGCCGAACTATCGGGAAGCGAAGCCTAACTGTGTCACTTGTTTGGCGACTTTGGCCCGGCGGCTGCCAGATGACAGCCGAACTATCGGAAGCGAAGCCTAACTGTGTCACTTGTTTGGCGACTTTGGCCCGGCGGCTGCCAGATGACAGCCGAACTATCGGGAAGCGAAGCCTAACTGTGCCACTTGTTTGGCGACTTTGGCCCGGCGGCTGCCAGATGACAGCCGAACTATCGGGAAGCGAAGCCTAACTGTGTCACTTGTTTGGCGACTTTGGCCCGGCGGCTGCCAGATGACAGCCGAACTATCGGGAAGCGAAGCCTAACTGTGTCACTTGTTTGGCGTCTTTGGCTCGGCGGCTGCCAGATGACAGCCGAACTATCGGGAAGCGAAGCCTAACTCTGTCACTTGTTTGGCGACTTTGGCCCGGCGGCTGCCAGATGACAGCCGAACTATCGGGAAGCGAAGCCTAACTGTGTCACTTGTTTGGCGACTTTGGCTCGGCGGCTGCCAGATGACAGCCGAACTATCGGGAAGCGAAGCCTAACTGTGTCACTTGTTTGGCGACTTTGGCCCGGCGGCTGCCAGATGACAGCCGAACTATCGGGAAGCGAAGCCTAACTGTGTCACCTGTTTGGCGACTTTGGCCCGGCGGCTGCCAGATGACAGCCGAACTATCGGGAAGCGAAGCCTAACTGTGTCACTTGTTTGGCGACTCTGGCCCGGCGGCTGCCAGATGACAGCCGAACTATCGGGAAGCGAAGCCTAACTGTGTCACTTGTTTGGCGACTTTGGCCCGGCGGCTGCCAGATGACAGCCGAACTATCGGGAAGCGAAGCCTAACTGTGTCACTTGTTTGGCGACTTTGGCCCGGCGGCTGCCAGATGACAGCCGAACTATCGGGAAGCGAAGCCTAACTGTGTCACTTGTTTGGGGACTTTGGCCCGGCGGCTGCCAGATGACAGCCGAACTATCGGGAAGCGAAGCCTAACTGTGTCACTTGTTTGGCGACTTTGGCCCGGCGGCTGCCAGATGACAGCCGAACTATCGGGAAGCGAAGCCTAACTGTGTCACTTGTTTGGCGACTTTGGCCCGGCGGCTGCCAGATGACAGCCGAACTATCGGGAAGCGAAGCCTAACTGTGTCACTTGTTTGGCGACTTTGGCCCGGCGGCTGCCAGATGACAGCCGAACTATAGGGAAGCGAAGCCTAACTGAGTCACTTGTTTGGCGACTTTGGCCCGGCGGCTGCCAGATGACAGCCGAACTATCGGGAAGCGAAGCCTAACTGTGTCACTTGTTTGGCGACTTTGGCCCGGCGGCTGCCAGATGACAGCCGAACTATCGGGAAGCGAAGCCTAACTGTGTCACTTGTTTGGCGACTTTGGCCCGGCGGCTGCCAGATGACAGCCGAACTATCGGGAAGCGAAGCCTAACTGTGTCACTTGTTTGGCGACTTTGGCCCGGCGGCTGCCAGATGACAGCCGAACTATCGGGAAGCGAAGCCTAACTGTGTCACTTGTTTGGCGACTTTGGCCCGGCGGCTGCCAGATGACAGCCGAACTATCGGGAAGCGAAGCCTAACTCTGTCACTTGTTTGGCGACTTTGGCCCGGCGGCTGCCAGATGACAGCCGAACTATCGGGAAGCGAAGCCTAGCTTTGGCACTTGTTTGGTGACTGGCCCGGCGGCTGCCAGATGACAGCCGAAGTATCGGGAAGCGAAGCCTAACTTTGGCACTTGTTTCGCGACTTTGGCCCAGCGGCTGCCAAATGACAGCCGAACTATCGGGAAGCGAAGCCTAGCTTTGGCACTTGTTTGGCGACTTTGGCCCGGCGGCTGCCAGATGACAGCCGAACTATCGGGAAGCGAAGCCTAGCTTTGGCACTTGTTTGGCGACTTTGGCCCTGCGGCTGCCAAATGACAGCCGAACTATCGGGAAGCGAAGCCTAACTTTGACACTTGTTTGGCGACTTTGGCCCGGCGGCTGCCGGATGACAGCCGAACTATCGGGAAGCGAAGCCTAGCTTTGGCACTTGTTTGGTGACTTTGGCCCGGCGGCTGCCAGATGACAGCCGAAGTATCGGGAAGCGAAGCCTAACTTTGGCACTTGTTTCGCGACTTTGGCCCTGCGGCTGCCAAATGACAGCCGAACTATCGGGAAGCGAAGCCTAACTTTGACACTTGTTTGGCGATTTTGGCCCGGCGGCTGCCAGATGACAGCCGAACTATCGGGAAGCGAAGCCTAACTGTGTCACTTGTTTGGCGACTTTGGCCCGGCGGCTGCCAGATGACAGCCGAACTATCGGGAAGCGAAGCCTAACTGTGTCACTTGTTTGGCGACTTTGGCCCGGCGGCTGCCAGATGACAGCCGAACTATCGGGAAGCGAAGCCTAACTGTGCCACTTGTTTGGCGACTTTGGCCCGGCGGCTGCCAGATGACAGCCGAACTATCGGGAAGCGAAGCCTAACTGTGTCACTTGTTTGGCGACTTTGGCCCGGCGGCTGCCAGATGACAGCCGAACTATCGGGAAGCGAAGCCTAACTGTGCCACTTGTTTGGCGACTTTGGCCCGGCGGCTGCCAGATGACAGCCGAACTATCGGGAAGCGAAGCCTAACTGTGTCACTTGTTTGGCGACTTTGGCCCGGCGGCTGCCAGATGACAGCCGAACTATCGGGAAGCGAAGCCTAACTGTGTCACTTGTTTGGCGTCTTTGGCTCGGCGGCTGCCAGATGACAGCCGAACTATCGGGAAGCGAAGCCTAACTCTGTCACTTGTTTGGCGACTTTGGCCCGGCGGCTGCCAGATGACAGCCGAACTATCGGGAAGCGAAGCCTAACTGTGTCACTTGTTTGGCGACTTTGGCTCGGCGGCTGCCAGATGACAGCCGAACTATCGGGAAGCGAAGCCTAACTGTGTCACTTGTTTGGCGACTTTGGCCCGGCGGCTGCCAGATGACAGCCGAACTATCGGGAAGCGAAGCCTAACTGTGTCACCTGTTTGGCGACTTTGGCCCGGCGGCTGCCAGATGACAGCCGAACTATCGGGAAGCGAAGCCTAACTGTGTCACTTGTTTGGCGACTCTGGCCCGGCGGCTGCCAGATGACAGCCGAACTATCGGGAAGCGAAGCCTAACTGTGTCACTTGTTTGGCGACTTTGGCCCGGCGGCTGCCAGATGACAGCCGAACTATCGGGAAGCGAAGCCTAACTGTGTCACTTGTTTGGCGACTTTGGCCCGGCGGCTGCCAGATGACAGCCGAACTATCGGGAAGCGAAGCCTAACTGTGTCACTTGTTTGGGGACTTTGGCCCGGCGGCTGCCAGATGACAGCCGAACTATCGGGAAGCGAAGCCTAACTGTGTCACTTGTTTGGCGACTTTGGCCCGGCGGCTGCCAGATGACAGCCGAACTATCGGGAAGCGAAGCCTAACTGTGTCACTTGTTTGGCGACTTTGGCCCGGCGGCTGCCAGATGACAGCCGAACTATCGGGAAGCGAAGCCTAACTGTGTCACTTGTTTGGCGACTTTGGCCCGGCGGCTGCCAGATGACAGCCGAACTATAGGGAAGCGAAGCCTAACTGAGTCACTTGTTTGGCGACTTTGGCCCGGCGGCTGCCAGATGACAGCCGAACTATCGGGAAGCGAAGCCTAACTGTGTCACTTGTTTGGCGACTTTGGCCCGGCGGCTGCCAGATGACAGCCGAACTATCGGGAAGCGAAGCCTAACTGTGTCACTTGTTTGGCGACTTTGGCCCGGCGGCTGCCAGATGACAGCCGAACTATCGGGAAGCGAAGCCTAACTGTGTCACTTGTTTGGCGACTTTGGCCCGGCGGCTGCCAGATGACAGCCGAACTATCGGGAAGCGAAGCCTAACTGTGTCACTTGTTTGGCGACTTTGGCCCGGCGGCTGCCAGATGACAGCCGAACTATCGGGAAGCGAAGCCTAACTCTGTCACTTGTTTGGCGACTTTGGCCCGGCGGCTGCCAGATGACAGCCGAACTATCGGGAAGCGAAGCCTAGCTTTGGCACTTGTTTGGTGACTGGCCCGGCGGCTGCCAGATGACAGCCGAAGTATCGGGAAGCGAAGCCTAACTTTGGCACTTGTTTCGCGACTTTGGCCCAGCGGCTGCCAAATGACAGCCGAACTATCGGGAAGCGAAGCCTAGCTTTGGCACTTGTTTGGCGACTTTGGCCCGGCGGCTGCCAGATGACAGCCGAACTATCGGGAAGCGAAGCCTAGCTTTGGCACTTGTTTGGCGACTTTGGCCCTGCGGCTGCCAAATGACAGCCGAACTATCGGGAAGCGAAGCCTAACTTTGACACTTGTTTGGCGACTTTGGCCCGGCGGCTGCCGGATGACAGCCGAACTATCGGGAAGCGAAGCCTAGCTTTGGCACTTGTTTGGTGACTTTGGCCCGGCGGCTGCCAGATGACAGCCGAAGTATCGGGAAGCGAAGCCTAACTTTGGCACTTGTTTCGCGACTTTGGCCCTGCGGCTGCCAAATGACAGCCGAACTATCGGGAAGCGAAGCCTAACTTTGACACTTGTTTGGCGATTTTGGCCCGGCGGCTGCCAGATGACAGCCGAACTATCGGGAAGCGAAGCCTAACTGTGTCACTTGTTTGGCGACTTTGGCCCGGCGGCTGCCAGATGACAGCCGAACTATCGGGAAGCGAAGCCTAACTGTGTCACTTGTTTGGCGACTTTGGCCCGGCGGCTGCCAGATGACAGCCGAACTATCGGGAAGCGAAGCCTAACTGTGCCACTTGTTTGGCGACTTTGGCCCGGCGGCTGCCAGATGACAGCCGAACTATCGGGAAGCGAAGCCTAACTGTGTCACTTGTTTGGCGACTTTGGCCCGGCGGCTGCCAGATGACAGCCGAACTATCGGGAAGCGAAGCCTAACTGTGTCACTTGTTTGGCGTCTTTGGCTCGGCGGCTGCCAGATGACAGCCGAACTATCGGGAAGCGAAGCCTAACTGTGTCACTTGTTTGGCGACTTTGGCCCGGCGGCTGCCAGATGACAGCCGAACTATCGGGAAGCGAAGCCTAACTGTGTAACTTGTTTGGCGACTTTGGCCCGGCGGCTGCCAGATGACAGCCGAACTATCGGGAAGCGAAGCCTAACTGTGTCACTTGTTTGGCGACTTTGGCCCGGCGGCTGCCAGATGACAGCCGAACTATCGGGAAGCGAAGCCTAACTGTGTCACTTGTTTGGCGACTTTGGCCCGGCGGCTGCCAGATGACAGCCGAACTATCGGGAAGCGAAGCCTAACTGTGTCACTTGTTTGGCGACTTTGGCTCGGCGGCTGCCAGATGACAGCCGAACTATCGGGAAGCGAAGCCTAACTGTGTCACTTGTTTGGCGACTTTGGCCCGGCGGCTGCCAGATGACGGCCGAACTATCGGGAAGCGAAGCCTAACTGTGTCACTTGTTTGGCGACTTTGGCCCGGCGGCTGCCAGATGACAGCCGAACTATCGGGAAGCGAAGCCTAACTGTGTCACTTGTTTGGCGACTTTGGCCCGGCGGCTGCCAGATGACAGCCGAACTATCGGGAAGCGAAGCCTAACTGTGTCACTTGTTTGGCGACTTTGGCCCGGCGGCTGCCAGATGACAGCCGAACTATCGGGAAGCGAAGCCTAACTGTGTCACTTGTTTGGCGACTTTGGCCCGGCGGCTGCCAGATGACAGCCGAACTATCGGGAAGCGAAGCCTAACTGTGTCACTTGTTTGGCGACTTTGGCCCGGCGGCTGCCAGATGACAGCCGAACTATCGGGAAGCGAAGCGTAACTGTGTCACTTGTTTGGCGACTTTGGCCCGGCGGCTGCCAGATGACAGCCGAACTATCGGGAAGCGAAGCCTAACTGAGTCACTTGTTTGGCGACTTTGGCTCGGCGGCTGCCAGATGACAGCCGAACTATCGGGAAGCGAAGCCTAACTGTGCCACTTGTTTGGCGACTTTGGCCCGGCGGCTGCCAGATGACAGCCGACCTATACGGAAGCGAAGCCTAACTGTGTCACTTGTTTGGCGACTTTGGCCCGGCGGCTGCCAGACGACAGCCGAACTATCGGGAAGCGAAGCCTAACTGTGTCACTTGTTTGGCGACTTTGGCCCGGCGGCTGCCAGATGACAGCCGAACTATCGGGAAGCGAAGCCTAACTGTGTCACTTGTTTGGCGACTTTGGCCCGGCGGCTGCCAGATGACAGCCGAACTATCGGAAATCGAAGCCTAACTTTGGCACTTGTTTCGCGACTTTGGCCCTGCGGCTGCCAAATGACAGCCGAACTATCGGGAAGCGAAGCCTAGCTTTGGCACTTGTTTGGCGACTTTGGCCCGGCGGCTGCCAGATGACAGCCGAACTATCGGGAAGCGAAGCCTAGCTTTGGCACTTGTGTGGCGACTTTGGCCCTGCGGCTGCCAAATGACAGCCGAACTATCGGGAAGCGAAGCCTAACTTTGACACTTGTTTGGCGACTTTGGCCCGGCGGCTGCCAGATGACAGCCGAACTATCGGGAAGCGAAGCCTAACTGTGTCACTTGTTTGGCGACTTTTGCCCGGCGGCTGCCAGATGACAGCCGAACTATCGGGAAGCGAAGCCTAACTGTGTCACTTGTTTGGCGACTTTGGCCCGGCGGCTGCCAGATGACAGCCGAACTATCGGGAAGCGAAGCCTAACTGTGTCACTTGTTTGGCGACTTTGGCCCGGCGGCTGCCAGATGACAGCCGAACTATCGGGAAGCGAAGCCTAACTGTGTCACTTGTTTGGCGACTTTGGCCCGGCGGCTGCCAGATGACAGCCGAACTATCGGGAAGCGAAGCCTAGCTTTGGCACTTGTTTGGTGACTTTGGCCCGGCGGCTGCCAGATGACAGCCGAAGTATCGGGAAGCGAAGCCTAACTTTGGCACTTGTTTCGCGACTTTGGCCCTGCGGCTGCCAAATGACAGCCGAACTATCGGGAAGCGAAGCCAAGCTTTGGCACTTGTTTGGCGATTTTGGCCCGGCGGCTGCCAGATGACAGCCGAACTATCGGGAAGCGAAGCCTAGCTTTGGCACTTGTTTGGCGACTTTGGCCCTGCGGCTGCCAAATGACAGCCGAACTATCGGGGAGCGAAGCCTAACTTTGACACTTGTTTGGCGACTTTGGCCCGGCGGCTGCCAGATGACAGCCGAACTATCGGGAAGCGAAGCCTAACTGTGTCACTTGTTTGGCGACTTTGGCCCGGCGGCTGCCAGATGACAGCCGAACTATCGGGAAGCGAAGCCTAACTGTGTCACTTGTTTGGCGACTTTGGCCCGGCGGCTGCCAGATGACAGCCGAACTATCGGGAAGCGAAGCCTAACTGTGTCACTTGTTTGGCGACTTTGGCCCGGCGGCTGCCAGATGACAGCCGAACTATCGGGAAGCGAAGTCTAACTGTGACACTTGTTTGGCGACTTTGGCCCGGCGGCTGCCAGATGACAGCCGAACTATCGGGAAGCGAAGCCTAACTGTGTCACTTGTTTGGCGACTTTGGCTCGGCGGCTGCCAGATGACAGGCGAACTATCGGGAAGCGAAGCCTAACTGTGTCACTTGTTTGGCGACTTTGGCCCGGCGGCTGCCAGATGACAGCCGAACTATCGGGAAGCGAAGCCTAACTGTGTCACTTGTTTGGCGACTTTGGCCCGGCGGCTGCCAGATGACAGCCGAACTATGGGGAAGCGAAGCCTAACTGTGTCACTTGTTTGGCGACTTTGGCCCGGCGGCTGCCAGATGACAGCCGAACTATCGGGAAGCGAAGCCTAACTGTGTCACTTGTTTGGCGACTTTGGCCCGGCGGCTGCCAGATGACAGCCGAACTATCGGGAAGCGAAGCCTAACTGTGTCACTTGTTTGGCGACTTTGGCCCGGCGGCTGCCAGATGACAGCCGAACTATCGGGAAGCGAAGCCTAGCTTTGGCACTTGTTTGGTGACTTTGGCCCGGCGGCTGCCAGATGACAGCCGAAGTATCGGGAAGCGAAGCCTAACTTTGGCACTTGTTTCGCGACTTTGGCCCTGCGGCTGCCAAATGACAGCCGAACTATCGGGAAGCGAAGCCAAGCTTTGGCACTTGTTTGGCGACTTTGGCCCGGCGGCTGCCAGATGACAGCCGAACTATCGGGAAGCGAAGCCTAGCTTTGGCACTTGTTTGGCGACTTTGGCCCTGCGGCTGCCAAATGACAGCCGAACTATCGGGAAGCGAAGCCTAACTTTGACACTTGTTTGGCGACTTTGGCCCGGCGGCTGCCAGATGACAGCCGAACTATCGGGAAGCGAAGCCTAACTGTGTCACTTGTTTGGCGACTTTGGCCCGGCGGCTGCCAGATGACAGCCGAACTATCGGGAAGCGAACCCTAACTGTGTCACTTGTTTGGCGACTTTGGCTCGGCGGCTGCCAGATGACAGCCGAACTATCGGGAAGCGAAGCCTAACTGTGTCACTTGTTTGGCGACTTTGGCCCGGCGGCTGCCAGATGACAGCCGAACTATCGGGAAGCGAAGCCTAACTGTGTCACTTGTTTGGCGACTTTGGCCCGGCGGCTGCCAGATGACAGCCGAACTATGGGGAAGCGAAGCCTAACTGTGTCACTTGTTTGGCGACTTTGGCCCGGCGGCTGCCAGATGACAGCCGAACTATCGGGAAGCGAAGCCTAACTGTGTCACTTGTTTGGCGACTTTGGCCCGGCGGCTGCCAGATGACAGCCGAACTATCGGGAAGCGAAGCCTAACTGTGTCACTTGTTTGGCGACTTTGGCCCGGCGGCTGCCAGATGACAGCCGAACTATGGGGAAGCGAAGCCTAACTGTGTCACTTGTTTGGCGACTTTGGCTCGGCGGCTGCCAGATGACAGCCGAACTATCGGGAAGCGAAGCCTAACTGTGTCACTTGTTTGGCGACTTTGGCCCGGCGGCTGCCAGATGACAGCCGAACTATCGGGAAGCGAAGCCTAACTGTGTCACTTGTTTGGCGACTTTGGCCCGGAGGCTGCCAGATGACAGCCGAACTATCGGGAATCGAAGCCTAACTGTGTCACTTGTTTGGCGACTTTGGCCCGGCGGCTGCCAGATGACAGCCGAACTATCGGGAACCGAAGCCTAACTGTGTCACTTGTTTGGCGACTTTGGCCCGGCGGCTGCCAGATGACAGCCGAACTATCGGGAAGCGAAGCCTAACTGTGTCACTTGTTTGGCGACTTTGGCCCGGCGGCTGCCAGATGACAGTCGAACTATCGGGAAGTGAAGCCTAACTGTGTCACTTGTTTGGCGACTTTGGCTCGGCGGCTGCAAGATGACAGCCGAACTATCGGGAAGCGAAGCCTAACTGTGTCACTCGTTTGGCGACTTTGGCCCGGCGGCTGCCAGATGAGAGCCGAACTATCGGGAAGCGAAGCATAACTGTGTCACTTGTTTGGCGACTTTGGCTCGGCGGCTGCCAGATGACAGCCGAACTATCGGGAAGCGAAGCCTAACTGTGTCACTTGCTTGGCGACTTTGGCCCGGCGGCTGCCAGATGACAGCCGAACTATCGGGAAGCGAAGCCTAACTGTGTCACTTGTTTGGCGACTTTGGCCCGGCGGCTGCCAGATGACAGCCGAACTATCGGGAAGCGAAGCCTAACTGTGTCACTTGTTTGGCGACTTTGGCCCGGCGGCTGCCAGATGACAGCCGAACTATCGGGAAGCGAAGCCTAACTGTGTCACTTGTTTGGCGACTTTGGCCCGGCGGCTGCCAGATGACAGCCGAAGTATCGGGAAGCGAAGCCTAACTTTGGCACTTGTTTCGCGACTTTGGCCCTGCGGCTGCCAAATGACAGCCGAACTATCGGGAAGCGAAGCCAAGCTTTGGCACTTGTTTGGCGACTTTGGCCCGGCGGCTGCCAGATGACAGCCGAACTATCGGGAAGCGAAGCCTAGCTTTGGCACTTGTTTGGCGACTTTGGCCCTGCGGCTGCCAAATGACAGCCGAACTATCGGGAAGCGAAGCCTAACTTTGACACTTGTTTGGCGACTTTGGCCCGGCGGCTGCCAGATGACAGCCGAACTATCGGGAAGCGAAGCCTAACTGTGTCACTTGTTTGGCGACTTTGGCCCGGCGGCTGCCAGATGACAGCCGAACTATCGGGAAGCGAAGCCTAACTGTGTCACTTGTTTGGCGACTTTGGCTCGGCGGCTGCCAGATGACAGCCGAACTATCGGGAAGCGAAGCCTAACTGTGTCACTTGTTTGGCGACTTTGGCCCGGCGGCTGCCAGATGACAGCCGAACTATCGGGAAGCGAAGCCTAACTGTGTCACTTGTTTGGCGACTTTGGCCCGGCGGCTGCCAGATGACAGCCGAACTATGGGGAAGCGAAGCCTAACTGTGTCACTTGTTTGGCGACTTTGGCCCGGCGGCTGCCAGATGACAGCCGAACTATCGGGAAGCGAAGCCTAACTGTGTCACTTGTTTGGCGACTTTGGCCCGGCGGCTGCCAGATGACAGCCGAACTATCGGGAAGCGAAGCCTAACTGTGTCACTTGTTTGGCGACTTTGGCCCGGCGGCTGCCAGATGACAGCCGAACTATGGGGAAGCGAAGCCTAACTGTGTCACTTGTTTGGCGACTTTGGCTCGGCGGCTGCCAGATGACAGCCGAACTATCGGGAAGCGAAGCCTAACTGTGTCACTTGTTTGGCGACTTTGGCCCGGCGGCTGCCAGATGACAGCCGAACTATCGGGAAGCGAAGCCTAACTGTGTCACTTGTTTGGCGACTTTGGCCCGGAGGCTGCCAGATGACAGCCGAACTATCGGGAATCGAAGCCTAACTGTGTCACTTGTTTGGCGACTTTGGCCCGGCGGCTGCCAGATGACAGCCGAACTATCGGGAACCGAAGCCTAACTGTGTCACTTGTTTGGCGACTTTGGCCCGGCGGCTGCCAGATGACAGCCGAACTATCGGGAAGCGAAGCCTAACTGTGTCACTTGTTTGGCGACTTTGGCCCGGCGGCTGCCAGATGACAGTCGAACTATCGGGAAGTGAAGCCTAACTGTGTCACTTGTTTGGCGACTTTGGCTCGGCGGCTGCAAGATGACAGCCGAACTATCGGGAAGCGAAGCCTAACTGTGTCACTCGTTTGGCGACTTTGGCCCGGCGGCTGCCAGATGAGAGCCGAACTATCGGGAAGCGAAGCATAACTGTGTCACTTGTTTGGCGACTTTGGCTCGGCGGCTGCCAGATGACAGCCGAACTATCGGGAAGCGAAGCCTAACTGTGTCACTTGCTTGGCGACTTTGGCCCGGCGGCTGCCAGATGACAGCCGAACTATCGGGAAGCGAAGCCTAACTGTGTCACTTGTTTGGCGACTTTGGCCCGGCGGCTGCCAGATGACAGCCGAACTATCGGGAAGCGAAGCCTAACTGTGTCACTTGTTTGGCGACTTTGGCCCGGCGGCTGCCAGATGACAGCCGAACTATCGGGAAGCGAAGCCTAACTGTGTCACTTGTTTGGCGACTTTGGCCCGGCGGCTGCCAGATGACAGCCGAAGTATCGGGAAGCGAAGCCTAACTTTGGCACTTGTTTCGCGACTTTGGCCCTGCGGCTGCCAAATGACAGCCGAACTATCGGGAAGCGAAGCCTAGCTTTGGCACTTGTTTGGCGACTTTGGCCCGGCGGCTGCCAGATGACAGCCGAACTATCGGGAAGCGAAGCCTAGCTTTGGCACTTGTGTGGCGACTTTGGCCCTGCGGCTGCCAAATGACAGCCGAACTATCGGGAAGCGAAGCCTAACTTTGACACTTGTTTGGCGACTTTGGCCCGGCGGCTGCCAGATGACAGCCGAACTATCGGGAAGCGAAGCCTAACTGTGTCACTTGTTTGGCGACTTTTGCCCGGCGGCTGCCAGATGACAGCCGAACTATCGGGAAGCGAAGCCTAACTGTGTCACTTGTTTGGCGACTTTGGCCCGGCGGCTGCCAGATGACAGCCGAACTATCGGGAAGCGAAGCCTAACTGTGTCACTTGTTTGGCGACTTTGGCCCGGCGGCTGCCAGATGACAGCCGAACTATCGGGAAGCGAAGCCTAACTGTGTCACTTGTTTGGCGACTTTGGCCCGGCGGCTGCCAGATGACAGCCGAACTATCGGGAAGCGAAGCCTAGCTTTGGCACTTGTTTGGTGACTTTGGCCCGGCGGCTGCCAGATGACAGCCGAAGTATCGGGAAGCGAAGCCTAACTTTGGCACTTGTTTCGCGATTTTGGCCCGGCGGCTGCCAGATGACAGCCGAACTATCGGGAAGCGAAGCCTAGCTTTGGCACTTGTTTGGCGACTTTGGCCCTGCGGCTGCCAAATGACAGCCGAACTATCGGGGAGCGAAGCCTAACTTTGACACTTGTTTGGCGACTTTGGCCCGGCGGCTGCCAGATGACAGCCGAACTATCGGGAAGCGAAGCCTAACTGTGTCACTTGTTTGGCGACTTTGGCCCGGCGGCTGCCAGATGACAGCCGAACTATCGGGAAGCGAAGCCTAACTGTGTCACTTGTTTGGCGACTTTGGCCCGGCGGCTGCCAGATGACAGCCGAACTATCGGGAAGCGAAGCCTAACTGTGTCACTTGTTTGGCGACTTTGGCTCGGCGGCTGCCAGATGACAGCCGAACTATCGGGAAGCGAAGCCTAACTGTGTCACTTGTTTGGCGACTTTGGCCCGGCGGCTGCCAGATGACAGCCGAACTATCGGGAAGCGAAGCCTAACTGTGTCACTTGTTTGGCGACTTTGGCCCGGCGGCTGCCAGATGACAGCCGAACTATGGGGAAGCGAAGCCTAACTGTGTCACTTGTTTGGCGACTTTGGCCCGGCGGCTGCCAGATGACAGCCGAACTATCGGGAAGCGAAGCCTAACTGTGTCACTTGTTTGGCGACTTTGGCCCGGCGGCTGCCAGATGACAGCCGAACTATCGGGAAGCGAAGCCTAACTGTGTCACTTGTTTGGCGACTTTGGCCCGGCGGCTGCCAGATGACAGCCGAACTATCGGGAAGCGAAGCCTAGCTTTGGCACTTGTTTGGTGACTTTGGCCCGGCGGCTGCCAGATGACAGCCGAAGTATCGGGAAGCGAAGCCTAACTTTGGCACTTGTTTCGCGACTTTGGCCCTGCGGCTGCCAAATGACAGCCGAACTATCGGGAAGCGAAGCCAAGCTTTGGCACTTGTTTGGCGACTTTGGCCCGGCGGCTGCCAGATGACAGCCGAACTATCGGGAAGCGAAGCCTAGCTTTGGCACTTGTTTGGCGACTTTGGCCCTGCGGCTGCCAAATGACAGCCGAACTATCGGGAAGCGAAGCCTAACTTTGACACTTGTTTGGCGACTTTGGCCCGGCGGCTGCCAGATGACAGCCGAACTATCGGGAAGCGAAGCCTAGCTTTGGCACTTGTTTGGCGACTTTGGCCCTGCGGCTGCCAAATGACAGCCGAACTATCGGGAAGCGAAGCCTAACTTTGACACTTGTTTGGCGACTTTGGCCCGGCGGCTGCCAGATGACAGCCGAACTATCGGGAAGCGAAGCCTAACTGTGTCACTTGTTTGGCGACTTTGGCCCGGCGGCTGCCAGATGACAGCCGAACTATCGGGAAGCGAAGCCTAACTGTGTCACTTGTTTGGCGACTTTGGCCCGGCGGCTGCCAGATGACAGCCGAACTATCGGGAAGCGAAGCCTAACTGTGTCACTTGTTTGGCGACTTTGGCCCGGCGGCTGCCAGATGACAGCCGAACTATCGGGAAGCGAAGCCTAACTGTGTCACTTGTTTGGCGACTTTGGCCCGGCGGCTGCCAGATGACAGCCGAACTATCGGGAAGCGAAGCCTAACTGTGTCACTTGTTTGGCGACTTTGGCCCGGCGGCTGCCAGATGACAGCCGAACTATCGGGAAGCGAAGCCTAACTGTGTCACTTGTTTGGCGACTTTGGCCCGGCGGCTGCCAGATGACAGCCGAACTATCGGGAAGCGAAGCCTAGCTTTGGCACTTGTTTGGTGACTTTGGCCCGGCGGCTGCCAGATGACAGCCGAAGTATCGGGAAGCGAAGCCTAACTTTGGCACTTGTTTCGCGACTTTGGCCCTGCGGCTGCCAAATGACAGCCGAACTATCGGGAAGCGAAGCCAAGCTTTGGCACTTGTTTGGCGATTTTGGCCCGGCGGCTGCCAGATGACAGCCGAACTATCGGGAAGCGAAGCCTAGCTTTGGCACTTGTTTGGCGACTTTGGCCCTGCGGCTGCCAAATGACAGCCGAACTATCGGGGAGCGAAGCCTAACTTTGACACTTGTTTGGCGACTTTGGCCCGGCGGCTGCCAGATGACAGCCGAACTATCGGGAAGCGAAGCCTAACTGTGTCACTTGTTTGGCGACTTTGGCCCGGCGGCTGCCAGATGACAGCCGAACTATCGGGAAGCGAAGCCTAACTGTGTCACTTGTTTGGCGACTTTGGCCCGGCGGCTGCCAGATGACAGCCGAACTATCGGGAAGCGAAGCCTAACTGTGTCACTTGTTTGGCGACTTTGGCCCGCGGCTGCCAGATGACAGCCGAACTATCGGGAAGCGAAGTCTAACTGTGACACTTGTTTGGCGACTTTGGCCCGGCGGCTGCCAGATGACAGCCGAACTATCGGGAAGCGAAGCCTAACTGTGTCACTTGTTTGGCGACTTTGGCTCGGCGGCTGCCAGATGACAGCCGAACTATCGGGAAGCGAAGCCTAACTGTGTCACTTGTTTGGCGACTTTGGCCCGGCGGCTGCCAGATGACAGCCGAACTATCGGGAAGCGAAGCCTAACTGTGTCACTTGTTTGGCGACTTTGGCCCGGCGGCTGCCAGATGACAGCCGAACTATGGGGAAGCGAAGCCTAACTGTGTCACTTGTTTGGCGACTTTGGCCCGGCGGCTGCCAGATGACAGCCGAACTATCGGGAAGCGAAGCCTAACTGTGTCACTTGTTTGGCGACTTTGGCCCGGCGGCTGCCAGATGACAGCCGAACTATCGGGAAGCGAAGCCTAACTGTGTCACTTGTTTGGCGACTTTGGCCCGGCGGCTGCCAGATGACAGCCGAACTATCGGGAAGCGAAGCCTAGCTTTGGCACTTGTTTGGTGACTTTGGCCCGGCGGCTGCCAGATGACAGCCGAAGTATCGGGAAGCGAAGCCTAACTTTGGCACTTGTTTCGCGACTTTGGCCCTGCGGCTGCCAAATGACAGCCGAACTATCGGGAAGCGAAGCCAAGCTTTGGCACTTGTTTGGCGACTTTGGCCCGGCGGCTGCCAGATGACAGCCGAACTAACGGGAAGCGAAGCCTAGCTTTGGCACTTGTTTGGCGACTTTGGCCCTGCGGCTGCCAAATGACAGCCGAACTATCGGGAAGCGAAGCCTAACTTTGACACTTGTTTGGCGACTTTGGCCCGGCGGCTGCCAGATGACAGCCGAACTATCGGGAAGCGAAGCCTAACTGTGTCACTTGTTTGGCGACTTTGGCCCGGCGGCTGCCAGATGACAGCCGAACTATCGGGAAGCGAAGCCTAACTGTGTCACTTGTTTGGCGACTTTGGCCCGGCGGCTGCCAGATGACAGCCGAACTATCGGGAAGCGAAGCCTAACTGTGTCACTTGTTTGGCGACTTTGGCCCGGCGGCTGCCAGATGACAGCCGAACTATCGGGAAGCGAAGCCTAACTGTGTCACTTGTTTGGCGACTTTGGCCCGGCGGCTGCCAGATGACAGCCGAACAATCGGGAAGCGAAGCCTAGCTTTGGCACTTGTTTGGTGACTTTGGCCCGGCGGCTGCCAGATGACAGCCGAAGTATCGGGAAGCGAAGCCTAACTTTGGCACTTGTTTCGCGACTTTGGCCCTGCGGCTGCCAAATGACAGCCGTACTATCGGGAAGCGAAGCCTAGCTTTGGCACTTGTTTGGTGACTTTGGCCCGGCGGCTGCCAGATGACAGCCGAACTATCGGGAAGCGAAGCCTAGCTTTGGCACTTGTTTGGCGACTTTGGCCCTGCGGCTGCCAAATGACAGCCGAACTATCGGGAAGCGAAGCCTAACTTTGACACTTGTTTGGCGACTTTGGCCCGGCGGCTGCCAGATGACAGCCGAACTATCGGGAAGCGAAGCCTAACTGTGTCACTTGTTTGGCGACTTTGGCCCGGCGGCTGCCAGATGACAGCCGAACTATCGGGAAGCGAAGCCTAACTGTGTCACTTGTTTGGCGACTTTGGCCCGGCGGCTGCCAGATGACAGCCGAACTATCGGGAAGCGAAGCCTGACTGTGTCACATGTTTGGCGACTTTGGCCCGGCGGCTGCCAGATGACAGCCGAACTATCGGGAAGCGAAGTCTAACTGTGTCACTTGTTTGGCGACTTTGGCCCGGCGGCTGCCAGATGACAGCCGAACTATCGGGAAGCGAAGCCTAACTGTGTCACTGTTTGGCGACTTTGGCTCGGCGGCTGCCAGGTGACAGCCGAACTATCGGGAAGCGAAGCCTAACTGTGTCACTTGTTTGGCGACTTTGGCCCGGCGGCTGACAGATGACAGCCGAACTATCGGGAAGCGAAGCCTAACTGTGTCACTTGTTTGGCGACTTTGGCCCGGCGGCTGCCAGATGACAGCCGAACTATCGGGAAGCGAAGCCTAACTGTGTCACTTGTTTGGCGACTTTGGCCCGGCGGCTGCCAGATGACAGCCGAACTATCGGGAAGGGAAGCCTAACTGTGTCACTTGTTTGGCGACTTTGGCCCGGCGGCTGCCAGATGACAGCCGAACTATCGGGAAGCGAAGCCTAACTGTGTCACTTGTTTGGCGACTTTGGCTCGGCGGCTGCCAGGTGACAGCCGAACTATCGGGAAGCGAAGCCTAACTGTGTCACTTGTTTGGCGACTTTGGCCCGGCGGCTGCCAGATGACAGCCGAACTATCGGGAAGCGAAGCCTAACTGTGTCACTTGTTTGGCGACTTTGGCCCGGCGGCTGCCAGATGACAGCCGAACTATCGGGAAGCGAAGCCTAACTGTGTCACTTGTTTGGCGACTTTGGCCCGGCGGCTGCCAGATGACAGCCGAACTATCGGGAAGCGAAGCCTAACTGTGTCACTTGTTTGGCGACTTTGGCCCGGCGGCTGCCAGATGACAGCCGAACTATCGGGAAGCGAAGCCTAACTGTGTCACTTGTTTGGCGACTCTGGCCCGGCGGCTGCCAGATGACAGCCGAACTATCGGGAAGCGAAGCCTAACTGTGTCACTTGTTTGGCGACTTTGGCACGGCGGCTGCCAGATGACAGCCGAACTATCGGGAAGCGAAGCCTAACTGTGTCACTTGTTTGGCGACTTTGGCCCGGCGGCTGCCAGATGACAGCCGAACTATCGGGAAGCGAAGCCAAGCTTTGGCACTTGTTTGGTGACTTTGGCCCGGCGGCTGCCAGATGACAGCCGAAGTATCGGGAAGCGAAGCCTAACTTCAGCACTTGTTTCGTGACTTTGGCCCTGCGGCTGCCAAATGACAGCCGAACTATCGGGAAGCGAAGCCTAACTTTGACACTTGTTTGGCGACTTTGGCCCGGCGGCTGCCAGATGACAGCCGAACTATCGGGAAGCGAAGCCTAACTGTGTCACTTGTTTGGCGACTTTGGCCCGGCGGCTGCCAGATGACAGCCGAATTATCGGGAAGCGAAGCCTAACTGTGTCACTTGTTTGGCGACTTTGGCCCGGCGGCTGCCAGATGACAGCCGAACTATCGATAAGCGAAGCCTAACTGTGTCACTTGTTTGGCGACTTTGGCCCGGCGGCTGCCAGATGACAGCCGAACTATCGGGAAGCGAACTCTAACTGTGTCACTTGTTTGGCGACTTTGGCCCGGCGGCTGCCAGATGACAGCCGAACTATCGGGAAGCGAAGCCTAACTGTGTCACTTGTTTGGCGACTTTGGCTCGGCGGCTGCCAGATGACAGCCGAACTATCGGGAAGCGAAGCCTAGCTTTGGCACTTGTTTGGCGACTTTAGCCCTGCGGCTGCCAAATGATAGCCGAACTATCGGGAAGCGAAGCCTAACTTTGACACTTGTTTGGCGACTTTGGCCCGGCGGCTGCCAGATGACAGCCGAACTATCGGGAAGCGAAGCCTAACTGTGTCACTTGTTTGGCGACTTTGGCCCGGCGGCTGCCAGATGACAGCCGAACTATCGGGAAGCGAAGCCTAACTGTGTCACTTGTTTGGCGACTTTGGCCCGGCGGCTGCCAGATGACAGCCAAACTATCGGGAAGCGAAGCCTAACTGTGTCACTTGTTTGGCGACTTTGGCCCGGCGGCTGCCAGATGACAGCCGAACTATCGGGAAGCGAAGCCTAACTGTGTCACTTGTTTGGCGACTCTGGCCCGGCGGCTGCCAGATGACAGCCGAACTATCGGGAAGCGAAGCCTAACTGTGTCACTTGTTTGGCGACTTTGGCACGGCGGCTGCCAGATGACAGCCGAACTATCGGGAAGCAAAGCATAACTGTGTCACTTGTTTGGCGACTTTGGCCCGGCGGCTGCCAGATGACAGCCGAACTATCGGGAAGCGAAGCCTAGCTTTGGCACTTGTTTGGTGACTTTGGCCCGGCGGCTGCCAGATGACAGCCGAAGTATCGGGAAGCGAAGCCTAACTTTGGCACTTGTTTCGCGACTTTGGCCCTGCGGCTGCCAAATGACAGCCGAACTATCGGGAAGCGAAGCCTAACTTTGACACTTGTTTGGCGACTTTGGCCCGGCGGCTGCCAGATGACAGCCGAACTATCGGGAAGCGAAGCCTAACTGTGTCACTTGTTTGGCGACTTTGGCCCGGCGGCTGCCAGATGACAGCCGAATTATCGGGAAGCGAAGCCTAACTGTGTCACTTGTTTGGCGACTTTGGCCCGGCGGCTGCCAGATGACAGCCGAACTATCGGGAAGCGAAGTCTAACTGTGTCACTTGTTTGGCGACTTTGGCCCGGCGGCTGCCAGATGACAGCCGAACTATCGGGAAGCGAAGCCTAACTGTGTCACTTGTTTGGCGACTTTGGCCCGGCGGCTGCCAGATGACAGCCGAACTATCGGGAAGCGAAGCCTAACTGTGTCACTAGTTTGGCGACTTTGGCTCGGCGGCTGCCAGATGACAGCCGAACTATCGGGAAGCGAAGCCTAGCTTTGGCACTTGTTTGGCGACTTTGGCCCTGCGGCTGCCAAATGATAGCCGAACTATCGGGAAGCGAAGCCTAACTTTGACACTTGTTTGGCGACTTCGGCCCGGCGGCTGCCAGATGACAGCCGAACTATCGGGAAGCGAAGCCTAACTGTGTCACTTGTTTGGCGACTTTGGCCCGGCGGCTGCCAGATGACAGCCGAACTATCGGGAAGCGAAGCCTAACTGTGTCACTTGTTTGGCGACTTTGGCCCGGCGGCTGCCAGATGACAGCCGAACTATCGGGAAGCGAAGCCTAACTGTGTCACTTGTTTGGCGACTCTGGCCCGGCGGCTGCCAGATGACAGCCGAACTATCGGGAAGCGAAGCCTAACTGTGTCACTTGTTTGGCGACTTTGGCCCGGCGGCTGCCAGATGACAGCCGAACTATGGGGAAGCGAAGCCTAACTGTGTCACTTGTTTGGCGACTTTGGCCCGGCGGCTGCCAGATGACAGCCGAACTATCGGGAAGCGAAGCCTAACTGTGTCACTTGTTTGGCGACTTTGGCCCGGCGGCTGCCAGATGACAGCCGAACTATCGGGAAGCGAAGCCTAACTGTGTCACTTGTTTGGCGACTTTGGCCCGGCGGCTGCCAGATGACAGCCGAACTATCGGGAAGCGAAGCCTAGCTTTGGCACTTGTTTGGTGACTTTGGCCCGGCGGCTGCCAGATGACAGCCGAAGTATCGGGAAGCGAAGCCTAACTTTGGCACTTGTTTCGCGACTTTGGCCCTGCGGCTGCCAAATGACAGCCGAACTATCGGGAAGCGAAGCCAAGCTTTGGCACTTGTTTGGCGACTTTGGCCCGGCGGCTGCCAGATGACAGCCGAACTATCGGGAAGCGAAGCCTAGCTTTGGCACTTGTTTGGCGACTTTGGCCCTGCGGCTGCCAAATGACAGCCGAACTATCGGGAAGCGAAGCCTAACTTTGACACTTGTTTGGCGACTTTGGCCCGGCGGCTGCCAGATGACAGCCGAACTATCGGGAAGCGAAGCCTAACTGTGTCACTTGTTTGGCGACTTTGGCCCGGCGGCTGCCAGATGACAGCCGAACTATCGGGAAGCGAAGCCTAACTGTGTCACTTGTTTGGCGACTTTGGCCCGGCGGCTGCCAGATGACAGCCGAACTATCGGGAAGCGAAGCCTAACTGTGTCACTTGTTTGGCGACTTTGGCCCGGCGGCTGCCAGATGACAGCCGAACTATCGGGAAGCGAAGCCTAACTGTGTCACTTGTTTTTCGACTTTGGCCCGGCGGCTGCCAGATGACTGCCGAACAATCGGGAAGCGAAGCCTAGCTTTGGCACTTGTTTGGTGACTTTGGCCCGGCGGCTGCCAGATGACAGCCGAAGTATCGGGAAGCGAAGCCTAACTTTGGCACTTGTTTCGCGACTTTGGCCCTGCGGCTGCCAAATGACAGCCGTACTATCGGGAAGCGAAGCCAAGCTTTGGCACTTGTTTGGTGACTTTGGCCCGGCGGCTGCCAGATGACAGCCGAACTATCGGGAAGCGAAGCCTAGCTTTGGCACTTGTTTGGCGACTTTGGCCCTACGGCTGCCAAATGACAGCCGAACTATCGGGAAGCGAAGCCTAACTTTGACACTTGTTTGGCGACTTTGGCCCGGCGGCTGCCAGATGACAGCCGAACTATCGGGAAGCGAAGCCTAACTGTGTCACTTGTTTGGCGACTTTGGCCCGGCGGCTGCCAGATGACAGCCGAACTATCGGGAAGCGAAGCCTAACTGTGTCACTTGTTTGGCGACTTTGGCCCGGCGGCTGCCAGATGACAGCCGAACTATCGGGAAGCGAAGCCTGACTGTGTCACATGTTTGGCGACTTTGGCCCGGCGGCTGCCAGATGACAGCCGAACTATCGGGAAGCGAAGTCTAACTGTGTCACTTGTTTGGCGACTTTGGCCCGGCGGCTGCCAGATGACAGCCGAACTATCGGGAAGCGAAGCCTAACTGTGTCACTGTTTGGCGACTTTGGCTCGGCGGCTGCCAGGTGACAGCCGAACTATCGGGAAGCGAAGCCTAACTGTGTCACTTGTTTGGCGACTTTGGCCCGGCGGCTGACAGATGACAGCCGAACTATCGGGAAGCGAAGCCTAACTGTGTCACTTGTTTGGCGACTTTGGCCCGGCGGCTGCCAGATGACAGCCGAACTATCGGGAAGCGAAGCCTAACTGTGTCACTTGTTTGGCGACTTTGGCCCGGCGGCTGCCAGATGACAGCCGAACTATCGGGAAGGGAAGCCTAACTGTGTCACTTGTTTGGCGACTTTGGCCCGGCGGCTGCCAGATGACAGCCGAACTATCGGGAAGCGAAGCCTAACTGTGTCACTTGTTTGGCGACTTTGGCTCGGCGGCTGCCAGGTGACAGCCGAACTATCGGGAAGCGAAGCCTAACTGTGTCACTTGTTTGGCGACTTTGGCCCGGCGGCTGCCAGATGACAGCCGAACTATCGGGAAGCGAAGCCTAACTGTGTCACTTGTTTGGCGACTTTGGCCCGGCGGCTGCCAGATGACAGCCGAACTATCGGGAAGCGAAGCCTAACTGTGTCACTTGTTTGGCGACTTTGGCCCGGCGGCTGCCAGATGACAGCCGAACTATCGGGAAGCGAAGCCTAACTGTGTCACTTGTTTGGCGACTTTGGCCCGGCGGCTGCCAGATGACAGCCGAACTATCGGGAAGCGAAGCCTAACTGTGTCACTTGTTTGGCGACTCTGGCCCGGCGGCTGCCAGATGACAGCCGAACTATCGGGAAGCGAAGCCTAACTGTGTCACTTGTTTGGCGACTTTGGCACGGCGGCTGCCAGATGACAGCCGAACTATCGGGAAGCGAAGCCTAACTGTGTCACTTGTTTGGCGACTTTGGCCCGGCGGCTGCCAGATGACAGCCGAACTATCGGGAAGCGAAGCCTAGCTTTGGCACTTGTTTGGTGACTTTGGCCCGGCGGCTGCCAGATGACAGCCGAAGTATCGGGAAGCGAAGCCTAACTTCAGCACTTGTTTCGCGACTTTGGCCCTGCGGCTGCCAAATGACAGCCGAACTATCGGGAAGCGAAGCCTAACTTTGACACTTGTTTGGCGACTTTGGCCCGGCGGCTGCCAGATGACAGCCGAACTATCGGGAAGCGAAGCCTAACTGTGTCACTTGTTTGGCGACTTTGGCCCGGCGGCTGCCAGATGACAGCCGAATTATCGGGAAGCGAAGCCTAACTGTGTCACTTGTTTGGCGACCTTGGCCCGGCGGCTGCCAGATGACAGCCGAACTATCGATAAGCGAAGCCTAACTGTGTCACTTGTTTGGCGACTTTGGCCCGGCGGCTGCCAGATGACAGCCGAACTATCGGGAAGCGAACCCTAACTGTGTCACTTGTTTGGCGACTTTGGCCCGGCGGCTGCCAGATGACAGCCGAACTATCGGGAAGCGAAGCCTAACTGTGTCACTTGTTTGGCGACTTTGGCTCGGCGGCTGCCAGATGACAGCCGAACTATCGGGAAGCGAAGCCTAGCTTTGGCACTTGTTTGGCGACTTTAGCCCTGCGGCTGCCAAATGATAGCCGAACTATCGGGAAGCGAAGCCTAACTTTGACACTTGTTTGGCGACTTTGGCCCGGCGGCTGCCAGATGACAGCCGAACTATCGGGAAGCGAAGCCTAACTGTGTCACTTGTTTGGCGACTTTGGCCCGGCGGCTGCCAGATGACAGCCGAACTATCGGGAAGCGAAGCCTAACTGTGTCACTTGTTTGGCGACTTTGGCCCGGCGGCTGCCAGATGACAGCCGAACTATCGGGAAGCGAAGCCTAACTGTGTCACTTGTTTGGCGACTTTGGCCCGGCGGCTGCCAGATGACAGCCGAACTATCGGGAAGCGAAGCCTAACTGTGTCACTTGTTTGGCGACTTTGGCCCGGCGGCTGCCAGATGACAGCCGAACTATCGGGAAGCGAAGCCTAACTGTGTCACTTGTTTGGCGACTTTGGCCCGGCGGCTGCCAGATGACAGCCGAACTATCGGGAAGCGAAGCCTAACTGTGTCACTTGTTTGGCGACTTTGGCCCGGCGGCTGCCAGATGACAGCCGAACTATCGGGAAGCGAAGCCTAGCTTTGGCACTTGTTTGGTGACTTTGGCCCGGCGGCTGCCAGATGACAGCCGAAGTATCGGGAAGCGAAGCCTAACTTTGGCACTTGTTTCGCGACTTTGGCCCTGCGGCTGCCAAATGACAGCCGAACTATCGGGAAGCGAAGCCAAGCTTTGGCACTTGTTTGGCGATTTTGGCCCGGCGGCTGCCAGATGACAGCCGAACTATCGGGAAGCGAAGCCTAGCTTTGGCACTTGTTTGGCGACTTTGGCCCTGCGGCTGCCAAATGACAGCCGAACTATCGGGGAGCGAAGCCTAACTTTGAGACTTGTTTGGCGACTTTGGCCCGGCGGCTGCCAGATGACAGCCGAACTATCGGGAAGCGAAGCCTAACTGTGTCACTTGTTTGGCGACTTTGGCCCGGCGGCTGCCAGATGACAGCCGAACTATCGGGAAGCGAAGCCTAACTGTGTCACTTGTTTGGCGACTTTGGCCCGGCGGCTGCCAGATGACAGCCGAACTATCGGGAAGCGAAGCCT
Source organism: Ixodes scapularis (assembly GCF_016920785.2). Taxonomy (NCBI): domain Eukaryota; kingdom Metazoa; phylum Arthropoda; class Arachnida; order Ixodida; family Ixodidae; genus Ixodes; species Ixodes scapularis. Next base: position 156,847,570 of record NW_024609868.1, on the reverse strand, counting down.
AACTGTGTCACTTGTTTGGCGACTTTGGCCCGGCGGCTGCCAGATGACAGCCGAACTATCGGGAAGCGAAGTCTAACTGTGACACTTGTTTGGCGACTTTGGCCCGGCGGCTGCCAGATGACAGCCGAACTATCGGGAAGCGAAGCCTAACTGTGTCACTTGTTTGGCGACTTTGGCTCGGCGGCTGCCAGATGACAGCCGAACTATCGGGAAGCGAAGCCTAACTGTGTCACTTGTTTGGCGACTTTGGCCCGGCGGCTGCCAGATGACAGCCGAACTATCGGGAAGCGAAGCCTAACTGTGTCACTTGTTTGGCGACTTTGGCCCGGCGGCTGCCAGATGACAGCCGAACTATGGGGAAGCGAAGCCTAACTGTGTCACTTGTTTGGCGACTTTGGCCCGGCGGCTGCCAGATGACAGCCGAACTATCGGGAAGCGAAGCCTAACTGTGTCACTTGTTTGGCGACTTTGGCCCGGCGGCTGCCAGATGACAGCCGAACTATCGGGAAGCGAAGCCTAACTGTGTCACTTGTTTGGCGACTTTGGCCCGGCGGCTGCCAGATGACAGCCGAACTATCGGGAAGCGAAGCCTAGCTTTGGCACTTGTTTGGTGACTTTGGCCCGGCGGCTGCCAGATGACAGCCGAAGTATCGGGAAGCGAAGCCTAACTTTGGCACTTGTTTCGCGACTTTGGCCCTGCGGCTGCCAAATGACAGCCGAACTATCGGGAAGCGAAGCCAAGCTTTGGCACTTGTTTGGCGACTTTGGCCCGGCGGCTGCCAGATGACAGCCGAACTAACGGGAAGCGAAGCCTAGCTTTGGCACTTGTTTGGCGACTTTGGCCCTGCGGCTGCCAAATGACAGCCGAACTATCGGGAAGCGAAGCCTAACTTTGACACTTGTTTGGCGACTTTGGCCCGGCGGCTGCCAGATGACAGCCGAACTATCGGGAAGCGAAGCCTAACTGTGTCACTTGTTTGGCGACTTTGGCCCGGCGGCTGCCAGATGACAGCCGAACTATCGGGAAGCGAAGCCTAACTGTGTCACTTGTTTGGCGACTTTGGCCCGGCGGCTGCCAGATGACAGCCGAACTATCGGGAAGCGAAGCCTAACTGTGTCACTTGTATGGCGACTTTGGCCCGGCGGCTGCCAGATGACAGCCGAACTATCGGGAAGCGAAGCCTAACTGTGTCACTTGTTTGGCGACTTTGGCCCGGCGGCTGCCAGATGACAGCCGAACAATCGGGAAGCGAAGCCTAGCTTTGGCACTTGTTTGGTGACTTTGGCCCGGCGGCTGCCAGATGACAGCCGAAGTATCGGGAAGCGAAGCCTAACTTTGGCACTTGTTTCGCGACTTTGGCCCTGCGGCTGCCAAATGACAGCCGTACTATCGGGAAGCGAAGCCTAGCTTTGGCACTTGTTTGGTGACTTTGGCCCGGCGGCTGCCAGATGACAGCCGAACTATCGGGAAGCGAAGCCTAGCTTTGGCACTTGTTTGGCGACTTTGGCCCTGCGGCTGCCAAATGACAGCCGAACTATCGGGAAGCGAAGCCTAACTTTGACACTTGTTTGGCGACTTTGGCCCGGCGGCTGCCAGATGACAGCCGAACTATCGGGAAGCGAAGCCTAACTGTGTCACTTGTTTGGCGACTTTGGCCCGGCGGCTGCCAGATGACAGCCGAACTATCGGGAAGCGAAGCCTAACTGTGTCACTTGTTTGGCGACTTTGGCCCGGCGGCTGCCAGATGACAGCCGAACTATCGGGAAGCGAAGCCTGACTGTGTCACATGTTTGGCGACTTTGGCCCGGCGGCTGCCAGATGACAGCCGAACTATCGGGAAGCGAAGTCTAACTGTGTCACTTGTTTGGCGACTTTGGCCCGGCGGCTGCCAGATGACAGCCGAACTATCGGGAAGCGAAGCCTAACTGTGTCACTGTTTGGCGACTTTGGCTCGGCGGCTGCCAGGTGACAGCCGAACTATCGGGAAGCGAAGCCTAACTGTGTCACTTGTTTGGCGACTTTGGCCCGGCGGCTGACAGATGACAGCCGAACTATCGGGAAGCGAAGCCTAACTGTGTCACTTGTTTGGCGACTTTGGCCCGGCGGCTGCCAGATGACAGCCGAACTATCGGGAAGCGAAGCCTAACTGTGTCACTTGTTTGGCGACTTTGGCCCGGCGGCTGCCAGATGACAGCCGAACTATCGGGAAGGGAAGCCTAACTGTGTCACTTGTTTGGCGACTTTGGCCCGGCGGCTGCCAGATGACAGCCGAACTATCGGGAAGCGAAGCCTAACTGTGTCACTTGTTTGGCGACTTTGGCCCGGCGGCTGCCAGATGACAGCCGAACTATCGGGAAGCGAAGCCTAACTGTGTCACTTGTTTGGCGACTTTGGCCCGGCGGCTGCCAGATGACAGCCGAACTATCGGGAAGCGAAGCCTAACTGTGTCACTTGTTTGGCGACTTTGGCCCGGCGGCTGCCAGATGACAGCCGAACTATCGGGAAGCGAAGCCTAACTGTGTCACTTGTTTGGCGACTTTGGCCCGGCGGCTGCCAGATGACAGCCGAACTATCGGGAAGCGAAGCCTAACTGTGTCACTTGTTTGGCGACTCTGGCCCGGCGGCTGCCAGATGACAGCCGAACTATCGGGAAGCGAAGCCTAACTGTGTCACTTGTTTGGCGACTTTGGCACGGCGGCTGCCAGATGACAGCCGAACTATCGGGAAGCGAAGCCTAACTGTGTCACTTGTTTGGCGACTTTGGCCCGGCGGCTGCCAGATGACAGCCGAACTATCGGGAAGCGAAGCCTAGCTTTGGCACTTGTTTGGTGACTTTGGCCCGGCGGCTGCCAGATGACAGCCGAAGTATCGGGAAGCGAAGCCTAACTTCAGCACTTGTTTCGTGACTTTGGCCCTGCGGCTGCCAAATGACAGCCGAACTATCGGGAAGCGAAGCCTAACTTTGACACTTGTTTGGCGACTTTGGCCCGGCGGCTGCCAGATGACAGCCGAACTATCGGGAAGCGAAGCCTAACTGTGTCACTTGTTTGGCGACTTTGGCCCGGCGGCTGCCAGATGACAGCCGAATTATCGGGAAGCGAAGCCTAACTGTGTCACTTGTTTGGCGACTTTGGCCCGGCGGCTGCCAGATGACAGCCGAACTATCGATAAGCGAAGCCTAACTGTGTCACTTGTTTGGCGACTTTGGCCCGGCGGCTGCCAGATGACAGCCGAACTATCGGGAAGCGAACTCTAACTGTGTCACTTGTTTGGCGACTTTGGCCCGGCGGCTGCCAGATGACAGCCGAACTATCGGGAAGCGAAGCCTAACTGTGTCACTTGTTTGGCGACTTTGGCTCGGCGGCTGCCAGATGACAGCCGAACTATCGGGAAGCGAAGCCTAGCTTTGGCACTTGTTTGGCGACTTTAGCCCTGCGGCTGCCAAATGATAGCCGAACTATCGGGAAGCGAAGCCTAACTTTGACACTTGTTTGGCGACTTTGGCCCGGCGGCTGCCAGATGACAGCCGAACTATCGGGAAGCGAAGCCTAACTGTGTCACTTGTTTGGCGACTTTGGCCCGGCGGCTGCCAGATGACAGCCGAACTATCGGGAAGCGAAGCCTAACTGTGTCACTTGTTTGGCGACTTTGGCCCGGCGGCTGCCAGATGACAGCCAAACTATCGGGAAGCGAAGCCTAACTGTGTCACTTGTTTGGCGACTTTGGCCCGGCGGCTGCCAGATGACAGCCGAACTATCGGGAAGCGAAGCCTAACTGTGTCACTTGTTTGGCGACTCTGGCCCGGCGGCTGCCAGATGACAGCCGAACTATCGGGAAGCGAAGCCTAACTGTGTCACTTGTTTGGCGACTTTGGCACGGCGGCTGCCAGATGACAGCCGAACTATCGGGAAGCAAAGCATAACTGTGTCACTTGTTTGGCGACTTTGGCCCGGCGGCTGCCAGATGACAGCCGAACTATCGGGAAGCGAAGCCTAGCTTTGGCACTTGTTTGGTGACTTTGGCCCGGCGGCTGCCAGATGACAGCCGAACTATCGGGAAGCGAAGCCTAACTGTGTCACTTGTTTGGCGACTTTGGCCCGGCGGCTGCCAGATGACAGCCGAACTATCGGGAAGCGAAGCCTGACTGTGTCACATGTTTGGCGACTTTGGCCCGGCGGCTGCCAGATGACAGCCGAACTATCGGGAAGCGAAGTCTAACTGTGTCACTTGTTTGGCGACTTTGGCCCGGCGGCTGCCAGATGACAGCCGAACTATCGGGAAGCGAAGCCTAACTGTGTCACTGTTTGGCGACTTTGGCTCGGCGGCTGCCAGGTGACAGCCGAACTATCGGGAAGCGAAGCCTAACTGTGTCACTTGTTTGGCGACTTTGGCCCGGCGGCTGACAGATGACAGCCGAACTATCGGGAAGCGAAGCCTAACTGTGTCACTTGTTTGGCGACTTTGGCCCGGCGGCTGCCAGATGACAGCCGAACTATCGGGAAGCGAAGCCTAACTGTGTCACTTGTTTGGCGACTTTGGCCCGGCGGCTGCCAGATGACAGCCGAACTATCGGGAAGGGAAGCCTAACTGTGTCACTTGTTTGGCGACTTTGGCCCGGCGGCTGCCAGATGACAGCCGAACTATCGGGAAGCGAAGCCTAACTGTGTCACTTGTTTGGCGACTTTGGCCCGGCGGCTGCCAGATGACAGCCGAACTATCGGGAAGCGAAGCCTAACTGTGTCACTTGTTTGGCGACTTTGGCCCGGCGGCTGCCAGATGACAGCCGAACTATCGGGAAGCGAAGCCTAACTGTGTCACTTGTTTGGCGACTTTGGCCCGGCGGCTGCCAGATGACAGCCGAACTATCGGGAAGCGAAGCCTAACTGTGTCACTTGTTTGGCGACTTTGGCCCGGCGGCTGCCAGATGACAGCCGAACTATCGGGAAGCGAAGCCTAACTGTGTCACTTGTTTGGCGACTCTGGCCCGGCGGCTGCCAGATGACAGCCGAACTATCGGGAAGCGAAGCCTAACTGTGTCACTTGTTTGGCGACTTTGGCACGGCGGCTGCCAGATGACAGCCGAACTATCGGGAAGCGAAGCCTAACTGTGTCACTTGTTTGGCGACTTTGGCCCGGCGGCTGCCAGATGACAGCCGAACTATCGGGAAGCGAAGCCTAGCTTTGGCACTTGTTTGGTGACTTTGGCCCGGCGGCTGCCAGATGACAGCCGAAGTATCGGGAAGCGAAGCCTAACTTCAGCACTTGTTTCGTGACTTTGGCCCTGCGGCTGCCAAATGACAGCCGAACTATCGGGAAGCGAAGCCTAACTTTGACACTTGTTTGGCGACTTTGGCCCGGCGGCTGCCAGATGACAGCCGAACTATCGGGAAGCGAAGCCTAACTGTGTCACTTGTTTGGTGACTTTGGCCCGGCGGCTGCCAGATGACAGCCGAATTATCGGGAAGCGAAGCCTAACTGTGTCACTTGTTTGGCGACTTTGGCCCGGCGGCTGCCAGATGACAGCCGAACTATCGATAAGCGAAGCCTAACTGTGTCACTTGTTTGGCGACTTTGGCCCGGCGGCTGCCAGATGACAGCCGAACTATCGGGAAGCGAACTCTAACTGTGTCACTTGTTTGGCGACTTTGGCCCGGCGGCTGCCAGATGACAGCCGAACTATCGGGAAGCGAAGCCTAACTGTGTCACTTGTTTGGCGACTTTGGCTCGGCGGCTGCCAGATGACAGCCGAACTATCGGGAAGCGAAGCCTAGCTTTGGCACTTGTTTGGCGACTTTAGCCCTGCGGCTGCCAAATGATAGCCGAACTATCGGGAAGCGAAGCCTAACTTTGACACTTGTTTGGCGACTTTGGCCCGGCGGCTGCCAGATGACAGCCGAACTATCGGGAAGCGAAGCCTAACTGTGTCACTTGTTTGGCGACTTTGGCCCGGCGGCTGCCAGATGACAGCCGAACTATCGGGAAGCGAAGCCTAACTGTGTCACTTGTTTGGCGACTTTGGCCCGGCGGCTGCCAGATGACAGCCAAACTATCGGGAAGCGAAGCCTAACTGTGTCACTTGTTTGGCGACTTTGGCCCGGCGGCTGCCAGATGACAGCCGAACTATCGGGAAGCGAAGCCTAACTGTGTCACTTGTTTGGCGACTCTGGCCCGGCGGCTGCCAGATGACAGCCGAACTATCGGGAAGCGAAGCCTAACTGTGTCACTTGTTTGGCGACTTTGGCACGGCGGCTGCCAGATGACAGCCGAACTATCGGGAAGCAAAGCATAACTGTGTCACTTGTTTGGCGACTTTGGCCCGGCGGCTGCCAGATGACAGCCGAACTATCGGGAAGCGAAGCCTAGCTTTGGCACTTGTTTGGTGACTTTGGCCCGGCGGCTGCCAGATGACAGCCGAAGTATCGGGAAGCGAAGCCTAACTTTGGCACTTGTTTCGCGACTATGGCCCTGCGGCTGCCAAATGACAGCCGAACTATCGGGAAGCGAAGCCTAACTTTGACACTTGTTTGGCGACTTTGGCCCGGCGGCTGCCAGATGACAGCCGAACTATCGGGAAGCGAAGCCTAACTGTGTCACTTGTTTGGCGACTTTGGCCCGGCGGCTGCCAGATGACAGCCGAATTATCGGGAAGCGAAGCCTAACTGTGTCACTTGTTTGGCGACTTTGGCCCGGCGGCTGCCAGATGACAGCCGAACTATCGGGAAGCGAAGTCTAACTGTGTCACTTGTTTGGCGACTTTGGCCCGGCGGCTGCCAGATGACAGCCGAACTATCGGGAAGCGAAGCCTAACTGTGTCACTTGTTTGGCGACTTTGGCCCGGCGGCTGCCAGATGACAGCCGAACTATCGGGAAGCGAAGCCTAACTGTGTCACTAGTTTGGCGACTTTGGCTCGGCGGCTGCCAGATGACAGCCGAACTATCGGGAAGCGAAGCCTAGCTTTGGCACTTGTTTGGCGACTTTGGCCCTGCGGCTGCCAAATGATAGCCGAACTATCGGGAAGCGAAGCCTAACTTTGACACTTGTTTGGCGACTTCGGCCCGGCGGCTGCCAGATGACAGCCGAACTATCGGGAAGCGAAGCCTAACTGTGTCACTTGTTTGGCGACTTTGGCCCGGCGGCTGCCAGATGACAGCCGAACTATCGGGAAGCGAAGCCTAACTGTGTCACTTGTTTGGCGACTTTGGCCCGGCGGCTGCCAGATGACAGCCGAACTATCGGGAAGCGAAGCCTAACTGTGTCACTTGTTTGGCGACTCTGGCCCGGCGGCTGCCAGATGACAGCCGAACTATCGGGAAGCGAAGCCTAACTGTGTCACTTGTTTGGCGACTTTGGCCCGGCGGCTGCCAGATGACAGCCGAACTATGGGGAAGCGAAGCCTAACTGTGTCACTTGTTTGGCGACTTTGGCCCGGCGGCTGCCAGATGACAGCCGAACTATCGGGAAGCGAAGCCTAACTGTGTCACTTGTTTGGCGACTTTGGCCCGGCGGCTGCCAGATGACAGCCGAACTATCGGGAAGCGAAGCCTAACTGTGTCACTTGTTTGGCGACTTTGGCCCGGCGGCTGCCAGATGACAGCCGAACTATCGGGAAGCGAAGCCTAGCTTTGGCACTTGTTTGGTGACTTTGGCCCGGCGGCTGCCAGATGACAGCCGAAGTATCGGGAAGCGAAGCCTAACTTTGGCACTTGTTTCGCGACTTTGGCCCTGCGGCTGCCAAATGACAGCCGAACTATCGGGAAGCGAAGCCAAGCTTTGGCACTTGTTTGGCGACTTTGGCCCGGCGGCTGCCAGATGACAGCCGAACTATCGGGAAGCGAAGCCTAGCTTTGGCACTTGTTTGGCGACTTTGGCCCTGCGGCTGCCAAATGACAGCCGAACTATCGGGAAGCGAAGCCTAACTTTGACACTTGTTTGGCGACTTTGGCCCGGCGGCTGCCAGATGACAGCCGAACTATCGGGAAGCGAAGCCTAACTGTGTCACTTGTTTGGCGACTTTGGCCCGGCGGCTGCCAGATGACAGCCGAACTATCGGGAAGCGAAGCCTAACTGTGTCACTTGTTTGGCGACTTTGGCCCGGCGGCTGCCAGATGACAGCCGAACTATCGGGAAGCGAAGCCTAACTGTGTCACTTGTTTGGCGACTTTGGCCCGGCGGCTGCCAGATGACAGCCGAACTATCGGGAAGCGAAGCCTAACTGTGTCACTTGTTTTTCGACTTTGGCCCGGCGGCTGCCAGATGACTGCCGAACAATCGGGAAGCGAAGCCTAGCTTTGGCACTTGTTTGGTGACTTTGGCCCGGCGGCTGCCAGATGACAGCCGAAGTATCGGGAAGCGAAGCCTAACTTTGGCACTTGTTTCGCGACTTTGGCCCTGCGGCTGCCAAATGACAGCCGTACTATCGGGAAGCGAAGCCAAGCTTTGGCACTTGTTTGGTGACTTTGGCCCGGCGGCTGCCAGATGACAGCCGAACTATCGGGAAGCGAAGCCTAGCTTTGGCACTTGTTTGGCGACTTTGGCCCTACGGCTGCCAAATGACAGCCGAACTATCGGGAAGCGAAGCCTAACTTTGACACTTGTTTGGCGACTTTGGCCCGGCGGCTGCCAGATGACAGCCGAACTATCGGGAAGCGAAGCCTAACTGTGTCACTTGTTTGGCGACTTTGGCCCGGCGGCTGCCAGATGACAGCCGAACTATCGGGAAGCGAAGCCTAACTGTGTCACTTGTTTGGCGACTTTGGCCCGGCGGCTGCCAGATGACAGCCGAACTATCGGGAAGCGAAGCCTAACTGTGTCACTTGTTTGGCGACTTTGGCCCGGCGGCTGCCAGATGACAGCCGAACTATCGGGAAGCGAAGCCTAACTGTGTCACTTGTTTTTCGACTTTGGCCCGGCGGCTGCCAGATGACTGCCGAACAATCGGGAAGCGAAGCCTAGCTTTGGCACTTGTTTGGTGACTTTGGCCCGGCGGCTGCCAGATGACAGCCGAAGTATCGGGAAGCGAAGCCTAACTTTGGCACTTGTTTCGCGACTTTGGCCCTGCGGCTGCCAAATGACAGCCGTACTATCGGGAAGCGAAGCCAAGCTTTGGCACTTGTTTGGTGACTTTGGCCCGGCGGCTGCCAGATGACAGCCGAACTATCGGGAAGCGAAGCCTAGCTTTGGCACTTGTTTGGCGACTTTGGCCCTACGGCTGCCAAATGACAGCCGAACTATCGGGAAGCGAAGCCTAACTTTGACACTTGTTTGGCGACTTTGGCCCGGCGGCTGCCAGATGACAGCCGAACTATCGGGAAGCGAAGCCTAACTGTGTCACTTGTTTGGCGACTTTGGCCCGGCGGCTGCCAGATGACAGCCGAACTATCGGGAAGCGAAGCCTAACTGTGTCACTTGTTTGGCGACTTTGGCCCGGCGGCTGCCAGATGACAGCCGAACTATCGGGAAGCGAAGCCTGACTGTGTCACATGTTTGGCGACTTTGGCCCGGCGGCTGCCAGATGACAGCCGAACTATCGGGAAGCGAAGTCTAACTGTGTCACTTGTTTGGCGACTTTGGCCCGGCGGCTGCCAGATGACAGCCGAACTATCGGGAAGCGAAGCCTAACTGTGTCACTGTTTGGCGACTTTGGCTCGGCGGCTGCCAGGTGACAGCCGAACTATCGGGAAGCGAAGCCTAACTGTGTCACTTGTTTGGCGACTTTGGCCCGGCGGCTGACAGATGACAGCCGAACTATCGGGAAGCGAAGCCTAACTGTGTCACTTGTTTGGCGACTTTGGCCCGGCGGCTGCCAGATGACAGCCGAACTATCGGGAAGCGAAGCCTAACTGTGTCACTTGTTTGGCGACTTTGGCCCGGCGGCTGCCAGATGACAGCCGAACTATCGGGAAGGGAAGCCTAACTGTGTCACTTGTTTGGCGACTTTGGCCCGGCGGCTGCCAGATGACAGCCGAACTATCGGGAAGCGAAGCCTAACTGTGTCACTTGTTTGGCGACTTTGGCTCGGCGGCTGCCAGGTGACAGCCGAACTATCGGGAAGCGAAGCCTAACTGTGTCACTTGTTTGGCGACTTTGGCCCGGCGGCTGCCAGATGACAGCCGAACTATCGGGAAGCGAAGCCTAACTGTTTCACTTGTTTGGCGACTTTGGCCCGGCGGCTGCCAGATGACAGCCGAACTATCGGGAAGCGAAGCCTAACTGTGTCACTTGTTTGGCGACTTTGGCCCGGCGGCTGCCAGATGACAGCCGAACTATCGGGAAGCGAAGCCTAACTGTGTCACTTGTTTGGCGACTTTGGCCCGGCGGCTGCCAGATGACAGCCGAACTATCGGGAAGCGAAGCCTAACTGTGTCACTTGTTTGGCGACTCTGGCCCGGCGGCTGCCAGATGACAGCCGAACTATCGGGAAGCGAAGCCTAACTGTGTCACTTGTTTGGCGACTTTGGCACGGCGGCTGCCAGATGACAGCCGAACTATCGGGAAGCGAAGCCTAACTGTGTCACTTGTTTGGCGACTTTGGCCCGGCGGCTGCCAGATGACAGCCGAACTATCGGGAAGCGAAGCCTAGCTTTGGCACTTGTTTGGTGACTTTGGCCCGGCGGCTGCCAGATGACAGCCGAAGTATCGGGAAGCGAAGCCTAACTTCAGCACTTGTTTCGCGACTTTGGCCCTGCGGCTGCCAAATGACAGCCGAACTATCGGGAAGCGAAGCCTAACTTTGACACTTGTTTGGCGACTTTGGCCCGGCGGCTGCCAGATGACAGCCGAACTATCGGGAAGCGAAGCCTAACTGTGTCACTTGTTTGGCGACTTTGGCCCGGCGGCTGCCAGATGACAGCCGAATTATCGGGAAGCGAAGCCTAACTGTGTCACTTGTTTGGCGACTTTGGCCCGGCGGCTGCCAGATGACAGCCGAACTATCGATAAGCGAAGCCTAACTGTGTCACTTGTTTGGCGACTTTGGCCCGGCGGCTGCCAGATGACAGCCGAACTATCGGGAAGCGAACCCTAACTGTGTCACTTGTTTGGCGACTTTGGCCCGGCGGCTGCCAGATGACAGCCGAACTATCGGGAAGCGAAGCCTAACTGTGTCACTTGTTTGGCGACTTTGGCTCGGCGGCTGCCAGATGACAGCCGAACTATCGGGAAGCGAAGCCTAGCTTTGGCACTTGTTTGGCGACTTTAGCCCTGCGGCTGCCAAATGATAGCCGAACTATCGGGAAGCGAAGCCTAACTTTGACACTTGTTTGGCGACTTTGGCCCGGCGGCTGCCAGATGACAGCCGAACTATCGGGAAGCGAAGCCTAACTTTGACACTTGTTTGGCGACTTTGGCCCGGCGGCTGCCAGATGACAGCCGAACTATCGGGAAGCGAAGCCTAACTGTGTCACTTGTTTGGCGACTTTGGCCCGGCGGCTGCCAGATGACAGCCGAACTATCGGGAAGCGAAGCCTAACTGTGTCACTTGTTTGGCGACTTTGGCCCGGCGGCTGCCAGATGACAGCCGAACTATCGGGAAGCGAAGCCTAACTGTGTCACTTGTTTGGCGACTTTGGCCCGGCGGCTGCCAGATGACAGCCGAACTATCGGGAAGCGAAGCCTAACTGTGTCACTTGTTTTTCGACTTTGGCCCGGCGGCTGCCAGATGACTGCCGAACAATCGGGAAGCGAAGCCTAGCTTTGGCACTTGTTTGGTGACTTTGGCCCGGCGGCTGCCAGATGACAGCCGAAGTATCGGGAAGCGAAGCCTAACTTTGGCACTTGTTTCGCGACTTTGGCCCTGCGGCTGCCAAATGACAGCCGTACTATCGGGAAGCGAAGCCAAGCTTTGGCACTTGTTTGGTGACTTTGGCCCGGCGGCTGCCAGATGACAGCCGAACTATCGGGAAGCGAAGCCTAGCTTTGGCACTTGTTTGGCGACTTTGGCCCTACGGCTGCCAAATGACAGCCGAACTATCGGGAAGCGAAGCCTAACTTTGACACTTGTTTGGCGACTTTGGCCCGGCGGCTGCCAGATGACAGCCGAACTATCGGGAAGCGAAGCCTAACTGTGTCACTTGTTTGGCGACTTTGGCCCGGCGGCTGCCAGATGACAGCCGAACTATCGGGAAGCGAAGCCTAACTGTGTCACTTGTTTGGCGACTTTGGCCCGGCGGCTGCCAGATGACAGCCGAACTATCGGGAAGCGAAGCCTAACTGTGTCACTTGTTTGGCGACTTTGGCCCGGCGGCTGCCAGATGACAGCCGAACTATCGGGAAGCGAAGCCTAACTGTGTCACTTGTTTTTCGACTTTGGCCCGGCGGCTGCCAGATGACTGCCGAACAATCGGGAAGCGAAGCCTAGCTTTGGCACTTGTTTGGTGACTTTGGCCCGGCGGCTGCCAGATGACAGCCGAAGTATCGGGAAGCGAAGCCTAACTTTGGCACTTGTTTCGCGACTTTGGCCCTGCGGCTGCCAAATGACAGCCGTACTATCGGGAAGCGAAGCCAAGCTTTGGCACTTGTTTGGTGACTTTGGCCCGGCGGCTGCCAGATGACAGCCGAACTATCGGGAAGCGAAGCCTAGCTTTGGCACTTGTTTGGCGACTTTGGCCCTACGGCTGCCAAATGACAGCCGAACTATCGGGAAGCGAAGCCTAACTTTGACACTTGTTTGGCGACTTTGGCCCGGCGGCTGCCAGATGACAGCCGAACTATCGGGAAGCGAAGCCTAACTGTGTCACTTGTTTGGCGACTTTGGCCCGGCGGCTGCCAGATGACAGCCGAACTATCGGGAAGCGAAGCCTAACTGTGTCACTTGTTTGGCGACTTTGGCCCGGCGGCTGCCAGATGACAGCCGAACTATCGGGAAGCGAAGCCTGACTGTGTCACATGTTTGGCGACTTTGGCCCGGCGGCTGCCAGATGACAGCCGAACTATCGGGAAGCGAAGTCTAACTGTGTCACTTGTTTGGCGACTTTGGCCCGGCGGCTGCCAGATGACAGCCGAACTATCGGGAAGCGAAGCCTAACTGTGTCACTGTTTGGCGACTTTGGCTCGGCGGCTGCCAGGTGACAGCCGAACTATCGGGAAGCGAAGCCTAACTGTGTCACTTGTTTGGCGACTTTGGCCCGGCGGCTGACAGATGACAGCCGAACTATCGGGAAGCGAAGCCTAACTGTGTCACTTGTTTGGCGACTTTGGCCCGGCGGCTGCCAGATGACAGCCGAACTATCGGGAAGCGAAGCCTAACTGTGTCACTTGTTTGGCGACTTTGGCCCGGCGGCTGCCAGATGACAGCCGAACTATCGGGAAGGGAAGCCTAACTGTGTCACTTGTTTGGCGACTTTGGCCCGGCGGCTGCCAGATGACAGCCGAACTATCGGGAAGCGAAGCCTAACTGTGTCACTTGTTTGGCGACTTTGGCTCGGCGGCTGCCAGGTGACAGCCGAACTATCGGGAAGCGAAGCCTAACTGTGTCACTTGTTTGGCGACTTTGGCCCGGCGGCTGCCAGATGACAGCCGAACTATCGGGAAGCGAAGCCTAACTGTTTCACTTGTTTGGCGACTTTGGCCCGGCGGCTGCCAGATGACAGCCGAACTATCGGGAAGCGAAGCCTAACTGTGTCACTTGTTTGGCGACTTTGGCCCGGCGGCTGCCAGATGACAGCCGAACTATCGGGAAGCGAAGCCTAACTGTGTCACTTGTTTGGCGACTTTGGCCCGGCGGCTGCCAGATGACAGCCGAACTATCGGGAAGCGAAGCCTAACTGTGTCACTTGTTTGGCGACTCTGGCCCGGCGGCTGCCAGATGACAGCCGAACTATCGGGAAGCGAAGCCTAACTGTGTCACTTGTTTGGCGACTTTGGCACGGCGGCTGCCAGATGACAGCCGAACTATCGGGAAGCGAAGCCTAACTGTGTCACTTGTTTGGCGACTTTGGCCCGGCGGCTGCCAGATGACAGCCGAACTATCGGGAAGCGAAGCCTAGCTTTGGCACTTGTTTGGTGACTTTGGCCCGGCGGCTGCCAGATGACAGCCGAAGTATCGGGAAGCGAAGCCTAACTTCAGCACTTGTTTCGCGACTTTGGCCCTGCGGCTGCCAAATGACAGCCGAACTATCGGGAAGCGAAGCCTAACTTTGACACTTGTTTGGCGACTTTGGCCCGGCGGCTGCCAGATGACAGCCGAACTATCGGGAAGCGAAGCCTAACTGTGTCACTTGTTTGGCGACTTTGGCCCGGCGGCTGCCAGATGACAGCCGAATTATCGGGAAGCGAAGCCTAACTGTGTCACTTGTTTGGCGACTTTGGCCCGGCGGCTGCCAGATGACAGCCGAACTATCGATAAGCGAAGCCTAACTGTGTCACTTGTTTGGCGACTTTGGCCCGGCGGCTGCCAGATGACAGCCGAACTATCGGGAAGCGAACCCTAACTGTGTCACTTGTTTGGCGACTTTGGCCCGGCGGCTGCCAGATGACAGCCGAACTATCGGGAAGCGAAGCCTAACTGTGTCACTTGTTTGGCGACTTTGGCTCGGCGGCTGCCAGATGACAGCCGAACTATCGGGAAGCGAAGCCTAGCTTTGGCACTTGTTTGGCGACTTTAGCCCTGCGGCTGCCAAATGATAGCCGAACTATCGGGAAGCGAAGCCTAACTTTGACACTTGTTTGGCGACTTTGGCCCGGCGGCTGCCAGATGACAGCCGAACTATCGGGAAGCGAAGCCTAACTGTGTCACTTGTTTGGCGACTTTGGCCCGGCGGCTGCCAGATGACAGCCGAACTATCGGGAAGCGAAACCTAACTGTGTCACTTGTTTGGCGACTTTGGCCCGGCGGCTGCCAGATGACAGCCAAACTATCGGGAAGCGAAGCCTAACTGTGTCACTTGTTTGGCGACTTTGGCCCGGCGGCTGCCAGATGACAGCCGAACTATCGGGAAGCGAAGCCTAACTGTGTCACTTGTTTGGCGACTCTGGCCCGGCGGCTGCCAGATGACAGCCGAACTATCGGGAAGCGAAGCCTAACTGTGTCACTTGTTTGGCGACTTTGGCACGGCGGCTGCCAGATGACAGCCGAACTATCGGGAAGCAAAGCATAACTGTGTCACTTGTTTGGCGACTTTGGCCCGGCGGCTGCCAGATGACAGCCGAACTATCGGGAAGCGAAGCCTAGCTTTGGCACTTGTTTGGTGACTTTGGCCCGGCGGCTGCCAGATGACAGCCGAAGTATCGGGAAGCGAAGCCTAACTTTGGCACTTGTTTCGCGACTTTGGCCCTGCGGCTGCCAAATGACAGCCGAACTATCGGGAAGCGAAGCCTAACTTTGACACTTGTTTGGCGACTTTGGCCCGGCGGCTGCCAGATGACAGCCGAACTATCGGGAAGCGAAGCCTAACTGTGTCACTTGTTTGGCGACTTTGGCCCGGCGGCTGCCAGATGACAGCCGAACTATCGGGAAGCGAAGCCTAACTGTGTCACTTGTTTGGCGACTTTGGCCCGGCGGCTGCCAGATGACAGCCGAACTATCGGGAAGCGAAGTCTAACTGTGTCACTTGTTTGGCGACTTTGGCCCGGCGGCTGCCAGATGACAGCCGAACTATCGGGAAGCGAAGCCTAACTGTGTCACTTGTTTGGCGACTTTGGCCCGGCGGCTGCCAGATGACAGCCGAACTATCGGGTAGCGAAGCCTAACTGTGTCACTAGTTTGGCGACTTTGGCTCGGCGGCTGCCAGATGACAGCCGAACTATCGGGAAGCGAAGCCTAGCTTTGGCACTTGTTTGGCGACTTTGGCCCTGCGGCTGCCAAATGATAGCCGAACTATCGGGAAGCGAAGCCTAACTTTGACACTTGTTTGGCGACTTCGGCCCGGCGGCTGCCAGATGACAGCCGAACTATCGGGAAGCGAAGCCTAACTGTGTCACTTGTTTGGCGACTTTGGCCCGGCGGCTGCCAGATGACAGCCGAACTATCGGGAAGCGAAGCCTAACTGTGTCACTTGTTTGGCGACTTTGGCCCGGCGGCTGCCAGATGACAGCCGAACTATCGGGAAGCGAAGCCTAACTGTGTCACTTGTTTGGCGACTTTGGCCCGGCGGCTGCCAGATGACAGCCGAACTATCGGGAAGCGAAGCCTAACTGTGTCACTTGTTTGGCGACTTTGGCCCGGCGGCTGCCAGATGACAGCCGAACTTTCGGGAAGCGAAGTCTAACTGTGTCACTTGTTTGGCGACTTTGGCCCGGCGGCTGCCAGATGACAGCCGAACTATCGGGAAGCGAAGCCTAACTGTGTCACTTGTTTGGCGACTTTGGCCCGGCGGCTGCCAGATGACAGCCGAACTATCGGGAAGCGAAGCCTAACTGTGTCACTAGTTTGGCGACTTTGGCTCGGCGGCTGCCAGATGACAGCCGAACTATCGGGAAGCGAAGCCTAGCTTTGGCACTTGTTTGGCGACTTTGGCCCTGCGGCTGCCAAATGATAGCCGAACTATCGGGAAGCGAAGCCTAACTTTGACACTTGTTTGGCGACTTCGGCCCGGCGGCTGCCAGATGACAGCCGAACTATCGGGAAGCGAAGCCTAACTGTGTCACTTGTTTGGCGACTTTGGCCCGGCGGCTGCCAGATGACAGCCGAACTATCGGGAAGCGAAGCCTAACTGTGTCACTTGTTTGGCGACTTTGGCCCGGCGGCTGCCAGATGACAGCCGAACTATCGGGAAGCGAAGCCTAACTGTGTCACTTGTTTGGCGACTCTGGCCCGGCGGCTGCCAGATGACAGCCGAACTATCGGGAAGCGAAGCCTAACTGTGTCACTTGTTTGGCGACTTTGGCACGGCGGCTGCCAGATGACAGCCGAACTATCGGGAAGCGAAGCCTAACTGTGTCACTTGTTTGGCGACTTTGGCCCGGCGGCTGCCAGATGACAGCCGAACTATCGGGAAGCGAAGCCTAACTTTGGCACTTGTTTCGCGACTTTGGCCCTGCGGCTGCCAAATGACAGCCGAACTATCGGGAAGCGAAGCCTAACTTTGACACTTGTTTGGCGACTTTGGCCCGGCGGCTGCCAAATGACAGCCGAACTATCGGGAAGCGAAGCCTAACTGTGTCACTTGTTTGGCGACTTTGGCCCGGCGGCTGCCAGATGACAGCCGAACTATCGGGAAGCGAAGCCTAACTGTGTCACTTGTTTGGCGACTTTGGCCCGGCGGCTGCCAGATGACAGCCGAACTATCGGGAAGCGAAGCCTAACTGTGTCACTTGTTTGGCGACTTTGGCCCGGCGGCTGCCAGATGACAGCCGAACTATCGGGAAGCGAAGCCTAACTGTGTCACTTGTTTGGCGACTTTGGCCCGGCGGCTGCCAGATGACAGCCGAACTATCGGGAAGCGAAGCCTAACTGTGTCACTTGTTTGGCGACTTTGTCCCGGCGGCTGCCATATGACAGCCGAACTATCGGGAAGCGAAGCCTAACTGTGTCACTTGTTTGGCGACTTTGGCCCGGCGGCTGCCAGATGACAGCCGAACTATCGGGAAGCGAAGCCTAGCTTTGGCACTTGTTTGGTGACTTTGGCCCGGCGGCTGCCAGATGACAGCCGAAGTATCGGGAAGCGAAGCCTAACTTTGGCACTTGTTTCGCGACTTTGGCCCTGCGGCTGCCAAATGACAGCCGAACTATCGGGAAGCGAAGCCAAGCTTTGGCACTTGTTTGGCGACTTTGGCCCGGCGGCTGCCAGATGACAGCCGAACTATCGGGAAGCGAAGCCTAGCTTTGGCACTTGTTTGGCGACTTTGGCCCTGCGGCTGCCAAATGACTGCCGAACTATCGGGGAGCGAAGCCTAACTTTGGCACTTGTTTGGTGACTTTGGCCCGGCGGCTGCCAGATGACAGCCGAAGTATCGGGAAGCGAAGCCTAACTTTGGCACTTGTTTCGCGACTTTGGCCCTGCGGCTGCCGAATGACAGCCGAACTATCGGGAAGCGAAGCCAAGCTTTGGCACTTGTTTGGCGACTTTGGCCCGGCGGCTGCCAGATGACAGCCGAACTATCGGGAAGCGAAGCCTAGCTTTGGCACTTGTTTGGCGACTTTGGCCCTGCGGCTGCCAAATGACAGCCGAACTATCGGGAAGCGAAGCCTAACTTTGACACTTGTTTGGCGACTTTGGCCCGGCGGCTGCCAGATGACAGCCGAACTATCGGGAAGCGAAGCCTAACTGTGTCACTTGTTTGGCGACTTTGGCCCGGCGGCTGCCAGATGACAGCCGAACTATCGGGAAGCGAAGCCTAACTGTGTCACTTGTTTGGCGACTTTGGCCCGGCGGCTGCCAGATGACAGCCGAACTATCGGGAAGCGAAGCCTAACTGTGTCACTTGTTTGGCGACTTTGGCCCGGCGGCTGCCAGATTACAGCCGAACTATCGGGAAGCGAAGCCTAACTGTGTCACTTGTTTGGCGACTTTGGCCCGGCGGCTGCCAGATGACAGCCGAACAATCGGGAAGCGAAGCCTAGCTTTGGCACTTGCTTGGTGACTTTGGCCCGGCGGCTGCCAGATGACAGCCGAAGTATCGGGAAGCGAAGCCTAACTTTGGCACTTGTTTCGCGACTTTGGCCCTGCGGCTGCCAAATGACAGCCGAACTATCGGGAAGCGAAGCCAAGCTTTGGCACTTGTTTGGTGACTTTGGCCCGGCGGCTGCCATATGACAGCCGAACTATCGGGAAGCGAAGCCTAGCTTTGGCACTTGTTTGGCGACTTTGGCCCTGCGGCTGCCAAATGACAGCCGAACTATCGGGAAGCGAAGCCTAACTTTGACACTTGTTTGGCGACTTTGGCCCGGCGGCTGCCAGATGACAGCCGAACTATCGGGAAGCGAAGCCTAACTGTGTCACTTGTTTGGCGACTTTGGCCCGGCGGCTGCCAGATGACAGCCGAACTATCGGGAAGCGAAGCCTAACTGTGTCACTTGTTTGGCGACTTTGGCCCGGCGGCTGCCAGATGACAGCCGAACTATCGGGAAGCGAAGCCTGACTGTGTCACATGTTTGGCGACTTTGGCCCGGCGGCTGCCAGATGACAGCCGAACTATCGGGAAGCGAAGTCTAACTGTGTCACTTGTTTGGCGACTTTGGCCCGGCGGCTGCCAGATGACAGCCGAACTATCGGGAAGCGAAGCCTAACTGTGTCACTGTTTGGCGACTTTGGCTCGGCGGCTGCCAGGTGACAGCCGAACTATCCGGAAGCGAAGCCTAACTGTGTCACTTGTTTGGCGACTTTGGCCCGGCGGCTGACAGATGACAGCCGAACTATCGGGAAGCGAAGCCTAACTGTGTCACTTGTTTGGCGACTTTGGCCCGGCGGCTGCCAGATGACAGCCGAACTATCGGGAAGCGAAGCCTAACTGTGTCACTTGTTTGGCGACTTTGGCCCCGCGGCTGCCAGATGACAGCCGAACTATCGGGAAGGGAAGCCTAACTGTGTCACTTGTTTGGCGACTTTGGCCCGGCGGCTGCCAGATGACAGCCGAACTATCGGGAAGCGAAGCCTAACTGTGTCACTTGTTTGGCGACTTTGGCTCGGCGGCTGCCAGGTGACAGCCGAACTATCGGGAAGCGAAGCCTAACTGTGTCACTTGTTTGGCGACTTTGGCCCGGCGGCTGCCAGATGACAGCCGAACTATCGGGAAGCGAAGCCTAACTGTGTCACTTGTTTGGCGACTTTGGCCCGGCGGCTGCCAGATGACAGCCGAACTATCGGGAAGCGAAGCCTAACTGTGTCACTTGTTTGGCGACTTTGGCCCGGCGGCTGCCAGATGACAGCCGAACTATCGGGAAGCGAAGCCTAACTGTGTCACTTGTTTGGCGACTTTGGCCCGGCGGCTGCCAGATGACAGCCGAACTATCGGGAAGCGAAGCCTAACTGTGTCACTTGTTTGGCGACTCTGGCCCGGCGGCTGCCAGATGACAGCCGAACTATCGGGAAGCGAAGCCTAACTGTGTCACTTGTTTGGCGACTTTGGCACGGCGGCTGCCAGATGACAGCCGAACTATCGGGAAGCGAAGCCTAACTGTGTCACTTGTTTGGCGACTTTGGCCCGGCGGCTGCCAGATGACAGCCGAACTATCGGGAAGCGAAGCCTAGCTTTGGCACTTGTTTGGTGACTTTGGCCCGGCGGCTGCCAGATGACAGCCGAAGTATCGGGAAGCGAAGCCTAACTTTGGCACTTGTTTCGCGACTTTGGCCCTGCGGCTGCCAAATGACAGCCGAACTATCGGGAAGCGAAGCCTAACTTTGACACTTGTTTGGCGACTTTGGCCCGGCGGCTGCCAGATGACAGCCGAACTATCGGGAAGCGAAGCCTAACTGTGTCACTTGTTTGGCGACTTTGGCCCGGCGGCTGCCAGATGACAGCCGAACTATCGGGAAGCGAAGCCTAACTGTGTCACTTGTTTGGCGACTTTGGCCCGGCGGCTGCCAGATGACAGCCGAACTATCGATAAGCGAAGCCTAACTGTGTCACTTGTTTGGCGACTTTGGCCCGGCGGCTGCCAGATGACAGCCGAACTATCGGGAAGCGAACCCTAACTGTGTCACTTGTTTGGCGACTTTGGCCCGGCGGCTGCCAGATGACAGCCGAACTATCGGGAAGCGAAGCCTAACTGTGTCACTTGTTTGGCGACTTTGGCTCGGCGGCTGCCAGATGACAGCCGAACTATCGGGAAGCGAAGCCTAGCTTTGGCACTTGTTTGGCGACTTTAGCCCTGCGGCTGCCAAATGATAGCCGAACTATCGGGAAGCGAAGCCTAACTTTGACACTTGTTTGGCGACTTTGGCCCGGCGGCTGCCAGATGACAGCCGAACTATCGGGAAGCGAAGCCTAACTGTGTCACTTGTTTGGCGACTTTGGCCCGGCGGCTGCCAGATGACAGCCGAACTATCGGGAAGCGAAGCCTAACTGTGTCACTTGTTTGGCGACTTTGGCCCGGCGGCTGCCAGATGACAGCCAAACTATCGGGAAGCGAAGCCTAACTGTGTCACTTGTTTGGCGACTTTGGCCCGGCGGCTGCCAGATGACAGCCGAACTATCGGGAAGCGAAGCCTAACTGTGTCACTTGTTTGGCGACTCTGGCCCGGCGGCTGCCAGATGACAGCCGAACTATCGGGAAGCGAAGCCTAACTGTGTCACTTGTTTGGCGACTTTGGCACGGCGGCTGCCAGATGACAGCCGAACTATCGGGAAGCAAAGCATAACTGTGTCACTTGTTTGGCGACTTTGGCCCGGCGGCTGCCAGATGACAGCCGAACTATCGGGAAGCGAAGCCTAGCTTTGGCACTTGTTTGGTGACTTTGGCCCGGCGGCTGCCAGATGACGGCCGAAGTATCGGGAAGCGAAGCCTAACTTTGGCACTTGTTTCGCGACTTTGGCCCTGCGGCTGCCAAATGACAGCCGAACTATCGGGAAGCGAAGCCTAACTTTGACACTTGTTTGGCGACTTTGGCCCGGCGGCTGCCAGATGACAGCCGAACTATCGGGAAGCGAAGCCTAACTGTGTCACTTGTTTGGCGACTTTGGCCCGGCGGCTGCCAGATGACAGCCGAACTATCGGGAAGCGAAGCCTAACTGTGTCACTTGTTTGGCGACTTTGGCCCGGCGGCTGCCAGATGACAGCCGAACTATCGGGAAGCGAAGTCTAACTGTGTCACTTGTTTGGCGACTTTGGCCCGGCGGCTGCCAGATGACAGCCGAACTATCGGGAAGCGAAGCCTAACTGTGTCACTTGTTTGGCGACTTTGGCCCGGCGGCTGCCAGATGACAGCCGAACTATCGGGAAGCGAAGCCTAACTGTGTCACTAGTTTGGCGACTTTGGCTCGGCGGCTGCCAGATGACAGCCGAACTATCGGGAAGCGAAGCCTAGCTTTGGCACTTGTTTGGCGACTTTGGCCCTGCGGCTGCCAAATGATAGCCGAACTATCGGGAAGCGAAGCCTAACTTTGACACTTGTTTGGCGACTTCGGCCCGGCGGCTGCCAGATGACAGCCAAACTATCGGGAAGCGAAGCCTAACTGTGTCACTTGTTTGGCGACTTTGGCCCGGCGGCTGCCAGATGACAGCCGAACTATCGGGAAGCGAAGCCTAACTGTGTCACTTGTTTGGCGACTTTGGCCCGGCGGCTGCCAGATGACAGCCGAACTATCGGGAAGCGAAGCCTAACTGTGTCACTTGTTTGGCGACTCTGGCCCGGCGGCTGCCAGATGACAGCCGAACTATCGGGAAGCGAAGCCTAGCTGTGTCACTTGTTTGGCGACTTTGGCACGGCGGCTGCCAGATGACAGCCGAACTATCGGGAAGCGAAGCCTAACTGTGTCACTTGTTTGGCGACTTTGGCCCGGCGGCTGCCAGATGACAGCCGAACTATCGGGAAGCGAAGCCTAACTTTGGCACTTGTTTCGCGACTTTGGCCCTGCGGCTGCCAAATGACAGCCGAACTATCGGGAAGCGAAGCCTAACTTTGACACTTGTTTGGCGACTTTGGCCCGGCGGCTGCCAGATGACAGCCGAACTATCGGGAAGCGAAGCCTAACTGTGTCACTTATTTGGCGACTTTGGCCCGGCGGCTGCCAGATGACAGCCGAACTATCGGGAAGCGAAGCCTAACTGTGTCACTTGTTTGGCGACTTTGGCCCGGCGGCTGCCAGATGACAGCCGAACAATCGGGAAGCGAAGCCTAGCTTTGGCACTTGTTTGGTGACTTTGGCCCGGCGGCTGCCAGATGACAGCCGAAGTATCGGGAAGCGAAGCCTAACTTTGGCACTTGTTTCGCGACTTTGGCCCTGCGGCTGCCAAATGACAGCCGTACTATCGGGAAGCGAAGCCAAGCTTTGGCACTTGTTTGGTGACTTTGGCCCGGCGGCTGCCAGATGACTGCCGAACTATCGGGAAGCGAAGCCTAGCTTTGGCACTTGTTTGGCGACTTTGGCCCTGCGGCTGCCAAATGACAGCCGAACTATCGGGAAGCGAAGCCTAACTTTGACACTTGTTTGGCGACTTTGGCCCTGCGGCTGCCAAATGATAGCCGAACTATCGGGAAGCGAAGCCTAACTTTGACACTTGTTTGGCGACTTTGGCCCGGCGGATGCCAGATGACAGCCGAACTATCGGGAAGCGAAGCCTAGCTTTGGCACTTGTTTGGCGACTTTGGCCCGGCGGCTGCCAGATGACAGCCGAACTATCGGGAAGCGAAGCCTAGCTTTGGCACTTGTTTGGCGACTTTGGCCCTGCGGCTGCCAAATGACAGCCGAACTATCGGAAAGCGAAGCCTAACTTTGACACTTGTTTGGCGACTTTGCCCCGGCGGCTGCCAGATGACTGCCGAACTATCGGGAAGCGAAGCCTAACTGTGTCACTTGTTTGGCGACTTTGGCCCGGCGGCTGCCAGATGACAGCCGAACTATCGGGAAGCGAAGCCTAGCTTTGGCACTTGTTTGGCGACTTTGGCCCGGCGGCTGCCAGATGACAGCCGAACTATCGGGAAGCGAAGCCTAACTGTGTCACTTGTTTGGCGACTTTGGCCCGGCGGCTGCCAGATGACAGCCGAACTATCGGGAAGCGAAGCCTAACTGTGTCACTTGTTTGGCGACTTTGGCTCGGCGGCTGCCAGATGACAGCCGAACTATCGGGAAGCGAAGCCTAACTGTGTCACTTGTTTGGCGACTTTGGCCCGGCGGCTGCCAGATGACAGCCGAACTATCGGGAAGCGAAGCCTAACTGTGTCACTTGTTTGGCGACTTTGGCCCGGCGGCTGCCAGATGACAGCCGAACTATCGGGAAGCGAAGCCTAACTGTGTCACTAGTTTGGCGACTTTGGCTCGGCGGCTGCCAGATGACAGCCGAACTATCGGGAAGCGAAGCCTAGCTTTGGCACTTGTTTGGCGACTTTGGCCCTGCGGCTGCCAAATGATAGCCGAACTATCGGGAAGCGAAGCCTAACTTTGACACTTGTTTGGCGACTTCGGCCCGGCGGCTGCCAGATGACAGCCGAACTATCGGGAAGCGAAGCCTAACTGTGTCACTTGTTTGGCGACTTTGGCCCGGCGGCTGCCAGATGACAGCCGAACTATCGGGAAGCGAAGCCTAACTGTGTCACTTGTTTGGCGACTTTGGCCCGACGGCTGCCAGATGACAGCCGAACTATCGGGAAGCGAAGCCTAACTGTGTCACTTGTTTGGCGACTCTGGCCCGGCGGCTGCCAGATGACAGCCGAACTATCGGGAAGCGAAGCCTAACTGTGTCACTTGTTTGGCGACTTTGGCCCGGCGGCTGCCAGATGACAGCCGAACTATGGGGAAGCGAAGCCTAACTGTGTCACTTGTTTGGCGACTTTGGCCCGGCGGCTGCCAGATGACAGCCGAACTATCGGGAAGCGAAGCCTAACTGTGTCACTTGTTTGGCGACTTTGGCCCGGCGGCTGCCAGATGACAGCCGAACTATCGGGAAGCGAAGCCTAACTGTGTCACTTGTTTGGCGACTTTGGCCCGATGGCTGCCAGATGACAGCCGAACTATCGGGAAGCGAAGCCTAGCTTTGGCACTTGTTTGGTGACTTTGGCCCGGCGGCTGCCAGATGACAGCCGAAGTATCGGGAAGCGAAGCCTAACTTTGGCACTTGTTTCGCGACTTTGGCCCTGCGGCTGCCAAATGACAGCCGAACTATCGGGAAGCGAAGCCAAGCTTTGGCACTTGTTTGGCGACTTTGGCCCGGCGGCTGCCAGATGACAGCCGAACTATCGGGAAGCGAAGCCTAGCTTTGGCACTTGTTTGGCGACTTTGGCCCTGCGGCTGCCAAATGACAGCCGAACTATCGGGAAGCGAAGCCTAACTTTGACACTTGTTTGGCGACTTTGGCCCGGCGGCTGCCAGATGACAGCCGAACTATCGGGAAGCGAAGCCTAACTGTGTCACTTGTTTGGCGACTTTGGCCCGGCGGCTGCCAGATGACAGCCGAACTATCGGGAAGCGAAGCCTAACTGTGTCACTTGTTTGGCGACTTTGGCCCGGCGGCTGCCAGATGACAGCCGAACTATCGGGAAGTGAAGCCTAACTGTGTCACTTGTTTGGCGACTTTGGCCCGGCGGCTGCCAGATGACAGCCGAACTATCGGGAAGCGAAGCCTAACTGTGTCACTTGTTTGGCGACTTTGGCCCGGCGGCTGCCAGATGACAGCCGAACAATCGGGAAGCGAAGCCTAGCTTTGGCACTTGTTTGGTGACTTTGGCCCGGCGGCTGCCAGATGACAGCCGAAGTATCGGGAAGCGAAGCCTAACTTTGGCACTTGTTTCGCGACTTTGGCCCTGCGGCTGCCAAATGACAGCCGTACTATCGGGAAGCGAAGCCAAGCTTTGGCACTTGTTTGGTGACTTTGGCCCGGCGGCTGCCAGATGACAGCCGAACTATCGGGAAGCGAAGCCTAGCTTTGGCACTTGTTTGGCGACTTTGGCCCTGCGGCTGCCAAATGACAGCCGAACTATCGGGAAGCGAAGCCTAACTTTGACACTTGTTTGGCGACTTTGGCCCGGCGGCTGCCAGATGACAGCCGAACTATCGGGAAGCGAAGCCTAACTGTGTCACTTGTTTGGCGACTTTGGCCCGGCGGCTGCCAGATGACAGCCGAACTATCGGGAAGCGAAGCCTAACTGTGTCACTTGTTTGGCGACTTTGGCCCGGCGGCTGCCAGATGACAGCCGAACTATCGGGAAGCGAAGCCTGACTGTGTCACATGTTTGGCGACTTTGGCCCGGCGGCTGCCAGATGACAGCCGAACTATCGGGAAGCGAAGTCTAACTGTGTCACTTGTTTGGCGACTTTGGCCCGGCGGCTGCCAGATGACAGCCGAACTATCGGGAAGCGAAGCCTAACTGTGTCACTGTTTGGCGACTTTGGCTCGGCGGCTGCCAGGTGACAGCCGAACTATCGGGAAGCGAAGCCTAACTGTGTCACTTGTTTGGCGACTTTGGCCCCGCGGCTGCCAGATGACAGCCGAACTATCGGGAAGCGAAGCCTAACTGTGTCACTTGTTTGGCGACTTTGGGCCCGCGGCTGCCAGATGACATCCGAACTATCGGGAAGGGAAGCCTAACTGTGTCACTTGTTTGGCGACTTTGGCCCGGCGGCTGCCATATGACAGCCGAACTATCGGGAAGCGAAGCCTAACTGTGTCACTTGTTTGGCGACTTTGGCCCGGCGGCTGCCAGATGACAGCCGAACTATCGGGAAGCGAAGCCTAACTGTGTCACTTGTTTGGCGACTCTGGCCCGGCGGCTGCCAGATGACAGCCGAACTATCGGGAAGCGAAGCCTAACTGTGTCACTTGTTTGGCGACTTTGGCACGGCGGCTGCCAGATGACAGCCGAACTATCGGGAAGCGAAGCCTAACTGTGTCACTTGTTTGGCGACTTTGGCCCGGCGGCTGCCAGATGACAGCCGAACTATCGGGAAGCGAAGCCTAGCTTTGGCACTTGTTTGGTGACTTTGGCCCGGCGGCTGCCAGATGACAGCCGAAGTATCGGGAAGCGAAGCCTAACTTTGGCACTTGTTTCGCGACTTTGGCCCTGCGGCTGCCAAATGACAGCCGAACTATCGGGAAGCGAAGCCTAACTTTGACACTTGTTTGGCGACTTTGGCCCGGCGGCTGCCAGATGACAGCCGAACTACCGGGAAGCGAAGCCTAACTGTGTCACTTGTTTGGCGACTTTGGCCCGGCGGCTGCCAGATGACAGCCGAACTATCGGGAAGCGAAGCCTAACTGTGTCACTTGTTTGGCGACTTTGGCCCGGCGGCTGCCAGATGACAGCCGAACTATCGATAAGCGAAGCCTAACTGTGTCACTTGTTTGGCGACTTTGGCCCGGCGGCTGCCAGATGACAGCCGAACTATCGGGAAGCGAACCCTAACTGTGTCACTTGTTTGGCGACTTTGGCCCGGCGGCTGCCAGATGACAGCCGAACTATCGGGAAGCGAAGCCTAACTGTGTCACTTGTTTGGCGACTTTGGCTCGGCGGCTGCCAGATGACAGCCGAACTATCGGGAAGCGAAGCCTAGCTTTGGCACTTGTTTGGCGACTTTAGCCCTGCGGCTGCCAAATGATAGCCGAACTATCGGGAAGCGAAGCCTAACTTTGACACTTGTTTGGCGACTTTGGCCCGGCGGCTGCCAGATGACAGCCGAACTATCGGGAAGCGAAGCCTAACTGTGTCACTTGTTTGGCGACTTTGGCCCGGCGGCTGCCAGATGACAGCCGAACTATCGGGAAGCGAAGCCTAACTGTGTCACTTGTTTGGCGACTTTGGCCCGGCGGCTGCCAGATGACAGCCAAACTATCGGGAAGCGAAGCCTAACTGTGTCACTTGTTTGGCGACTTTGGCCCGGCGGCTGCCAGATGACAGCCGAACTATCGGGAAGCGAAGCCTAACTGTGTCACTTGTTTGGCGACTCTGGCCCGGCGGCTGCCAGATGACAGCCGAACTATCGGGAAGCGAAGCCTAACTGTGTCACTTGTTTGGCGACTTTGGCACGGCGGCTGCCAGATGACAGCCGAACTATCGGGAAGCAAAGCATAACTGTGTCACTTGTTTGGCGACTTTGGCCCGGCGGCTGCCAGATGACAGCCGAACTATCGGGAAGCGAAGCCTAGCTTTGGCACTTGTTTGGTGACTTTGGCCCGGCGGCTGCCAGATGACAGCCGAAGTATCGGGAAGCGAAGCCTAACTTTGGCACTTGTTTCGCGACTTTGGCCCTGCGGCTGCCAAATGACAGCCGAACTATCGGGAAGCGAAGCCTAACTTTGACACTTGTTTGGCAGACTTTGGCCCGGCGGCTGCCAGATGACAGCCGAACTATCGGGAAGCGAAGCCTAACTGTGTCACTTGTTTGGCGACTTTGGCCCGGCGGCTGCCAGATGACAGCCGAACTATCGGGAAGCGAAGCCTAACTGTGTCACTTGTTTGGCGACTTTGGCCCGGCGGCTGCCAGATGACAGCCGAACTATCGGGAAGCGAAGTCTAACTGTGTCACTTGTTTGGCGACTTTGGCCCGGCGGCTGCCAGATGACAGCCGAACTATCGGGAAGCGAAGCCTAACTGTGTCACTTGTTTGGCGACTTTGGCCCGGCGGCTGCCAGATGACAGCCGAACTATCGGGAAGCGAAGCCTAACTGTGTCACTAGTTTGGCGACTTTGGCTCGGCGGCTGCCAGATGACAGCCGAACTATCGGGAAGCGAAGCCTAGCTTTGGCACTTGTTTGGCGACTTTGGCCCTGCGGCTGCCAAATGATAGCCGAACTATCGGGAAGCGAAGCCTAACTTTGACACTTGTTTGGCGACTTCGGCCCGGCGGCTGCCAGATGACAGCCGAACTATCGGGAAGCGAAGCCTAACTGTGTCACTTGTTTGGCGACTTTGGCCCGGCGGCTGCCAGATGACAGCCGAACTATCGGGAAGCGAAGCCTAACTGTGTCACTTGTTTGGCGACTTTGGCCCGGCGGCTGCCAGATGACAGCCGAACTATCGGGAAGCGAAGCCTAACTGTGTCACTTGTTTGGCGACTCTGGCCCGGCGGCTGCCAGATGACAGCCGAACAATCGGGAAGCGAAGCCTAGCTTTGGCACTTGCTTGGTGACTTTGGCCCGGCGGCTGCCAGATGACAGCCGAAGTATCGGGAAGCGAAGCCTAACTTTGGCACTTGTTTCGCGACTTTGGCCCGGCGGCTGCCAGATGACAGCCGAACTATCGGGAAGCGAAGCCTGACTGTGTCACATGTTTGGCGACTTTGGCCCGGCGGCTGCCAGATGACAGCCGAACTATCGGGAAGCGAAGTCTAACTGTGTCACTTGTTTGGCGACTTTGGCCCGGCGGCTGCCAGATGACAGCCGAACTATCGGGAAGCGAAGCCTAACTGTGTCACTGTTTGGCGACTTTGGCTCGGCGGCTGCCAGGTGACAGCCGAACTATCGGGAAGCGAAGCCTAACTGTGTCACTTGTTTGGCGACTTTGGCCCGGCGGCTGACAGATGACAGCCGAACTATCGGGAAGCGAAGCCTAACTGTGTCACTTGTTTGGCGACTTTGGCCCGGCGGCTGCCAGATGACAGCCGAACTATCGGGAAGCGAAGTCTAACTGTGTCACTTGTTTGGCGACTTTGGCCCCGCGGCTGCCAGATGACAGCCGAACTATCGGGAAGGGAAGCCTAACTGTGTCACTTGTTTGGCGACTTTGGCCCGGCGGCTGCCAGATGACAGCCGAACTATCGGGAAGCGAAGCCTAACTGTGTCACTTGTTTGGCGACTTTGGCTCGGCGGCTGCCAGGTGACAGCCGCACTATCGGGAAGCGAAGCCTAACTGTGTCACTTGTTTGGCGACTTTGGCCCGGCGGCTGCCAGATGACAGCCGAACTATCGGGAAGCGAAGCCTAACTGTGTCACTTGTTTGGCGACTTTGGCCCGGCGGCTGCCAGATGACAGCCGAACTATCGGGAAGCGAAGCCTAACTGTGTCACTTGTTTGGCGACTTTGGCCCGGCGGCTGCCAGATGACAGCCGAACTATCGGGAAGCGAAGCCTAACTGTGTCACTTGTTTGGCGACTTTGGCCCGGCGGCTGCCAGATGACAGCCGAACTATCGGGAAGCGAAGCCTAACTGTGTCACTTGTTTGGCGACTCTGGCCCGGCGGCTGCCAGATGACAGCCGAACTATCGGGAAGCGAAGCCTAACTGTGTCACTTGTTTGGCGACTTTGGCACGGCGGCTGCCAGATGACAGCCGAACTATCGGGAAGCGAAGCCTAACTGTGTCACTTGTTTGGCGACTTTGGCCCGGCGGCTGCCAGATGACAGCCGAACTATCGGGAAGCGAAGCCTAGCTTTGGCACTTGTTTGGTGACTTTGGCCCGGCGGCTGCCAGATGACAGCCGAAGTATCGGGAAGCGAAGCCTAACTTTGGCACTTGTTTCGCGACTTTGGCCCTGCGGCTGCCAGATGACAGCCGAACTATCGATAAGCGAAGCCTAACTGTGTCACTTGTTTGGCGACTTTGGCCCGGCGGCTGCCAGATGACAGCCGAACTATCGGGAAGCGAACCCTAACTGTGTCACTTGTTTGGCGACTTTGGCCCGGCGGCTGCCAGATGACAGCCGAACTATCGGGAAGCGAAGCCTAACTGTGTCACTTGTTTGGCGACTTTGGCTCGGCGGCTGCCAGATGACAGCCGAACTATCGGGAAGCGAAGCCTAGCTTTGGCACTTGTTTGGCGACTTTAGCCCTGCGGCTGCCAAATGATAGCCGAACTATCGGGAAGCGAAGCCTAACTTTGACACTTGTTTGGCGACTTTGGCCCGGCGGCTGCCAGATGACAGCCGAACTATCGGGAAGCGAAGCCTAACTGTGTCACTTGTTTGGCGACTTTGGCCCGGCGGCTGCCAGATGACAGCCGAACTATCGGGAAGCGAAGCCTAACTGTGTCACTTGTTTGGCGACTTTGGCCCGGCGGCTGCCAGATGACAGCCAAACTATCGGGAAGCGAAGCCTAACTGTGTCACTTGTTTGGCGACTTTGGCCCGGCGGCTGCCAGATGACAGCCGAACTATCGGGAAGCGAAGCCTAACTGTGTCACTTGTTTGGCGACTCTGGCCCGGCGGCTGCCAGATGACAGCCGAACTATCGGGAAGCGAAGCCTAACTGTGTCACTTGTTTGGCGACTTTGGCACGGCGGCTGCCAGATGACAGCCGAACTATCGGAAAGCAAAGCATAACTGTGTCACTTGTTTGGCGACTTTGGCCCGGCGGCTGCCAGATGACAGCCGAACTATCGGGAAGCGAAGCCTAGCTTTGGCACTTGTTTGGTGACTTTGGCCCGGCGGCTGCCAGATGACGGCCGAAGTATCGGGAAGCGAAGCCTAACTTTGGCACTTGTTTGGCGACTTTGGCCCGGCGGCTGCCAGATGACAGCCGAACTATCGGGAAGCGAAGCCTAACTGTGTCACTTGTTTGGCGACTTTGGCCCGGCGGCTGCCAGATGACAGCCGAACTATCGGGAAGCGAAGCCTAACTGTGTCACTTGTTTGGCGACTTTGGCCCGGCGGCTGCCAGATGACAGCCAAACTATCGGGAAGCGAAGCCTAACTGTGTCACTTGTTTGGCGACTTTGGCCCGGCGGCTGCCAGATGACAGCCGAACTATCGGGAAGCGAAGCCTAACTGTGTCACTTGTTTGGCGACTCTGGCCCGGCGGCTGCCAGATGACAGCCGAACTATCGGGAAGCGAAGCCTAACTGTGTCACTTGTTTGGCGACTTTGGTACGGCGGCTGCCAGATGACAGCCGAACTATCGGGAAGCAAAGCAAAACTGTGTCACTTGCTTGGCGACTTTGGCCCGGCGGCTGCCAGATGACAGCCGAACTATCGGGAAGCGAAGCCTAGCTTTGGCACTTGTTTGGTGACTTTGGCCCGGCGGCT
The DNA here is from genome assembly GCF_016920785.2 of Ixodes scapularis. Taxonomy (NCBI): domain Eukaryota; kingdom Metazoa; phylum Arthropoda; class Arachnida; order Ixodida; family Ixodidae; genus Ixodes; species Ixodes scapularis. Next base: position 156,816,088 of record NW_024609868.1, on the reverse strand, counting down.
GCCAGATGACAGCCGAAGTATCGGGAAGCGAAGCCTAACTTTGGCACTTGTTTCGCGACTTTGGCCCTGCGGCTGCCAAATGACAGCCGAACTATCGGGAAGCGAAGCCTAACTTTGACACTTGTTTGGCGACTTTGGCCCGGCGGCTGCCAGATGACAGCCGAACTATCGGGAAGCGAAGCCTAACTGTGTCACTTGTTTGGCGACTTTGGCCCGGCGGCTGCCAGATGACAGCCGAACTATCGGGAAGCGAAGCCTAACTGTGTCACTTGTTTGGCGACTTTGGCCCGGCGGCTGCCAGATGACAGCCGAACTATCGGGAAGCGAAGCCTAACTGTGTCACTTGTTTGGCGACTTTGGCCCGGCGGCTGCCAGATGACAGCCGAACTATCGGGAAGCGAAGCCTAACTGTGTCACTAGTTTGGCGACTTTGGCTCGGCGGCTGCCAGATGACAGCCGAACTATCGGGAAGCGAAGCCTAGCTTTGGCACTTGTTTGGCGACTTTGGCCCTGCGGCTGCCAAATGATAGCCGAACTATCGGGAAGCGAAGCCTAACTTTGACACTTGTTTGGCGACTTCGGCCCGGCGGCTGCCAGATGACAGCCGAACTATCGGGAAGCGAAGCCTAACTGTGTCACTTGTTTGGCGACTTTGGCCCGGCGGCTGCCAGATGACAGCCGAACTATCGGGAAGCGAAGCCTAACTGTGTCACTTGTTTGGCGACTTTGGCCCGGTGGCTGCCAGATGACAGCCGAACTATCGGGAAGCGAAGCCTAACTGTGTCACTTGTTTGGCGACTCTGGCCCGGCGGCTGCCAGATGACAGCCGAACTATCGGGAAGCGAAGCCTAACTGTGTCACTTGTTTGGCGACTTTGGCACGGCGGCTGCCAGATGACAGCCGAACTATCGGGAAGCGAAGCCTAACTGTGTCACTTGTTTGGCGACTTTGGCCCGGCGGCTGCCAGATGACAGCCGAACTATCGGGAAGCGAAGCCTAACTTTGGCACTTGTTTCGCGACTTTGGCCCTGCGGCTGCCAAATGACAGCCGAACTATCGGGAAGCGAAGCCTAACTTTGACACTTGTTTGGCGACTTTGGCCCGGCGGCTGCCAGATGACAGCCGAACTATCGGGAAGCGAAGCCTAACTGTGTCACTTGTTTGGCGACTTTGGCCCGGCGGCTGCCAGATGACAGCCGAACTATCGGGAAGCGAAGCCTAACTGTGTCACTTGTTTGGCGACTTTGGCCCGGCGGCTGCCAGATGACAGCCGAACTATCGGGAAGCGAAGCCTAACTGTGTCACTTGTTTGGCGACTTTGGCCCGGCGGCTGCCAGATGACAGCCGAACTATCGGGAAGCGAAGCCTAACTGTGTCACTTGTTTGGCGACTTTGGCCCGGCGGCTGCCAGATGACAGCCGAACTATCGGGAAGCGAAGCCTAACTGTGTCACTTGTTTGGCGACTTTGGCCCGGCGGCTGCCAGATGACAGCCGAACTATCGGGAAGCGAAGCCTAACTGTGTCACTTGTTTGGCGACTTTGGCCCGGCGGCTGCCAGATGACAGCCGAACTATCGGGAAGCGAAGCCTAGCTTTGACACTTGTTTGGTGACTTTGGCCCGGCGGCTGCCAGATGACAGCCGAAGTATCGGGAAGCGAAGCCTAACTTTGGCACTTGTTTCGCGACTTTGGCCCTGCGGCTGCCAAATGACAGCCGAACTATCGGGAAGCGAAGCCAAGCTTTGGCACTTGTTTGGCGACTTTGGCCCGGCGGCTGCCAGATGACAGCCGAACTATCGGGAAGCGAAGCCTAGCTTTGGCACTTGTTTGGCGACTTTGGCCCTGCGGCTGCCAAATGACTGCCGAACTATCGGGGAGCGAAGCCTAACTTTGGCACTTGTTTGGTGACTTTGGCCCGGCGGCTGCCAGATGACAGCCGAAGTATCGGGAAGCGAAGCCTAACTTTGGCACTTGTTTCGCGACTTTGGCCAAGCGGCTGCCGAATGACAGCCGAACTATCGGGAAGCGAAGCCAAGCTTTGGCACTTGTTTGGCGACTTTGGCCCGGCGGCTGCCAGATGACAGCCGAACTATCGGGAAGCGAAGCCTAGCTTTGGCACTTGTTTGGCGACTTTGGCCCTGCGGCTGCCAAATGACAGCCGAACTATCGGGAAGCGAAGCCTAACTTTGACACTTGTTTGGCGACTTTGGCCCGGCGGCTGCCAGATGACAGCCGAACTATCGGGAAGCGAAGCCTAACTGTGTCACTTGTTTGGCGACTTTGGCCCGGCGGCTGCCAGATGACAGCCGAACTATCGGGAAGCGAAGCCTAACTGTGTCACTTGTTTGGCGACTTTGGCCCGGCGGCTGCCAGATGACAGCCGAACTATCGGGAAGCGAAGCCTAACTGTGTCACTTGTTTGGCGACTTTGGCCCGGCGGCTGCCAGATGACAGCCGAACTATCGGGAAGCGAAGCCTAACTGTGTCACTTGTTTGGCGACTTTGGCCCGGCGGCTGCCAGATGACAGCCGAACAATCGGGAAGCGAAGCCTAGATTTGGCACTTGCTTGGTGACTTTGGCCCGGCGGCTGCCAGATGACAGCCGAAGTATCGGGAAGCGAAGCCTAACTTTGGCACTTGTTTCGCGACTTTGGCCCTGCGGCTGCCAAATGACAGCCGAACTATCGGGAAGCGAAGCCAAGCTTTGGCACTTGTTTGGTGACTTTGGCCCGGCGGCTGCCAGATGACAGCCGAACTATCGGGAAGCGAAGCCTAACTGTGTCACTTGTTTGGCGACTTTGGCCCGGCGGCTGCCAGATGACAGCCGAACTATCGGGAAGCGAAGCCTGACTGTGTCACATGTTTGGCGACTTTGGCCCGGCGGCTGCCAGATGACAGCCGAACTATCGGGAAGCGAAGTCTAACTGTGTCACTTGTTTGGCGACTTTGGCCCGGCGGCTGCCAGATGACAGCCGAACTATCGGGAAGCGAAGCCTAACTGTGTCACTGTTTGGCGACTTTGGCTCGGCGGCTGCCAGGTGACAGCCGAACTATCGGGAAGCGAAGCCTAACTGTGTCACTTGTTTGGCGACTTTGGCCCGGCGGCTGACAGATGACAGCCGAACTATCGGGAAGCGAAGCCTAACTGTGTCACTTGTTTGGCGACCTTGGCCCGGCGGCTGCCAGATGACAGCCGAACTATCGGGAAGCGAAGCCTAACTGTGTCACTTGTTTGGCGACTTTGGCCCCGCGGCTGCCAGATGACAGCCGAACTATCGGGAAGGGAAGCCTAACTGTGTCACTTGTTTGGCGACTTTGGCCCGGCGGCTGCCAGATGACAGCCGAACTATCGGGAAGCGAAGCCTAACTGTGTCACTTGTTTGGCGACTTTGGCTCGGCGGCTGCCAGGTGACAGCCGAACTATCGGGAAGCGAAGCCTAACTGTGTCACTTGTTTGGCGACTTTGGCCCGGCGGCTGCCAGATGACAGCCGAACTATCGGGAAGCGAAGCCTAACTGTGTCACTTGTTTGGCGACTTTGGCCCGGCGGCTGCCAGATGACAGCCGAACTATCGGGAAGCGAAGCCTAACTGTGTCACTTGTTTGGCGACTTTGGCCCGGCGGCTGCCAGATGACAGCCGAACTATCGGGAAGCGAAGCCTAACTGTGTCACTTGTTTGGCGACTTTGGCCCGGCGGCTGCCAGATGACAGCCGAACTATCGGGAAGCGAAGCCTAACTGTGTCACTTGTTTGGCGACTCTGGCCCGGCGGCTGCCAGATGACAGCCGAACTATCGGGAAGCGAAGCCTAACTGTGTCACTTGTTTGGCGACTTTGGCACGGCGGCTGCCAGATGACAGCCGAACTATCGGGAAGCGAAGCCTAACTGTGTCACTTGTTTGGCGACTTTGGCCCGGCGGCTGCCAGATGACAGCCGAACTATCGGGAAGCGAAGCCTAGCTTTGGCACTTGTTTGGTGACTTTGGCCCGGCGGCTGCCAGATGACAGCCGAAGTATCGGGAAGCGAAGCCTAACTTTGGCACTTGTTTCGCGACTTTGGCCCTGCGGCTGCCAAATGACAGCCGAACTATCGGGAAGCGAAGCCTAACTTTGACACTTGTTTGGCGACTTTGGCCCGGCGGCTGCCAGATGACAGCCGAACTATCGGGAAGCGAAGCCTAACTGTGTCACTTGTTTGGCGTCTTTGGCCCGGCGGCTGCCAGATGACAGCCGAACTATCGGGAAGCGAAGCCTAACTGTGTCACTTGTTTGGCGACTTTGGCCCGGCGGCTGCCAGATGACAGCCGAACTATCGGGAAGCGAAGCCTAACTGTGTCACTTGTTTGGCGACTTTGGCCCCGCGGCTGCCAGATGACAGCCGAACTATCGGGAAGGGAAGCCTAACTGTGTCACTTGTTTGGCGACTTTGGCCCGGCGGCTGCCAGATGACAGCCGAACTATCGGGAAGCGAAGCCCAACTGTGTCACTTGTTTGGCGACTTTGGCTCGGCGGCTGCCAGGTGACAGCCGAACTATCGGGAAGCGAAGCCTAACTGTGTCACTTGTTTGGCGACTTTGGCCCGGCGGCTGCCAGATGACAGCCGAACTATCGGGAAGCGAAGCCTAACTGTGTCACTTGTTTGGCGACTTTGGCCCGGCGGCTGCCAGATGACAGCCGAACTATCGGGAAGCGAAGCCTAACTGTGTCACTTGTTTGGCGACTTTGGCCCGGCGGCTGCCAGATGACAGCCGAACTATCGGGAAGCGAAGCCTAACTGTGTCACTTGTTTGGCGACTTTGGCCCGGCGGCTGCCAGATGACAGCCGAACTATCGGGAAGCGAAGCCTAACTGTGTCACTTGTTTGGCGACTCTGGCCCGGCGGCTGCCAGATGACAGCCGAACTATCGGGAAGCGAAGCCTAACTGTGTCACTTGTTTGGCGACTTTGGCACGGCGGCTGCCAGATGACAGCCGAACTATCGGGAAGCGAAGCCTAACTGTGTCACTTGTTTGGCGACTTTGGCCCGGCGGCTGCCAGATGACAGCCGAACTATCGGGAAGCGAAGACTAGCTTTGGCACTTGTTTGGTGACTTTGGCCCGGCGGCTGCCAGATGACAGCCGAAGTATCGGGAAGCGAAGCCTAACTTTGGCACTTGTTTCGCGACTTTGGCCCTGCGGCTGCCAAATGACAGCCGAACTATCGGGAAGCGAAGCCTAACTTTGACACTTGTTTGGCGACTTTGGCCCGGCGGCTGCCAGATGACAGCCGAACTATCGGGAAGCGAAGCCTAACTGTGTCACTTGTTTGGCGACTTTGGCCCGGCGGCTGCCAGATGACAGCCGAACTATCGGGAAGCGAAGCCTAACTGTGTCACTTGTTTGGCGACTTTGGCCCGGCGGCTGCCAGATGACAGCCGAACTATCGATAAGCGAAGCCTAACTGTGTCACTTGTTTGGCGACTTTGGCCCGGCGGCTGCCAGATGACAGCCGAACTATCGGGAAGCGAACCCTAACTGTGTCACTTGTTTGGCGACTTTGGCCCGGCGGCTGCCAGATGACAGCCGAACTATCGGGAAGCGAAGCCTAACTGTGTCACTTGTTTGGCGACTTTGGCTCGGCGGCTGCCAGATGACAGCCGAACTATCGGGAAGCGAAGCCTAGCTTTGGCACTTGTTTGGCGACTTTAGCCCTGCGGCTGCCAAATGATAGCCGAACTATCGGGAAGCGAAGCCTAACTTTGACACTTGTTTGGCGACTTTGGCCCGGCGGCTGCCAGATGACAGCCGAACTATCGGGAAGCGAAGCCTAACTGTGTCACTTGTTTGGCGACTTTGGCCCGGCGGCTGCCAGATGACAGCCGAACTATCGGGAAGCGAAGCCTAACTGTGTCACTTGTTTGGCGACTTTGGCCCGGCGGCTGCCAGATGACAGCCAAACTATCGGGAAGCGAAGCCTAACTGTGTCACTTGTTTGGCGACTTTGGCCCGGCGGCTGCCAGATGACAGCCGAACTATCGGGAAGCGAAGCCTAACTGTGTCACTTGTTTGGCGACTCTGGCCCGGCGGCTGCCAGATGACAGCCGAACTATCGGGAAGCGAAGCCTAACTGTGTCACTTGTTTGGCGACTTTGGCACGGCGGCTGCCAGATGACAGCCGAACTATCGGGAAGCGAAGCCTAGCTTTGGCACTTGTTTGGTGACTTTGGCCCGGCGGCTGCCAGATGACGGCCGAAGTATCGGGAAGCGAAGCCTAACTTTGGCACTTGTTTCGCGACTTTGGCCCTGCGGCTGCCAAATGACAGCCGAACTATCGGGAAGCGAAGCCTAACTTTGACACTTGTTTGGCGACTTTGGCCCGGCGGCTGCCAGATGACAGCCGAACTATCGGGAAGCGAAGCCTAACTGTGTCACTTGTTTGGCGACTTTGGCCCGGCGGCTGCCAGATGACAGCCGAACTATCGGGAAGCGAAGCCTAACTGTGTCACTAGTTTGGCGACTTTGGCTCGGCGGCTGCCAGATGACAGCCGAACTATCGGGAAGCGAAGCCTAGCTTTGGCACTTGTTTGGCGACTTTGGCCCTGCGGCTGCCAAATGATAGCCGAACTATCGGGAAGCGAAGCCTAACTTTGACACTTGTTTGGCGACTTCGGCCCGGCGGCTGCCAGATGACAGCCGAACTATCGGGAAGCGAAGCCTAACTGTGTCACTTGTTTGGCGACTTTGGCCCGGCGGCTGCCAGATGACAGCCGAACTATCGGGAAGCGAAGCCTAACTGTGTCACTTGTTTGGCGACTTTGGCCCGGCGGCTGCCAGATGACAGCCGAACTATCGGGAAGCGAAGCCTAACTGTGTCACTTGTTTGGCGACTCTGGCCCGGCGGCTGCCAGATGACAGCCGAACTATCGGGAAGCGAAGCCTAGCTGTGTCACTTGTTTGGCGACTTTGGCACGGCGGCTGCCAGATGACAGCCGAACTATCGGGAAGCGAAGCCTAACTGTGTCACTTGTTTGGCGACTTTGGCCCGGCGGCTGCCAGATGACAGCCGAACTATCGGGAAGCGAAGCCTAACTTTGGCACTTGTTTCGCGACTTTGGCCCTGCGGCTGCCAAATGACAGCCGAACTATCGGGAAGCGAAGCCTAACTTTGACACTTGTTTGGCGACTTTGGCCCGGCGGCTGCCAGATGACAGCCGAACTATCGGGAAGCGAAGCCTAACTGTGTCACTTGTTTGGCGACTTTGGCCCGGCGGCTGCCAGATGACAGCCGAACTATCGGGAAGCGAAGCCTAACTGTGTCACTTGTTTGGCGACTTTGGCCCTGCGGCTGCCAGATGACAGCCGAACTATCGGGAAGCGAAGCCTAACTGTGTCACTTGTTTGGCGACTTTGGCCCGGCGGCTGCCAGATGACAGCCGAACTATCGGGAAGCGAAGCCTAACTGTGTCACTTGTTTGGCGACTTTGGCCCGGCGGCTGCCAGATGACAGCCGAACTATCGATAAGCGAAGCCTAACTGTGTCACTTGTTTGGCGACTTTGGCCCGGCGGCTGCCAGATGACAGCCGAACTATCGGGAAGCGAACCCTAACTGTGTCACTTGTTTGGCGACTTTGGCCCGGCGGCTGCCAGATGACAGCCGAACTATCGGGAAGCGAAGCCTAACTGTGTCACTTGTTTGGCGACTTTGGCTCGGCGGCTGCCAGATGACAGCCGAACTATCGGGAAGCGAAGCCTAGCTTTGGCACTTGTTTGGCGACTTTAGCCCTGCGGCTGCCAAATGATAGCCGAACTATCGGGAAGCGAAGCCTAACTTTGACACTTGTTTGGCGACTTTGGCCCGGCGGCTGCCAGATGACAGCCGAACTATCGGGAAGCGAAGCCTAACTGTGTCACTTGTTTGGCGACTTTGGCCCGGCGGCTGCCAGATGACAGCCGAACTATCGGGAAGCGAAGCCTAACTGTGTCACTTGTTTGGCGACTTTGGCCCGGCGGCTGCCAGATGACAGCCAAACTATCGGGAAGCGAAGCCTAACTGTGTCACTTGTTTGGCGACTTTGGCCCGGCGGCTGCCAGATGACAGCCGAACTATCGGGAAGCGAAGCCTAACTGTGTCACTTGTTTGGCGACTCTGGCCCGGCGGCTGCCAGATGACAGCCGAACTATCGGGAAGCGAAGCCTAACTGTGTCACTTGTTTGGCGACTTTGGCACGGCGGCTGCCAGATGACAGCCGAACTATCGGGAAGCAAAGCATAACTGTGTCACTTGTTTGGCGACTTTGGCCCGGCGGCTGCCAGATGACAGCCGAACTATCGGGAAGCGAAGCCTAGCTTTGGCACTTGTTTGGTGACTTTGGCCCGGCGGCTGCCAGATGACAGCCGAAGTATCGGGAAGCGAAGCCTAACTTTGGCACTTGTTTCGCGACTTTGGCCCTGCGGCTGCCAAATGACAGCCGAACTATCGGGAAGCGAAGCCTAACTTTGACACTTGTTTGGCGACTTTGGCCCGGCGGCTGCCAGATGACAGCCGAACTATCGGGAAGCGAAGCCTAACTGTGTCACTTGTTTGGCGACTTTGGCCCGGCGGCTGCCAGATGACAGCCGAACTATCGGGAAGCGAAGCCTAACTGTGTCACTTGTTTGGCGACTTTGGCCCGGCGGCTGCCAGATGACAGCCGAACTATCGGGAAGCGAAGTCTAACTGTGTCACTTGTTTGGCGACTTTGGCCCGGCGGCTGCCAGATGACAGCCGAACTATCGGGAAGCGAAGCCTAACTGTGTCACTTGTTTGGCGACTTTGGCCCGGCGGCTGCCAGATGACAGCCGAACTATCGGGAAGCGAAGCCTAACTGTGTCACTAGTTTGGCGACTTTGGCTCGGCGGCTGCCAGATGACAGCCGAACTATCGGGAAGCGAAGCCTAGCTTTGGCACTTGTTTGGCGACTTTGGCCCTGCGGCTGCCAAATGATAGCCGAACTATCGGGAAGCGAAGCCTAACTTTGACACTTGTTTGGCGACTTCGGCCCGGCGGCTGCCAGATGACAGCCGAACTATCGGGAAGCGAAGCCTAACTGTGTCACTTGTTTGGCGACTTTGGCCCGGCGGCTGCCAGATGACAGCCGAACTATCGGGAAGCGAAGCCTAACTGTGCAACTTGTTTGGCGACTTTGGCCCGGCGGCTGCCAGATGACAGCCGAACTATCGGGAAGCGAAGCCTAACTGTGTCACTTGTTTGGCGACTCTGGCCCGGCGGCTGCCAGATGACAGCCGAACAATCGGGAAGCGAAGCCTAGCTTTGGCACTTGCTTGGTGACTTTGGCCCGGCGGCTGCCAGATGACAGCCGAAGTATCGGGAAGCGAAGCCTAACTTTGGCACTTGTTTCGCGACTTTGGCCCGGCGGCTGCCAGATGACAGCCGAACTATCGGGAAGCGAAGCCTGACTGTGTCACATGTTTGGCGACTTTGGCCCGGCGGCTGCCAGATGACAGCCGAACTATCGGGAAGCGAAGTCTAACTGTGTCACTTGTTTGGCGACTTTGGCCCGGCGGCTGCCAGATGACAGCCGAACTATCGGGAAGCGAAGCCTAACTGTGTCACTGTTTGGCGACTTTGGCTCGGCGGCTGCCAGGTGACAGCCGAACTATCGGGAAGCGAAGCCTAACTGTGTCACTTGTTTGGCGACTTTGGCCCGGCGGCTGACAGATGACAGCCGAACTATCGGGAAGCGAAGCCTAACTGTGTCACTTGTTTGGCGACTTTGGCCCGGCGGCTGCCAGATGACAGCCGAACTATCGGGAAGCGAAGTCTAACTGTGTCACTTGTTTGGCGACTTTGGCCCCGCGGCTGCCAGATGACAGCCGAACTATCGGGAAGGGAAGCCTAACTGTGTCACTTGTTTGGCGACTTTGGCCCGGCGGCTGCCAGATGACAGCCGAACTATCGGGAAGCGAAGCCTAACTGTGTCACTTGTTTGGCGACTTTGGCTCGGCGGCTGCCAGGTGACAGCCGCACTATCGGGAAGCGAAGCCTAACTGTGTCACTTGTTTGGCGACTTTGGCCCGGCGGCTGCCAGATGACAGCCGAACTATCGGGAAGCGAAGCCTAACTGTGTCACTTGTTTGGCGACTTTGGCCCGGCGGCTGCCAGATGACAGCCGAACTATCGGGAAGCGAAGCCTAACTGTGTCACTTGTTTGGCGACTTTGGCCCGGCGGCTGCCAGATGACAGCCGAACTATCGGGAAGCGAAGCCTAACTGTGTCACTTGTTTGGCGACTTTGGCCCGGCGGCTGCCAGATGACAGCCGAACTATCGGGAAGCGAAGCCTAACTGTGTCACTTGTTTGGCGACTCTGGCCCGGCGGCTGCCAGATGACAGCCGAACTATCGGGAAGCGAAGCCTAACTGTGTCACTTGTTTGGCGACTTTGGCACGGCGGCTGCCAGATGACAGCCGAACTATCGGGAAGCGAAGCCTAACTGTGTCACTTGTTTGGCGACTTTGGCCCGGCGGCTGCCAGATGACAGCCGAACTATCGGGAAGCGAAGCCTAGCTTTGGCACTTGTTTGGTGACTTTGGCCCGGCGGCTGCCAGATGACAGCCGAAGTATCGGGAAGCGAAGCCTAACTTTGGCACTTGTTTCGCGACTTTGGCCCTGCGGTTGCCAGATGACAGCCGAACTATCGATAAGCGAAGCCTAACTGTGTCACTTGTTTGGCGACTTTGGCCCGGCGGCTGCCAGATGACAGCCGAACTATCGGGAAGCGAACCCTAACTGTGTCACTTGTTTGGCGACTTTGGCCCGGCGGCTGCCAGATGACAGCCGAACTATCGGGAAGCGAAGCCTAACTGTGTCACTTGTTTGGCGACTTTGGCTCGGCGGCTGCCAGATGACAGCCGAACTATCGGGAAGCGAAGCCTAGCTTTGGCACTTGTTTGGCGACTTTAGCCCTGCGGCTGCCAAATGATAGCCGAACTATCGGGAAGCGAAGCCTAACTTTGACACTTGTTTGGCGACTTTGGCCCGGCGGCTGCCAGATGACAGCCGAACTATCGGGAAGCGAAGCCTAACTGTGTCACTTGTTTGGCGACTTTGGCCCGGCGGCTGCCAGATGACAGCCGAACTATCGGGAAGCGAAGCCTAACTGTGTCACTTGTTTGGCGACTTTGGCCCGGCGGCTGCCAGATGACAGCCAAACTATCGGGAAGCGAAGCCTAACTGTGTCACTTGTTTGGCGACTTTGGCCCGGCGGCTGCCAGATGACAGCCGAACTATCGGGAAGCGAAGCCTAACTGTGTCACTTGTTTGGCGACTCTGGCCCGGCGGCTGCCAGATGACAGCCGAACTATCGGGAAGCGAAGCCTAACTGTGTCACTTGTTTGGCGACTTTGGCACGGCGGCTGCCAGATGACAGCCGAACTATCGGGAAGCAAAGCATAACTGTGTCACTTGTTTGGCGACTTTGGCCCGGCGGCTGCCAGATGACAGCCGAACTATCGGGAAGCGAAGCCTAGCTTTGGCACTTGTTTGGTGACTTTGGCCCGGCGGCTGCCAGATGACGGCCGAAGTATCGGGAAGCGAAGCCTAACTTTGGCACTTGTTTGGCGACTATGGCCCGGCGGCTGCCAGATGACAGCCGAACTATCGGGAAGCGAAGCCTAACTGTGTCACTTGTTTGGCGACTTTGGCCCGGCGGCTGCCAGATGACAGCCGAACTATCGGGAAGCGAAGCCTAACTGTGTCACTTGTTTGGCGACTTTGGCCCGGCGGCTGCCAGATGACAGCCAAACTATCGGGAAGCGAAGCCTAACTGTGTCACTTGTTTGGCGACTTTGGCCCGGCGGCTGCCAGATGACAGCCGAACTATCGGGAAGCGAAGCCTAACTGTGTCACTTGTTTGGCGACTCTGGCCCGGCGGCTGCCAGATGACAGCCGAACTATCGGGAAGCGAAGCCTAACTGTGTCACTTGTTTGGCGACTTTGGTACGGCGGCTGCCAGATGACAGCCGAACTATCGGGAAGCAAAGCATAACTGTGTCACTTGTTTGGCGACTTTGGCCCGGCGGCTGCCAGATGACAGCCGAACTATCGGGAAGCGAAGCCTAGCTTTGGCACTTGTTTGGTGACTTTGGCCCGGCGGCTGCCAGATGACAGCCGAAGTATCGGGAAGCGAAGCCTAACTTTGGCACTTGTTTCGCGACTTTGGCCCTGCGGCTGCCAAATGACAGCCGAACTATCGGGAAGCGAAGCCTAACTTTGACACTTGTTTGGCGACTTTGGCCCGGCGGCTGCCAGATGACAGCCGAACTATCGGGAAGCGAAGCCTAACTGTGTCACTTGTTTGGCGACTTTGGCCCGGCGGCTGCCAGATGACAGCCGAACTATCGGGAAGCGAAGCCTAACTGTGTCACTTGTTTGGCGACTTTGGCCCGGCGGCTGCCAGATGACAGCCGAACTATCGGGAAGCGAAGCCTAACTGTGTCACTTGTTTGGCGACTTTGGCCCGGCGGCTGCCAGATGACAGCCGAACTATCGGGAAGCGAAGCCTAACTGTGTCACTAGTTTGGCGACTTTGGCTCGGCGGCTGCCAGATGACAGCCGAACTATCGGGAAGCGAAGCCTAGCTTTGGCACTTGTTTGGCGACTTTGGCCCTGCGGCTGCCAAATGATAGCCGAACTATCGGGAAGCGAAGCCTAACTTTGACACTTGTTTGGCGACTTCGGCCCGGCGGCTGCCAGATGACAGCCGAACTATCGGGAAGCGAAGCCTAACTGTGTCACTTGTTTGGCGACTTTGGCCCGGCGGCTGCCAGATGACAGCCGAACTATCGGGAAGCGAAGCCTAACTGTGTCACTTGTTTGGCGACTTTGGCCCGGTGGCTGCCAGATGACAGCCGAACTATCGGGAAGCGAAGCCTAACTGTGTCACTTGTTTGGCGACTCTGGCCCGGCGGCTGCCAGATGACAGCCGAACTATCGGGAAGCGAAGCCTAACTGTGTCACTTGTTTGGCGACTTTGGCACGGCGGCTGCCAGATGACAGCCGAACTATCGGGAAGCGAAGCCTAACTGTGTCACTTGTTTGGCGACTTTGGCCCGGCGGCTGCCAGATGACAGCCGAACTATCGGGAAGCGAAGCCTAACTTTGGCACTTGTTTCGCGACTTTGGCCCTGCGGCTGCCAAATGACAGCCGAACTATCGGGAAGCGAAGCCTAACTTTGACACTTGTTTGGCGACTTTGGCCCGGCGGCTGCCAGATGACAGCCGAACTATCGGGAAGCGAAGCCTAACTGTGTCACTTGTTTGGCGACTTTGGCCCGGCGGCTGCCAGATGACAGCCGAACTATCGGGAAGCGAAGCCTAACTGTGTCACTTGTTTGGCGACTTTGGCCCGGCGGCTGCCAGATGACAGCCGAACTATCGGGAAGCGAAGCCTAACTGTGTCACTTGTTTGGCGACTTTGGCCCGGCGGCTGCCAGATGACAGCCGAACTATCGGGAAGCGAAGCCTAACTGTGTCACTTGTTTGGCGACTTTGGCCCGGCGGCTGCCAGATGACAGCCGAACTATCGGGAAGCGAAGCCTAACTGTGTCACTTGTTTGGCGACTTTGGCCCGGCGGCTGCCAGATGACAGCCGAACTATCGGGAAGCGAAGCCTAACTGTGTCACTTGTTTGGCGACTTTGGCCCGGCGGCTGCCAGATGACAGCCGAACTATCGGGAAGCGAAGCCTAGCTTTGGCACTTGTTTGGTGACTTTGGCCTGGCGGCTGCCAGATGACAGCCGAAGTATCGGGAAGCGAAGCCTAACTTTGGCACTTGTTTCGCGACTTTGGCCCTGCGGCTGCCAAATGACAGCCGAACTATCGGGAAGCGAAGCCAAGCTTTGGCACTTGTTTGGCGACTTTGGCCCGGCGGCTGCCAGATGACAGCCGAACTATCGGGAAGCGAAGCCTAGCTTTGGCACTTGTTTGGCGACTTTGGCCCTGCGGCTGCCAAATGACTGCCGAACTATCGGGGAGCGAAGCCTAACTTTGGCACTTGTTTGGTGACTTTGGCCCGGCGGCTGCCAGATGACAGCCGAAGTATCGGGAAGCGAAGCCTAACTTTGGCACTTGTTTCGCGACTTTGGCCCTGCGGCTGCCGAATGACAGCCGAACTATCGGGAAGCGAAGCCAAGCTTTGGCACTTGTTTGGCGACTTTGGCCCGGCGGCTGCCAGATGACAGCCGAACTATCGGGAAGCGAAGCCTAGCTTTGGCACTTGTTTGGCGACTTTGGCCCTGCGGCTGCCAAATGACAGCCGAACTATCGGGAAGCGAAGCCTAACTTTGACACTTGTTTGCCGACTTTGGCCCGGCGGCTGCCAGATGACAGCCGAACTATCGGGAAGCGAAGCCTAACTGTGTCACTTGTTTGGCGACTTTGGCCCGGCGGCTGCCAGATGACAGCCGAACTATCGGGAAGCGAAGCCTAACTGTGTCACTTGTTTGGCGACTTTGGCCCGGCGGCTGCCAGATGACAGCCGAACTATCGGGAAGCGAAGCCTAACTGTGTCACTTGTTTGGCGACTTTGGCCCGGCGGCTGCCAGATGACAGCCGAACTATCGGGAAGCGAAGCCTAACTGTGTCACTTGTTTGGCGACTTTGGCCCGGCGGCTGCCAGATGACAGCCGAACAATCGGGAAGCGAAGCCTAGATTTGGCACTTGCTTGGTGACTTTGGCCCGGCGGCTGCCAGATGACAGCCGAAGTATCGGGAAGCGAAGCCTAACTTTGGCACTTGTTTCGCGACTTTGGCCCTGCGGCTGCCAAATGACAGCCGAACTATCGGGAAGCGAAGCCAAGCTTTGGCACTTGTTTGGTGACTTTGGCCCGGCGGCTGCCAGATGACAGCCGAACTATCGGGAAGCGAAGCCTAACTGTGTCACTTGTTTGGCGACTTTGGCCCGGCGGCTGCCAGATGACAGCCGAACTATCGGGAAGCGAAGCCTGACTGTGTCACATGTTTGGCGACTTTGGCCCGGCGGCTGCCAGATGACAGCCGAACTATCGGGAAGCGAAGTCTAACTGTGTCACTTGTTTGGCGACTTTGGCCCGGCGGCTGCCAGATGACAGCCGAACTATCGGGAAGCGAAGCCTAACTGTGTCACTGTTTGGCGACTTTGGCTCGGCGGCTGCCAGGTGACAGCCGAACTATCGGGAAGCGAAGCCTAACTGTGTCACTTGTTTGGCGACCTTGGCCCGGCGGCTGCCAGATGACAGCCGAACTATCGGGAAGCGAAGCCTAACTGTGTCACTTGTTTGGCGACTTTGGCCCCGCGGCTGCCAGATGACAGCCGAACTATCGGGAAGGGAAGCCTAACTGTGTCACTTGTTTGGCGACTTTGGCCCGGCGGCTGCCAGATGACAGCCGAACTATCGGGAAGCGAAGCCTAACTGTGTCACTTGTTTGGCGACTTTGGCTCGGCGGCTGCCAGGTGACAGCCGAACTATCGGGAAGCGAAGCCTAACTGTGTCACTTGTTTGGCGACTTTGGCCCGGCGGCTGCCAGATGACAGCCGAACTATCGGGAAGCGAAGCCTAACTGTGTCACTTGTTTGGCGACTTTGGCCCGGCGGCTGCCAGATGACAGCCGAACTATCGGGAAGCGAAGCCTAACTGTGTCACTTGTTTGGCGACTTTGGCCCGGCGGCTGCCAGATGACAGCCGAACTATCGGGAAGCGAAGCCTAACTGTGTCACTTGTTTGGCGACTTTGGCCCGGCGGCTGCCAGATGACAGCCGAACTATCGGGAAGCGAAGCCTAACTGTGTCACTTGTTTGGCGACTCTGGCCCGGCGGCTGCCAGATGACAGCCGAACTATCGGGAAGCGAAGCCTAACTGTGTCACTTGTTTGGCGACTTTGGCACGGCGGCTGCCAGATGACAGCCGAACTATCGGGAAGCGAAGCCTAACTGTGTCACTTGTTTGGCGACTTTGGCCCGGCGGCTGCCAGATGACAGCCGAACTATCGGGAAGCGAAGCCTAGCTTTGGCACTTGTTTGGTGACTTTGGCCCGGCGGCTGCCAGATGACAGCCGAAGTATCGGGAAGCGAAGCCTAACTTTGGCACTTGTTTCGCGACTTTGGCCCTGCGGCTGCCAAATGACAGCCGAACTATCGGGAAGCGAAGCCTAACTTTGACACTTGTTTGGCGACTTTGGCCCGGCGGCTGCCAGATGACAGCCGAACTATCGGGAAGCGAAGCCTAACTGTGTCACTTGTTTGGCGTCTTTGGCCCGGCGGCTGCCAGATGACAGCCGAACTATCGGGAAGCGAAGCCTAACTGTGTCACTTGTTTGGCGACTTTGGCCCGGCGGCTGCCAGATGACAGCCGAACTATCGGGAAGCGAAGCCTAACTGTGTCACTTGTTTGGCGACTTTGGCCCCGCGGCTGCCAGATGACAGCCGAACTATCGGGAAGGGAAGCCTAACTGTGTCACTTGTTTGGCGACTTTGGCCCGGCGGCTGCCAGATGACAGCCGAACTATCGGGAAGCGAAGCCCAACTGTGTCACTTGTTTGGCGACTTTGGCTCGGCGGCTGCCAGGTGACAGCCGAACTATCGGGAAGCGAAGCCTAACTGTGTCACTTGTTTGGCGACTTTGGCCCGGCGGCTGCCAGATGACAGCCGAACTATCGGGAAGCGAAGCCTAACTGTGTCACTTGTTTGGCGACTTTGGCCCGGCGGCTGCCAGATGACAGCCGAACTATCGGGAAGCGAAGCCTAACTGTGTCACTTGTTTGGCGACTTTGGCCCGGCGGCTGCCAGATGACAGCCGAACTATCGGGAAGCGAAGCCTAACTGTGTCACTTGTTTGGCGACTTTGGCCCGGCGGCTGCCAGATGATAGCCGAACTATCGGGAAGCGAAGCCTAACTGTGTCACTTGTTTGGCGACTCTGGCCCGGCGGCTGCCAGATGACAGCCGAACTATCGGGAAGCGAAGCCTAACTGTGTCACTTGTTTGGCGACTTTGGCACGGCGGCTGCCAGATGACAGCCGAACTATCGGGAAGCGAAGCCTAACTGTGTCACTTGTTTGGCGACTTTGGCCCGGCGGCTGCCAGATGACAGCCGAACTATCGGGAAGCGAAGACTAGCTTTGGCACTTGTTTGGTGACTTTGGCCCGGCGGCTGCCAGATGACAGCCGAAGTATCGGGAAGCGAAGCCTAACTTTGGCACTTGTTTCGCGACTTTGGCCCTGCGGCTGCCAAATGACAGCCGAACTATCGGGAAGCGAAGCCTAACTTTGACACTTGTTTGGCGACTTTGGCCCGGCGGCTGCCAGATGACAGCCGAACTATCGGGAAGCGAAGCCTAACTGTGTCACTTGTTTGGCGACTTTGGCCCGGCGGCTGCCAGATGACAGCCGAACTATCGGGAAGCGAAGCCTAACTGTGTCACTTGTTTGGCGACTTTGGCCCGGCGGCTGCCAGATGACAGCCGAACTATCGATAAGCGAAGCCTAACTGTGTCACTTGTTTGGCGACTTTGGCCCGGCGGCTGCCAGATGACAGCCGAACTATCGGGAAGCGAACCCTAACTGTGTCACTTGTTTGGCGACTTTGGCCCGGCGGCTGCCAGATGACAGCCGAACTATCGGGAAGCGAAGCCTAACTGTGTCACTTGTTTGGCGACTTTGGCTCGGCGGCTGCCAGATGACAGCCGAACTATCGGGAAGCGAAGCCTAGCTTTGGCACTTGTTTGGCGACTTTAGCCCTGCGGCTGCCAAATGATAGCCGAACTATCGGGAAGCGAAGCCTAACTTTGACACTTGTTTGGCGACTTTGGCCCGGCGGCTGCCAGATGACAGCCGAACTATCGGGAAGCGAAGCCTAACTGTGTCACTTGTTTGGCGACTTTGGCCCGGCGGCTGCCAGATGACAGCCGAACTATCGGGAAGCGAAGCCTAACTGTGTCACTTGTTTGGCGACTTTGGCCCGGCGGCTGCCAGATGACAGCCAAACTATCGGGAAGCGAAGCCTAACTGTGTCACTTGTTTGGCGACTTTGGCCCGGCGGCTGCCAGATGACAGCCGAACTATCGGGAAGCGAAGCCTAACTGTGTCACTTGTTTGGCGACTCTGGCCCGGCGGCTGCCAGATGACAGCCGAACTATCGGGAAGCGAAGCCTAACTGTGTCACTTGTTTGGCGACTTTGGCCCGGCGGCTGCCAGATGACAGCCGAACTATCGGGAAGCGAAGCCTAACTGTGTCACTTGTTTGGCGACTTTGGCCCGGCGGCTGCCAGATGACAGCCGAACTATCGGGAAGCGAAGCCTAACTGTGTCACTTGTTTGGCGACTTTGGCCCGGCGGCTGCCAGATGACAGCCGAACAATCGGGAAGCGAAGCCTAGATTTGGCACTTGCTTGGTGACTTTGGCCCGGCGGCTGCCAGATGACAGCCGAAGTATCGGGAAGCGAAGCCTAACTTTGGCACTTGTTTCGCGACTTTGGCCCTGCGGCTGCCAAATGACAGCCGAACTATCGGGAAGCGAAGCCAAGCTTTGGCACTTGTTTGGTGACTTTGGCCCGGCGGCTGCCAGATGACAGCCGAACTATCGGGAAGCGAAGCCTAACTGTGTCACTTGTTTGGCGACTTTGGCCCGGCGGCTGCCAGATGACAGCCGAACTATCGGGAAGCGAAGCCTGACTGTGTCACATGTTTGGCGACTTTGGCCCGGCGGCTGCCAGATGACAGCCGAACTATCGGGAAGCGAAGTCTAACTGTGTCACTTGTTTGGCGACTTTGGCCCGGCGGCTGCCAGATGACAGCCGAACTATCGGGAAGCGAAGCCTAACTGTGTCACTGTTTGGCGACTTTGGCTCGGCGGCTGCCAGGTGACAGCCGAACTATCGGGAAGCGAAGCCTAACTGTGTCACTTGTTTGGCGACCTTGGCCCGGCGGCTGCCAGATGACAGCCGAACTATCGGGAAGCGAAGCCTAACTGTGTCACTTGTTTGGCGACTTTGGCCCCGCGGCTGCCAGATGACAGCCGAACTATCGGGAAGGGAAGCCTAACTGTGTCACTTGTTTGGCGACTTTGGCCCGGCGGCTGCCAGATGACAGCCGAACTATCGGGAAGCGAAGCCTAACTGTGTCACTTGTTTGGCGACTTTGGCTCGGCGGCTGCCAGGTGACAGCCGAACTATCGGGAAGCGAAGCCTAACTGTGTCACTTGTTTGGCGACTTTGGCCCGGCGGCTGCCAGATGACAGCCGAACTATCGGGAAGCGAAGCCTAACTGTGTCACTTGTTTGGCGACTTTGGCCCGGCGGCTGCCAGATGACAGCCGAACTATCGGGAAGCGAAGCCTAACTGTGTCACTTGTTTGGCGACTTTGGCCCGGCGGCTGCCAGATGACAGCCGAACTATCGGGAAGCGAAGCCTAACTGTGTCACTTGTTTGGCGACTTTGGCCCGGCGGCTGCCAGATGACAGCCGAACTATCGGGAAGCGAAGCCTAACTGTGTCACTTGTTTGGCGACTCTGGCCCGGCGGCTGCCAGATGACAGCCGAACTATCGGGAAGCGAAGCCTAACTGTGTCACTTGTTTGGCGACTTTGGCACGGCGGCTGCCAGATGACAGCCGAACTATCGGGAAGCGAAGCCTAACTGTGTCACTTGTTTGGCGACTTTGGCCCGGCGGCTGCCAGATGACAGCCGAACTATCGGGAAGCGAAGCCTAGCTTTGGCACTTGTTTGGTGACTTTGGCCCGGCGGCTGCCAGATGACAGCCGAAGTATCGGGAAGCGAAGCCTAACTTTGGCACTTGTTTCGCGACTTTGGCCCTGCGGCTGCCAAATGACAGCCGAACTATCGGGAAGCGAAGCCTAACTTTGACACTTGTTTGGCGACTTTGGCCCGGCGGCTGCCAGATGACAGCCGAACTATCGGGAAGCGAAGCCTAACTGTGTCACTTGTTTGGCGTCTTTGGCCCGGCGGCTGCCAGATGACAGCCGAACTATCGGGAAGCGAAGCCTAACTGTGTCACTTGTTTGGCGACTTTGGCCCGGCGGCTGCCAGATGACAGCCGAACTATCGGGAAGCGAAGCCTAACTGTGTCACTTGTTTGGCGACTTTGGCCCCGCGGCTGCCAGATGACAGCCGAACTATCGGGAAGGGAAGCCTAACTGTGTCACTTGTTTGGCGACTTTGGCCCGGCGGCTGCCAGATGACAGCCGAACTATCGGGAAGCGAAGCCCAACTGTGTCACTTGTTTGGCGACTTTGGCTCGGCGGCTGCCAGGTGACAGCCGAACTATCGGGAAGCGAAGCCTAACTGTGTCACTTGTTTGGCGACTTTGGCCCGGCGGCTGCCAGATGACAGCCGAACTATCGGGAAGCGAAGCCTAACTGTGTCACTTGTTTGGCGACTTTGGCCCGGCGGCTGCCAGATGACAGCCGAACTATCGGGAAGCGAAGCCTAACTGTGTCACTTGTTTGGCGACTTTGGCCCGGCGGCTGCCAGATGACAGCCGAACTATCGGGAAGCGAAGCCTAACTGTGTCACTTGTTTGGCGACTTTGGCCCGGCGGCTGCCAGATGATAGCCGAACTATCGGGAAGCGAAGCCTAACTGTGTCACTTGTTTGGCGACTCTGGCCCGGCGGCTGCCAGATGACAGCCGAACTATCGGGAAGCGAAGCCTAACTGTGTCACTTGTTTGGCGACTTTGGCACGGCGGCTGCCAGATGACAGCCGAACTATCGGGAAGCGAAGCCTAACTGTGTCACTTGTTTGGCGACTTTGGCCCGGCGGCTGCCAGATGACAGCCGAACTATCGGGAAGCGAAGACTAGCTTTGGCACTTGTTTGGTGACTTTGGCCCGGCGGCTGCCAGATGACAGCCGAAGTATCGGGAAGCGAAGCCTAACTTTGGCACTTGTTTCGCGACTTTGGCCCTGCGGCTGCCAAATGACAGCCGAACTATCGGGAAGCGAAGCCTAACTTTGACACTTGTTTGGCGACTTTGGCCCGGCGGCTGCCAGATGACAGCCGAACTATCGGGAAGCGAAGCCTAACTGTGTCACTTGTTTGGCGACTTTGGCCCGGCGGCTGCCAGATGACAGCCGAACTATCGGGAAGCGAAGCCTAACTGTGTCACTTGTTTGGCGACTTTGGCCCGGCGGCTGCCAGATGACAGCCGAACTATCAATAAGCGAAGCCTAACTGTGTCACTTGTTTGGCGACTTTGGCCCGGCGGCTGCCAGATGACAGCCGAACTATCGGGAAGCGAACCCTAACTGTGTCACTTGTTTGGCGACTTTGGCCCGGCGGCTGCCAGATGACAGCCGAACTATCGGGAAGCGAAGCCTAACTGTGTCACTTGTTTGGCGACTTTGGCTCGGCGGCTGCCAGATGACAGCCGAACTATCGGGAAGCGAAGCCTAGCTTTGGCACTTGTTTGGCGACTTTAGCCCTGCGGCTGCCAAATGATAGCCGAACTATCGGGAAGCGAAGCCTAACTTTGACACTTGTTTGGCGACTTTGGCCCGGCGGCTGCCAGATGACAGCCGAACTATCGGGAAGCGAAGCCTAACTGTGTCACTTGTTTGGCGACTTTGGCCCGGCGGCTGCCAGATGACAGCCGAACTATCGGGAAGCGAAGCCTAACTGTGTCACTTGTTTGGCGACTTTGGCCCGGCGGCTGCCAGATGACAGCCAAACTATCGGGAAGCGAAGCCTAACTGTGTCACTTGTTTGGCGACTTTGGCCCGGCGGCTGCCAGATGACAGCCGAACTATCGGGAAGCGAAGCCTAACTGTGTCACTTGTTTGGCGACTCTGGCCCGGCGGCTGCCAGATGACAGCCGAACTATCGGGAAGCGAAGCCTAACTGTGTCACTTGTTTGGCGACTTTGGCACGGCGGCTGCCAGATGACAGCCGAACTATCGGGAAGCAAAGCATAACTGTGTCACTTGTTTGGCGACTTTGGCCCGGCGGCTGCCAGATGACAGCCGAACTATCGGGAAGCGAAGCCTAGCTTTGGCACTTGTTTGGTGACTTTGGCCCGGCGGCTGCCAGATGACGGCCGAAGTATCGGGAAGCGAAGCCTAACTTTGGCACTTGTTTCGCGACTTTGGCCCTGCGGCTGCCAAATGACAGCCGAACTATCGGGAAGCGAAGCCTAACTTTGACACTTGTTTGGCGACTTTGGCCCGGCGGCTGCCAGATGACAGCCGAACTATCGGGAAGCGAAGCCTAACTGTGTCACTTGTTTGGCGACTTTGGCCCGGCGGCTGCCAGATGACAGCCGAACTATCGGGAAGCGAAGCCTAACTGTGTCACTTGTTTGGCGACTTTGGCCCGGCGGCTTCCAGATGACAGCCGAACTATCGGGAAGCGAAGTCTAACTGTGTCACTTGTTTGGCGACTTTGGCCCGGCGGCTGCCAGATGACAGCCGAACTATCGGGAAGCGAAGCCTAACTGTGTCACTTGTTTGGCGACTTTGGCCCGGCGGCTGCCAGATGACAGCCGAACTATCGGGAAGCGAAGCCTAACTGTGTCACTAGTTTGGCGACTTTGGCTCGGCGGCTGCCAGATGACAGCCGAACTATCGGGAAGCGAAGCCTAGCTTTGGCACTTGTTTGGCGACTTTGGCCCTGCGGCTGCCAAATGATAGCCGAACTATCGGGAAGCGAAGCCTAACTTTGACACTTGTTTGGCGACTTCGGCCCGGCGGCTGCCAGATGACAGCCGAACTATCGGGAAGCGAAGCCTAACTGTGTCACTTGTTTGGCGACTTTGGCCCGGCGGCTGCCAGATGACAGCCGAACTATCGGGAAGCGAAGCCTAACTGTGTCACTTGTTTGGCGACTTTGGCCCGGCGGCTGCCAGATGACAGCCGAACTATCGGGAAGCGAAGCCTAACTGTGTCACTTGTTTGGCGACTCTGGCCCGGCGGCTGCCAGATGACAGCCGAACTATCGGGAAGCGAAGCCTAGCTGTGTCACTTGTTTGGCGACTTTGGCACGGCGGCTGCCAGATGACAGCCGAACTATCGGGAAGCGAAGCCTAACTGTGTCACTTGTTTGGCGACTTTGGCCCGGCGGCTGCCAGATGACAGCCGAACTATCGGGAAGCGAAGCCTAACTTTGGCACTTGTTTCGCGACTTTGGCCCTGCGGCTGCCAAATGACAGCCGAACTATCGGGAAGCGAAGCCTAACTTTGACACTTGTTTGGCGACTTTGGCCCGGCGGCTGCCAGATGACAGCCGAACTATCGGGAAGCGAAGCCTAACTGTGTCACTTGTTTGGCGACTTTGGCCCGGCGGCTGCCAGATGACAGCCGAACTATCGGGAAGCGAAGCCTAACTGTGTCACTTGTTTGGCGACTTTGGCCCTGCGGCTGCCAGATGACAGCCGAACTATCGGGAAGCGAAGCCTAACTGTGTCACTTGTTTGGCGACTTTGGCCCGGCGGCTGCCAGATGACAGCCGAACTATCGGGAAGCGAAGCCTAACTGTGTCACTTGTTTGGCGACTTTGGCCCGGCGGCTGCCAGATGACAGCCGAACTATCGGGAAGCGAAGCCTAACTGTGTCACTTGTTTGGCGACTTTGGCCCGGCGGCTGCCAGATGACAGCCGAACTATCGGGAAGCGAAGCCTAACTGTGTCACTTGTTTGGCGACTTTGGCCCGGCGGCTGCCAGATGACAGCCGAACTATCGGGAAGCGAAGCCTAACTGTGTCACTTGTTTGGCGACTTTGGCCCTGCGGCTGCCAAATGACAGCCGAACTATCGGGAAGCGAAGCCTAACTGTGTCACTTGTTTGGCGACTTTGGCCCGGCGGCTGCCAGATGACAGCCGAACTATCGGGAAGCGAAGCCTAACTGTGTCACTTGTTTGGCGACTTTGGCCCTGCGGCTGCCAAATGACAGCCGAACTATCGGGAAGCGAAGCCTAACTGTGTCACTTGTTTGGCGACTTTGGCCCTGCGGCTGCCAAATGACAGCCGAACTATCGGGAAGCGAAGCCTAACTGTGTCACTTGTTTGGCGACTTTGGCCCGGCGGCTGCCAAATGACAGCCGAACTATCGGGAAGCGAAGCCTAACTGTGTCACTTGTTTGGCGACTTTGGCCCCGCGGCTGCCAGATGACAGCCGAACTATCGGGAAGCGAAGCCTAACTGTGTCACTTGTTTGGCGACTTTGGCCCTGCGGCTGCCAGATGACAGCCGAACTATCGGGAAGCGAAGCCTAACTGTGTCACTTGTTTGGCGACTTTGGCCCGGCGGCTGCCAGATGACAGCCGAACTATCGGGAAGCGAAGCCTAACTGTGTCACTTGTTTGGCGACTTTGGCCCGGCGGCTGCCAGATGACAGCCGAACTATCGGGAAGCGAAGCCTAACTGTGTCACTTGTTTGGCGACTTTGGCCCGGCGGCTGCCAGATGACAGCCGAACTATCGGGAAGCGAAGCCTAACTGTGTCACTTGTTTGGCGACTTTGGCCCGGCGGCTGCCAGATGACAGCCGAACTATCGGGAAGCGAAGCCTAACTGTGTCACTTGTTTGGCGACTTTGGCCCTGCGGCTGCCAAATGACAGCCGAACTATCGGGAAGCGAAGCCTAACTGTGTCACTTGTTTGGCGACTTTGGCCCGGCGGCTGCCAGATGACAGCCGAACTATCGGGAAGCGAAGCCTAACTGTGTCACTTGTTTGGCGACTTTGGCCCGGCGGCTGCCAGATGACAGCCGAACTATCGGGAACCGAAGCCTAACTGTGTCACTTGTTTGGCGACTTTGGCCCGGCGGCTGCCAGATGACAGCCGAACTATCGGGAAGCGAAGCCTAACTGTGAAACTAGTTTGGCGACTTTGGCTCGGCGGCTGCCAGATGACAGCCGAACTATCGGGAAGCGAAGCCTAGCTTTGGCACTTGTTTGGCGACTTTGGCCCTGCGGCTGCCAAATGATAGCCGAACTATCGGGAAGCGAAGCCTAACTTTGACACTTGTTTGGCGAATTTGGCCCGGCGGCTGCCAGATGACAGCCGAACTATCGGGAAGCGAAGCCTAACTGTGTCACTCGTTTGGCGACTTTGGCCCGGCGGCTGCCAGATGACAGCCGAACTATCGGGAAGCGAAGCCTAACTGTGTCACTAGTTTGGCGACATTGGCTCGGCGGCTGCCAGATGACAGCCGAACTATCGGGAAGCGAAGCCTAGCTTTGGCACTTGTTTGGCGACTTTGGCCCTGCGGCTGCCAAATGATAGCCGAACTATCGGGAAGCGAAGCCTAACTTTGACACTTGTTTGGCGACTTTGGCCCGGCGGATGCCAGATGACAGCCGAACTATCGGGAAGCGAAGCCTAGCTTTGGCACTTGTTTGGCGACTTTGGCCCGGCGGCTGCCAGATGACAGCCGAACTATCGGGAAGCGAAGCCTAGCTTTGGCACTTGTTTGGCGACTTTGGCCCTGCGGCTGCCAAATGACAGCCGAACTATCGGAAAGCGAAGCCTAACTTTGACACTTGTTTGGCGACTTTGCCCCGGCGGCTGCCAGATGACTGCCGAACTATCGGGAAGCGAAGCCTAACTGTGTCACTTGTTTGGCGACTTTGGCCCGGCGGCTGCCAGATGACAGCCGAACTATCGGGAAGCGAAGCCTAGCTTTGGCACTTGTTTGGCGACTTTGGCCCGGCGGCTGCCAGATGACAGCCGAACTATCGGGAAGCGAAGCCTAACTGTGTCACTTGTTTGGCGACTTTGGCCCGGCGGCTGCCAGATGACAGCCGAACTATCGGGAAGCGAAGCCTTACTGTGTCACTTGTTTGGCGACTTTGGCTCGGCGGCTGCCAGATGACAGCCGAACTATCGGGAAGCGAAGCCTAACTGTGTCACTTGTTTGGCGACTTTGGCCCGGCGGCTGCCAGATGACAGCCGAACTATCGTGAAGGGAAGCCTAACTGTGTCACTTGTTTGGCGACTTTGGCCCGGCGGCTGCCAGATGACAGCCGAACTATCGGGAAGCGAAGCCTAACTGTGTCACTTGTTTGGCGACTTTGGCCCGGCGGCTGCCAGATGACAGCCGAACTATCGGGAAGCGAAGCCTAACTGTGTCACTTGTTTGGCGACTTTGGCCCGGCGTCTGCCAGATGACAGCCGAACTATCGGGAAGCGAAGCCTAACTATGTCACTTGTTTGGCGACTCTGGCCCGGCGGCTGCCAGATGACAGCCGAACTATCGGGAAGCGAAGCCTAACTGTGTCACTTGTTTGGCGACTTTGGCCCGGCTGCTGCCAGATGACAGCCGAACTATCGGGAAGCGAAGCCTAACTGTGTCACTTGTTTGGCGACTTTGGCCCGGCGGCTGCCAGATGACAGCCGAACTATCGGGAAGCGAAGCCTAACTTTGGCACTTGTTTGGCGACTTTGGCCTGTAGCTGCCAGATGACAGCCGAACTATTGGGAAGCGAAGCCTAACTTTGGCACTCGTTTGGCGACTTGGGCCCCAAGATGCCAGATGTCAACCGAACTACAAGGTAGTAAGCCTAACTCTTGCACATCTGTGGCGATTTGGGTCCGAAGGCGCCAGATGACAGCCGGACTACCAGGTAGTCAAGCCTAAGTTTGGCACTCGTTTGGCGAATTAGGGCCAAAATACCCGGACTGTTGCCAAGGGACTTCAGGCTTCGGCTATACTTTGGCTTCTTCGGGCTTTTCAATGCCCTAAACTTCCAGACAAAAGCCAAGTTTTGGCCCAGATCTCGGTGCTACCTGGGGTGGCATTGAATTTCTTAAAATAGGCGGGCTATTAGGTGAATATTATAATCCTTCGAGTGCAAAAATATCGGCTGGTTTTTTACTGAATTACAAATATATAAATGTTTTTGCCCATTGAGTTAAGCTGGGGCGCTGACATGACTGCCGAGAGATGGCGTAAGTTGTAAGCAGCGCCGTGTCCGGATTCTTGGGGTTGATATGACCTGATTTGACGTCACGAGATCTATACACCAATTCAGTTTCTCCGTTAAATTTTACGGGAAAACTATGACACGGGGCCTAACGTTACGTTGGCTATAAGCCAATTTAGTTTAGCATTAAATTTAGCGAAACATTTACGTCACGTGACATTTGTACCAAGTCCGTTTTCTGGTTCAAATAGAGCGGGAATTCATATTAATGTAGGTACTTCACTGGCCGAACCGACTGTTAAATGTCTACTAAACAAATTTAAACCACCGCTTCATAAATATCTAATTTCAAGCATTATAGCGATTTGGAGATAAATGCCCCAGTTATTTTTATGCAGCAAGAGACTATAATCATCGAGCTCTCAACACCGATCACTATAATGTGACCGTGAATCAGCGAGAAGTATCGCGTTCCAGTGGTCATTGAGGGTCAGAGGTATTCGCGCAGCCCTTGAGGCGCTTAACCCGGACCACTACTGAGGTTCGGTGACACTTAACCTGCTCACTCGCTACGCAGGTTAAATGAAACTTGCTCATTGCTGTTTTGAAGGAAACGTTGAGTCTTGTACACTCAAATCCATTTCTAAAAAAAAACATTCTATATTTAATATGTTTAGCGTATACATGTAGTGAGCCAAGAGCCGAGAATGTCTCATGCAACCAAACACTGGCGACCGAAACAACTACTGCAGTTTACTCTGTTCCATGTAGAAAGTGGCTGAGTGGCTAGATTCGGGTGTCCAAACTGACGTGGAAAGGTTGGCGGCAACAGGGACAGACTTCGAGCCAATTCACTGGAGACGGCCAGTGGTAATATTCTTCCGCCAGGTGTCAGTCAATCGGAATATCGTTCTAATAAAATAGCAATCGCTCAAACAATTATTGAAGAAGTATAATTTTTCAAGGTAAACTCCACGACATTTATTCATACATAGGACCCCATTGTAGTATGGGTGGAAAGTAGCCCTGGGTGGAAAATATGAGGTTTATTATTTCTCTCTCTCTCGTGTATATATTTCATTGAGACCACCCCATGATGTCTGAATGAGATAAACACACGTCAGGAGATGTTGGAATTGTGTGCCTTTATTGCGTCTAGCCCTGAAATGCCATTAAATACGAAGTTTGTGTTTCGTTGTCATTGCTATATATAAGTTTACTGACCATTTTGGATCGGGTGTATCTCGAAACAACCCATTCTGATTTGAACCCTTCTCGTTTGAAACCATTCGCGAAACGCCCTTCGGGTTTAAACCTTTCGCATTTAAACCCTTTCTCATTTGTACCCGCCTCATTTGAACCCATTCTGATTTTAGCCCTTCTCGTTTGAACCAATGCGCAAAACTCCCTTCGTGTTTCGACCCTTTCTCATTTGAAGCCGTTCTCATTTGAACACCATACTTGAACAACGTGCTCAAAACAAAGGGCAGTGAGGTACAGAGAGAAGAAGGAACAGTTGAGGATGTAGGTTGACGATGAAGTGAAGTGGCACCATATCGTGCATAGAAGATGAAACAATTTTCCTTATGCCTGCGTGCCCCCCAAATCTGTTGACGTAGCTACGTGGTCACATTGTGACGTGGTTTTAAAAGTGCTAGCTCAGGTTCGGTACTACATT
Organism: Ixodes scapularis; assembly: GCF_016920785.2. Classification (NCBI taxonomy): domain Eukaryota; kingdom Metazoa; phylum Arthropoda; class Arachnida; order Ixodida; family Ixodidae; genus Ixodes; species Ixodes scapularis. Next base: position 156,787,528 of record NW_024609868.1, on the reverse strand, counting down.
TCTCTTCTGGCGCTGTTAATGTCGTTAAGATGTCGTCGTTGTGGAGTGGGTGGACCATTGTGCTCGCCTTGTATTTTTGCCTGTAATGGTTAATTCGGGTGATCATTTCCCGGCAAAATATTTTGCCATATCTTCGGCAAGGGCGTTCGCATGGTCAAAGGCTGGCGAATGCAAGCTGTTCTGGTGGCGCTTCTCAGGCATGTGCCGGCAATTTACAGAGCACAATTCTTGCCCGAGTTCCGAGAGGTCGGGCAGCTTGCCAGCCAGACTCTATCCGGTATCGTCACATTCGAATCGGGAAAGGGAACCAAACGAAATAATTCTCGCTGAAAGTGACAAATAGCGGGTTAGATTGGCAAACGAAGCCATTAAGATAGACACCCTTTTGCGCTCCGAGACAAGATCGCGAAAACAACGAAGATAAATATAATTTATGTTTCAAAGAATGTCAACATTTTTGGAAGAATTTATCCAGCCTGAGCAAGGTCTGTTTGCTCTGAGACACGGGCTGCAACACACATATACTTTACAACTCTGTAAAAACACGTTTTTACACCACTGAGAAAAAAAAAAGGTATGCATAGTGATGCAGTGCGAAACTTGAATACGCATTACAATTTCAAGGGAGGTATATAGGCGCTACGAGAAGACTGAGGATCGGAAAAAAGGTAGTAACAGTAAACAGAATATAGAAAGCGACGCCGCGAAGCCTCCATGGCAACAGTCAATCGAAAATGGATTCGAAATGTATTGAAATTTGACGCGCGTGCGGGCAGTACCACACTGATTTATACATCTGCCCTCTCATTACTTTTATAATTTAATATCCTGTCACCTGTACAGACCGTGGTAATGTAAACACCTTCAATAGTTTTGTGAAGCCGCTTGTGTTACACACATCTCAAAGAGTCGAAATTTATGTTGTTGGCGCATAGAGCGTGCTGATTGTACCATAAAATGATCCAGGAAGAAGTTAACAGAGCTCACTCGCGACCAAGCCAAATAAAAACGCCAGTTCACGGTGCTTTGTATTCGGGTGAAGAGGGTCACGTGGTGTGCCGCTGGCGCGTTTTTGGTCGCCGGTGCCACCGGTAGGGGGCTCGCCGGCAATTGACCACCGGCATTAACCATAAGCACCGCAGAATGATTGCGAGATCATGATTTTGGGTTCATTCGGGATCGGGGCATGCGGTCACGTCCAAAATGCGAGTAGTATATGCATACTCTTTGAGATGAGCACGTCTACGCTGGGGGCTGTTCATTGCTATGGGGTTGGACGCCTTGACGCGTATTGGTGCAGACAGGCGTTGGGAGCTGCGGCGCTTTTTTCGAAATGTGCGGTTGCGAATGTTGCGTGGCTTGAGGGCTTTCTTACCAGGCACAGGTTTTTTTCATCATTTCAGTCGTGAATCATCGGATGCGAATTATGCTCAACTGGCATGCCGTGTGAGGATATCGAATTATCTACAACCGGTGTCGGAGTGGTCGTATGGATCTACGATCATTGTATATTTGCCTATGTGCAGTCCGTCATGCCGTGGATTGGAATGACCTCTAGAAGTCATTCTGCAAGAAGCATTTCAAGGCGTAATAAATCTTCAGGTGCCTGGTCTTCATAATGACATTGGTTCCTTTATTTAGGTTTCTCGTGAGTGTATGCTAAAATTATTGCTTTTCCCTAGCCTGATCAAGTACACGGTTAAATTAAAAAAAGTAGTTTTGAGAATGGTCAAAACCAGAAAGTATGTTTTTTTGTAATTTTGAAACGAGAAAGGTTAAAATGAGAGAAGTCTTTCTGAGAATGGTCAATACCAGAAAGTATGTTTTGAGAAAATTTGAAAGCAGAAAGATTAAAATGGAAAAAGTCGTTTTGAGAAGGGTCAAAACCCGAAAGTTTGTTTTCAGAACGGTTTAAGTGAGAAAGGGAAAAAGTATAAGGAAAGGGAAAGGTATAAATGCGAACGAGTTCTAATGAGAACCACCCTTTTGCCCTACCTGCTGTCGAATAAGCGAATTTTTTATCACGAAGCAAAGTCCGCGTAATGTTTGTTCTGTTAAGCATTTTATTTATATTAAGGGACGACGACGACGACGATTCGAGGAAGCTACACCGGATCACCACGGCGCTACCTTCTAGCCCTGGACGTCAATGCATCGGGGAGTGGCAGCCGTCTACTTCGACAGGGCCACCACCTGGAGCCGCTGCCTTCAACGAAGCGAGCGAGCGCACCATCAACCGCCAGGGCTTTACAATCTAGTACGTTCATTGAACAGCCTGGCGAAGGTCACCTTGGCTCGCTGACGTACTGGCCTGGACCGCCGCCTAACTTCCAAGACTCGTGCGGCGGATCAGAAGAGCACGTCGTCCTCGTCACCATCAAACGGCCAGGGCTTTCCTCGCCCCAACGCACGGTGAAGCCTCCGGACACACCCCTTGCCAAGACACTTCTCAACTCTGGTAAAAATGTCTTGGCGAACCCCTAACCTTCATGCAAAGACACTTGCGATGCTGAGAAGACCGCGTCGTCCTCCCCTTGTATATATCATCTCATAACCATCGTCACTTTACGTGGCACCTCGGGCGACTGTGGTACGGGCCTTTCCGCGGTGCCACGGCTCTCTTGAGCCAATGAAGATTCTGATTGCGACTACGATTAACTCACTGATTCTCTACATATAGTTTCAACGAAATTTCCCCGGAAGTTTTGAATTAGTGAGAAATTAAAACGAAAAAACTTTTACCCTCATGATTTATCTTTTTTTTTTTATCAAATCAGACGTGAGTGTATGAAAATAATTTTATACTTGTCTTTTCCCTCAATGAACACAAAGAGGTCACTCTCTACATTGACACTACAATATAAAAAAAATCCAACATTAGGATATTTATTTTCCTCCGATGTAGAAGATTTCAAGTATCACAAAGTCTTCGCCGCAGGCGTATGCGGTGTCAGGCTCAAAGGGATGGTGTATGCCCTGACCGGCGAAGACCTTCCTCCGTACGGCCGATAATCGTACTCTTTGATGCGAAGATGAGCCTCGTGTCCCTTGACTCCCGTAAACGTTCCTTTAGAAGTGTATAGGAACGTGCTGTTTCCTGCGTGCTTAAGACGGGAATCTCGTAGAGAGCCGAGAGTGCAATAATAGTAGTGGTAGAGAAGTTTGAGTTCTTCCTTCCACTTCATATGGATATATCCGGTTAAGGTCACGGTAGACGTCCAAGGAACTTCCTGTGTGAAAAAAGAATACCAACACAAAAAGTTAATTCACTAATCGCCAGAAATAATCTTTTGACTTATAGACGGCCAACAATCTAAAGGCATTGCAATATCAATGTTTTTTTTTTTCTACTTATTCCAGGAAGTAAAAAAAACAACAACTTTGCAGCAATAATGCGGAGAGCAAGTCGTCTGCTTTCTGCGTAGGAGTTCCGGTGACGTGAGAAAGACGCCGAGCTCTGATCGGCTTTTATTGAACAATAGTGCGCAGAATTCAAAGTAAGCTGCCTTGAGGTCTACACACCATCTTTCATTCAGAACCAATCAGAGCTCGGCGTTCTGACGTCACCACAACCCCGACAAAAGAAGCAGACGAACTTGCGCTCCTCGTAAGTTGGAGAATAAAGCCGTGAGCCACGAAAAATGTACCATTGACGTCAAATGACATTCACGATTGGCCATTCATTCGAATAATCATTTAGTCAAACAGTCACGCACGGTGAATTAGTAGTTGCTCACAAATGCAACAAGCTCCATGTCCATGCACTTTTAGAACTGCTGGATTGGCTCCGGTGGGATTCTAGCATTGGCTCCGGTCGGGCTTATTGTGAAACGGAATATGAACGAACAGCTCCAAAAACACAAGGTCACTGCGTTAGTAATTTATTTATGTGTTTTACCATCGGCTACAATATTGAAGCGAAGTGAATACGTCGTGACCTTGAATTTTTAGTCTGTATGTTCGGCCACAGCCATTCACTGTGCTATTACTTAAAACAAAGAAATAAAACAATCTCTCTCGTCCTAAAAACCTCCGGTTCACTTACCGCTCAGTCACACTGGAAGCGGATCCGCGTTCGCAAAGCGGTTGCGAACGTGGTTGTATAAAGATCCAGTACAATTGCACGCGCACTGGATGATATCAGGTGCGCGTGCAATTGTACTGGATCTTTATACACCTGCGTTCGCAACCGCTTTGCAAACGTGGATCCGCTTCCAGTGTGAATGAGTGGTTATACGCGTGCCACACGGGCAACTAGAATGCCATTTACAACGAATGACATTTGAACGATCGGCCAATCAGCGCGTCCTAGCGTACGGCGTTCCACGCGTGACAGATCGCGAGCCGATTCCTTATATCACACAAATGTCATTCGTTGTAAAAGGCATTCGAGTTGCTCGTGTGGCACGGGTATTAGGCTCATTGATATACCACCTAGGTCAACATACCCGAACTTCGAAATCAACTCCATCGCTCAAGAAAATCATGATGCCTGTGATGGCCATTTCAACAACGAAATTCATCCGGGCGTAACATACCTGCACGGAATCTGTGATGATCCAGTCAATCTTGACGGACTTCATGGGAGGCACGGTGACGACATGATTTACCGAGAATATGTCCGTATCAGAGACTTCTTTACGGTATCCCCCTTTCAAGTCTAAGCTTATTTGGTGCGTGGTCTTAATGTCCACAATAAATAAACTGGCACTGGCTGTCACGGAGCCGGAATAACTGAAACCACCTTCAACGTGCCAGGTGGCTGTCTTCTTGTGCTCGGTCGATCTTGCAACGGTGGTCGTCTCGGACGAAAACGCTTGCCCATTGTGGACCCACTGAGTATAGACCACGTTTGGTCGCATTGCTGAGCTCTTGGGTGCACCGTACACCACAGGTCCCGCTGTCGCAGTCACCCTGTTGATGGAGAAGAGCTTGTTAACTTGTTTGTCTTACCGGCAACGTGCAATGCGACAAGAGATATGGGTCCAAGGTGTTTGGAAAGATGGAGGCCTACTGTTTTGCAATTATTACCAGGGTGGTTTCATTTGAAATTGAACAACCTTCTCGGCGCGGATATTTTGATTTTTGCTATTAAATATATTCATAAATATATATATATATATATATATATACAAGGCGTTTTTTTTTCAGCTTAACAGAATTTTCGAAAAATAACCATGAAAGCTAGATTAATGCGGTCTGCTCAGGTGAGTCATACGGTCAGGGGGACATAGTGCAAGGGGCTAATCGTAATGATCAGTCGGCTAATTATTCAAAAATCGTTAATTAACGAATTGGAAGTGATCCTTCCCTATTGGAAAAACGTACAAGTAACAAACCTGCTGCTTGTACAGTTCTAGTATGACACCACCATAATTCCTTTGTGTTACGCATGCAGCTAGTTTGGTTTGTCGTTCTGCATAACTGGAGATACTGGCACCGCTATGGCTCCGGGTCTGTCTATACTGGCAGCCACTTTGCTTGCCGATATGATTCGGTGTGGCTGGTATGATTTTGCGTCCGATGACGTAGGCGACTGCCGTCTTTCCAACAAACGCTTATACCACAGGACCACCGATATAACCAAATCATACATGCAGAAAGACGACCGCCATCTTCCAAAAAAAACGTCCATCGTTCACCACCGCTATCGTTACATACACCATACATGTCGAAAAAGAACATAAGCCACGTTTACACGAATGCGACTTAGTCGCATTGAATCCAGTTGCCGCATTCAATATGCGGTCATGTAACGGCATAATGCGCAAAGCGCATCGCATTTTGGAACGGGGATTATCGGAAGGCGCTCGCTGCGGGAGCGAGTGAACAGCTGAGAACATGGCGGCGGCCAACCTCGTCGGCGGCGCGGAGAGCGGTCCCGAAATTTTTTTCCCGAGAACGCAAGCTTTTATTGCGATCATAAGTAAGCGGAATATAGCGGAGCTGCTCGGTGAGGGCGGCCCCGTCCAAACGTTTGCGAAGTACGACTTGCGCGTCCGAAGGGGTCACAAAGGCTTCGGTGCAAGCACGAATGACACCGAGAGCTCCGAGCACTGTAGAGCACTGCATGGTAGCGCAGAACGAGCAGCTCCTACCTCGGTGCAGTTCCTGGCTCCGCAAGAGCCTCTCGGACTCGGGGTCCGGTTGGTCTGGTCGCGATCGGCGAGGTCTAGCGCGGCGAAACGCGGAGGCTTCCTCAAAGCGTGCACACACACGTCGCCTCTCGTTCAGAGTGAACCGGCGGGCCGGCCTGGAGTCCTAAACGCCTTCCGTCTCCCAACTTCTTCCACAGCACCGAAGACAGCGGGCACGATCTTTACGTTCACTGAATGCGTCGAAAGGCCTCCACGTGCGATGCACCGGAAAACGTGGTGCGGCTGGTGCCGGAACGGAACTGCATAACTTCGAGCTTTGAGTCAACGTGCACGGCAACAAACCGATCGTGACACCAAGCCGCGGATACCTCATCAACGGTCGACAGCGGCAAACGGCCCGTTGCTCGTATCGTGGGCCGTGACTCGTACTCGGCCAACTTGGCGTCTTTTCGTGGCCCCTCGCGTCGTCGCAACCAGCCACAAACCCGACAAACCCACCAGCCCGAAACCGTAGCGACCGTAGCCTGCGTTGGAGAAAAGCGAAACCGAAACTCAAAGCTTCCGCCCAGTGGCTTCCGCTGCCGCGGCTTTTCTAACTTCGCGGCTTCCACTTCCGGTCGTCGCGGAGATGGCGAAGATAGAGCGGTGGTGGGGGTCGTTGACTCGTTTACGGTTACGGGACAGATGTTTTGCGGTCCGTTTCTACTGCGTCTCTGGCTCTCAACTGGACGGCGCCTCTCATAGTTCAACCAGGCGTGGTCAGCCTGCGTCAGGCCGGCTCGACTCGTCCGATCGCCGGACCGCAGGCGACTTCCAAGTACGGCCGTTAGGCCTAGGATCCGAAGGCCTAGGATCCGTGAAGCGGTAAGCGAATCTCGTCCTGTTTCCGTTCTACTTTTAAATTACGTTAGGTGCGCTACAGTATAAGCATGCGTGCCAAGTGTTCGTGACAATTTTGAACTAGAATAATTGTGCTTCATTGCGGTCATTTGCCGAAAATGTAAATCGAGCAATGAACGAGGAGCCATGCTTGAAAACGGGAGGCACTCACTTGATCGAATGATGTTTTAGCGAACGCCCACGTTTCATCGAACGACACTTTAGCGAAAAGTCAGACGCCGCGAAGCGGCGTTTTCGGGTGGTCCAAGTCAGTTCATATTTTTGTAACGAGTTGCCGTAGACTGTCGCCGCGAAGCGGCGTAAAGCGCAGCGCGACGGATGGGTTAACGCGGGCCCCCGTTATTCGCTAAAACGACCATTCGCTCAAATGTCGCCTTTCGCTAAAATGTCATTCGCTCTTCTGATATGGACCCACGAGCGACGGCGAGAAGCTACGAGAGCCGGCGCCGAGCGCCGAAGATTTCTCACACTCGCTGCTTGCGCCGCTCGGTTCTTGGGCTTCTAGAAAACGTCGCTCAATGCCTCGGTCGCTCGCACCAATCGCTTTCATAATGTGTGTCTCGTCGCGCGGCTGACTGCCGTGTTTATTCAATATAAATCGACCTTTTTTTTTTTTTTTTTTTTCTTCTTCTTTTTTTTTTCGGGAATTGTGACTAAAGAATTTCGACACCTACAATCGCGACCAAATTTTGCGACCCTACCGGAGGCATGAGGCTATCGAGTCACCGAGCCGGCGTTGCCGTAGAGCCGCGCCGCTTCTTGTTTCAAAAAGCTTTTGGTTGCCGAAATGGCTCGCCGCTCGCGGTGGCCGGTCGGGCGTCGGATTTCGACATCGCGCCTCTAGCGTTCCCCTTGCTGGGCAACGGGTAAGGAGAGGAACGCGATGCGCCATGCACTTTGCCCTCCATCCTCGCAAACGCGCACACACACACAAAAAAAGTTATTTTTGTTAGTTGCTTGAGGCGGCTCGGTTCGCGTGTTGCTCGTGGCGACACGGCGGCTTTGCTTGCGTCTTTGTAGTTTGTCTTCCGTCGCTTCGCACCTTTTTTCGTTTCTTGTCGTCATTTTACAACGGTGTCAGTGAAGTATTGCTGCGAATTTGCGAGGATGTCTACCCAACTGACGAAGCTTGGGACGATGATAACATGTCCAGAAGTTCTGACGGTGATGAAGTTTTTGGCATCGCCCCGTGATTTAGCTGAGAGTGATGTAAACAAAGGTTTGTTTCTTTTACCCAAAATGTCCCCTGTTCTTAAAAATAAAAAAAATAAAAAGGTCGTCTATATTTGAATTTTTTTTTTGGTGGATCCAATAAATAGGGTTCGACCTATTTTCGAGTAAATACGGTAACTTTAATTATTATTTTGGGTTACGTCGGACGCAACTCGAATGCTTGACAGTTACGTTGGGCGTAACTTTAATTTTTATTTCGGGTTCCGTCGGACGTGACGTTAGACACTCCGTTACACTTAAGGAAATTAGGGGCTGCTGGTTCATCATATAAATTTATAAACCAACCATTTGCGTTTAATTAAAATGCATCACTGACCTAAAAAAAAAATACTGCTATCCTAGAGTTTATGCTATAGGAATGTGGCGCTTCAGATAAATTTGTTAATTTTTACTTTTAGTCCCTGCCCCCTCCAGATACAACATCTGGCCTAAAGCAGTGTTCCGGATCTCCTTCCAAGACCTCAGGCGGGTCGTCATTCAATCCATGAGTCGGCGGCGTCTCATGGGCGTGTTGCTGGTGCTTACTGGATGGTGCTACCGAGGGAAAAGTGGTCGTGCTTGGGAAAGGCAAGTATGGCCGCCGTAAGTATAGATATTTTTTTTACCTTTGCTCGAATCCACTTTTAAGAAATGCACAGTTCGCATGTGTGCATCTCTCACTGTTTCCACAGTCGGCTGTTTTTTTTGTTTTTTTTTGGGTGCTCCAACTCTGTCAGCGCTAGTTTCTCTAGATCATGCAAATGGGATGCAACACTAAACCACATATGCTCTCGCAACAAACAGTGCTGTGCAGAAGCACAGTGGAATTTACTCTAGCTTTATAATGCAGCACAAAATGGTTGACTCTAAGTATAGCTACTTTTGTGACTCCGTTTAACCAAAAGCTCTGCCGAAACAAACTTGCCGCCTTATAGGTAGTGCAAAAGAACCTCGCGTGCCTGACCTGGAGAAGGGCATTTTTTTTCATAGGTCAATTTTTCCTTAAACCAATACCTTCAGCCTCCTTGAAATGTTAACATTATGTGACACACGGAAGAACAGTAAACTCTTTAATGTTGGCGAACCTTTAATTTTCGCGGCCTTTAATTTTGCAGAATTCAGTGGCTGCGATTATGTCCTCTGTGACCGATTCGAGAAGAAATAGGGGACACGAAGATAAGGGGGTTTTACTGTACATCGGAGGAAAGAGGAAGTCACTTATGTTTGTATGCAGGAGTAAAACCAACAACAACAATCATGGTATCGACACTTTGTAAGCCTATCTGTGTCTATTGAATGATATCAATTTTGTTTTAGTTCGTTAAACATTGTTGCCTGTACATTGTGGGATGTCTTCTTCAACACGAGCAGTGGTTTTCTTCTCAAGCAGGCAGCATGGACGCGTGCCGCAGCACAACATAGTTCATTTGCAGGTGGTACCGCAGGTTGAAGGATGGTTGGCACAATATAGGGGAATCACAATTCAATGTTCTACCTCGGGCGTAGACAAGATTTGCTTATTCTAAATCATTTTGTCTAAAAATCTGGGATTTGCGATGAATGTACCCGCATGGTTGGAAGGGCCAGACAAGCCTTGTGAGCGCTTCATTTTCTAGCGTCTCAGTCCTGAACCCACTCACGCACCACATGTGTAGATGTTCCGATAGGTGGGAGCACTTATTTGGAAAATGGTGAATGGCAACTCTTATCTTTATCAGACTTTTGTATTATGGTCAAAGTTGGACTGCATATTTGCAATACTTTTTCTCACTTAAAAATATGTCATACTAAAATATGTAGAATAGCCGATGACAAAAAAAAAAAAAATGGCTGGGCGTCCTCCAGCACGTGCTTGTGCTTTTCACCCCACTTTGGACAGATGTGCTTGCTCCAGGCTCATGAGGCGCTGAAACGTCATCGAAGGTAGCAGACGGGCTGGTGGTGGAACAACGGAGACTTCTCCCTGCCTTTCTCATGCTGTCAGTGAGCGTGTACCTCTATACTCTAACTTAGCTTAACCTGCACAGAGCTGAGGAGAATAGGCTTGGCGAGTGCCCTTACTGCATATGCATTTGTACAGCTGAGGCACTCTCTGAATCAAGAACATTGTGTATCTTACCTTCAAAAACACATCATTTTGGGGGTGCAAAAGGAATTGTAAGGCATATCTTTGTTTGTATTGTCCTATTACGCATCGCAGGCACGTAGCCAGGGGGAGGCTTATGAGGCCGGGCCCCCCCCTCCCCCCCGATATCTTCCATTTTGCATGGGTCCTCCTCTCCCCCCTCCCCCTCATACAGCGTTTTGTTATGAGGGGGCCCCCCTGAAACAAAATTCTGGCTACGTGCCTGACGCATCGACTCCAACTTAATGCGGAGTTGACCCACCCTGTTGATAAATTTAATGCCTGCCAGGTAATTTGTTTTGCATTCAGTTAATATATCAGTATTCAGTTAGGTATCCCAAGTCATTAGTCGTTGAGATGCAGTCTCTCTGCAAGTCAGTCATGTTTAACATTCATAAAACTGCTTGTCAAATAATGGCACTGTCGAGGACATGTACTCGGCTCGAGCGATCGCTGTGCACAAGCTGGTCGTGTGGTTACAGGCAGCAAACATCCCGGTTGGAACGTCCTACCTCGCAATGTAGCTGAAGACTAGGTCAGGGCCCCACTCACAAACGTCTATACTTTGCATCTCTTTAAGCTGGACCACTTTTGACACTACAAGCCATTGCAGCAAAAACAGTGTGAGACATGATTATAAGCTCGACGTACCATGGCATCCAACTAGAAGGTCACATGGCTTGCAGCTTCTGCCGTGGTTAACTTTAAACTGAGATAGTTTAAAATAATGCTCCCGGTTTTTAGTGTTGCCCGGCACGGTTAACAATTTGGTGATATAGTGCTGCATTGAAAAATCTGTATTCGTGACTGTATCACCTTATGAATGCATACTAGCTATTAAACTCTCCATTCTGCAGAGAAATGAAATGCACTTTGCTTCCAAGTGCAGCTACTTCTGAAACTTCATGGTATGAAGCACCTTATGGCTGCAAGCTCTGACCGATCTTGTTCTCTGGTCTGCGCAGGCCCATTGCAGGGAGTCACTCCGAGAGCCTCACCAGAGGTTCCTGCCCGTGGTCGTTCTAAATTTTTTTGTTGTAGGTATGCATCCTTTCTGTCTTTCCCTTAATTGTATTCGGGCGTTTTCTTTTCATTGTAGCAGATTTGCCTCAAAATTGGTTCAGCACAAAAATGAATGCTGTACAACTGTATCCCGCATATTTTGTTCAAGATAACTTTTCTTTGCAAAAGTTAGATTTTTTTTATGAAGGTTAGTCTTTTTTTTGTTTTTATTCACAAATTTTGTTGAGTTTCCATGGGCAACACTAAAACGTTATGCCAAGGGCAAGGACAAGTTCACTGCTCTAACTTGTTCTCAACTGATAGCAAGAAATTTTGTTAATGTCGTGAAACCTCTTTCCAGCACTTGCTTTGCAGCATGGAAACAAATTATACATGGGACATACTCTTCTTTAGACTGCTTGTTCATTCTGCAGGTCTGCCTTCTATAGATGTCGTGCTACTGGAGAGCAGGCGAATTCGATTGTTGGTTTTGCCATTGCTTTTTTTTAGCCGTTGTCTATTTTGACTAGTTAGCTGAAAATAATGATCTAGTACCCTTTAGTCAGTAAAATAGATAGTGTGTGCCGCTGTTAGTGTCAAGTAGAGATGCACGCTTTTTAGGCATTTTGCGCAGAGTGGTACCCATTTTTATTGGTTAGCCTCTTGGTGCGCCAACTAAACTCTTTCTATCCAGACACCTGCCCTTTGCTTTTATTTGGCAGGCTCTGGCAATAAAATAATATAGTGTTATTCCTCGGTGGCATAAAAACCTAAAGAAAGAAGTTTCTCCATGTTTAAACGTAAACTTTTATAAAGGCAAAAATGAATTAAGCCAGTAGCAGACGACACATAGCCTCAGCAGTGCTTCGCGCCAACAGCGTTGCGTCAAAATAGCGGTCGTCTCCTTTTTTCTGCCTTCTCTCTCTTTCCTTCGGCGCTCTCCTCCCTTTCCTCCTCTCCGGCACCTTTGTCACCACACCCACTGGCTAAACTCTCCCACTATACGGCTCTGCATTGCAGTAGTAGGTTTTTTTTATAGTCTTTAGAGTTAAATGTGAATATTTGACAGAAATCTCCCAGGTTGGGGTGAAAGAGGGTTAAATGAATGCATTTGATCATTCGCCTTAATTCGGTACCCATCATTTCAAGGCCTGTGTGGCCTTGTCCTTGGGTGTGTCTATGACTGTAGCTGTGAAGGAGCAGTTTTTTAATAGGTACAAGTACAAAGTATAAAAACAAAAGGATCTATGTGCTGATCATGAAAGAATATGCTAGCCATTCTAATGTAGCTCTGCCAAGTACTTGATTGTGATTTGTTTTTATTTCCAGCTACTTGGTTGCCTCAAGATCTGGAGATCCTAGTGGCCACAAGCTTGGACTCAATCTTCTTCTGTGGTCCGGCCAGGACCATGGGGGAGGTAATCCCAGCAACAAGAGCATCACAGTATCTCCCTGCCTGTGACTTCCAATTAGCATCACGACAAGGGAGTCCTCATGCCACCAAGTGTTAGGTATGCTACTCGAAATAAGCATTCTTACCTATTCTTGAAGTGAAACAGCAAAAGCACTACTAAGCCTAAAATGCAAAAAACATTCAAATCTCGGGTTGGTTTGAGTTCCAAATACAAAAAGGCGTCTGCAGACATGATTCACATGTGAACTTAAAGCCCACGGATGTAGGTTCGACGGTGTCACAGAAATAACTTCCCGCAGATGGCTTCGCTAGTGCCATACCCAAACAAATTCTTAAAATAATCATTGTGTTACGTTGGTGTCATTAATCTTATGTACCTACCCCACGCAGCAGTCGGGAGATGTGAAATATAAAAAAAATGGGAACTTGCACATTGTCAGCTCTGCAAATATAATATATTGAACCAAGCATAGCACGTTCAACTTAAGAAAGCAATTCAGTGCAGGCCTAGTTTTAAGCTTCACATTTTTGTTATTGCCCTTCATAATGAAGTAAAAACTGCTTAAGTTGTGGCCCTTTACAGGCTTTCTATTAGTGTTAAAAAGTGTTATGGCAGTTTAAACAGCTCGCTCCAAATATTTTCTTGAAATGCATAGGTTTATTATTATGTCGATGTTTGCAGACAGTCATGGTGAGACCAATCTTTAGTGACAAGTGTTCCACTTATTGAGAGTTGGTTGAGTCTGTAAATATTGTAGGTCGCAAATTAAATTTTTATGGTATGCAATGGGCACAATCATCCGTAATGACTAGCTCTACCTAGGGGAACTTTATACGTTTACTACGTCAAGATGGTTTCACAAAACTAAGTATTTAGTTTATTCAACTCCTGCACTAACCTTATCTCTAGAAACTTTTTATATTCTTTTTGCGATGCTGAGTTAGGATTCTGGAAGTAGTTTTCCTAGAACTACGCTAGACATTTCGAGTTCATAATTTTTCTCGCAAAGAATTCAAGAGAGCCAAACCCTGTAATATACGGATGGAACTCGCAGAATGATACGACTGGCAGTTTGAAACATTCGGCACTGTAACAGTAACAATGACATGTCACTTGCCTATGTAATGCTCATTGTCGCAGATCAAACTGCTTTTTCCGTCTGCACTCATTTTCAGTGGACTCATTCAGCGAACTCGCACCCGAGACTGCAGCGCTGGGTTCTGCGAAGTAATTTGCATGAATATAGATGCAACAGGTTTCTTTGAGTGTGCGTCTAACACATATTCTTAATATTGAATCTGCTACTGTATTCATGACCATGCCCTTAATTGTATCCACATTCCAGCTTATTTTTATTTTGACATTTGAGTTTTCTTCAGTACTTTTCTCAACATCTGTGCTTGTCGAGCCGTACTCAAGACCATTAATCTTGTCTTTCACTATTACATTAATATATAAAACTGTTGATGCCGAGTGAGAATTCAAGGGCCCGAATCTGTCGTGCGAATTAAATAAGAACCAATAAAAAGCTCTACAAAGGAAATTTTGTTAAAGGAGGCTGTATAAGCATTAAAATAGCACATGCCATGCTAAAAAAAAATACAAATTCTTGTTAGGTATGCAAGGATGACACTGCTGTTTCTGATGTGTCACAAAAAAAATCAGTGCCATACAGTGTCCTTATGGAAGTACAAACTGTCGAATTCAAAGCCCAGAAGTTTTATTCAAGAATGTTCCTCAATACAAATGTATTTAGAGATCTGAGCCACTGACTCATACATGACTATGTGGCGAGCATTCATTTTCATGTGCATTATAGTTTACAAGGTCTAGTCTGCATTGATTTATTGCATTCATGCTGAAACTGGGAGGGGTTCTCTGGGTATGAATAAAGATATAAACATTTCTTGAAATCAAAACATTTGAGAACGGACAAAAGGAAGGATCTGAGAACGGTATCTTAGATTCTCTTCTCTTTTTCTTATCTCTAATTTTCACCTTATTTCACCTGATGCATTTAGTTTTTTTAGCGCAGCTCTTAGCACCCGTTTCCGCGTTTCGCGGCGTTGCCCTCGGCGTAACCGCCCAACTAAACTTGGCAGGAAATTGAATTAATGTTGCGGTCATGTGACATTAATATTTCCGCTAAGTCTAGCTGAGAAACTGAATTTTTTATGGATGACATGACACGGTCATGCAACGTCATTTTCCCCGCTACTTTTAGCGGGAAAACTGCATTTGTGTTGAGGTCATGTGACATCCATTTCCGCGCTAAATTTAGTGGGAAACTTAACCCGCTAATGTTAATGGGGAAATTTTCCTGCTAAATTCAGGGAAATGTCCCGCTAAATGGGAGGGAGCAGAAGAGGAGGAGGGGAGGGGGAGGAGGGGCATACACTCCCATCCTCCTCTTCAAGATCTGTGCTTTAATTTCACGTTACAGAGAATTGTAAACGTCTCATATTTCATCTCATGTTTATTCAACTTTTGTATTGCAGGTGCGCTTGCAGCACAAATCTGGGTTGTGCTGATCCTCTACGCACAAGTTAGGAACTCCTGAGTGGCAAGAGTGGGAGTTTGGTCTGACAGCTCAAGGGACACCATTGTTCAGTATTGAATTTTTAATTATCTTCTTTTGAGCAAAGTTAAGCTTTGTTGCTTGCAGGTCTTCTAAAAATAAATACCTACAACCAAATTTACCACGTCACAACATTTTGCCTCTGCTCTTAGTGTTCCTGGTGAGCCTCGGATAAGAGCTTACTGGTGTGCAAACATCAAGCTTGTTTGAAACCACTCACTGATGTACACTCGTTGACATCCAGCATTCCAATGAAACGCTGGATGTCCACAGGTCTTTCTTGAACAATGCAAGCGGGAAAGGAACCATACAATCGTATCGTATTGGGGGACATTCTAGAGAGTGTTTTTTTTTTGTATGTTTTACAGATTTGTTTTAAAAAAGCCGTAAAAGCTACATTTACGCGGTCTGTGCACGTGAGTTATATGGCCAGGGCGGCATAGTATAAAAGGCTAATTTGTAATGATCAGTCAGCTTATTACAGAGATGTGCCAGTCTTCTTTCAGAAAACTAGATTGAGGTTCATTCTAGCATAGTTTTATCTCGCGAATCTGAATATCCCGTTCGTTTTCCGCAAAGATATAACTAAACGTGAGAAAACAAAAAAACATCCTACCGATAGTGACATCGTAAGAAGACCTTTCGGCCGCCAAGCGCGTCGCTTAAGGACCGCTCGTCCAATCTCAAGTTTTCTAGGTATATTCTCCCGCATTGGCACCAGTTGTGACACATTTTTCTGCCCTTTTAAAAAACAGCACGTGCGTGCATAGCTTTGATAGGTGCTGAAGATGCATAAGCAAAGATTTCGAAAGCCACTTTTGTGACGTCGCTCTCCAGGGAAGTGCTTTCCCAGCGCTTTAAAAATGACTATGCAGCCTCGATTCATAAAATTACCAAATAATTTTGATATTTGAGATTCTGGAGGTCATACGAAGAAGATAAAAGTGTTTTCTCAAATACAAAACCGCTTCAGCCTCTCTCTAAGTATAGTATGTTCCTGAAATTTTTAATCAGTGAAAATAGACCCATGGTTCCAATTAGAAACTTGCTAAGCATCATCAAAACACACTAAATCAACTTTCTTTGTAAAGATATAAAACAAGAGCAGCATTTTATGGCGTTCTAAAAAAATGGTCAATTTGGACGCGTTTCCAGACTTTGGTTTCTTACCAGAGCGCATCTTTGCACCTGCGGTCCTGCTGCCCGGTGGCCGCAGTGCGAAGCCGCCCCCTCGCCTCCCTCGTAGGATGAAGGGAAGCAAGGCGCACGTGCGTTGCGTGTCTAAGGGGGAACAGGACCTTGGGCGCAGAGATGAGCTCTGATAAGAAGGTGAAACCTAGACACTCGTCCAAATATAGCGTTTTTACAGAACGCGTAAAAGGCTACCCCTGCATTATATCCCTCTAAAAAGAGTTGATTTTGTGGTTTTCAATGACTCAGCAAGTTTCTAATTGAAACCATATTTTCATTTTCACTAATTAAAAAGTTAATTAACAATTGTAAACATAGAAATTAACAATTAACAAATTGTATTTAATTATCTGACTGATTGTTACGATTAGGTCCCTATACTACGTACGCCTGGCCGTATAACTCGCCTGCACAAACCGCATTAATTTAGCTTTCACGACCTTTCTAAACATATATGTAAAGCTTAAAACTAAATCACCCTGTACAACAGTGAAAAGGCGAAACCAGCATGTTGGAGCAATATGGGTCAACCGTGCTGGTATCGCCTTTTCGCTGGTATAGGTTGTCCCATATTACGTTATGCATGTATGGTTCCATATGGTTCCGCTATATTCCACTACGCTGGTATAGGATGTCCCATAATACGACACGCTTGTATGGTTCCGCCTACCTGTATCGTTCCGGCTTAATCCACTATACTCCATCAGCCGATTCGCTTGTATAGAATGTCCCATATTACGGTTACGCTTGTATGAGCCTTTTCCGTCATCTTTCCATTATCGAAATTTTCCAACAGGGTTGTATTTAAGGGATTGAATACCAGTAAAAGCTATCACAGAGACGCTATACAGATAAAGCCCGTTAAATTCGTAATCGATGTCGTGTACAAGTACACAGTCTTTAAGTATTGAATCAGTGCAAAAAAGAATGATACGCATTTTATATGATAGACACTTTCAGCGTCGCTTTTATTATGATTATGAATTTCTTCGTAAGAGCGTTTTACCTAAGTCTTTGTCAAATAGTAGATTCCAACATGACCTGATTTTTTTTTGTCACAGGGTGGTGAATGGTTGGACTGATGCTAATCAACTTCTGAATTCTGTCGATTTTCATGTTCCTTGTTGCGTTACCAGAACTTTCACTGTCTTTTATATTCAAATAATGTCTAAACTCTCACCACTGTCCCGTATGGAAATTTCATTTAATTCATTCGTATCCTCTAGCTTGGACATCTTCACAGATCTCCCAGTTTTTCGCCGGAACTTGGCAAGTGTAGTTGGAAGTTGAATCTCTTTTACATTCTGTGCGAAGTGTGCGACCTATTTGTAGTCATACTAATTTGTACATTTGAAGCTGTGCGTGTGCTTTGTTTCTTCTTTTTGTCTTGTGTGCGCTAATGTGAAGACCCGCGTGGTTGTTTTTGGGCACATTAAATAAACAAATTATTATTATTATTATTATTATTATTATTATACATTTAACCTAACATTGTCGAGCGGTCAATATCCGAATAGCATGAAACTTGCGAAAGTATCAGTTTTGCATAAAGGTGGATAAAAAAAATTAGTTACAAATTACAGACCCATCTCGGTTCTTCTAATATTTCCCAAAGGGCTGGGAAACGTTATATCGTGTAGACTAATTGTTTATCCAGAAATGAGTGCTAACTGACTCCCAGTTAGGAGTTTGCAAGGGAAAATCCACGGAAAGCGCTTTGATATCACAAAAAGAAATAATATTACACAATATAGAATGCTAATGGCTGACACTGGGAATATTTTTTGATCTTAGTAAATCATTTGATTGGCTTAACCATTCAACGCTCCTTGATAAACTTTCGTGCTATGGCATACGTGGGCACGCCTTTGATACTTATTCATTCATATTTAGAACATCATAAGCAATGGGTCTCAGTGAATGATCATGTTCACTCTTTGCAAATCTTGAAGTTTGGTGTGCCCTGAGGCAGCATACTCGGCCCTCTGCAGTTCAATGTGTATATAAACGATATAGTCAATATTTTCTACCAAGCACGTCTTATATTGTATGCAGACGACACGAGTATAGTTCTATCTGGATCGAATATGGGCGAACTTATACGCATGGGAAATATAATTTTGGAAAAGTTTCTTTCGTGGTCAACAATAAATGTCCTAAAAAATAAACACTGTAAAGTCAAAACAAATTTTCATTAGACCTGGAAATAAACACGTTATTAGTCATTATGCTCTACAGATTTGCACAGACTAGATTGAAATAAGGAAACAGCACCAAACGCTAGGTGTCAATTTTCAGAACATATGCAATGGGATGATTATATCGAATACTTAGTTAAGAAACTTTCAAAAGTAGTTAGAATAGTATGTCACTGTCGCTCCTTCTTGCCTGTAAATATTAAAATGCAAATTTATCATGCTTTGTTTAGCTCACAAATATACTATTGTCATTTGCTTTGGGGCACAACAATTAAATCTAATATTAACAAACTTACGATCCCACAAAAGAAAATGCTGCGTTTTATTGCAAACGTGCCTTACGACACACATACGGAACCTTTATTTCTTAAATTCAGTGTCATTAGGATTGCCAGTGTATTCGAGTACCGTTTGCTATGTTCTTACTTATTTTCGACCGAAGAGTTTATTTCTTTTTGTCTAATGTATCCCACCTGACAAAACGTGACTCTCCCATCCTTGTCAGAAGCAGAGAGTTCTGGAATATGCCTTATTTTCGTACAAATATGCACTGCAATTTATTGCGCATAACCTGCCTACGTTACTTAACAAGCTCATTATAGACCACAATGATATTCACTGTTTAACGAAAAAAGATGTACGCGTCGTTCGTTTTATTTAGACAAAGTGTAGTGTATAGTAGTTACCATACCTTGTAAGTGCAGGGGCACCAGACCCGGACAAGCTACCTCATGGAAGCTTTTTGTCTGGTGCCCTCAGCACAATATCGCTGAAAATAAGTACTACTTACTTACGTATTATATTTATTATACGAAATAAAGGAGAGGACAAGCTTCTTAAATTCATTAGTTTTGAGAACGATTTTAACCCACATATTAAATTTACGTAAAATACTCTGATACGGAAATATACTTTCTGGATATCAAACCTAAGATTACAGGAAATAGTTTAAAAACGACATTATATAGAAAGTCCATGGACAGACCTCAATTCCTCCATTATAATAATTGTGATCCCGCACATAACGAGAAAGGAATACCATATGAGCAAATGCTACGCTTCCGACGTTTATGTTCAGAAGACGCTGATTTTGGAGATAAAACTCGTACATTGGGTGAAGATTTAATTAATTGAAGGTATACATTGCCATTAACAAATAAATTTCTGAAGGTTTCCTGCTGAACGTAGAAGTAAAAACCAAAGAGTGGAGAAAAAGAGACTCACACTGCTGGACTATCAACCATTTACTGAAATTCTTCCTTTTCCTTTTCATCTACATTCATGAATTAAACTATTTACTGGAACTTTTTCTTTTTTCTTTTTTCTTTTTCATCTACCCTCATGACCTATACGATTGAGATCCCAGGGGTAACTTCTTCTTCTTCGGTATGACATTTGGTGGCTAGCGTTCACATGTTCATGACTTGGTTCCCCACTTGGGGCGCTCCCAGAAGATACAGTTTTTCTTTCGAAAATAGCGTGATGGAGGCGGCAGTCACGCAGTCATCCCCGTGCGCCTCAATAGCCAGAGATTCGAGGATTTCCCTTGCAAGCTGGTTTTTGTGCTTTCCGACGATGGTAATGTTTTCGAAATCAGGAGCACATTGGCATATGCGGCAATGCGCCGGAAGATGGCCAGCTGACATTAGTGTGCCAACGGAAGCTGCATGCTCCCTGGTGCGGTCGTTAATACACCGCCCAGTTTGTCCAATGTAGCTTTTGCCACATGACAACGAAATACGGTACACAACTCCTTTTTCGCACGGGGCGTACGTTGTTCGGTGCGCGATGCCGCAGGTGGACCTCTGATTTTGGTCATTCCTACAGTTTACCTTACGGCACATAGCATATGCCTTGTTGGGGGCTGAGCATACGACCTGTACGCCTTGTCGGCCGGCGATCTTTTTTAGGCGATGCGTTATCCCGTGGATGTATGGCATCACCACAAGAGGTTTGGGGGGCTTCTTTTTCGTTGGTTGTGCATTGGTGTCCTGTTTTTGCCGCACTTTCTTGCAGAGGGTCTCACCTACCGGTATTAGGAGTGTACTTGCGTAACCAGAGTCCTGAAGCCTACAGAGCTGTTTTTGAAAGCTACGGCCGACTCTATGGCGGCAAGATTTTTGTAATGCCGAGGCGAGAGCTTTGGTTGCCTGTAATGCCATTACCATCGTCGGAAAGCACAAAAACCAGCTTGCAAGCGAAATCCTGGAATCTCTGGCTATTGAGGCACACGGGGATGACTGCGTGAGTGCCGCCTCCACCACGCTATTTTCGAAAGAAAAACTGTATCTTCTGGGAGCGCCCCAAGTGGGGAGCCAAGTCATGAACATGTGAACGCTAGCCACCAAATGTCATACCGAAGAAGAAGAAGTTACCCCTGGGATCTCAATCGTATAGGTCATGAGGGTAGATGAAAAAGAAAAAAAGAAAAAAGAAAAAAATTCCAGTGAACCCTATTGGAAAAACGTACAAGAAACAAACCTGCTGCTTGTACAGTCCTGGTATGACACCACCATAATTTATTGTTATTATACATGCAGCTAGTTTGGTTTTGCGTTCTCCATAACTGGAGATACCGGCACCGCTATGGCTCCGGGTCTGTCTATACTGGCAGCCGGTTTGCTCGCCGATATGACTCGGTATGGCTGGTATGATTTTGCGTCCGATGACGTAGGCGACCGCCATCTTTCCAACGAAACGCCTATACCACAAGACCACCGGTATAACTAAACCATACATGCAGAAAGACGACCGCCATCTTCCAACAAAAACGTCCATCGTTTACCACCGGTATCGTTACATACATCATACATGTCGAAAAATACCATAAGCCGCGTTTACATGAATGCGACTTAGTCGCATTGAATCCAGTTGCCGCATTCAATATAATAATAATAATAATAATAATTTTTATTTTTGCATCCGTATGGGTTACAGACGCCGGAGCCACGGACAAAAAGTCAACAAATGTTGACTTGACGGGGTCCGGGCCCCGTGCACTTGGCAGACAGCTATGGCGATACAAAAATAACTGCAGAGATTACAGCAATACGTAAAATACATATATAAAAGAGACCTAGGTTTCACAGGTTAACGAAAACAGCTCTATACAAAAAGTAAGTACAATGACTTAGGGTTTATATTGTAGATGTCCACGTCATCTACGCAATATTTGTTTAGCAATGAGGGTAGATTATGTTTTAAAGACTGGTAACTGTAGTTCGTGCGAAACGGAAACACTTTCCATTCCTCGGAGTAGCGGGTGCAGATGGTGGGTATGTTTTTGATTAATCCCGATGTCTGTTTCAGAAAATTAATAGATTCAGGGGAAGAAAAAAGAAATGATCGAGTCAAAAGGTACTCATAAAAACGATGTATATTTATAATTTTGTATTGTGAAAATAGAGCCTCTGTGTGGGCTAAGAAATGAACGTTTCCAACAAAGCGCAAAACTTTTTTTTGTAGTAATAATATTCTGTTCAGATTTGTCCTTGTGGTCGTGCCCCAAACGAGATGGCAATAGGATATTTGGGATTTAAATAATGCATGATATATTTGTAGTTTTATTTTTTCGGGGAGAATGGCTCGACAACGTGCATATGCGGTCATGTAAACGGCATAATACGCAAAGCGCATGGCATTAAAGTCGCTAGACAGAGGTGGATCGAGATGGCGAGTGCGCATTCATTCAGCCCATGTAAACGAAGATCGCATCGCATTTTGGAACGGGGAGGATTATCGGAAGGCGCTCGCTGCGGGAGCGAGTGAACAGCTGAGAACATGGTGGCGGCCAACCTCGTCGGCGGCGCGGAGAGCGGTCCCGCAATTTTTTTTTCGAGAACAAACGCAAGCTTTTATTGCGATCATAAGTAAGCGGAATTTAGCGGAGCTGCTCGGTGAGGGCGGCCCCGTCCAAACCTTTGCGAAGTACGACTTGCGCGTCCGAAGGGGTCACAAAGGCTTCGGTGCAAGCACGCATGACACCGAGAGCTCCGATCACTGTAGAGCACTGCATGGTTGCGCAGAACGAGCAGCTCCTACCTCGCTGCCGTTCCTGGCTGCGCAAGAGCCTCTCGGACTCGGGGTCTGGTCGCGATCGCGAGGTCTGGCGCGGCGAAACGTGGAGGCTTCCTCAAAGCGTGCACACACACGTCGCCTCTCGTTCAGAGTGGACCGGCGGCCCGGACTGGAGTCCTAAACGCCTTGGTTTTGATGCTTCTTCCGTCTCCCAACTTCTTCCACAGCACCGAAGACAGCGGGCGCGATCTTTACGTTCACTGAATGCGTCGAAAGGCCTCCACGTGCGATGCACCGGAAAACGTGGTGCGGCTGGTGCCGGAACGGAACTGACGGAACTGCATAACTTCGAGCTTTGAGTCAACGTGCACGGCAACAAACCGATCGTGACACTAAGCCGCGGATACCGCATCGCCGGTCGACAGGGGCAAATGGCCCGTTGCTCGTATCGTGGGCCGTGACTCGTACTCGGCCAACTCGGCGTCTTTTCGTGGCCCCTCGCGTCGTCGCAACCAGCCGCAAACATACCAGCCCGCGACCGTGGCCGATGTCGGAGAAAAGCGAAACCGAAACGCAAAGCTTCCGCCCAGTGGCTTCCGCTGCCGCGCCTTTTCTAACTTCCCGGCCAGTCCCGGTTTACACGCTTCCGGTCGTCGCGGAGATGGCGACGCAGCCAGACGTAGCGGTTTTGGCGCTGGCTCCTGCGTTTTACGGGACAGATGTTTTACGGTCCGTTTCTACTGCGTCTCTGGCTCTCAACTCGACGACGCCTCTCATGGTTCAACCAGGCGTGGTCAGCCGGGGTCAGCACAGCGCGGCCGGCTCAACTCGTCCGATCGCCGGACCGCAGGCGACTTCCGATTTCGGCCGTTAGGCCTAGGATCCGAAGGACTCTGTTTCCGTGAAGCGGTAAGCGAATCTCGCCCCGTTTTCGTTCTACTTTTAAATTACGTTAGGTGCGCTACAGTGTAAGCATGCGTGCCAAGTGTTCGTGACAATTTTGAACTAGAATAATTGTGCTTCATTGCGGTTTGTCATTTACGAAAAAGTAAATCGAGCAATGAACGAGGAGCCATGCTTGAAAACGATGTATGTACGATGTTAACTTCTACCTGGGCGGCTTAAAAAAAAGTCAAAATGGTTACGGTTGGATGCGAGGCTGGTCCCAATGCAATGGTAACCACTTAGAGCACCTTTCTGAACAGCATGTAAGCAATATAGCGATCAACGAGACGAGCGACGACGAGAAGCTACGAGTGCCGGCGCCGAGCGACGAAGATTTCTCACTCTCGCTGCTTGCGCCGCTCGGTTCCTGGGCTTCTAGAAAACGTCGCTCATCGCCTTGATCGCTCGCACCAATCGCTTTCATAATGTGTGTCTCGTCGCGCAGCTGACTACCGTGTTTATTCAAATATATGTCGACTTTTTTTTTTGGAAATCGTGACTAAAGAATTTTGACCTACATTCGCGACCAAATTTTGCGACCGTACCGGAGGCATGAAGCTATCGAGTCACCGAGCCGGCGTTGTAGAGCTGCGCCGCTTGTTTCCAAAAGCTTTTGTTAAACAACCGAAAACAACAGCGGTGGCTGGTGCCGCTATCGCGCGCACCTCTTGGGGCATTGGATTTCGCCATCGCACCTCTAGCGTTCCCCTTGCTGGGCAATGGGGAAGGAGAGGAACGCGATGCGCCATGCACTTTGTCCTCCATCCTCGCAAACGCGCACAAAAAAAGAAAAAAAAAAAAAGATGTTACTTTTGTTAGTTGCTTGAGGCGGCTCGGCTCGCGTGTTGCTCATGGCGACACGGCGGCTTTGTTTGCGTCTTTGTAGTTTGTCTTTCGTTGCTTCGCTCCTTCTTTCGTTTCTTGTCGTCATTTTACAACGGTGTCAGTGAAGTATTGTGGCGGATTTGCGAGGATGTCTACCAAGCTGTGAAGTGATGTAAATAAAGGTTTCTTTCTTTTGCCCAAAATTTCCCCTGTTCTTAAAAATAAAAAAAAGTCGACCTATATTTGAATTGTTTTTTTTATTCTCGGTGGGTCCAACAAATAGAGTTCGACCTATTTTCGAGTAAATACGGTAACTTTAATTTTTATTTTGGGTTACGTCGGACGTAACTCGAATGCTTGACAGTTACGTTGGGCGTAACTTTAATTTTTATTTCGGGTTCCGTCGGACGTAACGTTAGACACTGCGTTACACTTAAGAAAAATAGGGGCTGATGGTTCATCATATAAACCAACCATTTGTGTTTAATTAAAGCGAATCACTGGCCTAAAAAAATACTGCTGTCCTATAGGAATGTAGCGCTTCAGATAAATTCGTTAATTTTTGCTTTTAGTCTCTGCCCCACCAGATACAACATCTGGCCTAAAGCAGTGTTCCGGATCTCCTTCCAAGACCTCAGGCGGGTCGTCATTCAATCCAGGAGGCGGCGGCGTCTCATGGGCGTGTTGCTGGTGCTTCTTACTGGATGGTGCTACCGAGGGAAAAGTGGTCGTGCTTGGGAAAGGCAAGTATGGCCGCCGTAAGTATAGATATTGTTTTTACCTTTGCTCGAACCCACCTTTAAGAAATGCACAGTTCGCATGTGTGCATCTCTCAATGCTTCTACAGTCGGCTGTTAATATTTGGAGTGCTCCAACTCTGTCAGCGCTAGTTTCTCTAGATTATGCAAATGGGATGCAACACTAAACCACATATGCTCTCGCAACAAACAGTGCTCTGCTGAAGCACGCACTGTGGAATCTACTCTGGCTTTATAATGCAGCACAAAATAGTTGACGCCAAGTATAGCTACTTTTGTGACTCCGTTTTACCAAAAGCTCTGCCGAAATAAACTTGCCACCTTATACGTAGTGCAAAAGAACCTCGCGTGCCTAACCTGGAGAAGGGCATTTTTTTCATAGGTAAATTTTTTCTTAAACCAATACCTTCAGCCTCCTTGAAATGTTAACATCATGTGACACTCAGAAGAACAGTAAACCCCTTAATGTTGGCGAACCTTTAATTTTCGCGGCCTTTAATTTTGCGGAATTCAGTGGCTGCGATTATGTCCTCTGTGACCGATTCGAGAAGAAATAGGGGCTACATAGATAAGGGGGTTTTACTGTCCATCGGAGGAGAGAGGAAGTCACCTTTGTTTGTATGCAAGAGTAAAACCAACAACAACAATCATGGTGCCGACACTTTGTGAGCCTATCTGTGTCTATTGAATTATATCAATTTTGTTTTTGTTCGTTAAAAATTGTTGCCTGTCCACTGTGGGATGTCGTCTTCAACACGAGCAGTGGTTTTCCTCTGAAGCAGGCAGCATGGACGCGTGCCGCAGCACAACATAGTTTATTTGCAGGTGGTACCGCAGTTTGAAGGATGGTTCGCACAATATGGGGGAATCGCAACTCAATGTTCTACCTCGGGCGTAGACAAGATTTGCTCATTCTAAATCATTTTGTCTACAAATCGGGAACTTGCAACGAATGTACCCGCATGGTTGGAAGGGCCAGACAAGCCTTGCGAGCGCTTCGTTTTCTAGCCTCTCAGTCCTGAACCTACTCACGCACCACATGTGTAGATGTTCCGGTACGTGGGAGCACTTATTTGGAAAATGGTGAATGGCAACTGTTGCTATCTTTAAGGTGGACTGCATATTTGCAGTACTTTTCCTCACTTAAAAATATGTCTTACTAAAAATATGTAGTATAGCCGATGACAAAAAGAGAATGGCTGGGCGTCCTCCAGCACATGCTTGTGCTTTTCACCCCGCTTTAGACAGATGTGCTCGCTCCAGGCTCATCAGGCGCTGAAACGTCATCGAAGGTAGCAGACGGGCTGGAGGTCGAACAACGGAGACTTCTCCCTGCCTTTCTGATGGTGTCAGTGAGCATGTACTTCTATACTCTAACTTAGCTTAACCTGCACAGAGCTGAGTAGAATAGGCTTGGCAAGTGCCCTTATTGCATATGCATTTGTACAGCTGAGGCACTTTCTAAATCAAGAACATTGTGTACCTTACCTTCAAAAACACATCATTTTGGGGGTGCAAAAGGAATTCTAAGGCATATTTTTGTTTGTATTGTCCTATTACGCATCGACTCCTTCAACTTAATGCGGAGTCGACCCAGCCTCTTGAAAGATTTAATGCTTGCCAGGTAATTGTTTTGCATTTAGTTGATATATCAGTATTCAGTTAGGTATCCCAAGTCATTAGTCGTTGAGGTGGAGTCTCTCTGTAAGTCAGTCATGTTTAACAGTCATAGAAATGTTTGTCAAATAATGGCACTGTCGAGGACATGTATTCAGCTCGAACAATCGCTGGGCACAAGCTGGTCGTGTGGTTACAGGCAGCAAACATCCCAGTTGGAACGTCCTATTTCGCAATGTAGCTGCAGACTAGGTGAGGGCCCCACTCATAAACGTCTATACTTTTAGTCTCTTTAAGCTGGACCACTTTTAAAACTACAAGCCTTTGCAGCAAAAACAGCATGACGCATGATTATAAGCTCGACGTACCATGGCGTCCAACTAGAAGGTCACATGGCTTGCTTTGTGCACTGAATTCGCAAGGATGGCTTGAAGCTTCTGTCGTGGTTAACTTTAAGCTGAGATAGTTTAAAATAATGCTCTCAGTTTTTAGTGTTGCCCGGCATGGTTAACAAGTTGGTGATATAGCGCTGCATTGAAAAGTCTGTGCATTCATGACTATCACCTTATGAATGCAAGCTACCTATTAAACTCTTCGTTTTTCAGAGAAATGAAATGCACTTTGCTTCCAATTGCACCCGCTTCTGTAACTTCATGGTATGAAGCCCCTTATGGCTGCAAGCTCTGACCGATCTTGTTCTGTGGTCTGCGCAGGCCCATATGAGGGAGTGACTCCGAGAGCCTCACCAGAGTTTCCTGCCCGTGGTCGTTCTAAATGTTTTTGTTGTAGGTATGCATCCTTTCTGTCTTTCCCTTAATTGTACTCAAACGTCTTCTTTTCATTGTCGCCGATTTGCCTCAAAATTGGTTAAGCACACAAATGCACGCTGTACAACTGTATTGTACATATTTTTTCCAAGGTAACTTTTCTTTGCCAAAGTTACAGATTTTTTTATGAAGGTTAGTCTTTTTTGTTTTTATTTTCAAATTTATGTGAGTTTCCATGGGCAACACTAAAACGTTATGCCAGAAGCAAGGACAAGTTCACTGCTCTAATTTGTTCTCAACTGATTGCAAGAAATTTCGTTAATGTCGTGAAACCTCCTTCCAGCGCTTGCTTTGCAGCATAAAAAAAAATTATACATGGGACATACTCTGTTTCTTAAACTGCTTGCTCATTCTGCAGGTCTGCCTGCCATAGATGTCGTGCTACTGGAGAGCAGGCGAATTCGATTGCTGGTTTTGCCATTGCTTTTTTTTTTTTTTAAGACGTTGTCTTGTCTTAGTAGTTCTTGTAAATTTGGAGATTTTCCTAAAAAGCAAGCCGGGAAGAATATTTAGTTTCGTTAGGAAGCTGAAAATAATGATTTAGTACCCCTTTGTCAGTAAAATAGATACTGTGTGCCGCTGTTAGTCTCAAGCCGAGATCCACGCTTTTTTGGCATTTTGCTCAGAGTGGTACCCATTCTTATTCGTTAGCCTCTTGGTGTGCCAACTAAACTCTTTGTATACAGACACCTGCGCTCTGCTGGTACACTCTACCCTCATGTTCAGCGAGTGTATGAACCGGAGTTGTATCCACAGTCGACACTCGCTGAGCACGAGGGTAGGAAAATCTTTCCATTGCAGCAGAGCCATATATGGGGAGAGTCTGGCAGTCTATGATTTCGCTGCCGTAACGTCTCCCTTCCGAGTGAGCTGATCAGCCCGCGGCACAGAGCAAGAGGCGTGAGCGCATGCGCGTGAACTCTAGGCTGCTCCCAGCTGAACGGGGAGGGCCGCCATTTTCATTCATTCGCCCGGCATGGGATCGATATTCAAATTTCGGTTCTTTCCTTTTATTTGGCAGGCTCTGGCAATAAAATGATATAGTGTTATTTCTCGGTGGCTTAAAAACCTAAAGAAAGAAGTTCCTCCATGTTTGAACGCACTTTTATTTAGGCAAAAAAAATAAATAAGCCCGTAGCAGACGACACGTAGCCTCAACAGTGCTCCGTGCAGACAGCTTTGCGTCAAAATGGTGGTCGTCTCCTCTTTCTTTCTCTGCTGCCTTCTCTCTCCCTCCTTCGGCGTTCTCCTCCCTTTCCTCCTCTCCGGCGCCTTCGTTGCCACACCCGCTGGCTAAACTCTCCCACTATACGGCTTTGCATTGCAGTAGTAGTTTTATTTGTAGTCTTTACAGTTGAATGTGAATATTTGACAGAAGTCTCAGGTTGGGGCGAAAGGGGGTTAAATGAATGCATTTGATCATTCATCTAAATTCGGTACCCATCATTTTAACGCCTACGTAGCTTTGTCCGGGGGGGTGACTATGACTAAAATAAGAGGATCTATGTGCTGATCACGAAAGAATATGCTAGCCATTCTAATGTAGCTCTGCCAAGTACTTGATTGTGATTTGTTTTTATTTTCAGCTACTTGGGTGCCTCAAGATCTGGAGATCCTAGTGGCCTCAAGCTTGGACTCAATCTTTTTGTGTGGTCTGGGCAGGACCATGGGGGAGGTAATCCCAGCAACAAGAGCATCGCAGTATCTCCCTGGCTGTGACTTTCGGTCTGCGTCACGACACGGGAGTCCTCGTGCCACCAGGTGTTAGGTATGCCACTTGAAATAAGCATTTTTCTTACCTATTAATAGAACAGCAAAAGCACTACTAAGCCTAAAATGCAAAAAAAACATACAGTCGAACCTCGATATAACGAACTTCAATGTAACGAAATCTTCGATTTAACGAAGTATTTTATTTTTCATAATTTCTTGCCCATAGACCCCATGTATTTTTAGTCTCTATATAACGAAGTCTAAGTCTATAACGAAGTGCCATTGCCATAGAAGGCAATAAATAAATCAACTCTAAAAAACGACTTCGCAAAAAAATTGTGGTTAAAAAAAAAAAATTATGCGCAAACGCGAGCGCTTGATAGGTTACTTAACGGGGACAGGCCTTCCAACGTTCCCAGGCTGCCCGAGGATGCGGCGCCGGTAGCACCGGCGAGGCATGCGGCAAAGCGGATTCCGCGAGGTTGGCCAGAAAATGCCGAGCAAAAAGTTAACACGGCATACCAGCATCACCACTGACATTCACTGATAACCATAGTCCACTCCACTGCACCGCGGGTAGCGCGGGAGCCAACTTCAGCGGGGGAGCGACGTGATGGCGCGACCGCACGGGCAGTGCCATCTAGGAGAAGACCGAAAAGACCGATTATCGTCTTGCGAGCGTGGGCGCAAGCGGCGCAAGCATCACTGTGGGCGCAAGGGTGGCAAGGGGGCAAGTAAACTGTGCGGTGAAGAGTGCTGTGTAGGTTGGAAACATTGGCACCGCCTAAACTGCCTAAACTAAACAGCTTTATTTTTTAACCGGGCGGTTCACTTACGTGCTTGCTGCCATAAGGAAACGTAAAGTTCTTTCTTTGGATGAGAAAGCAAACGTTTTGGACGCCATCCTGAAGAAACTGCCGAGATCACGAGCACTCGGGAAGTGCTCGACGCAATGGACGTACTGAGGAGGTACACGGCGTCGCATGGGCAGCAGGATGCCGTGCAAGCGCTCTGGGCGCTCGAACGCCGTATGACGCCGCTGCTACTGTCGGACAAGGCGCAAGCAAAACTCGCGGACTACTTCGCCCCTAAATAAATGTCATTTTCGGTGAGTTTTCATACCCGTAAAATGTTTCGGAATTTTTTTTCGCATGCTAAAGCCAAATTTCGATTTAGCGAAATTTCAATGTAACGAAGTAAATTGCGAATTTTACCGACTTCGTTACATCGAGGTTCAACTGTATTCAAATCTTGGGTTGGATGAAATTCCAATTACAAAAAGGAGTCTGCAGACATGATTAACATGTGAACTTAAAGCCCGCGGATGTAGGTTCGACGGTGTCACAGAAATAACTTCCCGCAGATCGCCTTGCTCGTGCTTTACCCAAACAAATTCTTAAAATAATCATTGTGTTTCGTTGGTGTCATCAATCTTATGTCCCTACCACACTCACCAGTCGGGACATGTGAAATATAAAAAAACAGGAGCTTGCACATTGTCAGCTCTGCAAAGATTTATATAGTAAACAGAGCATAGCACGTTCAGCTTAAGAAAAGAATTCAGTGCAGGCCTATATTCATGGTTCACATATGTGTATTTGCTCTTTATAATGAAGTGAAAACTGCTTAAGTTGTGGCCCACAACAGGCTTTCTATAAGTGTTAAAAAGTGCGGTAGAAAATATGATTGCGCTTGGAAGACGGGGACATAGGAAGGACAGACACAACAGAGCGCTAACTTTCAAGTGATTTAATTCAAGAACCTCAGCGTAGAAACGGACTGTGTCACCGCACCACATCTCAACCAATCCGTGGCCCTGCCACGGACCGCAAGTACGCCAACTCCTTATCCGCCAAGTCAATTGACGCCACACTGACACAACTTGTGCCGGAACTATTTATAGTGTCAGCCTCCATAATCTCGCTAACAGTCCTATCTTTGTGCCTCTCAAGAACAATAGACGAAGCAAATAATGGTTTGCACCCGCAGTCATGACAGTGACACGACAGATCATGACTGCGAGTGCAAACCATTATTTGCTCAGTCTACTGTTCTTGCTAGGCACAAAGATATGACTGTTAGAGAGATTATGGAGGCTGATGCTATAAATAGTTCCGGCACGTGTTGTGTCAGTGTGGCGTCAATTGACTTGGCGGATAAGGAGTTGGCGTACTTGCGGTCCGTGGCAGGGCCACGGATTGGTTGAGATGTGGTGCGGTGACGCAGTGTGTTTCTACGCCGAGGTTCTTGAATTAAATCAGTTGAAAGTTAGCACTCTGTGGTGTCTGTCCTTCCTATGTCCCCGTCTTCAAAGCACAATCATGTTTTCTAACGTACCGTACCAACTTGCCCAACAATCAGCACTTGCTAAAAAGTGCTATTGTGTTTTAAGCAGCTCGCACCAAATATTTTCTTGAAATACATAGGTTCATGGAAATTATTATGTAGATGTTGGCAGACAGTCATGGTGAGGCCAATCTTTAATGCCAAGTGGTCCACTTATTCAGAGTTAATTGAGTTTGTAAATATTGTAGGTCGCAAATTAAATTTTTATGGTACGCAATGGGCACAATCATCCGTAATGACTAGCTCTACCTAGGGGAACTTCATACGTTTACTACGGCAAGATGGTTTCGAAAAACAAAGTATTTAGTTTATTCAACTCCTGCACTAACCTTGTCTTTAGAAACTTTTTATATTCTTTGCGATGCTGAGATAAGATTCTGGAAATAGTTTTTCTAGAACTACTCTAGATATTTCCAGTTCATCATTTTTCTCGCAAAGCATTCGAGAGAGCCAAACCCTGTAATGTACGGAGGGAACTCACAGAATGATGCGACTGACAGTTTGGAACATTCGGCACTGTAACAGTAATAATGACATGTCACTTATGTAATGTTCATTATCGCAGATCAAACTGCTTTTTCCGTCTACACTCATTTTCAGTAGACTCATTCAGCGAACTCCCACCTGAGACTGCAGCGCTGGGTTCTGCAAAGTAATTTGAATGAATATAGATGCAACAGGTTTCTTTGAGCGTGCGTCTAACACATATTCTTCATATTGAATCTGCTAACTGTATTCATGTCCATAATTCCACATTCCAGCTTATTTTTATTTTCACATTTGAGTTTTCTTCAGTACTTTTCTCAACATCTGTGCTTGCTGAGCCGTACTCAAGTCCATACATCTTGTCTTTCGCTATTACATTAATATATAAAACTGTTGATGCCGAGTGAGAATTCAAGGTACCGAATCTGTCGTGCGAGCTAAATAAGAACCAATAAAAAGCTCTACAAAGGAAATTTTGTTAAAGGATGCTGTATGGGCATTAGAATAGCACATGCCATGCTAAAAAAAATACAAATTCTTGTTAGGTATGTGAGGATGACAGTGCTGTGCTGTTTCTGATGTGTCACAAAAAAAAAAAATCAGTGCCATACAGTGTTCCTTATGGAAGTACAAACTTGAATTCGAAGCCCAGAAGTTTTATTCAAGAATGTTCCTCAATACAAATGTATTTAGAGATCTGAGCCGCTGACTCATACATGACTATGTGGCAAACATTAATTTTCATGTGGATTATAGTTTACAAGGTCTAGTCTGCATTGATTTATTGCATTCATGCTGAAACTGGGAGGGGTTCCCTGGGTATGAATAAAGAGATAAACATTTCTTGAAATCAAAACATTTGAGAACGGACAAAAGGAAGGATCTGAGAACGGTATCTTAGATTCTCTTCTTTTTCTTACAGTATCTCTAATGTTCACTTTATTTCACCTGATGCATTTAGTTTTTAGCGCAGCTCTTAGCACCCGTTTCCGCGTTTCGCGGCGTCGCTGTCGGCGTAACCACCCAACTAAACTTGGCAGGAAATTGAATTAACGTTGTGGTCATGTGACGTTAATATTTCCGCTAAGTCTAGCTGAGAAACTGAATTTTTTTATGGATGACGTGACACGGTCATGCGACGTCATTTTCCCCGCTACTTTTAGCGGAAAAACTGCATTTGTGTTGAGGTCATGTGACATCAATTTCTGCGCTAAATTTAGTGGGAAACTTAACCAGCTAAATTTAGTGGGGAAATTTTCCCGCTAAATTCAGGGAAGTTCCCTGCTAAATGGGAGGGAGCAGAAGAGGAGGAGGGGAGGGGGAGGAGGGGCATACCTTCCCATCCTCCTCTTCAAGATCTGTGCTCTAATTTCACGTTACAGAGAATTGTAAACGTCTCATATTTCATCTCATGTTTATTCAACTTTTATATTGCAGGTGCGCTCACAGCACAAATCTGGGTTGTGCTGATCCTCTACGCACAAGTTAGGAACTCCTGAGTGGCAAGAGTGGGAGTTTGGTCTGACAGCTCAAGGGACACCATTGTTCAGTATTGAATTTTTAATAATCTTCTTTTAAGCAAAGTTAAGCTTTGCTGCATGCAGTTCTTGTAAAAATAAATACCTGCAACCAAATTTACCAGGTCACGACATTTCGCCTCTGCTCTTAGTGGTCCTGGTGAGCCTCGGATAAGAGCTTACTGGTGTGCAAACACCATGCTTGTTTGAAACCACTCACTGATGTAGAGACTCGCTGACATCCAGCATTCCAATGAAACGCTGGATGTCCACAAGTCTTTCTTGAACAATGCAAGCGGGGAAGGAACCATACAATCGTATCGTATTGGGGGACATTCTACAGAGTTTTTTTTCTATGTTTTACAGATTTTTTTAAAAAAAAGCCGTAAAAGCTACATTTACGCGGTCTGTGCACGTGAGTTATATGGCCAGGGCGGCATAGTATAAAAGGCTAATTTGTAATGATCCGTCGGCTTATTACAGAGATATGCCAGACTTCTTTCAGAAAACTAGATGGAGGTTCATTCTAGCGTAGTTTTATCCCGCGAATCTGAATATCCCGTTCGTTTTCCTCAAAGATATAACTAAACGTGAGAAAACACAAAAAACATCCCACCAACAGTGACATCGTAAGAAGACCTTTCGGCCGCCAAGCGTGTGTCGCTTAAGGGCCGCGCGTCCAATCGCAAGTTTTCTAGGTATATTCTCCGGCACTGGCACCAGTCGTGACACATTTTTCTGCCCTTTTAAAAAATAGCACGTGCGTGCATAGCTTTGATAGGCGCTGAAGATGCGTGAACAAAGATTTTGAAAGCTGCTGTTGTGACGTCGCTCTCTAGGGAGGTGCTTTCACAGCGCTTTAAAAATGACTATGCAGCCTTGATTAATTAAATTAGCAAATAATTTTGATATTTGAGATTCTCGAGGTCGAATGAAGAAGATTTAAAAGTGTTTTCTCAAATACAAAACTGCTTCAGCCTCTCTCTAAGTATAGTAAGTTCGTGAAATTTTTAATCAGTGAAAATAGACCCATGGTTCCAATTAGAAACCTGCTAAGCATCATCAAAACACACTGAATCAATTTTCTTTGTAAAGATAGACGAGTAGCATTATATGGCGTTATAAAAAAATGGTCAATTTGGATGCATTTCCAGACTTCGGTTTCTTACCAGAGCGCATCTTTGCACCTGCGGTCCAGCTGCCCGGTGACCGCAGTGCGAAGCCGCCCCCTTGCAGGATGAAGGGAAGCAAGGCGCATGTGTGTTGCGTGTCTATGCCCCTGGGGAACAGGACCGTGGGCGCAGAGATGAGCTCTGATAAGAAACTGAAACCTAGAAACTCGTCCAAATAAAGCTTTTTACAGAATGCATAAAACGCTACCCCTGAATTATATCCTTCTAAAAAAAACTTGATTTTGTGGTTTTCAATGACTCAGCAAGTTTCTAATTGAAACCATATTTTCATTTTCACTAATTAAAAAGTTGATTAACAAATTGTATTTAATTATCTGACTGATCGTTACGACTAGGTCCCTATACTACGTACGCCTGGCCGTATAACTCGCCTGCACAAACCGCATTAATATAGCTTTCACGACCTTTCTAAACATATATGTAAAGCTTGAAACTAAATCGCCCTGTACAACAGTGAAAAGGCGAAACCAACACGCTGGAGCCATATGGCTCCACCATGCTGGTATCGCCTTTTTGCTGGTATAGGAAGTCCCATATTACGTTATGCATGTATGGTTCCGTCCGCCTACATGGTTCCGCCTATATCCACTACGCTGGTATAGGATGTCCCATAATACGACACGCTTGTATGGTTCCGCCCACCTGTATCGTTCCGCCTTATTCCACTATACTGGAGCCGCCTTTTTTGCTTGTATAGGATGTCCCATATTACGGTTATGCTTGTATGAGCCTTTTCCGTCATCTTTCCATCATCGAGATTTTCCAACAGGGAATAGTTTAATTCGTGAATGTAGATGAAAAGGAAAAGGAAGAATTTCAGTAAATGGTTAATAGTCCAGCAGTGTGTGTCTCTTTTTCTCCACTCCTTGGTTTTTACTTCTACGTTCAGCTGGAAACCTTCAGAAATCATGTCATACCAACCGGCTCAGCTCCAGGCAGTCACGAATAAATAAATCGATATCGAAAAGCCAAATGGTTCCCTGTAGTGATGGTGTGTTACAAAACCCGAAACGAAATAACTATAAATTACGACACGTTTTACCCCTATCAATCCCAACTACGAAACCTCACTAATATTTTAAGACGTCATATGAATATATTACATGTAGAGACATCCTCGAAATGCATAATTCCGCAGCCACCAGGTATCACCTTTAAGAAAGCACGTAATTTTGCGGATATTTTTAGACAGTCAAGAATTTCCACTGGACGTAACATGGTCCCTGTTGGTTGCGTAAAATGTGAATATAATAAATGTAACTTATGTTCAAGTATTATGGTTGCTGAGTTCCTCAGAAGTATAGCAAACAATTTTTCTTAGAAAATAAATGACCCCTTTATTTGTAATTCTAAAAAATGTAATATTTTTAATTCAATGCATGAAATGCCTAAATCAATACATAGCAGAGACTGGAACGAGTCCACGAAAACGTATGAACTTACATAAAAGTAATATTCATACTCTCGTTTCAGGACCAGTTTCTCGTCGCTTGAATTTCGCAAATCAAAATGGTATTTCAGATTTCGCCTTTATTATACATGAAGATAATTTTAGAACCACTAGAGACCGAAACAAAAGGAATCTCAGTTTATTCATAAATTTATTACACTACAACCGAAGGGCCTTAAAAGATCAAAAGGAATGTTACCTTCTATTTTTCATGATATTTAATATCGATCTTCGAATAGGTGCCGCACTGTTTTTTTTTCTCGCTTAATAGTTTAATGCGACGCGAGGAAAAAAGAAATAAATATATATATATATATATATATATATATATATATATATATATATATATATATATATATATTTTATGATCAGAATAAGAGTGGCAGTAGGTACTGGCTTTATGCCAACCAGGTGCCCCAAAACTGTTTTTTGCCAAAACTAATTCAACATTTCTTTTGTTCGTATCGACTCGTATCTAACTATTAAGCGAGATTTTTGTCTAGCAGATTTTTTTCCCTTCGTAAGCAACTTAAATACATCTACGCGAATTATAGTTTCATATTTAAAATAACCGCCTATGCAGACATGTCGAACGCGGATTGTTGCGTTGCCTTCTTTTTTTTTTGAAACCGCTTAAAAGAAGAGAAAGAGAACGATTGACTGACGAAGGACCTAGCAGGCCCGAAACCTTTCACATCGCCTCCTCCCCTCGCTTCTGACACAGCTGTTAAGGGCAAACCTTTTATGATATATATATATATATATATATATATATATATATATATATATATATATATATATATATATATATATATATATATATATATATATATATATATAAAGAACACAGTGCCACTGTCGAAACGTCGACGGACGTCAGGCCCCTTTCTCATTTTTATTTTCTTATTTTTAATTATTTTATCTATTTTCCATTTAACAATTGATTTTCGTAAGTTCTTGTGTTTAACTTTGACTTTGATCCCGTCCTTTTTTAAGTTTTTTTTCTCCGCGTAACTGGCGTTCTTGTGACTAGTCTTGATTATTCTTGCAAACTAATACCACTTTTTTTCGGCACTTTCTTTTTTCTTGTTTGATTTTTTTCGCCATTTGATATATATATATATATATATGTATGTGTGTGTGTGTGTGTGTGTGTGTGTGTGTGTGCTATATCCTCGCAGACATAGGGAACAAAACAACTTTCCAGAACATTTCAGAACAAAAGCCTTTGCATAAAAACACTTCTCAAGTGGAGCAAAGTGAAACGCTACATTTTGACTGCGTGATATTTGCACCCCGTGCTTTCGGTTGTCATAAATAGATAAAAAATTAAACATCCACTATCATATCGGTTGGAAATGTATAACGTATGGCCTACAGATTTTAATTTAATTTAAATTGACTCTGGCCATACCGGCCAACCTAGCAACATAAAAATTCGGGAGACAGCCGTGCGGGGGGGGGGGGGGGGGGGGTTGAAGCATTATTATTCTTTTTGTAGTTCGACAAGACACCCTGTGAAGAGGCACTCTGCGCGAATCGCACTGTCTTGGCAGTTGTTTTGGAGTAAACGGCCGGTGGTGCCCTGCCCTTCTACGTCACGAGCATGGTTCTGATGCTTTCGTGAAGCGATGTGCATCTTGATGTCAAGCTTGCCGCCGTGCTAAACGCTCACACATCACAGGCGCACAAGGTACAGAATCCATACTTGACAGCTTTCCGTGAAGCGACAAAGCACGGAAACTCAGTCGCGTATGATCTCAGAAATGCTTGCAAGTACTTCCCCTTGGTTTTTGAAAGTGCCATCGATCGTTCCAACATATCAGTGGTTCCAACTAAACTCGAGGAAACACGAAGAGTAGTTCGGCGTTCCGCACCTCACTCGACGAAACTGACAAAGCCAACTGAAGCTTAGTGCACCCACGGTCATATAAGCCGTGTTCCAAAATGCGCTCTAACTTCAGGAGTAGAGGTTTCGTACCTTGGCGTTTGAAAATCTACCCTTGTTTTACGCTGCAGCTCTGAGTTGTCAAGTGGTAACCCGCCGGAGTAACCTAAACTTACTCTCGAGTAGCTCGCAATGACACACGCGTGATGATTATAGCAATGAGGCGTCATAAAAAAAGAAAAAAAAAAAACTACGGCGGATACTTTTTGAGAGATTCGAGGTCGCGTCCGTACAATCGGGAGATGTGATCAAAATTCGGAAGGCTCCCGAACAATTCGGGAGAGTTGGCAGGTATGCGTTGGTATATGACCTTTGGTAACATATACTCCAGTCGGTGGCAGGTTGAGAGTTCAGTGCGAGGGAAAGAAAATCTGGGGAGGAGGAAGCAGATGGATTGCTCGAGAGAAGGGGACGAGACAACCCCCTCTCTCTAACATTACATCTGTTCCTCCTCCCCAGCCTTCCTTTCCCACGCCCTGAACTCTTCAGCTGACACCGAATGTAGGAGCTCAGTATATTAGGATTTGTCAAAAAATGTTCTTACTAAAAACCATACACCCTTAAATCTTGGGAGTCACAATAGACTACTACTACCTTATCCTCATTCATTATTTACGCCATAATTTATATCAGCGCTGTTTCGCAAGTTTTCTTTCCTGCAGCAGCTCTTTTCCTTAACATATAAAGGTGGGCGGCTCGGAAATGTTTGCGGGGTGAAGGGGCGACGGAATGTGGCGCTGAAGGAGTGGGAAGACAAAGGGGAATGCCGATGCGCCCCCATTAGAAACGGTCGGAACGGCCTCGGCGTTCCGACCGTTTCACATGTTTTTTTTTGGTGGGGGGGGGGGGGGGGTATTTAGTGTAAAACCCTTAAGTCGGGCTGCATAATGCTTTCTTATCTCCATTGGTATCTTTAATATTTCTGTATCTTTCACCTCGTCTGTACTTATCTCCATGTTGTAGGCTGTAATGACTGTCAGCCTAAGTGGGAGGAAACCCAGGTTTTGCACAAAGAGAAAGAAAATGGTAGGAGAGTTCTGCGGGAGACCATGCCTATTTCAACTTCTGGCGACTGTGTAAGTACACCGTCCTTGGCATGGGATAGTGTTATGGAGCGTTCTTAAGCCTTTATGGTATTGTTTTGTGGGTTTTTCAAGAACACTAAGGGTTGTGCTTCAGTTGCCAGTTATCGCATGTGGCTGGTCAGGCTCAAATGAAGTCGTCAGTGTGGGTAGTTGATGTGAGAGAAGGGGACAACATGTATCATTCTGATCTCACTGAGTGTCCGGCTTTCGGTGACCTAGTGGCGTCGAGGGGTTTCTTTTTTATGTGATGAGGGTCTTGACTTATATATAAAAGGGTTCGTCGTTCAAATAAACTACATCCTCCGTTTGAGACTTGTGGTTTTGTCAGTTTTTTTAATCGTTCCATGTGGCTGATTAATATGCAAGTTCTTCGCCAGCTCGCCTGTGTATTTAGCCTTTCTTATCTACATGTCCAGCTTCGGCTCCCCGAAGAGTGCACCGACTTGATCTGAACAGAATTAAAAAAAAAAACATAAGACGAGATCTACAACCGGCAGTGTTGATGTCGCAGCTATCATTCCCATCCTCATCTCGTTCACTTTACATTTGAAGTTGCTGGTGCACAGCTATATCAATGGCTCTCTTTCGCTGTTTTGTTCGAGCATTTACGATTCGACATAACCAGCAACTAAATCCAAATGAACGGTTTCGGTCTGTGAAAAGCTCCTCAACTTGTATCTGCTGAGGTCAGTCTTGTCCCCTAACAGCGCTGCTGCGATGAGCAATAGAGACGAGCTGTCGCCAGAATATCATAGCACATCTTTGCTGAAAACCTTCTGCGTCTGTGCAAGTAAGTTGAGCACACGTTTGTGACCAGGTGATGTTTCCTAAACTTAAAGGAGGAAATTCCTGGCGGCGCACAAGGCACGATTCCACGAAGATGTTTACCCGCGAATAACAAAAAATTCAAACAGTTAGACCTGAAACGAAAGTAAGACGGTCTAATCATGATGTAGAATACCCGAGACTGTGGTAAAAGCTGGAAAACTTGGTCGACCATGTTTCCCAGCTTTTACCACAGCCTCGGGTATTCTACATCATGATCAACATCCACCAGCTCGCATGCGCACTCACTGTTTTTTCATAAGACAAACTAAAAGTCGTATTCTGTCCATATGCTGTAATGAAATTATCTGCTGCCTATTAAACAAGAGCAAACAACTGAGGCTTTTCAGCTGATCTATCCTGCCTCGCGTGTGGTAAGTTGTGGCTCAATGTGCGTCAACATTTTGTCAAGCCGCTGATTCACAAGAAGTAATGCCAGATTCAGATACTAACTTCTTTCAGCATTAGGCTACTACCCAATTAATGCCCAAAGCATCCAAAGGATTGCTGTGAATTTGGTCATCGTCCAGTTACTAGGCTAGACACTGAATATTAGACAAGGATATTTATTGTTATATTCGTAGTTCAAACTTGAAATATGCTATGAAAGTCATCAGGGATTGTAAGACGCAAGGCGTTGTTTAAATATATACAAAATTATTTATTTCGGAGACATATCTGATGTTTGTGAAAGCCTCAACTGCGATTACAATATCTTAATTACTCCGTCTCAAATGAATAAAAATGAACTCAAGACAAACAGTATGCCCCTACGTGTACTTAACGAATTTTGTCGGTTTATTTGTAGCAGCAAAGGTGCAAAGCAGACATCTTTCCCTGAAGGAGGTACTTCCATACAAGTCTCTCTTTATATCTCTCTTAACCGACATCTTCCACCGCCCCTTCACCTCCAACAGCTTCCGACCCCCTGCCAATCAGCATCTTTGCAGTAAAGCCAACCTCAGCAAATACCCTATTCTTGATTCGAATCCGTGTATGTGTGTTTGATCGCTTCTATCGAAAATACAAGAAAAAAAATTTAGTAACGCGGGCTTAAGACATATATGCAATATGTTTCTAATACCAGGGATAAAACCATCTCCGCCACAATTCCCATTTTCCCCTCTCCCACTGCTATCCTGACGGCGGGCGCTTACATTAAACTTATTTGAACGGTGAAAAGTTGTTATCTGGGGCACCATGTTGTGCAGTAAATCTTTGTGTTCTTCAGCGCAATTTTCGAGAAAACCTTATAATTGCATCATTGTCACATTTTTGCTAGCAGTGTAACGTGGTGCACGTACAGTTTAATATTTCAGAGGAATTTTACCGGCTCCTCGAGATTTTTGTTTTGTTTTGTCATCGACCATTTTTCTGTTTCTTTCTTATATATTACAATACAAAGTACAGATGCTTTAGTGACATATTTTTATAGCATTGTACTTCGGTATTTAAAAACAAACAAGCATCTGTCCGCTGCCAAAAATGTCTCAAATCAGACTATTCTACGATTTAAGTATAGCCCACAATAAGATGCCTAAATCGCAGGTGTCGCTACGCTGACTCCCGACGAAATGCGGTAGCATTTACGCTTCATTTCGTGTCCGTTTAAGAAGCGTCAGATACCTCAAGCCGCACACGCGGCCGACCCAAGAGCCGTTTAACGTGCCGTGATTTTACGATGGAAACGGACGTGCAACACCGTGCGCACATCACTGCCGTTTACTGAGAAGGAAATCGAGCGAACTAACAGAGCGAAAGAGCACGACGGGGCTTACGCAAGACTCAAGAGGGAAAGAGGGCGCAACGAAGGGACGAATGGAACCAAAGAACACGGCGGGAATTCCGGCGCGGCGAAACCCATCCATACAAGTCCATTCCAGTTTGGACGAGTCGAGTCCAAACCAGGACCATTCAAACAAAAGGGGGTTGCGCGTAGCAGTGAACCAAAACATTTAAATAGATACGCATTCTGGAAGGCTTGATTCCACAGTATGCGTTCGACTTGGTGTAGTTCACACGGTTTCTTTGAGGTTAAAAAGTCGATTCAAGATTGTCAGAAAAAGGATCTAATTATTTTTTGATGCGCTAAATACAAAGTCGCTCATTATTAAGTTTATACAGCTCTTTGATGGTCACTAAGGGTCAAATCGCAATCAAAACCTGATAAACGGTCGACACAACTAACTTATAATTTTATCTTATTTAATACAAAGCATTTTATTAATTGGGTTTGGGTCTTTGGTACTTTTGACCTTTCTGCAAAGCTACGAAGGCGATCGCGAATATTAAAGTAAAAACCAGGGCTCGTTTGCTGCAAGCTCGTTAACTTTAACGGAGGCAGAAAGTTGACCGCATTTCCCTAAGAGGGGGAATATTAGGTCACGTCACTAGCAGAGCAGGAACGGCGGGGAAACTGGGCGGTTCACCTCCCAGCGAGAGTCGCTCGCTTTGGAACTAGTATGTCATAGTAACTACACTAGAGGGCACGTTTGTAAGCAATGAATGGTTCAGGAGGCTTTCGCTTTGCCTTGCATCCCTTAAATTGCAAAGTGTAAGCAATCATCTCGCACCATTTTTGTATCGTCTTTCGATTCTTACCATTCTTAAGCCTAAAGGAACGCGGAAATTGTCAATATGGCAACGGAATTGGGATCCCAGTGGATTGTCTCGACTCGATCGGCCGGACATTGATGACACGCAGAAGCAGACTGTGTGCCAAATTCCAAAGGAGCCGAAGTACATGATTTTCATTTTACGAAGAAGACCTTATGTGCAGCTCTTACATGCTGGACAGCCATGCATACTGTCGGTGTGCCGCCCGCCCTTCGCTGCTCACTTCTTCTACATTTTTTGTAGCAGTGAATTTCGTCGACCTCTTCGCACTGAGAAGGACATCTCAACGAGGCTTGTCCCAACTTCCAACTGCCAAACATTGAATATTTGCCAAACATGGGCGTGTTTTGGTTTACCTTACCCATTATTTGTAGCCCGAGAAACAGAAAGCTTTTCTCAAGCTCAAATGTATTCCGCGCTGCGTCACGAAATCCCGGCAGCGCGAGTACCCTGATCCCCCCTTTCCATAAAGATTTTCACAAAAGCCACTGATATTCGCCACAACCAGTAGGTGACGCGAGCTAGTAGTGCTGTGCCGTGACGTTCTGAATTCAGTTCACGATTGTGTAGATATTCCAAACCTGTCATCAGGGTGCTGTCTTTGTAAAGGGTTTCTATCCTTCCTCAATCCTTTTCCAACTACACAATCTCAACATGAACAATCTAGACGGTTCTCCATCCTTCTCGAACATTCTACTTCGAAAAAAAGGTAAAGGGCATTCAAGGAAGAAAGTCGAATCCGAGCCGTCTGCGTGTTAGCTCAGGGCGCTGCCTACTCAGATAAGTAAGCTTTTTTTTTTTCTTTATTACCTTTTTGTTTACATGAACAGCACATTCAGTCCCCAAGGATGCCAGAACCTTCAACAAGTCTTTGCCTGGCATGCATGGTTTAAAATGGTGTCAGGGTAACCGACCTGTCCAGTACTGGAGCAGATTCAAGTTGTTCGGTCAGCGTCCCATAAACCTCCTTAACAAGAATTACGCTTTCAATGATATATTCCCTTGCTTGACGAGGGTTCACATCCGCATGTCGAAGAGCTATCTTTTTTCTCGCTAGACTGTGAAGGCCCAAGAGCATTAACATGTCGTAAGGTACTATTTTTGCTTTCTATGGGGAGGAAACTAATACCACACGCTGTTATCGACAGGTCCTTCTTCAAGGTACGTTGCAGAATATCCCACAGCAAAACAGCATTCCAACACTCTAGGAACATATACTTTAGAGTTTCAGGTTCTCGACATAACAGGCAGTCCACCGACCACGGCAGAAAAAGGCCTTTCTCTTGAAGCCAAGGCTTTACGGGGAGTGTGCCACTATGTAACTGACAAACGAACGCCTTTAGAGATGGCGTTACCGGCATCCTCTTGAGTTTTGAGGAAATCTTTCCTTGGATCATCCCAGAATATAGAACGGTATACTGGTATTGGCATCAATGCATCAACAATATCTTTGCACAGACGCTTCCGTTCGACGACACTTAAATGCTCTAATGAGAAACGTACTTTTAAAAACTGAAATGCCCTAACCACTTCGAACAAAAAGCCTCGTACTCTTGTTCGTTGAAGGTTGTCAGTCGAAACGACATAGTCATGCAAAGCATCACCCAATCTGACTTCTAGTACGGCCCTAAGAAAATTATTATTTTGATCCTGTACAAAATAAATCGAGGAACAACCTGGCGTAGAAACAAATCAACAAGACCAAGCCAATCGGCTACGTGAACATTCGACAACATATTACAATGACTCAAGGTGGTCCCTTGAAGCGTA
This sequence comes from Ixodes scapularis, assembly GCF_016920785.2. Lineage (NCBI taxonomy): Eukaryota > Metazoa > Arthropoda > Arachnida > Ixodida > Ixodidae > Ixodes > Ixodes scapularis. Next base: position 156,742,871 of record NW_024609868.1, on the reverse strand, counting down.
GTGTAATGATCTCGGCATGATTCCCATGAACGTCCCACCAGACTACTTTCACATTTTTTTCCTTGGCGTCGCGTTGTACGAACCTGTCCATCTCCTTGTCGAGATCAAAGGTATCTGGTTTTCCTTCTGTTAAGGGAAGCAACTGTTACACGGGGTTTCGTGATGCTGTAAATAAACAGTCTAAATTAATCTACACTCTTTCCTAACCAATATGTCATTAAATATTCAGCTCGCCGGCATTATTTGGTACATAATTACAGGCACCGCCCAAAGATAAAAAAACTCATCGGTATAAATTTTTTGCTTCGTGCATCGCCATGCTAAACATATTTTAACAATTTGAATCAATTCTTGATGAAATATTAACGTTGTAGTTCAGACGTGTTGAAATATGTTCATTGAAAAATAAGCCTAAATCAGACATATGCGTCTAAATATGTGGAGCTGCATTACCACACTTTGCATTTTACAACCATACGTTGCGTGGACTTCGAACCCGGTGGCATCGGCGTACAAAAAAGCACTTTAACGCTTCCGGTCTTGGAAAGGACCTAAAGTTTCGAACTATTTTCCAAGTCCAGTCCGTGCATTATTTATGTGAAATGGTCGCTTATAACACTGACACAATCATTTTAAGCTAAGGGTAGAGGAAGAATGCGTACACGATTTGAAATCATAGGCAAAACGGTAGTAGGCCAGGGTCGTAAGCAGTCTTAGGAAGTCGTAACGCGCTCAGTCACACTCAAACGGAAATGCCTGACGTATCTTTTTTTGACCATTCAGGACTCACAAATTCAAGCGCATGTCAAGGAACAGCTCTGTCATCCACATCTCTTATGCATTTTGTATTGCTGTATTGAATTTAGCGCACCTCTAAGGCCGTAATGTTTCGCTTTATCTTTCGTTAGCAAAACCTAACGGCCGCGTAGCCTGAAACAAGGCCTCTTATATTTAAAATATTCTCACTGTATGTGAATTTAAAATTATGTAATAGGATATAACTATTATATATACTTAACCGCTCCAAGATAAGAAATCAGCAAAAATATAAAATATATGACTGCAGGAAAAGGCAGCGAAGTACCTGAAACGTAACTTCCTAAATGCAATGTCAACAAGAATGCTTTCAAACAATTTGATTTAATTTAACGTATGAAACGTCAGCTGTGTGTGCTGCAGAATGAAATAAAAGATATCTAATATAAAGTGGTCAACATCTGTTTGATCTTCAGTTTCTGTTAACCCTTTCGCGTCAATCCGTCTTCATAAAAATACAGATAAAAATACCAGGTTTGGTTCAGGAATATAAGAAATAAGACAATTTTCAAGAACAATAATAATTTATATTACTGGTTGCCCCATCGTGATATGTTGTACCTGGGGAATTTTTGGCTTTTATTTCATTTTTTATTACAGAATTTTAAAGCAGTTTTTGTTGCCAACTAGGCAAGCATACATGGTGCATTTTCCGCAATACACATTCCCGTCAGACAAAAAAAAATATTAGCTCTGAATTTTTTTTAGCAAGACTTCGATTTTGTTTCGTATTCTCCATCCAGGCAGTGAAAAAACCAAGAAAGCGTGGAACTTAATTTTTTGCCACGAAAGGCGGCGGCTTAAAAAGAATTAAAACAAACAAGTAATTCAGAAAGATAAGAAGCTACTCAAAGATGTGTAAGCACGCTAACAACCTGTAATTCACAAATGTTTCACTAAATCATCACGAATCTACAAAATGCATCTGTTTTGAATGTGCACACTGTGTATCATAATAGAATAACACGGATAAGTCTCGAGCATAATCCTCCGAAGAAGCAGTGACGCGAATTACCAATGTTGCTTCACAGCAACAACAGTTCATAATTCACGTGGGAGTTAGCCAGACATGAAATATTACTATCTATGCTAATGCGCCATTGTCCATATATTTCGAGATAACTTTCAGATCAATTTTAATAAACGAACAATGCTGGGCGTGATATTTATAATCGTGTCCACATTGGTGGCGCCTTTAAATACATATGACTGTCAACCCATACAAAACGTTGTGTATGTTTGGAAGAAGACGCAGGTCGCAATCTACGTTGCTGTGGGTGAAACACCTTAAGTTGCTTTAGAGATACAATGGGCATTTCTGTTTGAAAGCGACCTTTTGATAGAAAAAAAATTTAGTTTGCAATGTTCCTCCTCGGTAAAATGGACATGAAAGGGTTAATTCTCGTTTTATTTTGAGCTCAAAGCTAGATGTAAAAGGTAAGAGTTTGGGGTACTCACCGGCGTGCTGATGGACCTGAAATCAAGAAATATGAATACATTTTGGTGAGCGCAACGTCTCTAGTTAGGATAACCACAGTAAGTTTCTTGATATTTAGCTTGAATGGAAAAGCGCTCCTATGAATCCGTTTTGCACATCTTGAACATAAGAACTTCGAATGGCATTTATTTAAACGCAACCACGAGCGAATTTGTTCGCAATTCATGTCCGCGAGTTTTAGTCGGCTGGATGTGGTTCGCCGATTTTTCAGCTGCATTCTCTAAGAAGGACCTTTTAGTTGTTGTATGGCATATGAGGGGGGACGTAAAAGTGACCGGTATAAATATCTGAAGGTCGCGCCATTCGTAGTCCCGACTTCCGCCGCTAGGAGCGCCTAATTGCACCGATTTTGAGACACTTTGCAGACAGGCGTCGTCTGCTAAAGTTGTAGCGGCATGTTGTGAACTTTTTCTCTAGGCGCCTCAAAATCATTACTCGTGTTTTTGCAATGTCTAATTTGAAGGAACAGTGTGTGGCCGTAAATTACTGTTTTGTTTTTGTGAAGCCGGTGGCGAAAACTCTTGATATGTTTCAGACAGCATACAGGGAAAATGCAATACAGAAATCTCAGCTCTACGAGGGATTTCCTCGCTTCAAGGGAGTTGAACTATTGATCGACGGCCAACCTAGTTCCCAAGAGACTTCAAGAATGGTTCGCTGCGAGTTTGTTCCTGCATGTAAAACTATTAATCAGGTGTTTTACCAGGGAGATTTGCGACGCATGCGCAACTCTGAGAAGCATAAATGCCCCAATTTCTGGAAAAGGTTTGAGTGGTGGTTCCATCACGACAATACCCAGAAAAAGCACTGCCCTGACACTGCAACAATTTTTCAACAAAAATGGCTTTAAATAATCCGCCCCCCCCCCCCCCGGGCTTGTTCACCGGACCTCGCCGCGGTTGACTTTTTTCTGTTCACCCGTTTAAAAAGTCTGGAACTGTGAAACCTTTTGTGAATCTTAAAGGTTTTTCTGATCAGATATTGCAAAAGACGGAGAATGAATTTGAAATCCTCTGGTGAAAAAAAGCCTACAACATGCATTTGTTTCCAAATTTTCGTGTTTTTGACCAGCAATCCTACACTCAAGAGGTGATCCTCCAGTGGGTTCCAAATCACTCAGGCGTTTATGGGAATGAGGCAGCCCACTCCATGGCCTGTTACACATTACAAGGACACCCTTGTGCTGGAGTGAGTTGGAATGACCCGCAAGAGGATCTAATTTCAGAACGGCCTGAGCGACGTGAAGCCCTGAATTACTTGCATGAGTGTCAGAATCCTTTCATCCTTATCTAGGTTAGAAGGTACCTTATGTCGCTAAGCTAAACCTCTTCCCCTTTTACCCACCTGCTTCCCTGTTAAAGATTACTCCTTGGGCACCCCAATGGTCCCCTCTGCGGTGACTTTCCAAATACCCCTAACGTCCTCTTGAACTACCACTCCAGCCTCTCCTCCCACCCATCATCAGCGCTCCGTGACACTGTTAAAGTGGCTCGTTCCCTCGGCGTCCCTATTTTTCCCCTTCCAGCGGGCCCCGATCACTCACGACCAGACAACACTTAAGAGCCCCGAGTGACGAAGGCCATCATGCCCCCTCTTTGCCCCGGACTGAACGTCACTTTCACAATAAAGTTGGAACACAAACATGCCGCAAGAACTTTGTCAAACGACGTCAGTCGGAAACTTAGTCGGAAGGGGTGTTGCAAAGACTGTCAGCGGTGGTAGGTGGTAATACGATCTGCCCGTCTCCCAGAAATTCATTCTGGTTACTTATGGGTCCCCCCCGCATATGTTTTTTTTTAACTGAACCGTTGTAACTGAAAAATAAAATGAGTGGTAATTTTTTACAAAAATTTACATAAAACGTTTAGGGGTAATAAGCTTGTAACACCAAAAAATATGATAAAAACAGCTCATAATATGCAATCCTACAAGTTTGAAATCAAACCGTTTTCCGCCTTTCAGGATACCGACTAAGTACCACCGGGAACAAGTTTATGCGGCATTGCATTAAAGCCTAAACCCGTGCATTCTTATTTGTTAACTTTTTAGAATTGGAGAAAAGTCTAGCGGACAGCTGGAACCAACGGTAGTTCAATCAGAACAAAGATGTCGAACTGTTCATCGCTTCGGTTCAGGTGCGGTATTTTTGTTTTTTGATCCGCTTTGGGTTGGTTCAGTCACGCATTAAAAAATATTTGTTTAGTTACCATCCTCTACTCTAAACGTTGACCTGTTCACATTAATTTATATATCTACCTAGACTGTTGCCCACGCATTTTCTGCAGCTTTTGCTGAGCACCCACTAATTTCAGTAGTGAGACAAAAAGTCGAGGTGTAATATTTTTAGAACAAAACGAAAACGTCTTAAGGCCCGTTCACACTCTTGCGACTGCTTGCGACCTCTTAAACCTGGGTTCCTTAAAACTTCTTAAGCCAGAGAACACACTGGCGCCATCTATTGGGAAGCAGTGTAAACTCGGCGGTCCGGCATATTTTTTTTTTATTTCTCGCGCAATATCCTTTCTTTTTTGGCTCGAAAAGCTTTTGTCAATGTTATAAACGAGCCTTTTTATGGGTATTACGCACATTTGACCTCGGAAATCCCGCAAAACCTTCGCTTTTGTGAAATGCAGTTCTAGGGTCACCGCATAGATGGCGCCACAATGTCAGTGTGTTCCCTCATTCCAGAAACATTTAAGAAGTTGTAAGAGAAATCGTCTCTCTCAGTCGTACTCGGTCGCAAGAGTGTGAACGGGCCTTTAGAATAAGAGATGTATCATAGTTTGATCCATTTACAGTCAAACCCGCTTATAACAAACAGCAGGAAACGCTACGATCAGTTCGATACAGCAGATAGTTCGATATAGCAAAAAATATTTACAACGAACTTCCACGATGCGTTCGTTGTAATGCGAGAGCCTTCCTCTTTCTTCATCATCTCTTCAATTCCGCCTTGTAAAAACGTGCTAAAAGCTTTTTTTTAGCTTATCTTTCCTTCTAAATCTATTCTCATCGTGAGCAAACGCTTCTAAATGAAAAGTTTTTCTTTTTTTTTTCCGTGCGTGCAGTGTGAATTTTTTTTACCTTTCCTTCTTAATCGCTTCTTTTCGCTCAATTTTGTTCGCAACTTGAGCTTTTGGAATTTTCTTTCTTTCCTACTTCTTTTTTGGGAAAAGGGACAGGCTAGAAGACGATAGTCTGCGCGTTTTTGGAAGCCTTCCCGGGGGGAAAAGTTAGATATAGCCAATATGTTGTTCGTTATAAGTCATACTTTGTACATGCATTTATATTTAAATTTTCCGTGAGTTTGATATGGACAATAATTCGCTATACGTGGGTTCGTTCTAAACGGGTTTCACTGAATGTGAACCTAGCTGGATCATCGCTCATTCCTCTCACAATGCTACTATGGGCGCCAGAGCTGCTCATGTTTCTGTAATGGAGTGTATAAGATTTTACTGCCTCTAAGATAAATGTTTTGGTAGCATACATCGGTATGTTTTATTATCAAAATTAGTGTGTTACTTGAATAAATATAAAATGTACATCAGATGCGACAAGATGTCAAGTCACCTTATAATATTAGCTTTCGGTCTGCACCAGGGGCGAATCCAGACCTCCATTTTAGGGGGGGCGGTTCCTCAGTGTAAAACGGCGGGGGGGGGGGGTTATATTTTTTGTGGAGTTATCGTTTTTACTAAACTCTGATAACATAGTATAGATCTTGAGAGCTTTTGTATCGGTTTACCTGTCGGGGCCAGATGTCGAGGCTATCTTGGGTTTCAGACCCACACTACGTGAGCAGTCGATTTAGGGCAGCTTAAAGACATTGCCTTGACAGACATTCTGGTTGGAGCTAGTGCTCAACTGCTGCGGCAACGGGAAGAGCGGCTTAAATAAATGTAGCGAGTACGTTGCAAACAAGCGATAAAAATGGCCCGGCGGCTTCGACGCTGCTCGCGGCGTCAAAACACTGCTGACGCAGCGAGCGAAACGAACGCTGCCAGGCGTCGGTTGTTCGCCGTATATTTGGAATGTCCAGAGCCCAACACATGCGGCATTGCCAACCCAAACTCGTGTTTTCACGTGTTCTGGATGCAACTCGAGAGAACGAAAGCGAATAATTGTTGAATATGTTTGAAAGCATGTTGCACTTCGGCAACTATAACTTTTAAACTTAGACAAGACCTTAAACCAGCAATGGATCCTTCCAAATTATATTCAATTGTACTTCGTCTGGATATTTTCTGTATGAAAGGAACACTTACTTGTTTCTGGGTAGTTAGCTCATTCGCCAGGGTCGAGAGGACAGGTGCAGAGATATGATGGGGCAGAGTGGTTGTCCGGTCGGCGAATCTCAATTGGGCTAAAGGCCGATCACAACTGCAGTATGGATGTTTGGGAGTCACTGTTCACTCGAACGGGCACAGGCACTGTCTATTTAATTTATGTATAGTCGCATCTTTGAAAAGGCTCGTTTTCCCCAAGTACCTAGGTAGGGAATTCGAAGCCGCAGTTGCAAACCAGCAAGCTCCGCCTCTGTTCCGTTCGACACACACATAATCTCTCCGGCAAACCCGCGCGACAGCTTTGCCGCCAATCCACAGAAGCCGCGTTTAACTCGAAAAGTAAAGACGGCGCCAAGGGGAGACAAGGGGTAGCGGGCGCCTTTCCTGAAATATGTCCCGCCACCCTAAGTTGAAACGGCATTGTATACAAATAAATGCCTACGGCGTCGGCTTGAGGACCGCGTGTAAGCAGCCTCCAGCTTTTAGAGTGCTCGTACCGTTTATCTTTATTTTATTAGCTTCCCGCCACGAGAAGTCGTACCGCAGGCAGTATGAAGCACACTAGAGGAAATATCTCCCCCTTCTGGCGCCCGTCGGCTTCTTTCTGTACTCCACGGTGCGGCGCTGATCCTCAGTGAGGGATGGAGGCGAGGACGAAAGCGGGCTTATGTTTAAGCCAAGGTCGTGGGGAAGTCCGGAGCGTCTTCAGGAGAAGCCCAGTCCCAGACTACACTGTACCCAGAGCATTTGCTTCCTCTCTCAGTTGAGAAGAAAAGCGATTGGCCACCTGGTTGTACAAGCTGCATCCCCCCCTAGAACGTCTCCTCCTGGTACGTCCCCTCCGCACTTCCCTTGGCAATGAGCACACCATGCCAATAAGATACCTTTAGTGAGCCCGTGGGCGACAGCATCTCAAAGCAAGCCAAAAAAGACATGCCAAAAGACAAGCCCAGAACCATGAAGAAACCATCAAACAAAAGTGATGAAAAGGCGGTTGCTAGAGAGGAAGGATAATCCGTTGTGTATAGGATTCTACCCTTGGAAAGGCTGCTTGGCGTCTGCGTTTAGGAGCTTTCAGGGCACACATTTTTCGCAGACAACCTCCAAAGAGAGAGAGAAAGGGGACTAGATATGTTGAAGGTATTTTCCCCCTCTGCTCGACGTGCTGGCCTTGTTTGGAAGTGTGCCTGCAGTCGAGGACCCTGATATTTGGTGCGCCTCCCCACTGTCTCTCTACTTCGAAACTCCTAGCGCCGTCCCTGTCGGGAGGACGTACCGTGACCTTGGCGGAGATAAACTCCACTTTGAAAGCGCCCAGCAGGCACGTCCACCCACCGCTGTTTTAATATTTTGTCCCTCGCGTCGATTGCTTACGTCTTTCTTCGAGCTGACAAAGAACCCCGGGGGGGGGGGGGGGGGGTGTTGCCTGGCGAGGCATTTGGGGGGGGGGGGGGGGGCGATCGCCCCCACCGCCCCCCCCCCCTTGGATTCGCCACTGGTCTGCACAGAACTACTTTAACTGAAGTCATTCAGTTGCAACAGATCTCGTGTATCTGTTTGCTGCTGCTGCTTTCAGAAATAACGCCTGAATTACCCAACATAACAAGAACAAGTTCACTTTATGGTAATGTAGAAATTCAAACAAACCCGATTACAATTCCAGAGCAAACTTTTTCATATACTGTGGAATATAACATTATAATTATGATTTATACGGTCTTTTTTTTTTCTTTCACTGGCTAGAATTTACCAGGTTCGATTAGCCCGCCTTTGAGTCAAGCATAGAATATTTAAAAGTGGCATTAAAAGCCTAATCACGCTGTACGAATGCTTCTTGGAACTATTGAGTTACACGGTCACGAATCTATTCAAATGCCTTGCTACAAAATACTCGAGACTAAGAAGAAAGCGCGCGTTTTATGCACGTTAAATGGGCCAAAAAGAGACAAAAGTCATCATGGATTCCAATGTCTGATGTATTGATGTTTCCGTCCTAGGTGTTGGTGGAAAGTGCAAGAAAGAAAGAAGCAGAAATAGCTAGTGACGAAATGCCACGCGGTACGAGAAGTGAAAAAGACAACGAAGCACTCTCGGTGACCCAGACAATTCAGTGGAAGGACTTAGTATCGGGTGCTGAAGGGAAATACGCGCAGCGTCAAGAGGAGTGAAGGGTGTGACGTAAACTGTTTCCATTCAAACCCTGCCCTAGGCACCACCTGAACTAAAAAAACAACTCACCCCAGGCACTGAAAGATTAAGGGTCATCCTGTCCAGTAGGAACTACCCGAAGTAAGAACACCACCCACCTTGTATCGCTACCGCCCTTAAACGTGTTTCGCAGAATGACCAAACATGCAGTTAATTATATTATATTGTCTACTATGTTCCCCTTCTCTTTCTTCGGGGATCATTGTTTAGTAGCGACAAAACAAAACAAAGAATAGCTCATTCGCCTCTTGGTATAGATAGCTATAGATGTACGCCACCGTTCCAGGCCAAATCGCCGACGCCACGTTGTGATCCACATAAGCGCAAAAATTATTTATTTGTTGAAGTAGTCTTTACTTGTCTACACGTCACTGCCGCTTATTTAAATACAATGCGCTGCTCACTCCCCCTCCTCCCGCTACCCTGAAAAACAAGGCGGCTCACATTTCATTATACCGAACTGTTCTCTCGTGAGCCGCTAACCGCCACATCTAATAGGGAATTCGTTCCGGTTGAGGTTGAATACCAAATGTTTATTTAAAGCTTCGGTTTAGCCCCAGATTGTTCAAAAATAATATTTTTGATTTTCTGTTCGGCTTGGGTACGGTTCGGTTAGACAGCCCGCTCGGAACGAAATCGGGAAGTGATGCTAACAAGCACGCAAGGTCACATGAACGACGCAACAGGTTTTACGCGAGATCAAGATTGCGGAGGGTTCCAGCATAAAACCTTACATGAGTTCTGAATAAAAACGCGGGAATGAGGTACCACATAGGTGGCTGCTGAGACCCAAGTAGCTAGAAAGGCACACTCACCAGCACGAGCAGAAGTGCTACAGCGAAAAGGCAGGAAACGGGCGAGGCCATGCCTGGGACTCTAGAAATGTCTGTTCTACACCTTGATGCGGTATGCGCGTTTTATATGCTCTGAATCTCACGTGTCAATCACCCGCTCGTCATCGACGTGCTGTACCTCTTGAGAAAGGAACGATAAAAAATGGCGTGATTCGGCATTGGACAAAGTATTGCACCATAGATTGTCTTCTTTCTTTCACGGAACTTCCGCAAAGATATTGTGATCGCTTCTCGGCGGCAATCAACCACTCTGGCTGGATTCCTTGAAAGAAGGGTCAGGCTGATTCATTGTGCGCATGTCCGGATAAGATTGATTGACAAAAAAAGTAGCGGAAAATTAAAAAAATAGTAATCTTTGTAGAAAACCAGTCCTAAAAGAGTTTGTGTTTAATAAAATCAAAAGAACGTTAAAAATGGGTTATCAAATTAATACAATTCTTTAATATAATAATAGTTCTAGCTTCTGGTACGTTCTTTTAAAACTCACATAGTTTTTTTAACACTGGATTTTAGGTCGAGACAGTCGAGATTAGGGATGCCGCGAACTTATTTTCGAACCCAAGGTTAGATGATCGCATTAAGTGGTCTAAAAGTTCGATAGATTTCGAATTTTAGAACTTGCTAAACTAAGAAGTTCGACGCTTTTCGAAATTTCGACCTTATTACGCTGCAAAATTAGACGAGTGTCGAACTTTCGACTTGATACATTAAACAGTTCGATAATTTTCGAACTTTCGACCCTCTTGCACTAAAAGGTTCGAAGCTTTTCGAACTTTCGAACTTCCCGGGCTTAGATAATTTTTGAACTTTCGAACTTATTGATCTAAAGAATTTGAAAATTGTTGAACTTTCGATTCCTGAAAAATCAAACATTCGACGATCTTAGAACTTTTAGGGTAAAAGTTCGAAGTTCGTCGAACTTCGAAAGATCGGTGGGCGGTTTCATTTGGATTCAAACAATAAGTTACATTCGCAATTTTTTTTTTTTTTTGCATTTTTACAGCGGGTGGCCCATTCCTTGCGAAAGACAATGCCGTTTATTTCAATCATCTGTCATGCTTGGTTTTAAAGAAATAGATTCCCGAAGGAGCGAAGAAGGACGACGGTTTTTTGACCATTGTCGTTTGTGCCATATTTGAAGCACGCTTTAGCCGAAGCTATTTATGGTGGAGATGTGTCGTCTTAAAGGGGCCCTGCAATCATAATTAAGCGTCTACCTTTTTTGCAGTCTCCTCGTCTCTTGGGGTTCGGGCAAGCCAGCGGGCACGGAGAGAGTAACTAAATATCCGTGCGTCATATTTTAACCGGACGACGCGGAACCTCCTCCACCGACGAGGGCGAGCCGCGGTACCGAAACCGCGCAAAATGTGACGTCTTTGGTCCTGGGCTTACTACTCGTCAGAGCCGCTGAAAGCTTCTTTTTGGTCGAAATACAAAATATAAGTGGCGCGAAACGTTTCAATTATTTATAAAAGTAGTTTTTGTTCAGTATTTTCAATCAGAAAAAAACCAATGCAGTTTATAAAGTACAGAAACAAGAAATGACCCGTCGACATACCCGCCACCAAGCGGTGGAAAATGCGGCGCATACTAGAAAGGAGCAGTGGGATCAGCCGCCGACACGGAAAGGTCCCGGATGTACGCGGCGGAGCTGCGGTCGTATGGACAAGAGGATCAGTCCGGCTCCGAGCGTTCCGAAGGCTTTTGGCGAGAGGCTTTGTCTTGCGGTTGGCCATTTCGCGGTATGGCAGCGCCAAGTGGCTCCCATTCTGAACTGATCTTTACCCCGTGAACATGATTGTTATCCTGAGACTGGGGCAGAAAAAAGAACACAACAGAAGGTAATAAAAGAGGAGGCAACGTTACTACCTTCTGTTGTGTTCTCTTTTCTGCCCCAGTCTCAGGTTTACAATCATGTTCAACTTACACCAGCTCGCCTGCACTCTGACTATTTTTTCTTTACCCCGTGTTTGTTTTCGTTTGTGGCCAATGAAGTATCATGCCGACTTAGTGTTTAATCGCGCAGCAAATGCAATGAAAGCCGATTTGGCTGCCCGCTGCATACAGCCCATCGAGAATATGCTTTAGTGGCGCCCTCTCGCGCCGTCGACACGGAGTGCGTCAGCCGTGAGCGCTCGATGAGCTCACTGCCCCTCCTCTAGTTCATGGTCACTCAAGCAACCAAGGACGTCATGAGGGAGTTTGATTTTCGCTTGTTTCGTAATTCAAAGTTGCCTTTAACTTTTAAAATAAAGCGGACTTCGAGAAAAGGAAAGTTTCACTAAGTTACTAAGATCAGTGCGCCCATGTTCGGTGCAAACTAAAAAACAATAAAAAAGTCCTTGCAGCGCCCCTTTCAGATATGATTAGCCTGTACAAATTTTGGTAGGAGAAACTTGTTTCATAGTTCTGGGCCTCTGATTATGCAAGTATACAACACTTCCGGTGGGTTCCTGATAGTTTTGTTTTTTCTTCAGATTTTTATTTTTGAATTAATTGTTTTGTTTATTTATTTATTATTTTTTACAAATGAGACAGTTATTTAGGTCGAAAAGACATAGCTTCGAACTTCCGAACCACCCAGGATGTGACGAGTCGTGTGTTCTAACAACGAGTTTCTAACAATGACCATCTACGGGATCTCTTATGCAGTGAAGAGCAACAGTAGCTGCATATGCATAAATAATTTCAGATTAAAATAAGCACGACCATACCCTTTTTCCCTGTATTGTTTTTCTTTAATAGTCCGAAATATCTGGGGGGGGGGGAGAGAGACTGAAGCCCCCCCGCCCCCCCCCCCCCCCGTTTGTCCCCTTTCGACGCCACTGGTATAATAAAACGCTCCTCGATCTCAAGTTGTGTCAGCTACTTCTCAGTGTTTCTTTCGTCCGGGAAAATAAACCTCCAAAGCAATTACAAATTAAAAAAAATGTCAAGGTGCAGGAGAGCTGGTGTATGTTGATCATAATGCAAAATCATGAGACTGGGAATGGACTTCGCAAGAAATAGCGTCAGAAGAAAAGAAAAAGGGACAGGACAACGTCTCAAATTCAGCTGAGTTGAGTTTGAGAAATTGTCCTTAGCTAAATGTTCAGCTGAGTTGAATTTGGGATGTTGTCCTGAGCTGAATTTGTGACAATGTCCTGTCCCCTTTTTTCTGCCTTCCACTTTTTCTTTCAAATTTCATTCCCAGTCTCAGGATTTTGCATCATGTACAAAACAAACTTACTATATACCAGCGTCACTCGGGCGGCGTTAAATCGGATTATTACCAGCCTGCCAGGGGGTAGGGAGGCAGTTTGCCAGATCGCTTCAAGGTTTTTCTGAGCCGCAACCACCTGCCTGCCCCTGGCCGCTTCGAACTGAATGAGTATCTTTGAACAGTGCGTTCGTGTGATCACTACTTCGTGATGAACGTTAATGACTCCCTCGGGCTGGCGGTCACAATTACTTTTCTATGGTCACACGTCAATCTGCACTGGCAAATATTCAAGCACATCCGAGACACTCGTCGTCTCATTTAATTCCCTGACCCGACTTCGCGGTGTCTAAATATCACACCCGAACTTTTCGAAACTGGATTTCGTGAAAACCAGCAAGGCGTGAAAACGTTATTTGAAACTGAAACTGTGGCGGAACATGAAAACCGGACTTCGAACTTTGCGCACTTGGACTTAAAAGAAATTCGAAATCTTCAAAGCTTTTTTTTTCGAATTTAGCCCTAAAAGAGAATCGAAACCTTCTACCTTTTCGAACTTTAAGTAGAAAGAAATTCGAAATCTTCGAATTGATCGAACTTTATGTCTATTAGAAATCGAAACGTCCGAATTTTTCGAATTTCAGATCCCCGAAAATTCGAAAAATTCGATTCTCTCGATTTTCAATTTAGGAAAGTTCGAAATCTTCGAATTTCTCGAACCTCAAGTAAAAAAAAAATATTCGAAATAATCGAACCCAAACTTTCAGAAACCGTGAAAGCTTCGAACGTTTCGAATTCGAAACTCCACGATTTTTGAAAGTTGCGAATTTTTCGAATTCGAACATCCGTATAGTCGAAAATATTGAAACCTTTCGAATTGGAACATCAGTTCGTTTCGAAAATATTGAAACCTTTCGAATTCGAGCCTAGGGTGGTTCGCTGCATCCCTAGTCGAGATCTACCTTACCGTCCCTAGAACCGCGATAACGATGCCAAGGGCTGGTTCAGCACCCAGAAGGGCAGGGGTTTATCCAAAATTTGAACTCGGGTTTTGGGGGGGAGGGGGAGAGAGGGAGGGAGGGAGGGAGGGAGGGAGGGAGGGAGGGAAGGAGGGGGAGGGGAGGGAGAGGGAGGGTGGGTGGGTAAGGGAGGAAGGGGGGTGTATAGCCTTGTGTGTACTTTGCGCAGGAAATTCTTGGGAGAGGGGCGGGGGAGGGGGGAGGGGAGCTGGACTCAGCTTAGGGGAGTGTTATGGGGGTGTTGGGCGAGTGTTCTAAATGTTTCCGGCATTTCTCCTGAACGGGAGCCTTGCACTATCATGCTCGAGCTGACCGGGGAGAGTGCCCGGCAGTCTAAAGCTATACCTCTTGACAAGATTTGGCTATGGCTAGAGTTCTGCGTTCTCAGATAAATCAGATAAAATCCGAAAAAATACCTGCCAGTGCAAATCGGGCAGATTCAAATTTATGCAAAAAAATGCTAATTTTGGGACTGCAAATTGTTCGAATCTGACAAGTTTTTATGTTTTATTCTGACCCTCGGACATGTTTTCCATTTCCTTATTTATTAGTTACAACTTTTGTTTGTAAGCGCCACAAAAGGGTATTTTTGATCCCCATCACAAAAACTAGATACTATAACCGACACAGTGTTAGCTATTACAAAGCAGCCGTGGCCATTTCGTCCCCCCAGCAGGCACCCTCCAAAATACCGCACCTACCATGTGCGGCAAAATATCATGCTCTCTTTGTCGTCTGCTTGGCGGAAAGCAGATGCCGCCACAGCGCTTGCCGTTGTTTCCTTCACAGGCTTTTGTAGGTGCCTCTTTCAGTACGATGATTCTTTGACTCCTGTAAACAACTCGGCCGAACTTCGAATGAAGGGGACACACCGAGCTAAGATAATTGTTGGCGATGGTTGCATACATATCTAGGTAGATTACTTTTATTATTTGGACAGATGGCTGTTGACAGTCTTTCCTCAATTCCAAAACTGGTTTTAAAACACAGAATAGTAATGTAAGCATTTAGCACTACATTTGTTATGGGTATGGGCAGAAACTTTCATTTATTTATTTCCTATTTCTTTTCAGAGTAGTTAAACCGCTGTGGCGGCGTCTGTTTTCTGCCTAGCAGATGACGGAGAGAGAGTATGATATACCGCCGCACAAGGAGGGCGCAGTTCTTCAAAGGGCGCCCGCTATGTGGCGCTGGGGGTACGGAACAGCCACGGCTGCCCGTAGCTAACGGTGCTGTCGGTAGTACAACTATAGTCGAAAATGTCTTGATTGTAAAAAGGCTGCTTTACTAAACTCACAAACTGGTGTTTCCTACCTTACATTCGTCTCTTTTGAAAATCCGAATAACTTCAAATTGACAACTCTTCTTCAATAAGAAAAACCCCATTTCAACGGAAGCAACCTTTATCATCAGCTTATTTGTGTTGACCCCGGACCCTGACCGCACTGAACTGTCCACGTCGCTGCTTCTTCCTTCAGAAATTGTTTATATATGTTCCGCTTAGCAATGAATTGCAGAAATAGAGTTGTGCTTTCGACAAATGCCGTGGATATGCATTTGCATTTATGGCCTAAGCCCCGATAACAACCGATTTCTGGCCGGCACTAAAAGTAGATACCGGAAAACACAGATTTTAGGATACAATAATGAACACAGAAAAAACACCCCCCAAGTTGAAGAAAAATAACCACCAAAAACAGGGAGCCTTAGGTATGAGTTTCGAACTTCCCGAGCTTAGGAGAAATCGTAAAACAGACTTAACCGCCCTGCTTCATCGTGCGTTTCAAATGGCCTGCGATCAGATGCTTGCCCACATAGCTTCGTACAATCCTGCGCAGATTTCAGAATTCCGTGCACCACGCACATGGGCATGATTTCAGGTAAGGGGAGAGGGGGCTCTAGGAGGGGACGGGGGAACCTTTTTCAAGACACACTGGGTTGGGGAGAGGATTAGGTGGCAGCAAAACTGGAGGATTTCAGGGAGGAGGTGTCGGCTCCCTGCTTCGCCCCCCCCCCCCCCCACCCCCTTTGCTACATGCCTGGCGTAACTATAACTTGTATGCTCAGACTGATTCTTGTTGTCCTTTTCGTAATCATTGGGCTTTCCTGGGAACGCCTAAGAGAAGACGATTGAAGGTGAATGAGTTATTCAAGCCAAGCTGTATCTGACTGGCTCCTTTCAACAGTGTACAGAGGTTATGAGTATTTTTTTTTCTCCTTCAAAATAGTGTGCATCCGGGCAAAGTGAACTGATCACCACGCTGACAGACTCCTTGGCTAGGATATCAAGCTGAAATGCCTTAGTGAGCATTTTTTCTAATGTTGAATAGCCTTTTTATATCTACAGAAGTGTTTCACTGAAGGAGTAAGCCCGTGTGCAAACGTCCTGATGGGGTACCACACTAGCAAGCACAATGGGGAAGTTCTGCACTGCATGTCATCTAGACAGGTCGCAGAGAAGCGTGGGGATGCCAGGGCCAAGGAAAAGGTGCTCCTACCGATTCTGGGCTGCCACTTCAAAGAGCACACAAGGACACGTTTTCACATCTTCGGAGTAAGCGCATATCAAAGTGATAGGACAGCTCTGCGAGTTCAGCGTATATGTCATATATGTGGTGCTTAGCTACTTACTTCTTCACATATACTGCCAAAGCCATTATATGCATTAATTCATGAGCTGAGTGCGCAGATATTTTTTTACAGCGGAGCTGTTAAGCGCTAGGTTCCCCAGTATCGGGTCCGTGTACGTCGACACAAACCTACCTG
This sequence comes from Ixodes scapularis, assembly GCF_016920785.2. Lineage (NCBI taxonomy): Eukaryota > Metazoa > Arthropoda > Arachnida > Ixodida > Ixodidae > Ixodes > Ixodes scapularis. Next base: position 156,726,222 of record NW_024609868.1, on the reverse strand, counting down.
GTCAGCTACCGTCATTTATAAGCGACGGCGGCAAGCACACAACCAGTATGGATTCCGCCGTCGCTCCTAGGTAGCGGCAACCCTTCTATCTATGACAGAAGAATGAATAGTTGGGGGGGTTGGTGGGAATTCATCGTAGGAAAGAGCGCGAAAAACAGACGACGACGACGAAGAAGCACACAGCGTATCGAGTACAGCTCCGCTAATCTTCCTTCTTCACAAAAGTGAAAAGGCTGAATGATTTTCGCTCTGCTTGATATTAATAAGAATATTGAAACGTAGGTGTGTGTGACTGATGCCACTATAATGTTGTTTACTGGTCAGGTGAACATTTTCTTTGATTTTCAATTAAAAATTATGTCATCTTTTATACTTGGAAGATACACCTTTTAAAATTTGCCCCATCTATTGACGGCGTTTCAAACTACGCGAGGGCGCTGTGGTTTGCTACCGTCGGCTTCAATTAGAATGTAGACCGTTTCTACCCAAGTGCTTCTGTACCTGCCAAAGATGAATTTTCGTTGCTGCGTGCCGGCCAGCCTTAACCACGGTTAAGGCTGCCCGTGTGACAGGTATCAGTCATGACGGTGATAAAACTGAGTATGTATCGTTTTTGTCCTAATTTTTGCACAGGATATGTCATGAGGCTGGCCTTAAGCACTTCCCGTAATATGTCTCGCCTATGGATGCGCACACACTAAAATTCCAACCGTATCAAGAAGCACTGGTCATGCTTGGATTCGAACCTGGGACCCTCAGCTGGTAAACCAATGTATTAAAACTGCCAGAGACCGCAAAAATGTATGCTTCGTTTTCTTTATATGCTTTATATACAATCTCGAAAGAGATTAACAGTATTGATAGAAAAGGAGAAAGGCTGCCATCATGTCCGCTTTACTTAGGGTAGTGTCATCCTTTGTAGTACCGGATGCATACAGCAAGGACTGACTGAAAAACATAGACAAAATAGCAGGTAACATATAGCCATCATTGGGCAGGTGCATGTACAAGCTCGAGCCGGGGAACATCACGTGCAGCACAGAAGAAAAAGAAGCGTTGTGAAACAAAACGGCTTAAAGGGGCACTGACACCCCAAAGGTCGTATTTATTTTTATTGTCTAAAACGATGCAAGTTGCAGCCATAGACACGCAAAAAAAACCGAATCGCGAAAAAAAATTTTCCCGCGCGCACTTTTTGGCGTTTGATTTTCCCGCCTCTCGCCTCCTCGCTTCTTTTGATCGGTGACGTCAAAAATCAGGAAATTTAGAAGCTTTGTAGGCGGCATATTTATAACATTTAATGACGGCAATCCTAGAACATGTTTTTTAACGCAATTGTGAACGCACTACGGCCCTTCTTTTTGAAATACCAAATATCGGGAGTTCGTTGTGGTGCCGTCTCCTGGATTTGTATCCTCCAACGGAAAACAGGCGACACCGCTCAAAACCGGTCCGCCGCAACGCCGGCGCTAGCCGGCGCTCGCTCCTATCCTCCTCGCTTTGGGTCGCCATGGCAACAGCAGGGAGTGGTGACAGGAAAGTGGAATCTGAGGTCTCCGCAATTTTTGACGTCAAGGCACCGGCGCCGATCGCGCGGGAACTTCGAATTCGGCATTTGGAAATTGTTTTTTTACTTCACAAATACTGAATTCCCAAATTTCAAATTTTGAGGGTAATGTCCCGGCATCGTTTTCAACCGTTTCGGATAATAAAAAAAAAATATGATTTTGATGTGTCAGTGCCGCTTTAATATCGCCATACGAGGCTCTCTTTCACGCCCTCCAGGGCTGCGCATGATACATTCCGTGAAAAAACAGTTAGGGCGCAGGCGAGCTGGTGTAATTTCACCATTTTTTAGACCACCTGAGACTGGGTGGAAGAAACACGACGTCGTCGTCGTGTTTCCTCCACCCAGTCTTAGGTGGTCTAAAAAATGGTATACATTCCGTGTTACCGCTGACTTTGCCTCGGGAGCTTTTTAGTATAGCACTATTAATTGCTTTTGAATTTTAATTTTCAGGGTCTCGAATTGCCCATACATTACTTCTTAGAAACAAGTTTGTATTTCTTTTCAGGAGGCATCTTCAGTGGCTTCTGTTTTGTCATAACAGAGCATCAAAGGTGTACATTGATCCTGTGCCCTTCTTGGAGGCAGTATGTCTTCAATTCGCCACATTTAATGTACTGAACCTCTCCTAGCCAAAGGAAACTTCGACGACCCTCGAGTTCATTCGATGGTGAGGCAATCATTCGGCAATGCCTGAGTACACAGAGACGTCAGACAATGACACACTTGGTGTCACTTTTCATTACGAATTATTCTGACTGAAAAGTAAGGTAATTGTTTTTAAGATGTGGAGGAGGTAAAGAGGAAAACGACGAAGGCACTGAATTCTCTTGTAATGCACAAGTTCGAGAACTGTTTTGAACAATGAAAAAATCAGCAGGAAAAGTGTGTTGCATCTCAGGGAGTGTACTTTGAGGGTAAATAAATTTTAGAAATGTATTGAGAAATATAATAATTAAAAAAATTCTTATTGCTTTTGGGAGGTCCACCTTGTATATCTACAGGGCAAAGTCTAACTGACCATATGTCGTGCCTTCCTAGCCAAATCTGCGAAATCAACCCAGAGAAGGGCTCAAGGAGCACGGGAGCAAGGAAGCGGACAGCTGTACATCGCAAGATTTTGAAGCTGCTGAAGAGCTTAAAGTAGAGGCTGCAACACTGAACTTTTTAAGTAAGAGAAAAGTGATATTTTTGCAGATCTATCATTTCTTGGAGGGTAAGACTAATCTGCTGGGTCTAATATTGTTCTTTCATATGGTGTGATATATGAGAATGACACTATTGGTCAAATGAATATTTTTACCTTAGCTGGTGTTGACAGTTGACACAATGGATACAACAGCGATCAGCGCATGGAAATCCAGAATGTTGGGGATGCTGCACATGACAAGCAAGGCAGTAGCTGCTGACTCCTAATAGCTCAGGACCTTGCCTCATTTGAATCACAGTTCACAAGCAAGGGCCCTGTACACAAATTTCTGAAATTGGTTTTGTCCTGATATGTGCAAACATCACCATGACTATCTCAAAAATTATTTAAGCCATTTTTTCCAATTTTTTTATGGTAAATGTTTTTCAGAGGCGTTTCACGGCACACGTCACCTTATCCCTGGCAGTCTTCTGCATCCATGCTTATACACTGCAACATTGCTTCACATAGCAAGTGTTATTCGAAAATATGAAACGCTACCTTATTTATATTTTCATTATGGAATTTATGCTAAAGTAAATTTTTACTTTCCAGGTGGTGTGCTTCGAGTCGTAAAACATCAAGCAATGTTTTATAGTCAAATGTTTGGAGAAATGCCTCCACCTTGTGATATTATGGATCAAAAGGATAGTTGGCAGAACTGCTTTTACTTACGCTAAGCGATAGCTTCAGTTCTAATATATTTATCATGTTTGTGAGAGTAAGCCTTGTCTGACACCAGTGAGTGTCAGCACAATTTTCTCTCGGTGGGGGCAAACCAACATTATTTTTTGGGGGAGGGAAGAGAAAGGGGGTGACACTTTCATACATAGCTTGTTTAAGATTCATACTCCAACACAGTGCAGCATGTCGACCAGGAAATATTTCACACTATCCACATATTCTTAATACATCGGGATTTCAAATTGATCCATGGATTCCGCGTTGCCGATGATCTGCAGGCTGAGTCATTACCTACAAACATGAGTGCCAAAAGGTAAATCTAAACATATACTTAGAATCCTTGAGAGAACTGAAGGAAGACAAGGTCAACTATAGCCAGCTGCATAAGGAGAGTGACTCATAGCCTATTGTACTTTTAGTGGCCATGTTTGTGCGTAGTAACTCACATTCAAAGGCAGTCTGACATTGTGTGAATACACTATGTTGTATTGGCCACCTCGTCAACTTGAACGTGCATGAGTTCATGGTAGTGTCCTCTACAATGTTTAATTATTTCTGGAATGTATGCTTATGCTAACTTTCCCCTGTACGCAAAAATAACAGTTTGGAATACCTGCATAGAGTTCAATGTGCCAATTAAGCGAAATTAGTTGGTCATCCAGTGATACATAAGGGGAAAATGACTTATTTTTAGCAGAGCATCAAAAGGACGTCCTGCATTGCGAGTATGATGCACCACATATTCTGTGAGGCTCTTGAATAAAAGTCAAAGCCGCTTACAACTCCCTGTAACGCCGAATTGGAGCGCAGCTCTTGAGAAGGAGGAGGAAGGGTACTGAGGGGAGGGTAGACCCCTCCTCCTCCTCCTCCTTCTCCTCCACCTCCCCTCATTCTTTATTATGCTCCGGGGGTCACCTGACCTCCCGGAGCATAATAATAACGTGACCTCACGGAGGGGGCCACGTGACCTTGGGGGGTCACGTGACTTTGGGGGTCACGTGACCTTGGGGGTTCACATGACCTTGGGAGGGGTCAAGTGACCTTGGGAGTCACGTGACCATGGGGTGACCTGGGGGGTCACGTAACCTTTGGGTGATCTTCGTTACGCCGACGGCGACCACAGCGCCGCTCAAGCCGGAAACGGGCGCCTAAGAGCTGCGCTCTAAAAAGTTAACAGTTAGCATAAAAAATGAAAGCCGTTTACAAATCCCCGTAATGTCGAATTGGAGCGCAGCTCTTGAGGAAGAGTAGGGAAGGGTACTGAGGGGGGTCACGTCACCTGCGGGTAGTCACGTGACCCCGGGGCGGTCACGTGACCTCGGGGGATGACGTGACCTCGGGGGATGACGTGACCTCGGGGGATCACGTGACCTCGGGGGGTCACGTGACTTTGGGGGTCACGTGACCTCGGGGGGGTCACGTGACCCCCCCGCGGTTACGCCGACGCCGACGCCGACGCCGCTCAGGCTGGAAACGGGACCCTAAGAGCAGGGTTGTAAAGTACCTAGGTACAAGTAACTGTAAATCGGTATCTAGGTACTTTTCTTGTACCTGAGGTACAAACCTAGGTACTTTCATTTCTCAGTATCTGTATCTGTATCTTAGGTACATTTTCCAGTAACTTGTAACTAAGTGAAGTTACTTTTTACAGGTACTTTTCTATTCACTTCGTCAAAATCGTGGAAAACACAATCGAACATATAACTGAAAATAAATTATAATTACAGTCGTCAAGCAATTTAACTTCACTTAGTGTTTCCACGCAATAAATCGAACTAAAATTTCGCACTTTAAAAAACTGAAAATGTGTGTGAAGAAAAAAAAACTGAAAGGACGATTAACCTTCGCCTTTAAGAGTTGAACGCGATAGGGTTATCGGGCCCCCTTCGCATGGCCTTCTCAATCGCTTCTCATGCTCGAGTAAACACCACGACCTAGTTCTTATGATACAACACTCTCGGCGCGATCGAGGAGCTTTTGTCATTGCTTTGATGCCATTTTACCCCGCAAGGGTTAATTATGTGTTTGCTCGGCACGCGCTAACAACACTCGATGCGATAATGCCTTTACCCTGACACAGACAGACATCGAGGCACTCTAATGACGGCAGGATCGCAGTGCCATTCCCAAGCCCTCCGCTGCCTAGTCGGTAGCATGTCTGGCTCGCAACCGAAGGGTCGTGGGTGCGATCCTGCGTAAATTCTTCAAACTTTTCTTTAAGGCAAATGAATTAGTTTATCAAGTGGGATCAATTGAAACATGCGGCGATCATTAATTCATATGTCTTTGACCACCTTCATTCCACGCGTGACGTCACGTTTCACATGAGCGTTGTGGGTTGTTTGAAATTCCCGCGCGAAGTCATGTGGCTGTGACGTCACGACCCTATCGACCATTCAGGAATTTCCCGTCACGCCACCGACGCCACCGACATCCGACGGATTTTCTGTGACACGAGCTCCTAAACGCGCTCGCGTTAAAATATTCTCTTTCTTCCTAAAAAGAAAGAAAAAACATGAAAGCTTGAAGACTTTCGCTCGTCGTTGCGTTGCGAAGGTTAGGTGCGTGTGCACTCGACTCTTCGTTTCTCCATGCGGCCGACGTCTTCTGGGCCCGCCGATGGCTTCGATGCCAGTGCTGGCGCTAAAGGGCAAGCCACGTCAACAAGCGAGTTTGAGCGGGACGCCGTAAACAGTGGAAGCTGTGTCCTCGGTGAGCCAATTGGAGCGTGAGAGTAAGGCACGTGAGGACTCAACTCCGATCCTTTCAGCAAGTACTCGGCATTATGGAAGAAGCAAGCGAGGTCTAATGTGGTTGTTGACGCCATCTCTTCAAACTGTGAAGGATATTTGCCCACGCCTGTCCTCACGCGGTGGAACTCTACATACGCCTCAAATCGCTTCACGGAATGCTTGTTCACAGTGAGGGAAAGTTGAAGGAAGTTTGTGAGAATTTTAAAATTCCGCGATTCACGAAGTCAGACATTGACTTTATTGATGAGTATGTTCAGGTGTTTACACCTCTCGCACAAGCAATAAGTCTTGTCCAGCGCCAACACAGCATGTTTATGGCATAGCTCCTGCCTACAGTGGCTTCACTTCGCAAAAAATGTCCGCGCTGCTGACGGAGAACTTGAGGTACTGCCGCCCGGTGGTCGAGAGCTTAATCACGGCGATCAATAAGAGGTTTGCAGGTATGGAGGAAGAAAAACATTTGATAATATCTGCCGTATGCCATCCAAAATTTAAGGTTGCATGGATAGACAACGAAGTGGAACGTAAGCGGGCCTGGGATTATCTAAAGAGCGATCTTATGCGAATATCAACTATAGAAAAAGCGTCGTCAGGCGAACAAAGTGGTGAGGACGGAGAAGACTGTGAGCACTTCTTTAACTTCGAAACATCGTCCTCATCTGCTTCATGGGAACAGGAGTTTGTGCAGTACACCAAACCTGCTCCGACAAGAAGTCTGGACTGTCTCAAGCACATGCCGCTGCTGAAAAGCGTATTCTTAAAATTCAACACGGGGCTTCCAAGCAGTGCGGCGGTGGAGCGCGTTTCCAGCATAGGAGGAGCAATTGCTACCAAACTGCGATCGAAGATGTCGGATGAACATTTCGAAGAAGTCCTGATTCTGAGGTCAAATCGAGCACTCAAGTGAAAAAGACAAAGCCTTCGAATGCTCTGGTGAGAGCGTTTTGCCTTATTTCTCCCATTGACACCAATAACGCACGTTTATCAAACTTGTTTTGGTGTACATCCCAGTATACAAAGAATTTACTTCCAATAATAATGTGACAAATTTGAGAAAAATACTTGACGTGAAACTAAAAAGTACCTTTGAAGTAACTGTACCTGTACCTAGGTACATTTTTGAGCGAGTAGCTGGATACGCACTAAGGTACATTTTCGTATGAGTAACTGTAACTGTATCTTAGGTACATTATTGAAGTAACTTTTACAACCCTGCCTAAGAGCTGCGCTCTAAAAAGTGAAAGCCATTTAGAGCTCCCTCTAACGCCGAATTGGAGCGCAGCTCTTGAGGAGGAGGAGGGAAGGGTACTGAGGGGAGGGTAAACCCCTTCTCCTCCTTCTCCTCCCCCTCCCCTCATTCTTTAATATGCTCCGGGGGGTCACCTGACCTCGGGGGGAAGGGGGTCACGTGACCTCGGGGGGGGTGGAGGGGGGTCACGTGACGGGGGGTCACGTGACCTCGGGGGGCGGGGCACGTGACCTGGGGTCACGTGACCTTGGGGTAACCTGGGGGTCACCTGACCTTGGGGTTACCTTGGGGTGACCTTGGTTACGCCGACGGCGACGCCGCTCAAGCCGCAAACGGGCGCCTAAGAGCTGCGCTCTAAAAAGCTGTGAAACATAAATATGTCGGGAGTCAGTCGGACGCATCACGAGCAACCTGCGTGCTTATTGTCGCTCTCTGAACGAGAAGTCTGGACTGCCAGCTCGGGCGATCTACGGGCATTTTTCCACTTGGGCAACTTCAGCTCCACAATCAAAAAAAGAAGCTATGTGTCAGAATGACTTGCCACCCACATAATTCTCGGAGAAGTGTGGAACCACCGACCCAGCAAAACTATCCTTGTCATGCAATCCCAAATGCCAAAGAAGAAGTTCTTGTTCAACGTTTTTCTCATATGTCATGGGCCTGCACTCTTTATGTGCAGAGAATCGGAATAAATAAGGCGTTGCATGCGGATCTCTAGAAGGGTAGTCACGTAGGAAATTGTATACAGCTTATTGGCCTATACAAAATATAGCCTTTTCTTCACTGTCAGGCAGAGAGAAGTGCACCATCCATGGTTGCGAGAGCTGAGACGCCAATAAACAAAGAATCAACAGGCCCGAAACCCACTCCTTTTGGTCTGTTCGGCATAAGGTGTCAGTTTCACTCATGCTGCCCTTCCTTTCTTTGTTTAATCAGCTCAGTAGAGAGGTAGAGACCTCGTCCCTGCTGGCTGTTGATCCCCATTTTCTGTGACCACCATCCAGGAAAGGGTATGGAAAACAGGAGAGAGTCGCATCTTTGCCCGAGATCATCATCCATTGGTGTTCACGTTATCACGGTCAGTGGATTCCAGTCTTCCATGTGATCACACTGGAAATAGTGACCAAGTGTGGTCATATGGTCACGTCACAATTACCTATTGTCCCCAAGCACGCACAGCATGCGTTTGAGTGACGTCAAAACATTTTGTGCATTCCCGGTCTTTGTCAGCATAATCAAGCTGGCCTAAACGTTTGCTTCTGTGCGAACACCACCATGGTGAATCTTAAAAAGCGTCTGTAAGCCATTGTTTTTATATTTTTATTCTTGATACATCATATCATGAGTTCTGAGAAAGGGAATTGCATGATGGTTCCTTTTTGTGCTTTCGGTCTGGTCACAGCAGACATCATCTCCTCTCTGATAGTCTTTGGCACCCATGCGTGTACTGAAAGACTGACTCACATAACTATCGTGTCAGTTGCAATTTATGCAACTCTAAAACACTTCTTACACGGGCAGCCTTAACCTCATTTAAGCAAACCAAGCTGCAGTTAGCCCGATAACCATGGCTAAAGCAGACCGAGGTTGGCAGGCTCGCTTTCGGCGTGCTAACCGCGTTCAATATGGCGCCGTCCACCACCTTGCCACGTCCGCAAGTTGAGGCAACATACTCACTGTTTGAGAATGCTGGGGGAGTCATGTAGAAACAATCGTAGCAGCAAATATTCTTGAACGAGCCATACCCATGGGTTCAAGCTGCAGTTATAGCAATCGCAGCACGTCTGGGAACAAGGAGAAATCTATTTTTATTTTTTGTTATTGTTTTGTTTTTGAGAGTTAATGCTGCCGATGGAGTGAGGCTTCTACGTTAGATATTTAATTCAAATCAGTTAAAAGTGATTCCAGAGGCCTATGAACAATACAATATGCCTTGAAAATTAATCTGCTTCAGTATCCATAGTGATTACTACCCCACACTCGGTTTTGTTTTCGTGTCAACTTGGAGCTAGGCAGCCATGTAATAGCATCTCGGTTCAGTTTAGAGGCCACAAACCATGGTTAGCTTAACTGAGGCTAAGGCTGCCTGTGTAGCATGGATATAACTTGTTTATATTGGCGTACTGGCATTTATATTCATCTATTTATTACTTTTAAGGATGTTGGATTCTGGTCACAAAACTTCAAACAATGTATATTGAAGTGTCTGGAGAAAGGTCTGCAGTTTGTGATATTTTGAATCAGAAAAAAAGTTGGCAGCCCGGAGCTTTTTCGTTGTTTTTTACCGTAAGTCATTGCTTGACTTTGAGTACAGTGGTTCCTAAATGGAAGTCTGCATACCCCCTAATTGTTAATGGAGCTAAGCAATGGAACTTTCTGCTCTTATTACAGACACAACAAATGTCACACTTTGTGCGATGTTTCTTAATATCACTAATATAAAACAAGTCGATTTCATGATAAAATTGGACGGTTGGTTCGAATAGAGGTCTACTTTTTTTAGCACTGGTTTCTGAAGTTAGGGATCGATCTATGTTCCTGAGAAAAAAAAAATTGTACTCCATCTAGCTGACTGCGAGGATGCGCTTCCCCCAGGGCTCCGCTTCTCCGCAAGCAGAGGTGCAATGCGGGAAAGCTGTGCACCGCAGCACTGGTGCAAAGCAGTAAGCTTGACGTGAGTGTCTCATTGCAAGCACCACAGATTGGAGAGGCATGTGGTTGGTTCTGGAAGTTCAGAGGCTGATGTGACCAGCACGATCGATAAATGAATTTTCGTTAGGATCAGCGAGCGCTCTGTGAAATATATTTTTCTCTTTGAAGGCTGGGCCTGCCCACATTGAAAGATCTGCTTCATTTATGCTCAGTTATTTTAATTAGGGGCCTCCTCATACATTTTTTGTTCCAGCAATTATGGTAGGGTGTTTCTTTTACCATTGTAGTCTCCCCACCCTTCTGATTCTTTGTCATGGAGGGGTTTACATCACCTTTACCAGACCAGAAGAGTTGCCTCCAGCCATGAGTGTTTAGGACCACTTTTCTAATGGATTTCTTTCTTTCTTTCTCTATTTGTTTTCCTTCGGGCCGAGCCCGAAAGAAGGGACAGTGCAAAAGGCTAAAAAAGCCTGACGTGGCACTGGTCCCTTAGAGTCCACACATAAAAAAATATCATGAAAATGCATTCCATCTAACAAAATAATACAGCAGAATAAAAAAACTTTTAAAGAACTGAGGCACACATACATTACACAAATGCAGCAATAAAAGCCATGTATATAAGGAGAAAAATGGGTACTACATGCAAAAAACAAGAATACAGACTATAATCTATATGAAAGAAAAATCAAGTCATCTAAGGAACACACAAATAACAAACATCATTAACGCTCACTTTACAGAAACTGAACAGTGTACACCCATCAAGGCGAGTCATGCACATAAAATAAAACGAGGATAAATTTTGAAGGTATAAAATATAATACAACACTACATTGTGATTAGGAAGCTTAGATAAATTTTATAAATTTTCTATAAATTTTATATCGCTGCCTACCAGCAGTGCTTTACATTCTTTTTTTTAAATAAAGGGAACAACTTTTCATAGTTCATAGAGGGCATGTTATTTAATAGACTAATTGTTTGATAGTGTATACTGTGCCTTCCGTAATTTGATCTTGTATAGGGTTCCCGCCTTTTAACATGACGCAACGGGTACAGTTGTTCTGTTGCGACTGGGGTGGCGTATAATCTTTTTAGATAAATTAATTGAAATAATTTGAAGTAATATACTTGATTTCCCTTTAAGATCTTGTATTTATTAAAAAGTGGTTTCGTCCGAAGTCCTCTTATTCTTCCCCCCATAGTTTGCGAATATACGTAGAACTTTTTTTGTAGGATTAGTAATTTATAGTAATCAAATGCTGTAGTTGTGCCCCATATAAGAATCCCGTAACACATTTTGGAAAAATATAAAGAGTAATAAAATGTTTCTACTAACCACCTCGGCACCAAGGCTTTCCACTCTATAATTACAGCCAAAGACTCGTGATAATTCTGACTTTAGTTTACCTAAATGTGTATTCCATTTTTGCTCTTCGTTAAACCACACATCCAGACATTTTTGCTCAGTTACCTAATCTATTAAATCACCTTCAAACGTAATCTTAATGGAGCTTGTAAGACAGAAGGGTTTGGATTTGGGCTAGTTGGTTGAACATTTTTAGGGGTTAAAAGCGCTAAAAACGACGGACGAGTAGGAGAGACACACACCGCAGTGCGCTCTGTGGTGTGTGTCTCTCCTACTCGTCCGTCGTTTTTAGCGCTTTTAAACCCTAAAGCTTGTAAGATGTTTTGTTGCTGGTTTAAAAATCACATATTTTGTTTTGCTTGTGTTTAATTGTAGCCCATTGGAACTCAGCCATTTTGAAAGCTTTACAAGATAGGCGTTTGCCCTATCCTCCAGGCATTCTGGAGTTGCTTCACTAAAAAGAATATTAGTGTTATTTGTATATATTATTAACTCCGGGGAACTAGAAATGCTTACAATATCATTTATATAGACTAGAAAAAGTAAAGGGCCTATTATTGAACCGTGTGGGACACCATGACGCGTTTCTTCCTTATATGATTCTAGATTGTCAATTTTTACGTATTGATGCCGATTTTTTAAATAGCTTTTTACTAATGCGAGCGCGACCCCGCGGATGCCGTAATATTCTAGTTTGTTGAGTAAAATAGGATGCTGAGCGGTGTCGAACGCTTTCCTCAAATCTAAAAACAGTCCGAGTGTAAGTAACTTGTCTTCAATATTTGCAACCACTTTCTCTTTAATGTCGAGAAGAGCTTGCTCTGTAGATTTTTCCTTTTGGAACCGTATTGGGTGGTGGAAATTACACTATGCTTTGTGAAAAAACTTTCTAGGCGGTTTTTTATTACGCCTTTAAATATTTTAGAAAATACTGTTAGTACAGACATGGGCCTGTAATTTTCGATACTTTTTTTACTACCGCCCTTGTAAATAGGAATAACTTTAACCAGCTTCAAATCAGTCGGGAAAAAACCGCTTTCTAACTTGCTATTCGCGAGGTATGATAGTATAGGGCTTATAATTCTGGCTACATACTTGAGTGGTTGAGCCTTCAACCCGTCGTCACCCGCTGCTACGTCTATCTTTATTTTATCAATGAGCGTTTCTATTTCATGTATTGTTGTCGGGAAGAACATTATTGAATTTTGTATCTTCGTTATTGTCATCACGTCGGCGTTTGTATTGCCTTGCGATACCATACTTCCGCCGATATTTAAAAGATGCGTGTTCATTTCGTTTATCATTTCATCGCCCGTCACCTCATTTCCGTTGATTAGGATTTCTTTCACTGCACTTTTCTGTTCTTTCAGGTTTGCCGCAGTATTAAAAAAACCTCCCATACTTTCCTTTGGTCCCCCATCGTGAGCAGACATAAATTTATTTTGGTAATACTGGCGTTTGGCCGCCTTCAAATCAGAGTTTACTTTATTCCTCATTTTTTTTTAAATCTCTTAGTACGTTCAGGTCGCGTGAACGCACGAATGCGTGATATAGTTTATTCCTTTTTTTTATTTTCTTTACTAAACACGCGGTTACCCAGGGTCTCCTAATTTTATTACTTTTCCGTTTTGATTGTTTTAAAGGAAAGGATGCGTCATAAGCAGCCTTATACTTCCCAGGAAAGATATTAAATGCTGAACAAGGTTTTCCCTCCGTTTGTTTCTTCTAAAAGGCAAGTAAAGGTATTCAGCGTTTCATAATTAATTTTTCTATTAAAAAGTGTTTCAGTTTGCTTCGTGCTTTTTTCACGCATGAAAGGGCAGAGACTAAAATTAGGAAGATGGTCACTGATTTCCTTTATGGACGCACCAGATACAAGCTTATTTGCAAGCACATTTGTAATACAGACGTCAATTGAATTGTACTCCTTTGACTCACCCTGGTAGGCAGCGTTATTTTGTTGCTACAAGCATATTGATTGAAAATGTCCCAAAACTCTCTGGCGTGTCCATCATTAGATATTTTATTAAGATTAATGTCTCCAAGTATCATAAATGGTAGAGAAAATTCACTCGAAAATTGCAGCAAGTTATCAAAAATTGCTAAGAAGTCAGTAGCATTACCAGAGGGTGGCCTATACACAGCTGCAATATACACTATACTTTGGCAACTAGACACTCAATATTATTATTCATTAATTTAAAATCTTCCAGTGCCTCGTAGTTTAAGTTTTTCTTAAAATACATGGCTATTCCACCACCCCTTTTTGTAGTTCTGCATAAAGTTTCAAATTTGTATCTTTCGAAATAAGACGGAGCCTCGTTCGCAGAGAGCCACGTTTCTGTAAATAACAATACGTCAAAATTAACTGATAGTTCTTAAAAAAAAGAGGTCAAGCTTGTCCTGTTTGTTTCTAATACGTTGTGTGTTTAAATGCATGACAGAAAAGCGAGTCCGGTAAGTTTTGTACATTTCATTGAAAGATGAACAGTTGTGATATTTGCACTCGTGCTGGTGTTCCATTATAAAAAGCTCGCCAGAGCGAGAGACTCATGAGGTCTAATTGGCTATTTTTTCGACGTCACTTTGACTGTTGATCTGTATTACTTGCGAAGTTTGGTCCTTACTTGCAAAAATATTCCCGCCCCTAGTCCACACAAACTTCCACCTCACTACTCCTATCCGTGCCCTGGCTGCCCCAGGCAACTGTTTGCCTAAGCCTGTTAGATGTTCGTTCACGTAAACCGGGGTACCTGCGCCGCCATAGTCGAGAGCCGTTGTCGTTAGCCTAATACTCTTCGATTTTGCCAGTATTTGATTTCTTTTTGCGCGTCGTACGAACCGGACAACAATGTTTTTCTGTCCTTCTTGGAATGTTGGAACATGGTGACAGATGTCAATGTAACCTTCCGTAATAGGCTCCTCTATAATGGTGCCGATTCTTTTTACCACGTCTAGCGGATCTCCTTCTGGAGGCACTCCTTTGATTTCCAGATTATTGGAACGTTGGTATATCTCCATTTCCGCAATCTTTGTTTTCAGCATAGCGTTCTCCGTATCGAGCGCCTGGTTTCGGTTGGTTAACTGCTGAATTTCCTTACGCAGTTCTTTTACCTCATCTATAAGTTCCTTGACGTTGCCGTGAGTGTCGCCACTGAATTTTACACTCTCCTTTACGCCCCGAATTTTGGCTCTAATCTCACGTCGCAAATCATCAATCGCTCTATCGAGTTCTTTGTTGTCCTTACTTATGTTTGCAGTTCTATTTTCTCTTTTTTTTCACATCAGCACAAAAAAAAACACTCAGCTCGGAAGCAGTGCACTCTAAGGCTGTATGGCAGCAGCAGCAACAAACAAATCAAAGCAGAAAAAGAAAAGGTTTGTTTACCAACCTGGAAAATATAGGACGAAGTTTTAGGTTGCTTGTTATCCGCCGCCGCTGCTGCCTGTGTCGGGACCGGCCGGGAACAGGTGCTTATGCAGCTTGTGTCTTGCCTTGCGGCGAATTCCGATGATGTTGTACGATTGGCTTTCTGTTGGTGACGTATTCGTAGATTGTACCCTTGAAGTCCTGTGTCAGCCCTGATGTCTTGTACTTTTGGCACGATCTCTGCTGGTCATGGTCCGGACTGTGGCGCGTGCGGTCCTGGGAAATATATGACGAAGTTTTAGGTTGCTTGTTATCCGCCGCCGCTCCTGCCTGTTATAATGTTTGTGGGAGTATGGATGTGCCTGATGCTTGGGCTTCATGCTTTGTATGTAGGGAAACCTTAGTTTGTATGCATATGAATCTTAGATGTGCAGTCCTCCTACTCTATATGGGCTCTTTTTATTTGCTGCGTGCTTGTCACTGACTAGTCTAAGGGGCCAGAAGACCAGTCAAGCTGCGTGCTACAGCTTTATTCCTTACGGCTCCATCATAATCGATGAAATAGTTATTCTTATTATTATTATTTTACTTCAATTTACACCTATTTTTCTCCTCTTTTTCTTGTCTAGCTGGGCGTGATGGACAAAATCCGACACAGAATGTGAGAACAGACGCAAAACGGCATAGGGTATCCATTTTGACTGAAACCTTTGAGGACCGTAAATAAAGCACTCCAAGGTGACTAAGTTTTTTTATTTTCATACCATTTCTTCGGATGCAATAATGCCTTCTGTGAGTAACACAAAATAAGAAACTCAAAACATTTTTAAATAACAATGTTAATGTTGTTTCTTTACAAAAGACATATTTGTGTTCACCTCCTTACAGGTGGTTTTGTGAAAACACGTTTGCAAGTACGGCCACTGGGCACCACCATCCTGCCTGCTGGGGTGCACATTGGACGCACCATAATTTGATTACATTGCCTTTCTAAGATGTCGGTATCAGATTATGGTGCATCCCAGAGCGCACCCCAGCTAGCAAGACGGCGGCACCCGGGGGCCGTGCTTGCAACTAATTAAGGAGCACTTTCCGTTACACCTTTACGGATGATCTAATTTCTCCAATTAAGGAGCACATTCCGTTCTAACCTTTGTCCGTAATTTAGCGGACCCCTAACTAAATTGGGTTACGGATGAATTCAACTCACTAAATTGGATTACGGATAAATTCTATGGCAGCCCTTTTCTCCAGAGGATTTTTCTGTAAAAGGGAGCTGATTTTTTTACAGTGTAGATGGAGTTCAGTCAAACGTGTTGACGACTAGAACATGTATCTCTATACATTTTTATGAAGAGGTTGTCTTTCTTTTTTTATTTACAAATTTATTTGAGTCTCGACGGGCAGCCCTAAAACGTTATGCCGGTGGCGAGGACAAGTTCACTGCTCGAAGTTGTTCTCAGCTGAGTGCGAGAAATTCGCTTGTGAAAAATGGATGCCGTAAAGCCTCCTTCCAGCACTTCTCCGCAGCACAAAAAGAAAATTATACATAGGACATACCCTGTTTTTTAAACTGCTTGCTCATTCTGCACATCTGCCTGCCATAGACGTCGCGCTACTGGAGAGCAGGCAAATTCGATAGTTGATTTTGGCAATGCTTATTTTAGCAGTTGTTTAATAGTCCTTGTAAATTTAGAGATTATCCTAAAAAGCAAGCCGGGAATAGTGGTTAGTTTGATTAGGTAGATGAAAATAATGATTGAGTACCCTTCAGGCAGTAGATAGATACTGTGCGCCAGTGTTAGTGCCAAGTCGAGATCGGCTATTTTTTGGCATCTTGCTCAGAAATGTACCCATTTTTATTGGTTAGCCTCATCGTGCGCCAACTAAAATCTTACTATGTAAACCCCTGCCCTCTGCTGGTACACTCTGCCCTCATGCTCAGGGAGTGTATGAACTGGAGTAGTATCCCCAGTCGATACTCGTTGAGCATGAGGCTAGAAGAATTTTTCAATTGCAGGAGTAGATTTTTATAGTCTTTCCAGCTGAATCTGAATATTCGACAGAAATCTCTCAGGTTGGGGCGAAAGAGGGTTAAACGAACGCACTTAATCGTTTTCCTTTATTAGGTACCCGTCATTTCAAGGCCTACAGGGCCTTTTCCTCGGGGGTGACTATGGCTGGGGCAGTGAAGGAGCAGTTTTTTTATAAGTACAAGTACAAAGTATGAAAATAAAAGGACCTGTGTGGAGATCACGAAAGAATATGCTAGCCATTGTTATGTTTCTCTGTGAAGCATTTGTGCGTGATTTGTTTTCATTTTCAGCTACTTGGGTGCCTAAAGATCTGGAGATCCTAGTGGCCACAAGCTTGGACGCTATCTTCTTCTGTGGTCTGGGCAGGACCATGTGGGATATAATACCAGCAACAAGAGCATCTCTCTGCCAGTGACTTTTGATTAGCGTCACGACAGTGGAGTCCTAGTGCCAACAGGCGTTAGGTATCCCACTCGAAATTCTTCTTACCTATACCTTAAGTGAAAGAGCAAAAGCACTACTAAGTCTAAGATGCAAAAGACAAATTCAAATCTTGGGTTGGATGGAGTTACAATTACAAAAAGGACTCTGCAGACATGAATAACATGTGAACCATGTGAAACCCGCAGATGCAGGCTTGAGGGTGTCACACAAATAACTTCCCGCAGATGGCTTCGCTCGTACTATACCCATACAAATTCTTTAAATAATCATTCTGTTACGTTGGTGTCATCAATATGATGTACATATCGCTCCCAGCAGTTGAGAGATGTGAAATATAAAAAAAACAGGAACTCGCACATCGTCAGCTGTGGAAAGATTTATATAGTGAACAGGGCATAGCACGTTCAACTTAAGAAAACAATTCAGTGCAGGCCTAGTTTCAATGTTCACATATGTGCAATTGCTCTTCATAATGAAGGGAAAACTGCTTATGCTGTGGCCCACTACAGCTTTGTATTAGTGTTAAAAATTGCAATGGTGTTTTAAACAGCTGGCACCAAGTATCTTCTTGAAATACATAGGTTCATGGAAATTATTATGTGGATGTTTGCAGAGAGTCACGGTGAGACCGATCTTTACGTATTCCACTAATTCAGAGTTGGTTGAGCCTGTAAATATTGTAGGTCGCAAATGAAAATTTTATACTATGCAATGCGCACAATCGTCCGTAAGGACTAGCTCTACCTAAGCGAACTTTGTACGTTTACTACGGCAAGATGATTTCACAAAACTAAGTAGTTCTTTTATTGAAGTCCTGCCCTAACCTTTTCTGTACAACATTTTCATATTCTTTACGATGCTGAGATAAGACGCTGGAAATTGGTTTTCTAGAACTACGCTAGATATTTCCAGTTCATCAACTTCCTCGCAAGTATTTGAGAGAGCCAATCCCTGTAATGTATGGAGGGAACTCACCGAATGATGCGGCTGACAGTTTGTTTAAATCTATAAGAAACAGTCGGCACTGTAACAGTAATAATTACATCTCACTTGGTTATGTAATGCTGATTGTCACAGATCAAAGTGCTTCTTCGTCTACACTGATTGTCGGTAGAATCATTCACCAAACTCCCTCCCGAGACTGCAGTGCTTGATTCTTCGAAGTAATTTGCATAAATATAGATGCAAGAGGTTTCTTTGAGTGTCCATCTAACACATATTCTTAATATTGAATGTGTTAACTGTATTCGTGACCATATCCATCATTGTATTCACAATCTAGCTAATAATTTTTATTTTCATATTTGAGTTTTCAAGAGTACTTTTCTACACATCTGTGCGTGATGAGCCATACTCAAGCCCACACATCTTGTCTTTCACTATTACATCAATATATATGCTAGGTGCTAGGGGCCTGGTCAGGTGACTTATTGTCACCTTTTCTTCAGTACCATCACCATACTGTATTGTCGAAAGTTCCAATCAACAAAACAAGTGTTAGTGCAGAGTGACAGTTCAAGGTACCGAATCTGTCGTGCGAGTTAAGTACCAGTAAAAATCTCTACAAAGAAAATTTTGGTAAAGGGGGCTGTATGAGTATCAGAATAGCACCCCCCCCCTCCCCCCATTCATTGCTAAAAGAAGGCAAACTCTCGTTAGGTATGCAAGGATGACAGTGCTGTGCCGTTTCTGATATGGCACAAAAACCTACGTGGTGCACAGTGTTCCTTAAGGATGTTTAAATTGTCAAATTCGAATCCTAGAAGTTTCATTCAAGAACGTTCCTCACTACAAATGTATTTAGAGATCTGAGCCACCGACTCATGCATGACTATGTGGCAGACATTCATTTTCGTTTGCATTATTGTTTACAATGTCTAGTCTGCACTGATTTATTGCATTCATGCTGAAACTCGGAGGAGTTCTCTGGGTGTGAATAAAGAGATAAACATTTTTTGAACTCAAAATATTTGAGAACGGACAAAAGGAATGATATTAAAGCGGTATCTTAGATTATTTTTCCTTTGTCGTATATCCAATTTTCACTTTATTTGATCGGAGGCATTTATTTTTTTTAGAGCGCAGCTTTTAGGCACCCTTTTCTACGTATCGTGGCGTCGCCGTCGGCGCAACCGCCTTGCTAACCTTGGCAGAAAATTGAATTATTGTTGAGGTCATGTGACGTTATTTTTTTTTCACTAAATCTAGGAAGAAACTGAATTTGTTTGTGGGTGACGTGACACGGTCATGCGACGTCATTTTCCACAATAAACAAACTGAATTGGTGTTGAGGTCACTTGACATAAATGTTTCCGTTAAGTTTAGTGGGGAAACGTAACCCGGCACTAAATTTAGTAGGAAAATTTTCCCGCTAATTTAGGGATAATTCCCGCTAAATGGGAGGGAGCAGAAGAGGAGGAGGGGGAGGAGGGGCATACCCTCCCATCTTCCTCCTCAAGAGCTGCGCTCTAATTTCGCATGGCAGAGAATTGTAAACGTCTTTCGCTTTTCATATCATGTTTATTAAATTTTTTTATCGCAGCTGCAGTCGCCGCTTAAATCTGGGTTGTGCTGATCCTCTACGCGCAAGTTAGAAACTCCTGAGTGGCGTCTGCATCTATAATGCTAGCTCCGACAACGCCAAGGGAAGTTAATAAAATAATTGACAGCTTAAAAAATAATGTTGCCGCCGGTGATGACGAAATAAAGGCACTGCCGATTAAATATAAAGCAGCTCTGCTGAGTTCATTACTATCCGACGTTATAAACAAGATGCTTGTGAGTGGTGACTTTCCTGACGAACTAAAATTAGCAAAAGTTATTCCTGTATACAAGGGAGGTGGTGCAACAGATATTCATAATTACAGACCAATTTCTCTTCTGCCAATATTCTCAAAAATTTATGAACGCGTGATCAATGATAGATTAACTAGCTTTTTTCTGAAGTATGACATAATAACGAACGAGCAATATGGCTTTCAGAAACATAAATCAACCGAGCAAGCACTCCTAGACATTAAGGACAAAATTGTAGAAAACATTGAAAACAAACAGCTCACGCTTGGTTTGTTTTTAGATTTTAAAAAACTAAAAACTGTTCAACATGATATCCTGCTAAAAAAACTTGAGAGATACGGTATAAGAGGAATAGCGCTAAAACTAATAGAATCTTATCTACAAAATCGTCAGCAGTACGTCTCTATTAACAACATAGCATCTAGTAAATTGAGAATACAGCACGGCGTTCCTCAAGGTTCCATTCTCGGTCCTTTATTATTTCTAGCTTACGTGAATGACATAACGATAATACCAGGCTCCCCTGAGTTAGTAACGTATGCTGATGACACAAATGTCTTTTTTACTGGTGTGACTAAAGAATACCTAGAAAATGCTTGCAATGCTTACCTCATTAATTTATCGAATTGGTTACGAGTAAATAGATTGAAGCTAAACACAAGTAAGACAAAATACATAATCTTCAAACCTGTTAGTAAGCGAGACAACAGCCCTATTAACATTATATTTGAAAACACCGTTATAGAACAAGTTGCAGAGCAAAAGTTCTTGGGGGTCTGGTTTAGCGAAGAGCTCACGTGGTCCACCCATGTAAATAGAATGAAGGCAGAGCTGTCTCGAGTTGTTGGTATTATATATAAAATGCAAAATTTGATACCCACTTGGCTTAAAATGACGTTGTATTATTCTCTCTTTTATTCTAAGATCAGTTATGGTTTGTTGGTTTGGGGTACAACCACTGCATCTAACTACAACAAACTAATCATCCTTCAGAAAAAAATTCTTCGTATTTGCGAAAATTACAGAGGTAATGTCAGAAATTTGAGCACTCCACCACTTTTTAGAGCGCAGCTCTTAGGGGCCCGTTCCCGGCTTGAGCGGCGTCGCCGTCGGCGTCGCCGTCGCCGTCGCCGTCGGCGTCGGCGTAACCAAGGTCATCCCAAGGTCACGTGACCCCTCCCAAGGTCATCTCAAGGTCACGTGACCCCCTGAGGGTCACGTGACCCCTCGAGGTCACGTGACCCCTTCCAAGGTCATCTCAAGGTCACGTGACCCCAAGATGACCCCACGTGACCCTTTGAAGGTCACGTGACCCCCAAGTCACGTGACCCCTCTGAGGTCACGTGACCCCCGAGGTCACGTGGTCGCCTCCCCAAGGTCACGTGACCCCCGAGGTCACGTGACCCCTCCAGGTCACGTGACCCCAAGGTCACGTGGGGGTCACCTTTGGGGTCACGTGGCCTTGAGGTCACCCCCAGGTCACGCCTCCCCGAGGTCACGTGACCCCCACCCCGAAATCACGTGACACCCCACCCCGGAGCATATTAAAGAATGAGGGGAGGAGGAGGAGAAGGGGGAGGGGTCTACCCTCCCCTCAGTACCCTTCACTCCTCCTCCTCAAGAGCTGCGCTCCAATTCGGCGTTACAGGGATTTGTAAACGGCTTTCACTTTTTTTGTTAAATATAATATATTGAAGGCAGACCAGATATATCACTTCAAATTATTTCAATGGATCTACAAAAACAACCTCTATTTGACACAGACACCTCCGTCTAGTGCCTACACATTACGAGACCCGAAACGTAGAATCCCAAGCATACGAACAAATTATGGCAGGCAAAGTTTATCGTACATGAGTACTAAATTATTAAATTCCCCTGGCATTGATGTTAATTTCACTTCCCCTTTTCCAAAGTTCAAAAGAGACTGCAGACGAGCTCTGGTTTGCAGTGATATCGCATTTTCATCTATTTAAGGCATGCAATCTATTTATATTTATTTTCAATAAAACGTAACGTACTACGAAACTTCGGAATTCTCAATTTTGGCTTTGTAGCCTGATTTTTGGTTTTGATTTAGCTTGTTTCCGCTTTCTCTTATAAGTCCTTGTTTATAAATGTTTAGTGGATATGTAAAAAAAAAAACGGTGTCTATTTTTGTCTTTATCTTTATTTTTATTTTATTTGACTTCTGGGTTATGATAAGCATATCGCCCCGCATTGTTCAAGCAGTGCCGCTTGTGTAGTTGTTTGAGCTGAGTCATTGTATTTCATGTGTTTTCAGATATTTCTATAATAATTGTTTCGATTTGTTTTTATGACGATGGCTGTCTTGTTATTTATTATCACTATGACTTCTTTGAAATGCTATTTCTGCTGTATGAACTGCAGGGGGCAGAGGCGCTGTCAGGCATCATGCCTTTATCTCTGCCCCCTCTGCGGATTGAAATCCGCAAAACCAATTAAAAAAAAAGAAAAGAGTGGGAGGTTGGTCTGACAGCTCAAGGGACACCTTTGAGCAATATTGAATTTATAATTATCATCTTTTGAGCAAATTAAGCTTTGTTGCATGCAATTCTTCTTGAAATAAATACTTGTTACCAAATTTACCACGTCACTACATTTCACCACTGCTATTTGCGCACCTCGAGGACCTCAGACGAGAGCTTATTGGTGTGTAAACATCATGCTTGCTTGAAACCACTCGCTGATATAGAGACTCGCTGACACCCAGCGTTCCAATGGAACGCTGGATGTCCGCGAGTCTCTTTTGGATGATGCAAGCGGTGAAGAAACCATACCATTATATCGAATTAGGGGACATTTTACCGAGTGTTTTCTTGTGTGCTTCACAGATTCTTCAAAAAAGCCGTAGAAGCTACATTTACACGTTATGTGCACGTGACTTATATGGCCAGGGGGCATAGTATAAAGGGCTAATTGTAATGATGAGTCGGCTTATTAAAGGGAAGTGCAAGTCTTCTTTCAGAAAACTAGATGGAGGTTGATTCTAGTATAGTTTTATCCTGTGAATCTGAATATCACATTAGTTTCCCGCAAAGATATAACTAAACATGACAAAACAAATAAAAAACATCCGACCAGTAGTGACATCGTAAGACGGTCTTTCGGCCGCCAAGTGTGTGTCGCTTAATGGCCGCGCATCCAATCGCAAGCTTTATAACCATCTTCTCCCACACTGGCACCAGTCGTGACGTCTTTTTCTGCCCTTTTTAAAAACAGCGTGTGCCTGTATAGCTTTGATAGGCGCTGAAGATGCGTGAACGGAGATTTCGAAACGTCCTTTCGTACCGTCACTCTCCGGGAAAGAGTGCCTTCAGCGGTGCTATAAAAATGATTCTATGCAGCCTCGATTAACCAAATTAAAAAATAATTTTGGCATTTGAGATCCTGGAGGCCAAGATTAAGATTTAAATGCGTTTCTTCAAATACAAAACCGTTTCAGCTTCCCTTTAAGTATATGTTCATTAAATTGTTAATTAGTGAAAATAGACATTTAACTCCCTGTAACGCCGAGTTGGAGCGCAGCTCTTCAGGAGGAGGAGGGAAGGGTACTCAGGGGAGGGTATACCCCCCTCCTCCTTCTCGTCCTCCTCCCCTCATTCTTCAGTCCTCCGGGGGGGGGGGGCGTCACGTGACTTCGCGGGGGGGGGGGGTCACGTGACCTCGGGGGGGGGGGGGGGGGGGCTCGCGCGGTGCATGTGGGACATTTCTCATAATGCACCGCGCGGTTACGCCGACGGCGACGGCGACGCCGAAGGAGACGCCTACGCCGACGCCGCTCAAGCCGGAAACGGGCGCCTACGAGCTGCGCTCTAAAACCTTGAATCGACTCTTTTTCTGAAGATATAAGAGAAGAGCAGCATTTTACGGTGTTCTAAAAAAATGCCCAATTTGGACGCGTTTACAGGCTTCAGTTTCTTATCAGAGCGCATCTTTGTGCCCGCAATCCTGCTGCCCAGTGGCCGCAGTGCGAAGCCACCCCTCGCCTCCCTCGTAGGATGGAGGGAAGCAGGGCGCACGTGTGTTGCGCGTCTAAGCCCCTGGGGAACAGGACGGTGGGCGGAGAGCTGCGCTCCGATAAGAAACCAATACCTAAAAACGCATCCAAATAAAGCGTTTTTACAGAACGCGTAAAATGCTACCTCTGTGTTATATTTTTCTAAAAAGAGATGATTCAGTCGTTTACGATGACTCAGCAAGTTTCTAATTGAAACCATATGTTAATTTTTACTAAATTAAGTTGATTAACAAATTGTATTTAATTATCTTACTGATCAAAATGATTAGGCCCCTATATTACGTACACCTGGCCGTATAACTCACCTGCACAAACCGCATAAGGGTAGCTTTCACGAACTTTTTACACAAATATGTAAAGCTTAAAAAATCACCCTGTATAATTGTGAAAAGGCGATACATGCATGGTGGAGTCATATGGCTCCACCAAGCTGGTATCGCCATTTCGCTGACATAGGACGTCCCCTAATACGTAATGCTTGTATGGTTCCGTCCGCCTGTATCGTTCTGCCCTAATCCACTGTGTTGGAGCCGCTTTTTCGCTGGTATATGGTGTCCCATATTACGGCTAGGCTTGTATGAGGCTTTTTCCATCATCTTTCCATCGTCAAGATTTTCCAACTGGGTATAGGGAAAAAGTGCACTAAAATTCAACGCAATCAATCTGTTAGGAAACTGATTTATCTAGTCCGTCCATCCAAACGGCCATCATAGCATCAGATTTATGTGCTATATGCTAATTAACCTATTCACGGATTTTTAGGTTCACCTTGGCCATTGTGCCTAGGTGCAAAAGGACAAACTTTCCTATGTCATGGGAGCCCGGGGAGACTCCATGTTCGTCAAAGAGCCCACGAAGCTGGTTTTTGTCAGGGATAACCTGCATAGGCGGAGCGTGACCGGGGTGCCATGCGGGCGCTTCAAGGGCGCCGTGGCCAAAAGGGCCCTGACACCGGTCAAGTTAGCAGCAGTCAGCAGTAAGTGCCCTCTTCTCACAGACGTCTCATATTGGGTGAGACATTCAGGCCCGATGGCTTCCGAAGTTGCAATCTGCTACGACAAAATTAAGGGGATAACATAGAAGCTCGAGCTTTAGGAGTGTGAAGCTCCGAGCGCAAAGCCGAAATGAGGAGGCCCTATTTTCCTCTTTGTTTTTAGTATGTGAAGAAAAATAGACTGATCTTGTCACGGTCATCTGGGTCGCTTGGTGGTTTCTGATGTATTCACACTATGGATGTTTTACAGTAACATGCCCCGCGTCGCAAATATCTGCTAATCCCTGCAATTTTTGGGGGAGGTCCATGATATCAGTGGCCCGCTCACAAGACTTTCTGCTGGCTCCCCGGCAGGACTGCGAGGCACTTTTTTTTTTTTTTGTACCGAAAAGCTGGCACTAGCAAAGTTGTCAAAGTCAGTCTGTTTATTCACTAGAACTGCTGCAACCCAACTATGTTTGCTTCTGTCCTACGAGTTCTCCA
This sequence comes from Ixodes scapularis, assembly GCF_016920785.2. Classification (NCBI taxonomy): domain Eukaryota; kingdom Metazoa; phylum Arthropoda; class Arachnida; order Ixodida; family Ixodidae; genus Ixodes; species Ixodes scapularis. The sequence goes on along the minus strand of NW_024609868.1, from coordinate 156,700,591 downwards.
AATAATTTCTGAACCGCCTTCTCATCGTGGGTGTTCCTCCTTTCTAGTCTATGACATGCTTATTTTTTACCAGGGAACTATCTCGTATGAATGGACCATTGAAGGGTCATGACACGGATATTAAATTAGTTCGATGATTTTTGATATGAAATATGTGTGGGCGATTTACATACATGCCCAGAAAGAACAGTTGCGGCTCAAAATCGTTCTTTCGCACAAATACCGCCGGCCGAGAATTGTGTGTTAAGTGTTGCTTTCACTCGTTTCCATGGTGGATTGTTGGGCATGAAATATGTTCGAGGTTCTAGGCAATCGGACGAACATAATCATAGTTGAAAATGTATATTTGGATTCATATAACATACTTTTATTTTAGTTAACAGGCAGTCGAGCTGATTAAGAATAGACGTGGTAACCCGGGAGCGTGGGGACAAAAAGGGACAGACAGACACGAAGCTCCCGAGCTTCGTGTCTTTCCGTTCCTTTAAGAGCGCAGCTCTTACGCGCCCGTTTCCGGCAAGAGCGGCGTCGGCGTCGGCGTCGCCGTCGCCGTCGGCGTGACCGTAAGGTCACATGACCCCCAGGTCACGTGACCCCCCAGGTCACGTGACCCCTTAGTACCGTTCCCCTAAGTACCCTCCCCTCAGTACTCTTCACTCCTCCTCCTCAAGAGCTGCGCTCCAATTCGGCGTTACAGCGAGTTGTAAACGGCTGCCATTTTGCGCCCCGCTCCAGGGTCTATAATTTTTATAAACACTAAAATGCAAGGAACACACTGTTGCAAGCAAACTTTAAGTGCATAGTTGTGGAAAGTCACACTAGGTCTTTTCGATTGGCTGATCTAGGTCACATTGTGCAAGAACTGACGCATTAGGTTCAACCGGAATTTCAAAGGACGCTGAACTGGGCTGTTCGATTTATCCCAGTGCTGCACAAGTTCAGCCTCAGTTCCGCAGAATCCTGCGCTGGCCGAAGTCAGTTCAGCGTTCATGCAGTAACAAACGGCAACTCTTCGGTCTTTCGGAAGCCACTTACTACGTCGTTCGTAACGCTACAGCTTAACGTCACGCAGCCCGGCTTGCTCACTGCTTCTGCACTCCTCCGAACTCAGTCTGAACTGGTTAAAAACCTTCTGTCAGAATCATGCCTACCTGTTGTTTTAAGCAGACTGCGTAATCGTAGGAAGTCGCTCTTGGAGACTACATGGTATCACAAGATATTAACAAAGCATAAATTGTAGTGGAAATAGCTTTCTTATAATTGCAGAAAGTAAAATATTTAATTTTTCAGGAAACTGTAGATATATATCACATTCTGTTTTATTGTTTTCCCCTGCTGATGCCTTCAACGAGGATATACGGAGGCATCCTCGAGAGGCCTCTCCAGGCAAGAGGACGGCTCACGTCAACCACTACGTGCGGGAGGTGGTGCAGGATATTAAGAAGAAGCTTGACTTCTAAGCTTGCTTGGCTGTTACGCTTCTAGTTGATGTTCTGCAGTATGCCAATTTGCCTTCTCTAAATACACATATAACCTGAAATGACCTGGCTCAAGCTCATTCTTTGCATGACAAATGCATGCGAATCGTTAAACCTGAAAATATCCATACGTCCGTAATCAAACGTTTAACACCATGTTGATTCTTACTACTGCGTCGGAACGGGTAAACCCGTAAAGATATAGGTTTCTCTACCTAAACAAGTGAACCTGTATAAATATTGGTTCCTATATTTAAGTTGGTCAACCTGTAAGGTACGGGTTCCTATATCTAAGGGGGTTAACCTGTACAAGTACGGGTTCCTGTATCTGTATGGGTGAACCCATACGGGTACGGGTTTCCATTAGCATACCGTAGACCCGTATCCCATAACACCGTATGAACTATACGGGTCAACCAGTATGCATTTTTATACAGGTTTTTTCAGTAGTGTATGAACCTCCACGGCAGACTACACGGTTGTTTTCAATAGCAATATAGTCAGCAGAAATTATGTATGCCCTGTGAAGTATGCTCCAGTGCACATTCTTTTGGTTCCCTCTGACGGAACCCTCTGACGACGGCTACAGGATGCAGCTGCAACAACTCCCGCATGGAAGGAGGCTGGAGACGATGGTGTTTCTACACGGTAACCTGCGAAGGAGGCCGTACAGGACCCAGGGCTTCGCTGAGGCGCTGGAGGAGACCGTGGGCATGAAGCACGTGGTGGGGCTGGGAACCTTCCAGTACAGCCACGTGCTGATTTGCACACTCGACACGGCCGAGGTGAAGGAGCGACTCGCTGCATTTAGGGAGCTCACCGCGAAGAGAAGAAGGTGCGTTATCATCGACCCCAACCAGACGGAGGTGACGCTGCGAGTACATTGGCTGCCTACCTTCGTGATGGACAGCGAGGTCGAAGGCGCTCTTGCCTCTCTTGTCAGGTTGAAGTGTTCTACGCGGGAGAAATGGTGCGCACCAAGCGGCGCATATGAGGTGCACAGCACAACGAGAAGCGTCGTCCTCGTTCTCTCTGAGGGGGTCAACAAGGAAAACCTTCCTCATCAGGCCTCGATCGCTGGCTACCCGGTGTTGCTCTCAATGCCTGCCGACCGCCGCTCTGTCTCCGCTGCAAACAGCTGGGGCACATGCGGAGGCAGTGCCAGGCTCCTTGGTGCCGCAGGTGTCGTGGATATGGCCACGTCGAGATTGAGTGCGTAACGACATACGCGGCCAAAGCCAGGGTCCAAGTTAACGCGACCCCCGAAGACGTACTTCTGGACGACCGTGACGGGCCAATGCAGCTTGCCTTCACGGAGCCGCTGCCGCCGCTCGACTCCGATGATACATCGCGGGATTCAGGCGAGCATCCGGAGGTGACGGAAGGAGAGTGCGATGCCAAAGAAGACAACGGAAAAGTGGCCCAGATCGACGACGTCGTTCAGCTGACAGACGGGCTGGTGGCATCCGCTGAAGCAACCGGCTCGAGGCCGGCATCGAAGTCGGCCGCCCGTTCAGCGGAGGCAGCCGCTCCGTGCAAGTCTCCCCAAGCGAGCAGCCCAGGTGCAGCGGAGCAGCCCAGGGTCACCAGGCAAAGCCAACGGCGAAAACCCAAGAAACAGGACAACCCCCCTTATAATGGGGATTAGCATCTCCCTCATTCTGGTAAGCTCGCCCGTCAAATCCCTCCAAGCTGCCCTGTCAAGTACATTTTTTCTTTTCTTTTTCCTTTTTTTTTTGGGGGGGGGGGGGGTGGTAGGGGGAGAAAACGCAAGTACGCTGCAGATGAACTTTTTAGAAAATAGTGTGCCATGAACGACGATCAGTGTTGTTATTTGCAGTGTGACGTTGACCAGCTTGTGTCTGGGCTGCCACCTGCTTTTCTGAAATGTATTCGTTTAAATACTAGGTCTGTAAAGAACAAGGTAATTTGTTTGGAAGAATTCTTTTGTGAATTTTCATTTAAACTTTATGCCATTATGTTAACTGAGACTTGGAGCACGAGTGAACATGATGTGCTCAGGTTACCAAACTATACGACTTACTACTTAAACCGACCAATGGACGAGATGGTGGAATTGCGTCACTGCTCTGCGACAATGCTGAATGTCTGTTACTTGATTGCTACAGTTTGATTACGCCTGATTATGAGATACTCTCCTTTTGTTCAAATAAAACAGTATATTCTGTTTGTTACCGGCCACCTAATGGAGATATGTCGATATTTTTAAAATTTTACGATCGATTTCTGGCCTTCGTTGGTAAAAACAAAAATACCTTAATTGCTGGATGAGTCTTCAACATCGGCCTGAGTAACAATAGCCAATCTTCCAGGAATTTTAGCACTGCAATAACATCTAATGGTTTTGTCAACATGATTAATGTTCCGACTAGAGTCACAGCCGAATGCCAATCCGTCCTTGATCTGTTTATTAAACTATTTGCAGTCGTACGCTAAGGCTGGAGTTATAACCTGCAGCGTTAGTGACCATCTCCCTGTGTTCCTTTGTGTGGAAAGAACTCAACTAGCAGCTAACAAAGGCCCTAAAATTCTCTACCAATCAATTACGGAGAAAGCCCTTGATTCTTTACGCGTTGCATCGCTGCGAGGAAATTGGACTTCAGTGAGGCGAATGATGCTTACGATAACTTTATTGACATTTTCAAAAAGCTATATAGCGACCACTTCCCTACTAAAGAACGTAAATACAGTCGAAAAAACAAGGAAGCCGTGGATTACGCCAGAGCTGAGTAAAGAAAAGAAAATTAGAGACAAGCTATTCAGATGCTTTCCGAATACTCGTGCACCTGATGATTTGAAGACGTTTAAACACTCCCGAAATAAATTGAACTAGAAGCTGCGATCTGCGCGGACAGAATACCACTCCTCTACTTTAAGCGATAAAAACAATAGCCCATGACGTGTTATGGTCCAGACTAAACGAACTATTAAATCGTGGTTCTCCGCATGCTCCTATCTCGAAACTACGAGTGAATGGAAGGGAATGATATCTTCGCAAACCTGACTACACGTGGTAACTCGTCGGCTGCTCTCGAATATGTGGGCATTCGAAATGACAAATCAATGTTTCTACAACCGATCACCCCGCCTGAGGTGATATCAGTAATCAAAAGTCTAAATAATAGCAGTAGCTGTGGTATTGATTGTCTCCAGATACGGCCTTTAAAGCATGTAGCTGATATAATCGCGCCTCTCCTCACTGATATATTTAACACCTTTTTAGAGACAGCTGACTTCCCATCAAATATGCAAAAAGCAAATATTACAGTTCTTTACAAAAAGGGAGATAGAAATGATCTGGGAAATTATAGGCCTATTTCCACCCTGCCAGTTTTTTCAAAGGTATTTGAAAAAACGTTTTCAGTCGAGACTTTCGGGATTTATTGATATGTATAACTTGCTGACGCCACACCAATTCGGCTTTTGTAAAAACAAATCAACTGAACTTGCATTACTTGAACAAAAAGAATATATACTCACACAATTTGAAAACAAAGCCATCGTTCTTGGTGTATTTGTGAATTTTTCAAATGCTTTTGACTTAGTAAATCATGACATTTTGCTTGAAAAGCTGGACTGCTACGGTATCCGAGGACGGGTTTTATTGCTTCTAAAATCTTATTTATCTAATCGGAAACAGGTTGTCCAGATTAACAATATGCGCTCAAAGGCGCAACCAGTACTTTGTGGTGTGCCACAGGGCAACATATTAGGGCCACTACTCTTCAACGTTTATCTTAACGATATTGTAAATATTAGCCCCATAGCCAAATTTATAGTATATGCGGATGATACTAGCATATTTTTCTCTGTTCATGACATTCATGAACTTATAGATCGATGTAATAATACAATGAAAAGACTCGAGAACTGGTCGGCAGCTAATGCTATGCAAGTAAATGAAAGAAAAACAAGGGCGGTTATATTCAGACCCAAAAACAAGCCCGTTCCTACACATCCAGAAATCTTCCTTAATTCACGTCGTATAGAAGAGGTAGATAATTTGAGGTGTCTCGGTATTATATTTTCCGCCGACATGCTATGGGACGTCATGTAAACTACTTGCTAACAAAAATAGCGCAAATTACTGGCATAATTGGACGCATTCGATACCTCCTTCCCGTACACGTTAAATTGCTTCTTTACAATTCACTCTTTTACTCACACTTAAACTATTGTCAACTAGGGTGGGGGACAACTACATCTTCAAATTTACAGTGTATTTATTTATTACAAAAGAAATATGTTCGCCACATCTATAACACCCCTTATGGAACACCAAGTTCAATTTTCTTTCGTCGTTCTCGCGTTATCAGGGCACACAACTTGTACAGATATCGTTTGAGTGCTCGCTATAAATTGGAAACACAGAGAAATATAAGTAATATATGCAATCTTTCCCAACTGCAAATAAAAACCTCTAGTTACTGTACAAGACACAAAGAGAGCTGGGTAGTCCCTACAACTCGACTAAACTCCGGAAAAGAATGTCTCCGTTATCTTTTACCATCCATTTTAAACAACTATCACCACGTTCATTTTGATCTGTACACTTGCAGATATAGTCAACTTCGCGCAATGTACGAAGCATAAAAACACACATATGTATGTCTGTGTGTACGTGTATATATATATATATATGTGCGTCTATGTGTATGTATGTATCTGTACGTGTATGTACGTGTGCATAGCATATATGTGTGTGTTTGTATGTATGTGTGTGTGCATATATATGTATGTGTGCGTATATGTGTGTATGTATGCATATATATGTAAATATATTTATTGTGTAGAAGCATTTTAGAATATTTTGGATAGTTTTCCCTTTCTTGTGTACAACTTCCCGATTTCTTTTATAGGCGAGTGTTACTCTTGTTTGATGCATTGCTGATAGTTGTCTGGTGTTCATTGTTATGATGAAAGTACCTTGTATTATTATATAATTTCTTATGTTCTTTTAAATGTCTTTCTCGCCACTGTATGTACCTGAGGGGGGCTGAGGACCAGTTAAGCTGCTTGGACAGCTTTTTTCCTCAGCCCCCACCATGCTTTACATGGTAAATAAAGCTATTATTATTATTATTAACTGATATTTTCACGCACGTTTCTCTTTTAGGCTGGTAGCAGCATATTAGTTAGTGTCATGAGCGTAAGCAGAAAGAACAGATCGTTGTCCTGCAGTCTGGCGACAACGGCTTCCCGGATTTCCACCGGCACGGGATGTCCGTCTATACATTTAGATGCGCAGTGCCGCGTGGAAACTTGTGAAAGACAACTCCCAGGCTGGTCAACTGGTAGTTCGAGCAGGCAGCAACACAACATCGTGATCGGATCTTTCGCCAGGCATCACAGCTAGGCATCGGAGATACGGGCCGCACTCGTATCGTAAACAAAACGTTGTTCTCTAACTAAAACAGCGGCGAGACGAAAAAGACTGCTCCCAGCTCCCAGTTCTCAGCTCCGAGATGCGCGCAGGGCAGTTCAAACTAGCGCATCCGGGTTTCGGTGATAACGTGGACACCGTTGAGTCAACTTTGGGAGGAGACGCTCATGATGTCATCTTTCAATTCCTCTCTGGGAAGTAAAAACAAACAAAACGTGAGCATCACGTAGGCAGTCTCTGACGTAGTGGCTCAATGTTGGCTGCTCCAACTCCGTGGCATTGACTGCGCTGATGATTGCGCCTAACGTCGCACGCTAGAGTTAGCAGATTTCGGCGGCTTGGCTCATTTGAAAGTTTGATGACCAGTTTATTAAATATATGGGCTGAATTAGATCGTAATATTTGACAAGGGGTCTTCTTAGATGATACTGAAGAGGTCTGCGTGGTTTTCTCAATAACAAAAATGAAGCTGAGTTGTCCGTTAAGCGTCCCCCGAGTTTTTAAAGCTTGAAATGCTTTCTGGCTGAAACCGCTCAATGCCAAAATTTAGTCCGCCCGTCCGTTCTTTCTTTCATTTCTCCCTAAATGTAGCGGAAAATTGACCTCACGAGGCGTAAACACGAATTTAGCTCCCCTGGCAAATCTAGAGTAGAAAATAATGTCACAAGACCTACAGAGCAATTTATACCTTTTCCGCTAAATATAGAGGGAAATCGACGTCAGGAGACCTAGATCCTTTTAGTTTCTCCGCTAACTATGGCGGGGAAACTGACATGGCCAGGAATCCTAGACATTCGCCTTAGTTCCATTGCGCGACGACACGTGGCGTCCAAGCCCGATCGGAATTAAAGCCCTTCAATCCTGGGGAACGTGGGGCCATGCATTGTGTTAGAAATGCTCAAAGCACGTGCCGCACGCCACTGCTGGGAAGAACACGGCGCCTGAAATCTAGCTCAGTGGTGCGTTGTGCCGCCATGATCATTAAAGGGCTGCACGTTGCACGTGTCTCCTTCATCGACGCACTTTTCATCTCGTCATTTTTACGTTGTTCATCGTGTCCCGGAGGATGCAGAAAACATCTCCTTCATTAAAAAACGTCGCGATTCTGCTGCATAATCGCAAAGCCAAAAAATTCGATTTTTTTTCCTCACCTGCAGCCGCGAGTGGCAGCCGAAGGAACTACAGCGACAAGCTTACGAGACCTCGCTCGGCTCTGAGCTGCAGCCCGCTAATGTCAGCAGGGGAAGGGAGAGGAAGCGTTCTCCGAGAGAGCTTACGGGAAGCTGCACGGCGCCCCGAATTATGTCACTAGGAGGGGGACCAAGTGTGACCCTGAAGACTGGGAGGGACTGGAGGGGTGGCAGAAATGCCAATGTTTATCTTTTTTTCACACAACAACTAGGACACGCAGGCAAAATCGGTTTTGTGTTGTTTACTTTAGAAGTGTCAGAGGGTAACTTCCACAAATGTTTGACCGAAGTCCGGAAATTGTTACAAGCCCCCCTCCCCCTCCCTCCTCTTTAAGAGGAATAGGTTTCCAATTTACTATCTTCCTTTTCTTTCCGCCTCCTCCGTGGGTCCGCCAATCTTCGGATCCGAAGAGGAGGCAGCATGTAATGCCGCAAGGGCGTACTATGCTAAAGCAGGCTCGGGACCTCGGAACCTTCCAAGGCCAGAGCTGAGCGCGTATAGCGCAGAAGCACTAAATGTTCACTTTTAGCGAAAAATATACACCATAGAGAATTTCGTCTTATGTACGAGCGAAGTTGAAGCTAGGAGCGCGAGCCGAACGCGCTGGATGTTCCTACCTCGCACACCCGCTCGTGCAGGAATTGTTTCACGAAGCATGATTGCGCGAGTAGCTTCGGCTTCGTTCGCACATAAAGTAAAAACCACGGTGTAAGATAATACTCTTCAGGTGATGATAGCGCGCTCCTCGCGACGTGCCGATTAAGTTCGCTTCTCACTCTCTCTCTTGCTCTCTCTCACTATGGTTTAAAGCGGCGCCGGCAGGTGACTCGTCGCCCCGTGGGCACCTATGGGCACGGTGAAAGACACAGGAGGCAGGCAACAGTGCACAAGACGGCTCGTGCCGCCTCATGCTCCACACGCGCAGAGCTCCAGCGAGGTTGTCGCTCGTGCAGAAAGACAACAGTGTAACGGTGTCTCATGACAGCGACTTTTTTCCGCTCTCACACAGTTTCGCCATTTGGCCGCCGGCGACACTGTCAGCCGCGGGCACGGTGGCCGCGGAATGATGCAGCCTTTCGGATGCCCGTCGAACGAACGCTATCTGACTCCTCGCGCCGCGCATTTAGCCCCGCCGTGTCCTCACCTAAAGAGTGTATCTTACACCGTGGTAAAAACTTCAGTGTACTAGAATTTGATGTAGTCTTGGGACCGGAGCGGCTCGTGTGAGGCGTGTGGTGTAGATCGCGATAGGTGTTGACAACGGCGCATCGACGTAAGGTCAATATGGTGGTTGTTGTGCGCGTGCGCCGCGTGCACCTACACGTGCGGCGGAACGTGCGGACTGCAGTGACTTTCTGCAGCCTCATCGACTGCAGCGCAGCGATTGCTGTCTACGCGCGTAGCCTCACATGCTGAGTCCAAACCACTATCTTACACCGTGGTCCAAACACTACCCCGTATTCTAGTACACTGTATAGTAAAACGATGCTAAGGGTGCTTTAATGTGCAGACGTCTGTGTGAGGCTGGGCTTTCTGATTGTTATCTTTGGAGTGTGTTAGACAGGGTCTTCTGGATTGAGCTGAAGTTCGTCTTTCCTTAGCATTGACTATGTTTAGCCATGCATGGTAAAGGCGCGTGCAGCGAGGGCCAGTCGGGGTGGCCAATGGTACCCACACTCTCAAGAAAAAAGGGTGTCAAAAGGTGTATCATTACACCCTTTGTCCCATATAATACACCACAAAATTTCAATTCGACGTACAGCGCCCTACAGTCGAAGAGACGGCCCGAAATTTGACGAGGGGCTTGATAGCCGTGTGGTACAACGTTTTAAATAGCTAAAGTACGCATCAAAGACCACATAAAGAAAACACCGAGTTTTTACAGTAGGGCCAAGAAAACCCCGGTTATTTTTTTTGTTGGCAGTAAAACGTATATTAGCTATTTTAATAAGTTGTACCACACGGCCATCAAGTCCCTCGTAAAATTTCGCGCCGTCTGTTTGCCTGTAGGGCGTTGTACGTCGAATTGAAGTTTGGGGGTGTATTATATGGGACAAAGGGTGTAAGAATACACCTTTTGACACCCTTTTTTCTTGAGAGTGCACGCACGCGTGCACAGCCTTTGGAGTTAGTCCATGCTGTGGTGGCCGACTTCTTCTCCCGTATAATAAAAAGGAAAAAAAGAAAACAATAAGTGAAAGGTCGGTTGCAACTCCCTGTAACGCCGAATTAGAGCGCAGCTCTTGACGAGGAGGAGGGAAGGGTACTAAGGGCCACGTGTTATCGGGGGGGGGGTGACGTGAGATTGGGAAAGGGTCACGTGAACCCCCCCCCCGCCGAGGGCACGTGACCTTAGTGGGGTCACGTGGGGGGGAGTCACGTGCCCCCCTCCGTGGTCACGTGACCTCCGGAGCGGGTAACGTGACCAAGGGGGTGATGTCACGTGACTCCCCAGGTCAGGTGACCCCCCCGGTTACGTGACCAAGATTTCCCCGCTAGATTTAGCGGGGAAATTTTTCCGCTAGTTCTACGGGGAAATTTTACCGGTAAATTTAGCGGGGAAATCTTTTCCGCAAGATTTAGCGGGAAACTTTTTCCGCTGAATTTAGCGGGGAAATTTTTCCGCTAGATTTAGCGGGAAAAATTTTCCGCTAACTTTTGCAGGGAAATTTACCCATAATGCACCGCGCGGTTACGCCGATGGCGACGGCGACGCCGCTCAAGCCGGACACGGGCGCCCAAGAGCTGCTCTCTAAAACTGGGATCGGTGGACCCAGGATCATGAGTTAAATCCCCACCACTGCCCGTTTACATCTGGATGAGCATCGTACCGGCGTGCGGTCGTGCATCACTACAGCGTGATGCACGTTAAAGACTCAAAGCTAACGGTTGTACTGCTCTGGCTAAATTTCTCATCTGCAGCTGGAAAACTCGTCGCCCGTTGAGGGAGACAGAGTTCTATGCTGTATACGTACACCCTTATTTATTTTCCATGCTGAGATGAGGCGATGTATAGGTTTGGCCGTGAAACGGTGGGATAATCGTGTCAGCTATATATTTGTCTGTTCGTAAACATGCTCACGACCACCCAATATTGGCAAACCCCTGCGCGCTTCCGGTTTTCATCTTTTGCGTCCTTTTGTTTCCTGTAGAGCTCGGAACGCAAGCATGTTCATATAAGGGTATAATCCGTAACGCGAAGCACGCAATGCATTGCAGATGAACAAATAAATACATCACCGGAACCCAGGCAGCACAAGCTATTCTGCCAACATTGGTCTCAGCATGGTTAAAGTGTCCCAATATGGTGCAAGCTTGACCAGTCTAGAGCCAGCATTTCATGAGTCTGGCACTGAACTGGCTACATGACGGCAACATTTGCCGTTTCTGCCAGCGTCCAACCAATATTGCGGCATCCCGGCTACATGACGGCAACATTTCCCGTTTCTGCCACCTTCGAAAAGATATTCCTGCATGTCGGCTACATGACGGCTACATGACGGCTACATGACGGCCACATGGCGGCAACGTTTGCCGTTTCTGCCAGCTTCAATACTCCGCGACAACTTTTTTTGGCAATGCACTGGAAGGTACTAGCTTCCACTGCATTGCCAAGAAAAGTTGTCGCCGAGTATAGACGATATTGCTGGAAATATATATTCTATCCTTGGTATATCTGGGTATATCGGGCTCTGCTTTGCAACTGCGAATGACGGCACCGCACCAGCCAAATAGCGGCAACATCGCCGGGATGCTTCCATGTTCTAGCAATATTTAGACACAAAAGCATTTTTGCCATAAAACCTAAACCATCAGACTTTAAAAGATTAATTGATTGATGTTTCTTTCATCTTACAGTGCAGCTCTTAGGCGCCCGTTTCCGGCTTGAGCGGCGTCGCCGTCGGCGTAACCGTAACGCGATTGCGTAACGCTTTTTTGACGCGCCGCGAAAAAGCGTTGCCGCGACGCGTTACGCGACGTCAAGGCGTTACGAAAAAGCTTTGCGCCGACGCGTTACACGGCGCAAAGGCGTCACAAACCAGCGTTACGGCGACGCGTTACGCGACTCCGTCGCGTCAAGAAAAAGTGTTACACCAACGCGTTACGCGACGCCGACGTGTCACGAAAAAGCATTACGCGACGCCGAGGCATCACGGAAAAGCATTACGCTGACGCGTAACGCGTCACCGAGGTGTCACGAAAAAGCGTTAAGCCGACGCGTTACGCGACGCGGAGGCGTCAAGAAAAAGCGTTACGCTGGAGCGTTACGCGACGCCGCGGCGTCACGAAAAAGCGTTACATTGACGTGTTACGCGACGCCAATGCGTGACGAAAAAGCGTTACGCGACACCGAGCCGTCACGAAAAAGCGTTACGCCGACGCGGTACGCGACGCCGACGCGTCACGTGAAAGCGACACGCGACGCCGACGCGTCACCAGAAAGCGATACGCGACGCCGACGCGTCACGAAAAAGCGTTATGCCGACGCGTCAGGCGAAGCAGACAGGTCATGAAAAAGCGTTACGCGACGCCGTCGCGTCACGAGAAAGCGTTACGCGGACGCGTTGCGCGACGCCGGCGCATCACAAGAAAGCGTTACGCCGACGCGTTACGCGACGCCGAGGCGTCACAAAGCAGCGTTACGCCAACGCGGTACGCGACGCCAACGCGTCACGAGAAAGCGTTACGCGACGCCGACGCGTCACGAAAAAGCGTTACGCCAACACTTTTCGCGACGCGGACACGTCACGTAAAAGCGTTACGCCGACGCATTACGTGACGCCGACAGGTCACGAGAAAGTGTTACGCGACACCGGAGCGTCACAAGAAAGCATAACGCCGACGCGTTACGCGACACTGACGCGACACGAGAAAGCGTTACGCGACTCCTAGGCGTCGCGAAAAAGCGTTACGCGACACCAAGGCGTCACGAAAAAGGGTTATGCCGACGCGGTACGCGACGCCGACGCGTCACAAGAAAGCGTTACGCCGACGCGTTACGCGACACCGAGGCGTCACAAAACAGCGTTACGCCAACGCGGTACGCGATGCCGACGCGTCACGAGAAAGCGTTACGCCGACACGTTAGGCAACGCGGGCACGTCACAAAAAAGCGTTACGCCGACGCATTACGTGACGCCGACGCGTCACGAGAAAGTGTTACGCGACGCCGAGGCATCACGAAAAAGCCTGACGCCTACGCGTTGCGCGACGCCGACGCGTCACGAGAAAGCGTTACGCGACTCCTAGGCGTCGCGACAAAGCGTTACGCGACAACGACGCGTCACGAAAAAGCGTTACGCCGACATGTTACGCGACGCCGACGCGTCACGACAAAGCGTTACGCGATGCCGACACGTCATATGAAACCGTTACGGCGACGGGTTAGGCGACGCCGATACGTCACGGAAAAGCGTTACGCTGACGCGTTATGGGACGCCGAGGCGAAACAAGAAAGCGTTACGCGGACGCGTCACTGGACGCCGACGCATCACAAAAAAGCGTTACGCTGACGCACTTCGCGACGCCGAGGCGTCACGCGAAAGCGGACGCCAACGCGTTGCGCGAAGCCGACACGTCACGAAAAAGCGTTACGCCGACGCGTTACGCGACGCCGGGCCGTCACGAAAAAGCGTTACGCCGACGCTGTACGCGACGCCGACGCGCCACGAGAAAGCGTTATGCGACGCCGGCCCGTGACGAAAAAGCGTTAAGGTCCATACGCACATTCGCGTTTAAACGCGTTTGAGTGCGTTGAGGAGTCCTTGCGGCCAGGCGCGGTGGCTTGCGGAGCGACGCGAGCCTGCCCGCAACGCTCGGTGGCGCGACGCAAGCGAGTAGAGGCTCGCTCAACTTTCCGAAGCGTTGCGGTGCGTTCGGGTGCGTTCGACCAATCAGAAGCCGAAAGAGGAGAGGGGGTGACGTGTTCGTTCGCCCCACCCGGCCGGTTCGGCGAGACGTATCCGGTTCGCCGGTCGCAGTGCTTGCTTTTTCGTCTTGGGGAGCGGTGGGGACTGTATTTTCCAAGGCTGCGATGGTTCAAGCTTGACAAAACGTCATGGAAACCGGCGAGATTCTCCCAAGATCGAACACTTCGACGCTGTCGGCGTGTGCCGCCATGTTGACTTGGATTTCAATTACTATTGGTGAGCCACTAGCGACGATAGCGCGTTCTTATTGGCTCTTGGCTGCGGTTGACTGCGTGTCAACGCAACTGTGCGTACAAGTTTGGCGCAAGCGGTCTTCGCAACGCAACGCGCCCGCTGGCCGGAACGCACCGCGCTCAAACGCGAATGTGCGTATGGGCCTTTACGCCGACGCGTTACGCGACGTCGTCGGGTCGCGAAAAAGTGTTACGCCGACGCGTTACGCAACGCCGACCCGTCAAGCAAAAGCGTTACGCGCCGCCGACGCGTCTCGAAACGCGTTACGTCGACGTGTTAAGGGCTGTTTATACTCCGACGTTTAGCGCAGTGAGCGCAGCGTATCTCAGAACGCGCGACTTTACTTGGCCGGCTACCAGGAACTCGATATCTGCGAGCAATCAGTATTTCTGCGCGCTACGCTACGCCGCGCCTGTCGACGTTGCGTTGGAGTATAGACCGTTTTCTCGTGGGTAGCGCCATTTTTAGAGCGACAGAGAAAAGGGTTAAGGGCTACCGGCGCTTTCCCCCATTCTGATTGTGTAGAAAGAGTAAAAGTCCCGGATGAGAGGCTTGGCCGGTGTTGGGTGTCTGCTATGCCCCAACTTCTTTCGCGCTTTCTTCTCTGTTTTAAACTCGCCAACTTAATTAGAGCCACCGGCTTTGATGGCAACAGTCCCCCGGTCATCGGGACACCATTGCTCGGTCATAGGCTGCACGAATAACGACAGAAAGTGTCGAATACCGCCCAAGGACCTCGTAGCTTGCATGGAATTCGGCAAGGCACGTGCGGCTGCAATGTTTCGAAGCTCCACCGCTATCCGCGTGACCGAAAATGATGAACCATTCATAAAGTTTTGCTTGCAATAAGCCTATTTCAACGCAGCCGTTTTTAGTAATGAACAAGCGATACACGAAACGGGAACCTCAATTAACTTTTGTAAACACCCGGAGCTGCTACATATCGTTTTGCTGCGCTGCTTTTATCTTGCGTGTCCGTGTTCTCATGTTTCATTGTGGATGAACGACGAAGACGTTCTAGATGTGCTTATATTGAACCGGAGAAAGCGTCAAACCAGCCACAAATTATTTTACTATTTGATGCAATATTTTGAGTACTAACCTCCAAATTCTACCACTGACACGTTCGCTGCCGCTGTTCCCGGATGCCATGACTCGAACAAAGAGACGTACACACTGGCTCGAAGACGCAGATCGCAACACACGAGTCGTACCCTGGAGCGACTATCCTGCGCTTCAAAGCACCCAATCAACGGAAACAACCCAAACAACCCACCAGCGGCACTCCAAGGAGCGCTCTTGTCGGCTCTCTGGTATCGCACAGGGGATCGCTATTCAGGAAAACCGATAGAACTACCTTTTCAACAATTTCTAGCCTCACCCGGCAGCGGAAATAAGCCTTCAACTAAGTGTTGTAAATGATGAAATCAAGTCAGTCACCACTGCAAATTAACAATATTAAGATAAATTCAGTTACAAAATTTTACAAGCTGAAACAGCAATTATCACGAGAAAACTGGCACGCACCTTGCGAGCGTACCCCATGTTCACCTGCGGTACAGCGTTCGGTGCGCGCTCCATTCACAAGCTGTTCCGAGCACAGTCGAGATGGTGTTGAGGAAATGTCTTTTCGGTTTACGAACGCAATACACTGCCGCCAAGACCGGGGTCATGTAGAAAGCGATGGAGCTTAAAGGGGCACTGACACATCAAAATCATATTTTTTTTTATTATCCGAAACGATTGAAAACGATGCCGGGACATTACCCTCAAAATCTGAAATTTGGGAATTCGGTATTCGTGAAGTAAAAAAACAATTTCCAAATGCCGAATTCGAAGTTCCCGCGCGATCGGCGCCGGTGCCTTGACGTCAAAAATTGCGGAGACCTGAGAGTCCCCTTTCTTTCACCACTCCCTGCTGTTGCAATGGCGACCCAAAGCGAGGGGGAAAGGAGCGAGCGGCGGCGTTCCGGCGGACCGGTTTTGAGCGGTGTCGCCTGTTTTCCGTTGGAGGATACAAATCCAGGAGACGGCACCACAACGAACTCCCGATTTTCGGTATTTCAAAAAGAAGGGCCGTAGTGCGTTCGCAATTGCGTTAAAAAACATGTTTTAGGATTGCCGTAATTAAATGTTATGGAGATGTCGCCTACAAAGCTTCTAAATTTCATGATCCTTGACGTCACCGATCAAAAGAAGCGAGGAGGCGAGAGGCGGGAAAATCAAACGCCAAAAATAAAAAGGCACGCGCGCGCGCGGGAAAATTTTTTTTCGCGTTGCGGTTTTTTTTTTGCGTGTCTATGACTGCAACTTGCATCGTTTTAGACAATAAAAATAAATACGACCTTTGGGGTGTCAGTGCCCCTTTAAAGACATCGCAGCCGCTCTCGCCTTGCCGGATTCATTGCAAGCTACAAAGGTCCTCGGACAGTAATCGACACTTTCTCTCGTTATTGTTGCACCCTATGACCGAGCAATGGTGTCCCGATGACCGGGGAACTGTTGCCGTCGAAACCCGTTACTCTAATTAAGCTTGCGAGTTCAAAACAGTAAAGAAAGCGCGAACGAAGTTTGGGCATAGCAGACACCCAACACCGGCCAAGCCTCTCATCCGGGACTTTCACTCTTTCTACACAATCAGAAAGGGGGAAAGCGCCGGTAGCCTCTCCCCTTTTCTCTCTCGCCCTCTTTCAGTATAACGGTCTATAAACGTACCTTTACGGTTACGCCGACGCGTTACGGCGATGGTAGCCGTGACCCGTCGCAGTCGGCGTAACCGCGCGGTGCATAACGGGAAACGTGCCATAATGCACCGCGGTGACGAGCGCGTTGCATTATGGGACGTCTCCCATAATGCACCAAGCGGGAGGGAGGAGGGTGAGAAGAGGGACGAGGATGGAGGAGGAGGAGGAACGGGGAGGAGAAAAGGCAGGAGGAAGAGAGCTCCCCCTGAAAGCTTCCCCGCCTCCCCTCTACCTACGTCACTGGTGCGTTGTCGGCTGTATGCAAGGAGATTAGGAGGGTAGGAGGGGGCATGACGTCAGCCGTGTAGTCTCCAAAAACCAAGCTCCCTTGACGCCTCGCGTCTTTCTCATTTTCCTCCTTACCCTCCTCACTTATCGGCCCAGCAGGTGACCTACCGGACGGAGCTGCTTTGCTTCACGTCTAGCCTTCGATCTGATAAAACCTACCGTACGGAGCGCGCGCAAGTCTGCAAGTAATCCTACTACAATCAGCCATCCATCTCGCACGTGACAATTTCACGCGCACCAATTGCCAGAGAGATCTGGAGTCACGTTGGGCGCAACATCGTTTAAACTTTTTATGACTAGGCTTCACACATATTGCAACGTGCCCCCTCCTATTACTTATAACCCCCTTGGCTGTACGGTATCTTGAAAATCTCAAAACAACCCGGTTTTACTGAGCCGCGCAACACGACCAAAGTTTCAGACCAAACCGGAAAAAGATACAAATAATTTTAAGCAAAAAATAAAAATTTAAAACAAATATTCAATGATTAATTAATCAATTGCATGTCTTCAAAAAAAAAAAAAAATCAACTTAAATTGACATGTCGAACACCCTGTTTTTTTGTGTTGTTTTTTTGCATATAAGTTGATGTAGATTTCGATCAGCAAACAAAGGTTATCATGGAATGTGTAACAGGAGAAGCTGGTACATTATGTCTGCTCGCCCAAAAAACTGACTTCGAACTGCGTAGAGAACACGATAACTCCAGTAATGACCACGGTAGTGAAACCGGCCACCGAAATATAAACTGCAATAGAGTTGGGTCGGAACCGAAACTATAAGCTGCTTAAAGGGACACTGACACACCCCAAAAAATGTTTTTCATTTTTTGCTAGGCGCTTCATTATGTTGTCGGAGGACTACCCAATTAATATTTTGCAACAGAGTAGCGTATTTCTTTAATAAAGCCAAAAGACGCAACTGCTCGAAACCGAAACCGAAACCCGACGGAGGTCGGAGACGTGGAGAGAAGAGAGTGACTAGCGGAAGTCACGTGGCTACACCCGACCGTGCGGGTTTTTTTTTGTTTTTTTTGTCCTCCTCTCCGGTAGCAGACGACACGACATGCGGCGTGCGATGCGGCGTGCGATGCGGCGTGCGGGAACTGCTTGCCGTGCGATTCTTTTGCAGTTATGTTTGTTCCGCTCGCTGTTCTGTAGCCCAAGATGAGTTGTTCTGTACATTGAGGAGTTGGAGATGAGTAGTGAGTCCCCGTGGTGAATTTCCATGATCGGCTCCGAAAAGAATAAACCCAAGATGTTGCGTGAAGAGCTGGCTCACATGTCCTGCATCCGAAAAAAAGTGGCATTGTCGAAAGATCAACGGGATCGGGACCAATGGCTGGCTGCAATTCCTGTAGAACATTTACGGGCAACTCGGAGAGCGGACGCTACCTGATTTATATGCTCCTTGCATTTTGTGGAAAGTGATTACATTGAGTTCGCAGGTGTCAAAACGGAAATCCCATACCGTTTAAATCAGCGAAGCATCGTCCACAACATTTGTTTGTTATTTTTTTGTTCGTTTCTTCAGTGATGATTGTAAAAAAAAGAAAAAGATTTGTAAACATCGGAAAATGCTTGAAAAAAAAAAATTCACGGGGGATTGAACCCGGTCTTACCGCGTTTGAAGTGGACGTCTTTCCCACTGAGCTCTCGTTTCTGGTGGATCTCTTTCCTTAGTAATAATTCAGCCGGTAAACTGTAAGTTGGAAAGTTTGCTGTCGATTTTTCTCTAGCAAAAGCACTCCCGGGTCGAAGTCGGGAAGCACCACACTTTGGGGACATTCGCACTTAGTAAAGAAATCGTACGCGCGCATATTCAACTCGAAGTAGACGCGTCGTGCTTGACGTTTGCGCGAGCGTTGTCTTCAGCCACGAGAAGGGAGCGACGGCTCGGCGACGTCTTCGTGCAAATCGGCTTGGTGGCCGGGCGTGTCGTACGAGATGAATACCAATTTTTTTTATCAGTCCCAAATTTCTCTTTTAACGGTAGACAGAATTCGCCGGTACCGCGAACGACAGTTCTGAAATAGAGGTCCCACGCCCGTCGTCCGCTGCCATCGCCGTCCCCGCGAGTCCCACGATACGCGAAACGACGAACGCACAGAATGCTTCCGGTTGTCTGTGGAACTTTTTTTTTTTCAATCAACGTATTTACAGCTCTTTAGAAGCCACAAAAAATGGGTTTCATATTTCTTTCTATTTTTAACATTGAGTGTGTGCCTTCAGTGACCCACGACTTTGATTAAATTTGGTGGTCGCATCGATACCTTAGAAAACGGCCCGTGACCGCGAAAAAGAGAGTGAGCGAGACTCGAACCGGCCAATTCTTGATCGGCGGTTTTCGGGCGGAAAGAAACCGAATTTCGAGCCGCCACTTCTGTTCTGGGTAGTTGAGCTCTCATATGTCACGTACAACTAAAAACCTCGGCGAGCATAAATACCCTGTCAGTGTTCCTTTAAGTGCAAGACGAGCGTGTTGGTAACAGTAATTAAATATGAGGAAGCTACATAGAAAGGGGGGAGTTTCGTTGTCCGCCCCCCACTTTCCATGTATCTTCCTCATGTTTAATTATATGCTTCAGTCGTATAGTTTCCCAATCCAAAGCCGCAGCCATTACTTTGCCCCAATCCAAAGCCACAAGCACCTCCTGGATTCTTATCCGTCCGTGCAGACAAAGGTCAGGCCTGTTTCAACTATCAACGTGCGTGGATCAAATTTTAGGCAAGGTTTTGCCGGTTTCATATTCATAATGCTTGCCCGGAGAGTATCTACATGTGCTGGATGATCTTCCGAGCACCGTAGCTCACGTTGCCACCGTAATTCGGATGCTATCTAAGTTTTCTCGACGCTTGAGCGGTCTCCGCGATTTCCTGTCGCGTCACAGTTCTGAGAAATGCTGGCAGCCTTTAGGAAAACGATCGATACCACTTGTGGAGGCTGTTCTTCGAAACCTTGCGTAAATGCTTGCCGCTATCTTGAGAATCCCGCGTATGTTCTGCGATACCGGAGCACTCCAGAGACGCTGATCAGATTGTTTCGGAAGTTCGCGTTGCTATCGGCGAGTCCTTCGGACACGCTGTAAGTGCCAGGCGCGCTAAACTGAGCTGTGCTGTCAAACGCTTGGATACGGATCTTAGAACGAACGCCTTGAATCTGTTCTGGACGGCGACACGCGTGAAGAATTGGATAGTTTTTACTTTGACGGTGTCGTCTCGTCCTTTCTCACGCTAGCGATAGCGTATCTCTCGGTCAGCGCTCACTGGCGTTTTGCGCCGCGTTCAGCGGGATGGCTCGGTTTGGGCACGGTGTGGTGCTGGCGTATAGTGGCTTGCAGCCGGCAGTATTTCCTAAATAAAAAAAAATAACACGCTACTAGCTGGGCGTTGTCATAGCGCTGGCGTACGGTCTGTGCCCCGCGCCGGCCTGCTCTGCGTGTCGTCGGTGTTCAGGCGCCTGGACCTAAAGTTGCTGAAAAGTGTTGAGAGGACCCTGTTAAGCTCATCGTCTCCGTTGTTTTTTCCTTTATGGGCCTCTGCATATTTGCCTAGCGTTGCGAGCCACCCAGGGTACTACTACTCTCTCTAATAAAGATTATTATTGTTTGGCTTTGTGGCGTTTTAATTTACCCCGGTCATATTTGTGACACGTGGTTTACACGGCTGAGGAAGAGTTTAAATGATTTGATTAAAATGCTCTGATCTGGTATAGAATGTGTAGTGGTACAGAGTTTGCAGTGAAAACTCGCGCACCTGGCAGGTGCTCTCGCTTTTACAGTGGAGGGGTTACAGTGGAAACTCACTCACCTTCCAGGCGCTCTCGCTTGTACAGTGGAGACGCATTCATAATCAAGGAGATCCAGCTTTAAATGTGAAGGCTCCCTACTTCAACTTTCAAATACTTTAGGTACTGTTAAAGTTGAAGGGAATCTCTTAAAACATTTTTAGATCCATGTCGAAGACCCAATGCTGTTTACAATTTTAGTCTAAAGGCTGGTCCACACTGCTGCTACAGGATAGGACTGAGTCCTACAAAACCAGTCTTTAGGCCTCTTGTGACAGCTGATGACCGTGCTGCGCAGCAGCAATGTTAGTCGCAAGCAACTTAAAACCCTGTTTTGTTCAACTTGGTCATAGTCGGTTGCAGCAGTGTGAACCAGCTTTAACACCTCTTAGGTGCATGTAACAGTAGCTTCAGGATATACTTGCGCATTGTACTACTCCAAAGTATTTTGCCCACATCTCCGGTGTTGATTCTTGATTTGTATCCCAGCACTACAGATCATGTCAAGAGGCTTGTTGATTGCTGTGCATGTGCCTATCAAGCGGGCTGTGCTATTTCTAAGTGGTGATTAATTTATTTTGAAGTTGCCGGTATTTTTTAAGGTACCAGTAGGTATCTAAGCTCCACATGCAGACTGTTCTTAATATAATTACTTCGTGCAGAAGTTAATTTTTTTCTTATTTGATTGAGTTTAATGGTGGTGTCATCATATATTCTTTGCACTGTCGACGACGAGAGAAGCGTAATGTTGCACTTGTTCTTTTGTTGATCTCTGAAGCAAGTTCTGGTTTTTTTTTCGTTCAAGAATGTCAGTCGGAGTCTTATTCATGGTGTTGCAGGAAGTCTGTATGATGATGGAAAAACTGCAGGTGGCTAGAAGGTGCGGATGAACCACCTGTCCGGATAGCAGCAATCAACTTGGCAAGGGCATGCGGGCGTATCAGCCCCACCCGTTTATCTTCTGCCATTCGAGACAAGATGCTTTGTAAAAGGTAAAACGGGGCCCATGCACTGCTTCTGCAGGGCCCTGCTAGATTTATCTGACATTTTGTTTTTCTAAATGAACAACAACATTGCAAACTGTAAAATACCGAACACGCGCCCACTCTAAACTGTAGATAATCATGGAGAGCTGGGGGATGCCAACTTGGTAGGTACGATAGCGAAGGTGTCCATGGTCAGGTGTTGCCTTGCTAGTTATTTGCGCAAACACAAAAACCAAAGCGACAATTTTTTTATTTTTTTTTACAATGAAGCATTTTAAAACGTGTTCGATTAGCATTGCCTTGTCTCTGTTACTAAAGCCTTCAATTTACTCTTCTGATTTAGAACAGAAGAGCAACCGATCATTTTTTGGGCACAACTTTCTGTGGCACTAAAAAGAAAGCTAGGGAGGGGGTGGGGAGCGGGGCGAGGCAGGCAATCTTTATGTTAGCGCACCTCGTAGTTCTGAACATCTTTTGGTCTCGGTTTCAGTTTGGGTTTTGGCTTGTCAACCACGCAGTTGCTAGAGTGCATTTTTTTTTTGTACGAGAATCGCAGTGGAGGGGGTTGAATTGGGATTGCTGAGCACGCAAGCACATTCATATCTCTTAATTTTGGGTTACCCTGCAGTGCCCGAACGCATAATTGCAGGCGGGGGGGGGGGGGGGGGGAAGGGAGGTATATAGTGAGTCGTGAAGTTAGAAATACACGCGTGTATATGTTAAAAAAAGAAACAAGAAACACAAGCACACAGGTAAAAACACTCAAAAACAAAAGCGAGCCCAGAATAAGATAAAAGCCGCATTGGTTCCTCACATTCTAGGTACCTGCCAACGTTCCATGTTGTTGGACGCAAGCCAACACTTTGACTGAAGCACTCAGAGAGACTTGCAAGGTAAATTTCACCATGGTGCAGTTGCAAGACAACTGCATCGGTTGTCTTGCAACTGCTGCAGAGGGGCAGCGTCGATTCAGGAAATGCTGCAAACTTTATCGTCGTAGACAGACGCCGAATAAATAGACTGGGACTAGAAGTTGATGTAAACAATGGCGAAATCGCAACTATACTTCGTCTCACCCTACGATGGACTAAAGGCAAAGGCTACGGACCGCCAGATCCAATCACGAGCCCCCTTAAAATTGTGCGGTATTTCGCTTCGATGCACCTATCGGATCCGCCGTCTGGGATCACTGATCAGGGGGTGGGTGCAGAATGGCTCGAATCGAAGAGCACTGAGTGACTCAACAATTTTACATCGCAAAGAAAGCCATGACTAATAGGCTCTTTGCACAGCGTCGAAGCTATAGCAATGATGCGGCGCTTTTGGATTCGGGGCATTATTGGTCCACCCCTAACCAATGTTAAGCGTGTCATAGTTTAGCGTCGAATGGGATTGGACCTGGCGGCCCAGCAGGACATCTGGCAAGGCACTGCAGGACATCTGCAGTGCCTTGCCAGATGTCCTGATGGGGGTGTTTCGTGTTGCCGCGTCACATTCGCGAGCGCAATCGTTAAAATATCAACCTGTGTGAGCAACGCATACAGAACCGTATGACATTCGGATTTCGTACACAACTCCGGTCGTGCATTCTGTGCCTTTTTGTGGTGTTTTGTTTGGCATTTGCCTTTTGCAAGTTTGCTAATATTTTAAAATCCAAGGTAAACGGAACTTTTTTATATATTTTTAACTGGTTAAGTCTCACCCACGAATTTATTATGGTTGAACTATATTCAGCTGCGCAGTGAAACGGCGTGCTTTGGCTCTCTAGCTTTGGATCCATTGCCGCGGAAAGTTGTTTCCAAATATAAATTGTGTGAGTATATATTCTTTTTGTTCAAGTAATGCTAGTTCAGTTGATTTGTTTTTACAAAAGCCGAATTGGTGTGGCGTCAACAAGTTATACTTATCAATAAATCCCAAAAGTCTCGACTGAAAAAGTTTTTCAAATACCTTTGAAAAAACTGGCAGGTTGGAAATAGGCCTATAATTTCCCAGATCATTTCTATCTCCCTTTTTGTAAAGTACTGTAATATTTGCTTTTTGCATATTTGATGGGAAGCAGGGTTGTAAAAGTTACTTCAAAAATGTACCTAAGATACAGTTACAGTTACTTATACGAAAATGTACCTAGGTGCGTATCTAGCTACTGGCTTAAAAATGTACCTAGGTACAGGTACAGTTTCTTCAAAGGTACTTTTTATTTTCACGTCAAGTATTTTTAAATTCTTTGTATACTGGGATGTACACAAAAACAAGTTTGATAAACGTGCTTTATTGGTGTCAATGGGAGAAATAAAGCAAAACGCTCTCACCAGAGCATTCGAAGACTTTGTCTTTTTCACTTGAGTGCTCGATTTGACCTCCGAATCAGGACTTCTTCGAAATGTTCATCCGACATCTACGATCGCAGTTTGGTAACAATTGTTCCTCCTATGCTAAAAACGCGCTACACCGCCGCACTGCTTGGAAGCCCTGTGTTGAATTTTAAGAAGACGTTTTTCAGCAGCGGCATGTGCTTGGCACAGTCCAGACTTCTTGTCGGAGCAAGCTCGGTGTACTGTACAAACTCCTGCTCCCATGAAGCAGATGAGGACGATGTTTCGCAGTTAAAGAAGTGCTCACAGTCTTCTCCATCCTCACCACTTTGTTCGCCTGACGACGCTTTTTCTATAGTTGATGTTCGCAGAAGTTCGTTCTTTAGATAATCCCAGGCCCGCTTCCATTCCACTTCGTTGTCTATCCATGCAACCTTTAATTTTGGATGGCATACGGCAGATATTGGATGGCATACGGCAGACGCGAACATTTTTTGCGAAGTGAAGCCACTGTAGGCAGGAGATATGCCATGATCATGATCATGCCGTTTTCGCGCTGGAGAAGAGTTATGGCTTGTGCGAGAGGTGTAAATACCTGAATATACTCATCAATAAAGTCGATGGCTGACTTCGTGAATCGTGGAATTTTAAAATTCTCGCAAACTTCCTTCAAACTTCCACTTGACAAACTAATTCATTCGCCTTAAAGAAAAATTCGAAGAATTTACGGAGGATCGCACTCACGACCCTTCGGTTGCGAGCCAGACACGCTACCGACTAGGCAACGGAGGGCTTGGAAATGACACTGCGATCCTGCCATCATTAGAGTGCCTCGATGTCTGTGTCAGCGTAAAGGCATTATCGCACCGAGTGTTGTTAGCGCGTGCCGAGCAAACATATAAATAAACCTTGCGGGGTAAAATGGCATCGAAGCACTGGCAAAAGCTTTTTGATCACGCCGGGAGTGTTGTATCATAAGGACTAGGTCGTTGCGTGACTCAAGAGCATGAGAAGCGATTAAGAAGGCCATGCGAATGGGGCCCGATAACCCTATCGCGTTCAACGCTTAAAGGCGAAGGTTAATCGTCCTCCCAGTTTTTTTGTTTTTTTTTCTTCACAAACATTTTCAGATTTGTAAAGTGCATAATTGGAGTTCGATTTAATGCGTGGAAACACTACGTGATGTTAAATTGCTTTACGACTCTAATTTTAATTTATTTTCAGTTATATGTTATACTGTATTTTCAACGATTTTGACGAAGTGAATAGGAAAGTACCTGTAAAAAGTAACTTCACTTAGTTACAAGTTACTGGAAAATGTACCTAAGATACAGATACAGATACTGTAATGAAAGTACCTAGGTTTGTACCTCAGGTACAACGAAAATACCTAGATACCGATTTACAGTTACTTGTACCTAGGTACTTTACAACCCTGATGGGATGTCAGCTGTCTCTAAAAAGGTGTTAAATATATCAGTGAGGATAGGCGCGATTATATCAGCTACATGCTTTACGGGCCGTATCTGGAGACCATCAATATCACAGCTACTGCTATTATTTAGACTTTTGATTACTGATATCACCTCAGGCGGGGTGACCGTTTGTAGAAACATTGATTTGTCATTTCGAATGCTCAGACATTCGAGAGCAGCCGACGAGTTACCACGTGTAGTCAGGTTTGCGAAGATATCATTAAAAGCGTCAGCTAATTCGGCTTCAGACAATTCCCTTCCATTCACTCGTAGTTTCGAGATAGGAGCATGCGGAGAACCACGATTTAATAGTTCGTTTAGTCTGGACCATAACACGTCATGGGCGATTGTTTTTATGGCTTAAAGTAGAGGAGTGGTATTCTGTCCGCGCAGATCGCAGCTTCTAGTTCAATTTATTTCGGGGTACTGTTTAAACGTGTTCAAATCATCAGGTGCACGAGTATTCAAGAAGCATCTGAATAGCTTGTCTCTAATTTCATTTCTTTACGCAGCTCTATGGTAATCCACGGCTTCCTTGTTTTTTCGACTGTGTTTACGTTCTTTAGTAGGGAAGTGGTCGGAATATAGCTTTTTGAAAATGTCAATAAACTTATCGTAAGCATCATTCGCCTCACTGAATGTATCTGTTCTGATCCAATTTCCTCGCAGCGATGCAACGCGGAAAAAATCAAGGGCTTTCTCCGTAATTGATTGGTATAGATTTTTAGGGCCTTTGTTAGCTACTAGTTGAGTTCTTTCCACACAAAGGAACACAGGGAGATGGTCACTAACGCTGCAGGTTATAACTCCAGCCTTAGCGTACGACTGCAAATAATTTGTAATAAACAGATCAAGGACGGATTGGCATTCGGCTGACTCTAGTCGGAACATTAATCATGTTGACAAAACCATTAGATGTTATTGCAGTGCGAAAAGTCCAGGCAGATTGCCTATTGTTACTCATGTCGATGTTGAAGTCTCCTCCAGCAATTAAGGTGTTTTTGTTTTCACCAACGAAAGCTAGAAATCGATCGTAAAATTTTAAAAATGTCGACATATCTCCATTAGGTGGCCGGTAACAAACAGAATATACTGTTTTATTTGAACACAAAGGGAGTATCTCGTAGTCAGGCGTAATCAAACTGTAGCAATCAAGTAACAGACATTCAGCATTGTCGCAGAGCAGTGACGCAATTCCACCATCTCGTCCATTGGATCGGTTTAAGTAGTAAGTCGTATAGTTTGGTAACCTGAGCACATCATGTTCACTCGTGCTCCAAGTCTCAGTTAACATAATGGCATAAAGTTGAAATAAAAATTCAGTAAAGAATTCTTCCAAACAAATTAGCTTGTTCTTTACAGAGCTCGTATTTAAATGAATACATTTCAGAAAAAGCAGGTGGCAGCCCAGACACAAGCTGGTCAACATCACTCTGCACATAATAGCACTGATCGTCGTTCATGGCACATTATTTTCTAAAACGTTCATCTGCAGCAAACTTGCGTTTTCTCCACCCTACCACCCCCCCCCCCCCAAAAAAAAAATAAGAAAGGAAAAAAAAAAAGAAAAAGGTACTTGACAGGGCAGCTTTGAGGGATGTGACGGGCGAGCTTACCAGAATGAGGGAGATGCTGAGATGCTAATCCCTATTATAAGGGGGGTTGTCCGGTTTCTTGAGTTTTTGCCGTTGGCTTTGCCTGGTGACCTTGGGCTGCTCCGCTGCACCTGGGCTGCTCGCTTGGGGAGACTTGCGCGGAGCGGCTGCCTCCGCTGAAGGGGCGGCCGACTTCGATGCCGGCCTCGAGCCGGTTGCTTCAGGGGATGCCGCCAGCCCGTCTGTCAGCTGAACGACGTCGTCGATCTGGGCCACTTTTCCGTTGTTTTCTTTGGCATCTCACTCTCCTTCCGTCACCTCCGGATGCTCGCCTGAATCCCGAAATGTGTCATCGGGGTCGAGCGGCGGCAGCGGCTCCGTGAAGGCAAGCTGCATTGGCTCGTCACCGTCGTCCAGAAGTACGTCTTCGGGGGTGGCGTTAACTTGGACCCTGGCTTTGGCCGCGTTTGTCGGCACGCACTCAATCTCGACGTGGCTATATCCACGCCACCTGCGGCACCAAGGAGCCTGGCACTGCCTCCGCATGTGCCCCAGCTGGTTGAAGCGGAGACACAGCGGCGGTCGGCAGGCATTGAGAGCAACACCGGGTAGCCAGCGATCGAGGCCTGATGAGGAAGGTTTTCCTTGTTGACCCCCTCACAGAGAACGAGGACGACGCTTCTCGTTGTGCTGTGCACCTCATATGCGCCGTTTTGTGCGCGCCATTTCTCCCGCGTAGAACACTTCAACCTGCCAAGAGAGGCAAGAGCGCCTTCGACCTCGCTGTCCGTCACGAAGGTAAGCAGCCAATGTACTCGCAGCGTCACCTCCGTCTGGTTAGGGTCGATGATGACGCACCATCTTCCCTTCACGGTGAGCTCCCTAAATGCAGCGAGGCGCTCGTTCGCCTCGGCCGTGTCGAGTGTGCAAATCAGCACGTGGCTGTACTGGAAGGTTCCCAGCCCCACCACGTGCTTCATGCCCACGGTCTCCTCCAGCGCCTCAGCGAAGCCCTGGGTCCTGTACGGCCTCCCGCGCAGTTGGGGCAGTTTGGGCAGGGAGTTGGGGCAGCTGCATCCTGTAGTCGTCGTCAGAGTGTTCCGTCAGAGGGAACCAAAAGAATGTGCACTGGAGCATAATTCACAGGGCATAGATAATTTCTGCTGACTATTTTGCTATTGAAAACAACCGTGTAGTCTGCCGTAGAGGTTCATACCCTGCTGAAAAAACCTGTATAAAAATGCATACAGGTTGACCCGTATAGATCATACGGTGTTATGGGATACGTGTCTCCCGTATGCTAATCGAAACCCGTACCTGTATGGGTTCACCCATTCAGATACAGGAACCCGTACTTGTACAGGTTCACCCCCATAGATATAGGAACCCGTACCTTATAGGTTGACCCACTTAGATATAGGAACCAATATTTGTACAGGTTCACCTGTTCAGATAGAGAAACATATATCTTTACGGGTTTACCCGTTCCGACGCAGTAATAGGAATCAACATCGTGTTAAGCGCTTGAACGTGTGGATCTTTTCAGCTTCAATGATTCGCATGCATTTGTCATGCAAAGAATGAGCATGAGCCAGGTCATTTCAGGTTATATGTGTATTTAGAGAAGGCAAATTGGCATACTGCAGAACATCAACAAGAAGCGTAACCGCCAAGCAAGCTTAGAAGTCAAGCTTCTTGTTAATATCTTGCAGCACCTCCCGCACGTAGTGGTTGACGTGAGCCGTCCTCTTGCCTGGAGAGGCCTCTCGAGGATGCCTCCGTATATACTCGTTGAAGGCATCAGCAGGGGAAAACAATACAACAGAATGTGATATATATCTACAGTCTCCTGAAAAATTAAGTATCTTACTTTCTGTAATTATAAGAAAGCTATTTCCACTACAATTTATGCTTTTTCAATATCTTGTGATACCATGTAGTCTCCAAGAGCGACTTCTTACGATTACGCAGTCTGCTTAAAACAACAGGTAGGCATGATTCTGCCAGAAGGTTTTAACCAGTTCAGACTGAGTTCGGAGGAGCGCAGAAGCAGTGAGCAAGCCGGGCTGCGTGACGTTAAGCTGTAGCGTTACAAACGACGCAGTAATTGGCTTCCGAAAGACCGAAGAGTTGCCGTCTGTTACTGCATGAACGCTCAACCGACTTCGGCCAGCGCAGGATTCTGCGGAACTGAGGCTGAGCTTGTGCAGCACTGGGATAAATCGAACAGCCCAGCTCAGCGTCCATGGAAATTCCGGTTGAATCTAATGCGTCAGTTCTTGCACAATGTGACCTAGATCGGCCAATCGAAAAGACCTAGTGTGACTTTCCACAATTATGCACTTAAAGTTTCCTTGCAACAGTGTGTTCCTTGCATTTTAGTGTTTATAAAAATTATAAACGCTGGAGCGGGGCGACAAAATGACAGCCGTTTACAACTCGCTGTAACGCCGAATTGGAGCCCAGCTCTTGAGGAGGAGGAGGGAAGAGCACTGAAGGGAGGGTACTTAGGTGAACGGTACTGAGGGGTCACGTGACCTGGGGGGTCACGTGACCTGGGGGTGATGTGACCTTACGGTCACGCCGACGCCGACACCGACGGCGACGCCCCTCATGCCGGAAACGGGCGCGTAAGAGCTGCGCTCTAAAAGGAACGTGAAGACACGAAGCTCGGGAGCTTCCTGTCTGTCTGTCCCTTTTTGTCCCCACGCTCCCGGGTTACCACGTCTATTCTTAATCAGCTCGACTGCCTGTTAACTAAGATAAAAGTATGTTATATGAATCCAAATATACATTTTCAATTATGATTATGTTCGTCCAAATGCCTAGAACCTCGAACATATTTCATGCCCAACAATCTCACGGTGGAAACGAGTGAAAGCAACACTTAAAACACAATTCTCGGCCGGCGGTATTTGTGTGATAGAACGATTTTGAGCCGCAATTGTTCTTTCTGGGAATGGATATAAATTGCCCACACAGGTTTCATATCAAGAATCATCGAACTAATTTAATATCCGTGTCATGACCCTTCAATGGTCCATCCATACGAGATAGTTCTCCGGTAAAATATAAGCATGTCATAGACTAGAAAGGAGGAACACCCCCGATGAGAAGACGGTTCAGAAATTATGGGCAGTACTCATAGGACAGAGCCAAACATAGTTGGGTTGCAGCAGTTCTAGTGAATAAACAGACTGACTTTGACAACTTTGCTAGTGCCAGCTTTTCGGTACAAAAGAAAACAATAAGTGCCTCGCAGTTCTGCCGGGGAGCCAGCAGAAAGCCTTGCGTGCGGGCCACTGATACCATGGAAATCCCCCAAAACTTGCAGGGATTAGCAGATATTTGCGACGCGGAGCATGTTACTGTAAAACCTCCATAGTGTGAATACATCAGAAACCACCAAGCGACCCAGATGACCGTGGCAAGATCAGTCTATTTTTCTTCACATACTAAAAACCAAGAGGAAAATAGGGCCTCCTCATTTCGGTTTTGCACTCGGAGCTTCACACTCCTAAAGCTCGAGCTTATATTTTATCCCCTTAATTTTGTCGTAGCAGATTGCAACTTCAGAAGCCATCGGGCTTGAATGTCTCACCAAGTATGAGACGTCTGTGAGAAGTGCGCACTTAGTGCTGACTGCTGCTAACTTGACCGGTGTCAGGGCCCTTTTGGCCACGGTGCCCTCGAAGCGCCTGCATGGCACCCCGGTCACGCTCCGCCCATGCAGGTTATCCCTGGCAAAAACCAGCTGCGTGGGCTCTTTGACGAACATGGAGTCTCCCCGGGCTCCCATGACGTAGGAAAGTTTGTCCTCTTGCACCAAGTCACAATGGCCAAGGTGAACCTAAAAATAAATCCGTGAATAGGTTAATTGGCATATACCACATAAATCTGATGCTATGATGGCCCTTTGGATGGAGGGACTAGATAAATCAGTTTCCTAACAGACTGATTGCGTTGAATTTTAGCGCACTTTTTCCCTATACCCTGGTGGAAAATCATGACGATGGAAAGATGACGGAAAAAGCCTCATAGAAGCCTAACCGTAATATGGGACATCATATACCAGCGAATAAGCGGCTCCAACACAGTGGATTAGGGTGGAACGATACAGACGGACGGAACCATACAAGCATTACGTATTATGGGACATCCTATAACACCGTAGTGGTTAACGACGGAACCATGCAAGCATATCGTAATATGGGAAATCCTATGTCAGCGAAATGGCGATACCAGCTTCGTGGAGCCATATGGCTCCACCATGCATGTATCGCCTTTTCACAATTTTACAGGGTGATTTTTTTAAGCTTTACATATTTGTCTAAAAAGTTCGTGAAAGCTACCCTTACGCGGTTTGTGCAGGTGAGTTATACGGCCAGGGGTACATAGTATAGGGGCCTAATCATATTGATCAGTAAGATAATTAAATACAATTTGTTAATTAACTTAATTTAGTAAAAATTAACATATGCTTTCAATTAGAAACTTGCTGAGTCATCGTAAACGACTGAATCATCTCTTTTTAGAAAAATATAACACAGAGGTAGCATTTTACGCATTCTGTAAAAACGCTTTATTTGGGCGCGTTTCTAGGTATTGGTTTCTTATCGGAGCGCAGCTCTCCGCCCACCGTCCCATTCCCCAGGGGCTTAGACGTGCAAGACACGTGCGCCCTGCTTCCCTCCATCCTACGAAGGAGGCGAGGCTTCGCACTGCGCCCAGTGGGCAGCAAGGTTGCGGGCACAAAGATGCGCTCTGATAAGAAATTGAAGTCTGGAAACGCGTCCCATTTGGGCATTTTTTTTTAGAACACCGTAAAAGATTTAAAATTAATGAATATATAATATTGAGTGTCTAGTTGCCAAAGTAGAGTCCCTGTATATTGCAGCTGTGTATACGCCTCCCTCTGGTAATATTACTGACTTCTTAGCAATTTTTGATAACTTGCTGCAATTTTTGAGTGAATTTTCTCTACCATTTCTGATACTTGGAGACATCAATCTTAATACAATTGCTAATGATGGACACGCCAGAGAGTTTTGGGACATTTTCAATCAATATGCCTGTAGCAACAAAATAACGCTGCCTACCAGGGTGAGTCAAAAGAGTACAATTCAATTGACGTCTGTGTTACAAATGTGCTTGCAAATAAGCTTGTATCTGGTGCGTTCATAGAGATCATCAGTGACCATCTTCCTATTTTTAGCCTGTGCCCTTTCATGCGTGAAAAAAGCACAAAGCAAACTGAAACACTTCCTTATAGAAAAATAAGTTATGAAACGCTGAATACTTTTACTTGCCTTTTAGAAGAAACAAACGGAGGAAAATCGTTGTTCAGCATTTAATATCTTTCATGGGAAGTATAAAGCAGCTTATGACGCATCCTTTCCTTTAAAACAATCAAAACGGAAAAGTAATAAAATTAGGAGACCCTGGGTAACCGCGTGTTTAGTAAAGAAAATCAATAAAAGGAATAAAATATATCACGCATTCGTGCGTTCACGTGACCTGAACGTACAAACAGAATTTAAAATAAAAATGAGGAATAAAGTAAACTCTGATTTGAAGGCGGCCAAACGCCAGTATTAACAAAACAAATTTATGTCTGCTCACGATGGGGGACCAAAGGAATGTATTGGAGGTTTTTAATACTGCGGCAAACCTGAAAGAACAGAAAAGTGCAGTGAAAGAAATCCTAATCAACGGGAATGAGTTGACGGGCGTTGAAATGATAAACGAAATGAACATGCATTTTATAAATATCGGCGGAAGTATGGTATCGCAAGGCAATACAAACGCCGACGTGATGACAATGACGAAGATAACAAATTCAATAATGTTCTTCCCGACAACAGTGCATGAAATAGGAACGCTCATTGATAAAATAAAGATAGACGTAGCAGCGGGTGACGACGGGTTGAAGGCTCAACCACTCAAGTATGTAGCCAGAATTTTTAGCCCAATACTATCATACCTCGCGAATAGCATGTTAGAAAGCGGTATTTTCCCGACTGATTGTAAGCTAGCTAAAGTTACTCCTATTTACAAGGGCGGTAGTAAAAAAAGTATCGAAAATTACAGGCCCAATTCTGTACTAACAATATTTTCTAAAATATTTGAAGGCGTAATAAAAAACCGCCTAGAAAGTTTTTTCACAAAGCATAGTGTAATCTCCACCACCCAATGCGGTTCCAAAAGGTAAAATCTAGAGAGCAAGCTCTTTTCGACATTAAAAAGAAATTGGTTGCAAATATTGAAGACAAGTTACTTACATTCGGACTGTTTTTAGATTTGTGGAAAGCGTTCGACACCGTTCAGCATCCTATTTTACTCAACAAACTAGAATATTACGGCATCCGCGGGGTCGCGCTCGCATTAGTAAAAAGCTATTTAACAAATCGGCAACAATACGTAAAAATTGACAATCTAGAATCATATAAGGAAAAAACGCGTCATGGTGTCCCACAGGGTTCCATATTAGGCCCTTTACTTTTTCTAGTCTATATAAATGATATTGTAAGCATTTCTGGTTCCCCGGAGTTAATAATGTATGCAGACGACACTAATATTTTTTTTTAGTGAAGCAACTCCAGAATGCCTGGAGGAGAGGGCAGACGCCTATATTGCAAAGCTTTCAAAATGGCTGAGTTCCAATAGGCTACAATTAGACTCGAGCAAAACAAAATATGTGATTTTTAAACAAGCAACAAAACGTCTTACAACATTTAGGGTTTAAAAGCGCTAAAAACGACGGACAAGTAGGAGAGACACACACCACAGAGCGCACTGTGGTGTGTGTCTCTCCTACTCGTCCGTCGTTTTTAGCGCTTTTAACCCCTAAAAATGTTCAACCAACTAGCCCAAATCCAAACCCTTCTGTCTTACAAGCTCCATTGAGATTAAGTGTGAAGGTGATTTAATAGATCAAGTAACTGAGCAAAAATGTCTGGATGTGTGGTTTAACTAAGAGTTAAAATGGAATACACATGTAAGTAAACTAATGTAAAATTATCACGAGTCCTTGGCTGTATTTATAGAGTGGCTAGCCTTGGTGCCGAGGTGGTTAGTAGAAACATTGTATTACTCTTTATATTTTTCCAAAATGTGTTACGGAATTCTTATATGGGGCACAACTGCACCATCTGATTACTATAAATTACTAATCCTACAAAAAGAAGTCCTACGTATATTCGAAAACAATGGGGGAAGAATAAGAGAACTTCGGACGGAACCACTTTTTAATAAATACAAGATCTTAAAGGCAAATCAAGTATATTACTTCAAATTATTTCAATTAATTTATCTAAAAAGATTATACGCCACCCCAGTCGCAACAGAAGAACTGTACCCGTTCCGTCATGTTAAAAGGCGGGAACCCATACAAGAACTAATTACGGAAGGCACAGTATTCGCGACTCCAGCAAAACGGACGCCGCCAAGCGGGAAAACCGGGAACCAGTCGGTCCAGGTCGCTCCCCGCCCCGCCGCGTCTCTGATGGCTTTCGCGGACATTTGCTGTCGGCGCGGGGGCGAGCAATGTAATTTGACGAAGGTCCGAAAATTTCTTAAGTTTGCCTAAGTGTTCATTAGTGTGGTGAAGCCTCAGTAGATTGTTTCGTTCCATCACGTGTTTGAAAGCCCGTTTACTCCACAACACACGGTCGCGTGCTGTCAATTTTTTGGATGAGGAGGAATCACGAAAAAACGTTTTGATTTCTCGTCTGTCTCTAATCACATTCAAAGTGACGACTGCTTGGTAACTGATAAGTGGTTTCTTTATAAGGATGTAGAACAGTGGACTGAGGTCGACAGACGAAGTGTTTCACTGGAGGGAACACGAATGTTGCAGTC
The DNA here is from genome assembly GCF_016920785.2 of Ixodes scapularis. Lineage (NCBI taxonomy): Eukaryota > Metazoa > Arthropoda > Arachnida > Ixodida > Ixodidae > Ixodes > Ixodes scapularis. The sequence goes on along the minus strand of NW_024609868.1, from coordinate 156,665,304 downwards.
AAGTGAATGGGAAGGTTCGATAGCTGCTTTCCTTGAGTTTAGTTGTGCTCGATTAGCTTCAAGTTAATTTGAGCCACTAAGGCCGGCCGGTGTGTTGGGTATTCATCTTGGCGGCTTTTCGCCGAAAAAGACCACATTAAAGGAGTTGGGCTAATTTCGCTATTACTTGATTCAGAAAACCTGCTTACTGCATGCATATGATTAATGAGGGAAATTATCTGCTTTCAAAAGGTGGGGGACGCGCCTCGCAAAGTTAGAAGCTGTCACGTCATCAGGATCTATCGCGCCTCCAATATTTATATTATAACCCCTGTCGAAGCCAGCAGCAATATACGTCTACATTGCTCAGGTTGACCGGCCACAAAAAATACTCATTTTATCCGTTCAGAATTCGAAGTCAAGTTCAATGCAGAGAGGTCTGAGTGAATCTCCGATGAAGACTCTCCTCAGTTTGTCCGCATTCGTCTCCGTTCTACCGGCTAGAACCATTTGGCTAAGTTTAAGTAGTATCTCTCTGTCTGTCAAATATACTTTTATTCAGCAGTTCACCCAACAGTTAGTTAACTAAGTTCATATTTCAACACGAAGAATATACTAATATCGCTTTAGTGGGACCATAGTACGTAATATAATACATTATCCACATATTCGTCAAAATGACTTCTCGATTGCTACTAAAACCTGAATTGAAATACGAGTATCAGCTGCTTAGTGAAGCGCCCGCGAGTTGACATGCTCCTTGGCTCAAGAAGCGCTTGCTTAATTTTCGTAATTTTCCTGCAGCCTGTGTTCTTGACCGAGCACACGACTGGAGCTGTTTCTTGAAACGCGGACAGGCACAAAAGCTCAATTTCGCGGACAGATAAGTCTCATGGTCGAGGCATGCGAGTTAGCTAAAAATTACTCTCGGTGGAACAATTTTGTAGCCCTCGCCGCTTTTCTTAGATGATCAAAACTAATTAGAGTCTATTACCGTTTCTCCGGAGCCCATAGTTTCGGTTTTGATCGAAGTCTCCGAAACGAAATTTTGACATGAAAATAACAAAAAACACCGGCAAAACAAAACTATGCTTGGCAAGTTTATGCGCACCGGCTACACTTAACTGTCTCAGCTCAAATACCCATAAAATTGGGCATTCAACAAAAGAAAATTTGTTAAATTGAATGCGCCACCCATTTAGGCGGCCCGGCCGAGCCGACGCGACCTGGACTCAGCCGCCATGTTTGTTTGGTGGTGGCGCCCCCTATAGGTCGCTGGAGTCGCGAATACACTATCAAACAATTAGTCTATTAAATAACATGCCCTCTATGAACTATGCAAAGTTGTTCCCTTCATTTAAAAAAGAATGTAAAGCACTGCTAGTAGGCAGCGATATAAAGTTTATATAAAATTTATATAATTTAACTAAGCTTCCTAATCACAATGCAGTGTTGTATTATACTTTATACCTTCAAAATTCATTCTTGTTTTATTTTATGTGCATGACTCGCCTTGTTGGGTGTACACTGTTCAGTTTCTGTAAAGTGAGCGATAATGATGTTTGTTATTTGTGTGTTCCTTAGATCACTTCTTTTTTCTTTCAAGTAGATTATAGTCTGTATTCTTGTTTTTTGCATGTCGTACCCATTTTTCTCCTTATATACATGGCTTTTATTGCTGCATTTGTGTAATGTATGTGTGCCTCAGTTCTTTAAAAGTTTTTTATCCTGCAGTATTATTTTGTTAGATGGAATGCATTTTCATGATATATTTTTTATGTGTGGACTGTAAGGGACCAGTGCCACGTCAGGCTTTTTTAGACTTTTGCACTGTCCCTTCTTTCGGGCTCTGCCCGCAGGAAAACAAATAAAGAAAGAAAGAAATCTATTAGAAAAGTGGTTCTAAACACTCATTGCTGGGGGCAACTCTTCTGGTCTGGTAAAGGTGATGTGGACCCCTCCATGACAAAGAATCAGAAGGGTGGGGAGACTCCAATGGTAAAAGAAAGAACAACCCTACCATGATTGCTGGAACACAAAATATATGAGGAGGCCCCTAATTAAAATAACTGAGCATAAATGAAGCAGACCTTTCAATGTAGGCAGGCCCAGCCTTCGAAGAGAAAAATATATTTCACAGATCAGATCAGATCAGAAAACGTTTATTGGGTTAAAAAAAAAAAAAGCTAGTGGTCGGTTTTCCCTAGTCCAGGATGCCGTTGGCTTCCGCCGCCTTGCAGGCCCTTTCAATCAGGAATTCCTGATTTTCCAGGTCGCTGCACGCTAGCTTGGCCTCCCACTGCTGCCGACTGTTGTCTTGTACCGTAGGAAGTGTGGGGTTTCGGGTGCATTCCCACGTGGAGTGGTAGAGGGTCGCCCTGGCTTGGCACCAGGGACACCTGTCCGAGTATGTTTCCGGGCTTATGTGGTGGAAGCGTAGCAAGCTGGGGAAGGTTCCCGCCTGCAGCTGTCGCCACCTGATGGCCTTGTTTCTGCTGAGCTTGGGGTGCGGGGGTGGGAGACTCATTCTCCCCGCTTTGTAGTAGTTGAGTACGCTGCTGTATGTTTGAGGTACTGGTTCCGTTGGCCCGCTCGCTTCTTCCGCCGCTCGGTTGGTGTATGCTCGAGCGACGGCGTCTGCGATCAGGTTACCGGTCAATCCCTCATGCCCTGGGGTCCAAATGATTTTGTGGATCACGCCTTCCTTCCAGGCGCGTTCTAGGGCTGCTGCTGCTGTCTTATTGATAAAACCCCACAGGTAGTTCCTGCAGGCATTTTGTGAGTCGGTTAGGATCGTGTAGGATTTCTTTGTCCTGTAGCCGTGGATCATGGCGAGGGCGATGGCGTGTTCTTCCGCCCCTCCATGCTGGCGTTCTTGATGGAGCAGCTGGATATCTCGTCGTATGCGTGGTCCAATGCCACAGCTACCTTGGCATCCCGGCGGTAGTCCCCTGCGTCCACGTATACGAATGTCTCCTTGTCTTTGCCTTCACGCTCATAGTATTGCGCTCTTGCTCTTCTTCTTCCCCGGTGCATGATGGGGTTCATGTTCTTCGGTATGGGCCTAACTATGTAGGTTCCCTTGACTCCGGCGCCCAGTTCCCTGGAATTTTGGATAACTTCTGTACAGTCGCCGTACCCGAGCTTTTGTAGAAGCTGTCTGCCAGTCCCGCTCTTCTTTAGTCTGCTTCGTTGTGCCATCAGTAGGGCTTCCTTGTGTTCCTGGAAGGTGTTGTGCACCCCCATTTCTTCTAGTTTTGCAGTAGGGGCGTTCTGCGGAAGCCCGAGCGCTATCTTGTATGTTTTTCTGATGAGGACTTCGACCTGCTCTTGTTCTTTCATGTCGAGGTAGTGATACGGTAGACTGTACACTACTCTGCTAATAACCAGTGCTTGTATAAGCTTCATGACGTCCTTTTCCTTGAGCCCTCTTCTCCGGTTCGTGATCCTGGTGATCATCTTGGTCACCTGTTCAGTTGTTTTCTGTAGTAATTGTATGGTGCGCGTGGCTTTCCCGTTATGCTGGATCCACATGCCCAGGATTCTCAACTGCTTGACCTCGGGTATGTCTTGTCCGTCCAGAGATACATTAATGGGTACTCCTCGGTCGTATCCATTCCTGTGAATCCCTATAATTTCGGATTTCTCTGGAGAGCACCTCAGTCCGCGGCTCTTCACGTACACATGGACCGTGTCTGCGGCTCTCTGGAGTCTCTCTTCCTTCTCGCCGAGGGATCCTTCGGTGGTCCAGATCGTGATATCGTCAGCATAAATTGCGCGTCTTATCCCTTCAATCTTTTCTAGCTCCACCGGCAGGTCCCTGAGTGCCAGGTTGAACAGCAGCGGCGATAGGACCGCACCTTGCGGGGTGCCTCTGTTGGGGACGCTAGTTTCTTTCGATTTTACGTTGCCGATGGTTATGGTTGCCGTCCTGTCCATGAGAAACGTCTTGACATATTCGAAGGTTCTCTCTCCGCAGCTGATCTTGTTGAGGCTCTCTAATACTGCCTTGTGCGAAACATTATCGAAAGCGGCTTTTAGGTCCAAGGCCATCACGATGTTTTCGCCGTACTTGGGGATGTTGTTGTCCCCAAGTACTTCTTCCTTTAATTGTAGAAGCACGTCCTGGGTGCTTAGGCGGGCCCTGAATCCGAACATCGTGTCGGGCATCAGGTTCTCTTCTTCGAGGTGTCTCACGAGCCTTCCCTGCACCATCCTCTCCATGAGCTTGGTGATCCTAACGAAAATTCATTTATCGATCGTGCTGGCCTTATCAGCCTCTGAACTTCCAGAACCAACCACATGCCTCTCCAATCTGTGGTGCTTGCAATGAGACACTCACGTCAAGCTTACTGCTTTGTACCAGTGCTGCGGTGCACAGCGTTCCCGCATTGCACCGTTCTTCGCGGAGAAGCGGAGCCCAGGGGAAAGCGCATCCTCGCAGTCAGCTAGATAGAGTACAATTTTTTTTTCTCAGGAACATACATCGATATCTAACTTCAGAAACCAGTGCTAAAAAAAGTAGACCTCTATTCGAACCAACCGTCCAAATCTATCATGAAATCGACTTGCTTTATATTAGTGATATTAAGAAACATCGCACAAAGTGTGACATTTGTTGTGTCTGTAATAAGACCAGAAAGTTTCATTGTTTAGCTTCATTAACAATTACGGGGTATGCAGACTTCCATTTAGGAACCACTGTACTAGAAGTCAAGCAATGACTTACCGTAAAAAACAACAAGAAGCTCCAGTGCTGCCAACTTTTTTTCTGATCCATATATCACAAACTAAAGGCCTTTCTCCAGACACTTCACTATACATTTTTTGAAGTTTTTCGACCAGAATCTAACAAACTTAAAAGTAATAAATACGTGAATTTAAATGCCAGTACGCCAATATAAAGAAGTTATATCTATGTTACACAGGCAGCCTTAGCCTCAGTTAAGCTAACCATGGTTCGTGGCCTCTAAACTGAACCGAGATGCCGTTACATGGCTCCCTAGCTCCAAGTTGACACGAAAACGAAACTGAGTGTGGGGTTATGTAATCACTATGGATACTGAAGCAGATTAATTTTCAAGGCATATTGTATTGTTCATAGGCCTCTGCAACCACTTTCAACTGATTTGAATTAAATATCTAACGTAGAACCCTCACTGCCATCGGCAGCATTAACTCTCAAAAACAAAACAATAACAACAGAAAAATAGATTTCTCCTTGTTCCCAGACGTGCTGCGATTGCTATAAATGCAGCTTCAACCCATAGGTATGGCTCGTCCAAGAATATTTGCTGCTACGATTGTTTCTACAGGACTCCCCCAGCATTCTCAAACAGTGAGTATGTTGCCAGAACTTGCGGACGTGGCAAAGTGGTGGACGGCGCCATATTGAACGCGGTGAGCACGCCGGAAGTGAGCCCGCCAACCTCAGTCTGCTTTAGCCATGGTTATCGGGCTAACTGCAGGTTGGTTTGTTTAAATGAGGTTAAGACTGCCCGTGTAAGAAGTGTTTTAGAAATGCATAAATTGCAACTGACACTATAGTTATGTGTGTCAGTCTTTCAGTACACGCATGGGTGCAAAAGACTATCACAGAGGAGATGATGTCTGCTGTGACCAGACCGAAAGCACAAAAAGGAACCATCATGCAATTCCCTCTTCTCAGAACTCATGATATGATGTATCAAGAATAAAAATATAAAAACAATGGCTTACAGACGCTTTTTAAGATTCACCATGGTGGTGTTCGCACAGAAGCGAACGTTTAGGCCAGGTTGATTATGCTGACAAAGACCGGGAATGCGCAGAATGTTTTGACGTTAGTCAAACGCATGCTGTGCGTGCTCGGGGACAATAGGTAATGGTGACGTGACCATATGACCACCATTGGTCACTATTTCCAGTTTGATCACATGGTAGACTGGAACCCACTGATCGTGATAACGTGAACACCAATGGATGATGATCTCGGGCAAAGATGCGACTCTCTCCTGTTTTCCATACCCTTTCCTGGATGGTGGTCACAGAAAATGGGGATCAACAGCCAGCAGGGACGCGGTCTCTACCTCTCTACTGAGCTGATTAAACAAAGAAAGGAAGGGCAGCATGAGTGAAACTGACACCTTATGCCGAACAGAACAAAAGGAGTGGGTCTCGGGCCTGTTGATTCTTTGTTTATTGGCGTCTCAGCTCTCGCAACCATGGATGGTGCACTTCTCTCTGCCTGACAGTGAAGAAAAGGCTATATTTTGTATAGGCCAATAAGCTGTATACAGTTTCCTACGGGACTGCCCTTCTAGAGATGCGCATGCAACGCCTTAATTATACCGATTCTCTGCACATAAAGAGTGCAGGCCCCATGACATATCAGAAAAACGTTGAACAAGAACTTCTTCTTTGGCATTTGGGATTGCATGACAAGGATGGTTCTGCTGGGTTTCAGACTTTTCCGAGAATTAGGTGGGTGGCAAGTCATTCTGACACATAGCTTATTTTTTGATTGTGAAACTGAAGTTGCCCAAGTGGAAAAATGCCCGTAGATCGCCCGAGCTAGCAGTCCAGACTCCTCGTTCAGAGGGCGACAACGAGCACGCAGGTTGCTCGTGATGCGTCCGACTGACTCCCGACACATTTACGTTTCTCAGCTTTTTAGAGCGCAGCTCTTAAGCGCCCGTTTCCGGCTTGAGCGGCGTCGCCGTCGCCGTTGGCGTCGGCGTAACCAAGGTCACCCCAAGGTCACTCCAAGGTCACGTGACCCCCCCCAGGTTACCCAAAGGTTACGTGACCCGCGAGGTCACGTGACCCCTCCAAGGTCACTTCAAGGTCACGTGACCCCCGAGGTCAGGTGACCCCCCGGAGCATATTAAAAAATGAGGGGAGGAGGAGGAGAAGGAGGAGGAGGAGGAGGGGTCTACCCTCCCCTCAGTACCCTTCCCTTCTCCTCCTCAAGAGCTGCGCTCCAATTCGGCGTTACAGGGAGTTGGAAACGGCTTTCACTTTTTTATGCTAACTGTTAACTTTTTAGAGCGCAGCTCTTAGGCGCCCGTTTCCGGCTTGAGCGGCGTCGTGGTCGCCGTCGGCGTAACCAAGGTCACCCCAAGGTCAGGTGACCCCCTCCCAAGGTCACCCCAAGGTCACGTGACCCCAGGTCACCCCAAGGTCACGTGACTCCCAAGGTCGCGTGACCCCTCCCTGACCCCTTCCAAGGTCACCTCAAGGTCACGTGACCCTCAAGGTGACCCCCACGCGACCCCCAAGGTCACTTGACCCCCCCAAGGTCACGTAGCCCCCTCCGCGAGGTCACGTTATTGTTATGCTCCGGGTGGTCAGGTGACCCCACGGAGCATAATAAAGAATGAGGGGAGGAGGAGGAGGGGTCTACCCTCCCCTCAGTACCCTTCCCTCCTCCTCCTCAAGAGCTGCGCTCTAATTCGGCGTTACAGGGAGTTCTAAACGGCTTTGACTTTTATTCAAGAGCCTCACAGTATATGTGGTGCATCATACTCGCAATGCAGGACGTCCTTTTGATGCTCTGCTAAAAATAAGTTACTTTCCCCTTATGTATCACTGGATGACCAGCGACGTTCGCTTAACTGGCACATTGAACTCTATGCAGGTATTCCAAACTGTTATTTTTGCGTACAGGGGAAAGATAGCATAAGCATATATTCCAGAAATAATTAAACATTGTAAAGGAGACTACAATGAACTCATGCACGTTCACTTTGACGAGGTAGCCAATACAACAGAGTGTATTCACATAATGTGAGGCTGCCTTTGAATGTGAGTTACCACACACTAACATGGCCGCTAGAGGTACAATAGGCTATGAGTCACTCTCCTTATACGACTGGCTATAGTTGGCCTTGTCTTCCTTCAGTTCTCTTAAGGATTCTAAGTATATGTTTAGATTTACCTATTGGCACTCATGTTTGTAGGTAATGACTCACCCTGCAGATCATCAGCAATGCGGAATCCATGGATCAATTGGAAATCCAGATGTATTAAGAGTCTGTGGATAGTGTGAAAAATTTCCTGGGCGACATGCTGCACTGTGTTGGAGTATGAATATTAAACAAGCTATGTATGAAAGTGTCACCCCCTTTCTCTTCCCTCCCCCCAAAAAGAATGTTGGTTTGCCCCCACCGAGAGAAAATTGTGCTGACACCCACTGGTGTCAGACAAGACTTACTCTCACAAACATGATAAATATATTAGAACTGAAGCTATTGCTTAGCGTAAGTAAAACCAGTTCTGCCAACTATCCTTTTGATCCAAAATATCACAAGGTGGAGGCATTTCTCCAAGCATTTGACTATAAAACCTTGCTTGATGATTTACGACTCGAAGCACACCACCTGGAAAGTAAAAATTTACTTTAACATAGATTTTATAAAGAAAATATATATACAAGGTAGCGTTTCATATTTGCAAATAACACTTGCTATGTGACGCAATGTTGCAGTGTATAAGCATGCGTGCAGAAGACTGCCAGGGATAAGGTGACGTGTGCCGTGAAACGCCTCTGAAAAACATTTACCATAAAAAATTGGAAAAAAATGGCTTAAATAATTTTTGAGATAGTCATGGTGATGTTTGCACATATCAGGACAAAACCTATTTCAGAAATTTGTGTACAGGGCCCTTGCTTGTGACCTGTGATTAAAAAAATGCAAGTTCCTGAGCTATTAGCATGACAAGCAAGGCTACTGCCTTGCTTGTCATGTGCAGCATCCCCAACATTCTGGATTTCCATGCGCTGATCGCTGGTGTATCCAATGTGTCAACTGTCAACACCGGCTAAGGTAAAAATATTCATTTGACCAATAGTGTCATTCTCATATATCACACCATATGAAAGAACAATATTAGACCCAGCAGATTAGTCTTACCCTCCAAGAAATAATAGATCTGCAAAAATATCACTTTTCCCTTACTTAAAAAAAAGTTCAGTGTTGCAGCCTCTACTTTAAGCTCTTCAGCAGCTTCAAAATCTTGCGATGTACAGCTGTCCGCTTCCTTGCTCCCGTGCTCCTTGAGCCCTTCTCTGGGTTGATTTCGCAGATTTGGCCAGGAAGGCACGACATATGGTCAGTTAGACTTTGCCCTGTAGATATACAAGGTGGACCTCCCAAAAGCAATAAGAATTTTTTTTTAATTATTATATTTCTCAATACATTTCTAAAATTTATTTACCCTCAAAGTACTCTCTCTGAGATGCAACACACTTTTCCTGCTGATTTTTTCATTGTTCAAAACAGTTCTCGAACTTGTGCATTACAAGAGAATTCAGTGCCTTCGTCGTTTTCCTCTTCACCTCCTCCACATCTTCAAAACAATTACCTTACTTTTCAGTCAAATTAATTCGTAATGAAAAGTGACACCAAGTGTGTCATTGTCTGACATCTCTGTGTACTCAGGCATTGCCGAACGATTGCCTCACCATCGAATGAACTCGAGGGTCGTCGAAGTTTCCTTTGGCTAGGAGAGGTTCAGCACATTAAATCTGGCGAATTGAAGACATACTGCCTCCAAGAAGGGCACAGGATCGATGTACACCTTTGATGCTCTGTTATGACAAAGCAGAAGCCACTGAAGATGCCTCCTGAAAAGAAATACAAACTTGTTTCTAAGAAGTAATGTATGGGCAATTCGAGACCCTGAAAATTAAAATTCAAAAGCAATTAATAGTGCTATACTAAAAAGCTCCCGAGGCAAAGTCAGCGGTAACACGGAATGTATACCATTTTTTAGACCACCTAAGACTGGGTGGAGGAAACACGACGACGACGTCGTGTTTCTTCCACCCAGTCTCAGATGGTCTAAAAAATGGTAAACTTACACCAGCTCGCCTGCGCCCTAACTGTTTTTTCACGGAATGTATCATGCGCAGCCCTGGAGGGCGTGAAAGAGAGCTTCGTATGGCGATATTAAGCCGTTTTGTTTCACAACGCTTCTTTTTCTTCGGTGCTGCACGTGATGTTCCCCGGCTCGAGCTTGTACATGCACCTGCCCAATGATGGCTATATGTTACCTGCTATTTTGTCTATGTTTCTCAGTCAGTCCTTGCTGTATGCTTCCGGTACTACAAAGGATGACACTACCCTAAGTAAAGCGGACATGATGGCAGCCTTTCTCCTTTTCTATCAATACTGTTAATCTCTTTCGAGATTGTATATAAAGCATATAAAGAAAACGAATCATACATTTTTGCGGTCTCTGGTAGTTTTAATACATTGGTTTACAAGCTGAGGGTCGCAGGTTCGAATGCAAGCATGACCAGTGCTTCTTGATACGGTTGGAATTTTAGTGTGTGCGCATCCATAGGCGAGACATATTACGGAAAGTGCTTAGGGCCAGCCTCACGACACATCCTGTGCAATAATTAGGACAAAAACGATACATACTCAGTTTTATCACCGTCGTGAGTTATACCCGTCACACGGGCAGCCTTAACCGTGGTTAAGGCTGGCCGGCACGCAGCAACGAAAATTCATCTTTGGGAGGTGCAGAAGCACTTGGGTAGAAACAGTCTACATTCTAATTGAAGCCGATGGTAGCAAACCACAGCGCCCTCGCGTAGTTTGAAACGCCGTCACTAGATGGGGCAAATTTTTAAAAGGTGTATCTTCCAAGAATAAAAGATGACATAATTTTTAATTGAAAATCAAAGAAAATGTTCACCTGACCAGTAAACAACATTATAGTGGCATCAGTCACACACACCTACGTTTCAATATGAGAAGCGCTTCTTCTTATTAATATCAAGCAGAGCAAAAATCATTCAGCCTTTTTACTTTTGTGAAGAAGGAAGATTAGCGGAGCTGTACTCGATACGCTGTGTGCTTCTTCGTCGTCGTCGTCTGTTTTTCGCGCTCTTTCCTACGATGAATTACCATCAATCCCTCAACTATTCATTCTTCTGTTATAGCTAGAAGGGTTGCCGCCACCTAGGAGCGACGGCGGAATCCATACTGGTTGTGTGCTTGCCGCCGTCGCTTATAGATGACGGTAGCTGTCCAGGTAGGTTTGTGTCGACGTCAGGGTGTAAGATAGACAGGAGGGGAAACGAGAGCCAAATGAGCGACCGGATTCTGTCCCCCTCGGGTTTCTCTTTTTCTGTGGCGCCATCTATGTGGAGCACCGCGAACCCTCACTCCGGGTGGGCGACCGGTGGCGACCGGGTAAACTGACGGAGATAATTTCTCGTGGATTTTCAATAAAAGAATGTTGTCCTCGCGGTTTATTTTGCGCACTCTCCCATAAAGTGCCATGCAAATTCGATTCCAATTTTTTTCCTCTCTCCGCAGCGCCATCTCTCGCAAATCAGGGGTACCCGCAAGCAGACGAGTACACAATCCGGTCATTGCGCTGCGGTAGGGTTCTATGGCCGTTTCCCCACCTGTCTGTCTTACACCCTGGTCGACGTACACGGACACAATACTGGGGAACCTAGCGCTTAACAGCTCCGCTGTAAAAAAATATCTGCGCGCTCAGCTCATGAATTAATGCATATAATGGCTCTGGCAGTATATGTGAAGAAGTAAATAGCTAAGCACCACATATATGACATATACGCTGAACTCGCAGAGCTGTCCCATCACTTTGATATGCACTTACTCCGAAGTTGTGAAAAAGTGTCCATGTATCCTCTTTGAAGTGGCAGCCCAGAATCGGTAGGAGCACCTTTTCCTTGGCCCTGGCATCCCCACGCTCCTCTGCGACCTGTCTAGATGACATCCAGTGCACAACTTCCCTAGTGTGCTTGCTAGTGTGGTACCCCATCAGGACGTTTGCACACGGGCTTACTCCTTCAGTGAAACACTTCTGTAAATATGAAAAGGCTATTCAACATTAGAAAAAATGCTCACTAAACATTTCGGCTTGATATCCTAGCCAAGGAGTCCGTCAGCGTGGTGATCAGTTCGCTTTGCCCGGATGCACACTATTTTTAAGGAGAAAAAAAATACTGATAACCTCTGTACACTGCTGAAAGGAGCCAGTCAGATAGAGCTTGGCTTGAATAACTCATTCACCTTCAATCGTCTTCTCTTAGGCGTTCCCAGGAAAGCCCAATGATTACGAAAAGGACAACAAGAATCAGTCTGAGCATGCAACTCATAGCTACGCTAGGCATGTAGCCAGGGGGGGGGGGGGGGGGGCGAAGCAGGGAGCCGACACCTGCTCCCTGAAATCCTCCAGTTTTGCTGCCACCTAATCCTCTCCCCAACCCAGTGTGTCTTGAAAAAGGTTCCCCCGTTCCCTCCTAGAGCCCCCTCTCCCCTTACCTGAAATCATGTCCATGTGCGTGGTGCACGGAATACTGAAATCTGCGCAGGATTGTACGAAGCTATGTGGGCAAGCATCTGATCGCAGGCCATTTGAAAGGCACGAAGAAGCAGGGCGGTTAAGTGTGTTTTACGATTTCTCCTATGCTTGGGAAGTTCGAATCTCATAACTAAGGCTCTTTTTTTTGGTGCTTATGTTTCTTCAACTTGGGGGGTGTTTTTTCTGTGTTCATTATTGTATCCTAAAATTTGTGTTTTCCGGTATCTACTTTTAGTTATAATGCGATACCCGGACTAGGCGGATTTTTTCAGTCGCTCACCAGCCACCTAGCTGTGTTTGGAGTTTTATGTTTGTCCTTTGTCCCTCTTGTTCCCCTTCTCCAGGGATTACCTTCGTAGTCCTACTTTTAGTGCCGGCCAGAAATCGGTTGTTATCGGGGCTTAGGCCATAAGAGCAAATGCATATCTACGGCATTTGTCGAAAGCACAACTCTATTTCCGCAGTTTATTGCTAAGCGAAACATATAGAAACAATTTTTGAAGGAAGAAGCAGCGACGTGGACAGTTCAGTTGCGGTCAATGTCCGGGGTCAACACAAATGGAGCTGATGATAAAGGTTGCTTCTGTTCAAATGGGGTTTTTCTTATTGAAGAAGAGTTGTCAATTTGAAGCTATTCGGATTTTCAGTAGAGATGAATGTAAGGTAGGAAACAGCAGTTTGTGAGTTTAGTAAGGCAGCCTTTTTACAGGCAAGACGTATTCGACTATTGTTGTACTACCGACAGCACCGTTAGCTATGACACGGCAGCCGTGGCTGTTCCGTACCCCCAGCGCCACATAGCGGGCGCCCTTTGAAGCACTGCGCCCTCCTTGTGCGGCGGTATTCGCGACTCCAGCAGAACGGACGCCGCCAAGCGGGAAAACCGGGAACCAGCCGGTCCAGGTCGCTCCGCGCCCCTCCGCGTCTCTGGTGGCTTTCGCGGAGACGTGTTGTCGGCGCGGTGGCGAACGATGTAATTTAACGAAGGTCCGAATATTTCTTAAGTTTGCCTGAGTGATCATTAGTGTGGTGAAGCCTCAGTAGATTTTTTTCTTCAATTACGTGTTTGAAAGCCCGTTTACTCCACAGCACACGGTCGCGTGCTTTCGATTTCTTGGATGGAGAGGAATCACGGAAAAACTTTTTGATTTCTTGTCTGTCTCGAATCACATTCAAAGTGACGACTGCTTGGTAATTGATACTGGAGGGAACATCAATGTTGCAGTCAAGTGAATGGGAAGGTTCGATAGCTGCTTTTCTTGAATTTCGTTGTGTTCGGTTAGCTTCAAGTTTGAGTCACCCAAGCCGGTCGGTGCGTTGGCTATTCATCTTGGCTGCTTTTCGCCGAAAAAGCCTCTGGACCACACTGAAGGAGTTGGGCTGATTTCGCAATTACTTGATTCAGGAAAACTTGCTCACTGCAAATGATGAATGTAGGAAATTATCTGTTTTCAAAAGGTGGGAGACAAGTCTCGCAACGTTAGATGCTGTCAAGGCATTTTGACCTATCGCGCCTCCAATATTTATATTACGAGGACGTCGAAGCCAGCAGCAATATACGTCTACATTGGTCAGCTTGACAGGCCACAAAAAAATACTAGTTTTCTCCGTTCAATGCAGAGAGGTTCTGCACGGATCTTCAATGAAGACTCTCTTCAGTTTGTCCCCGTGCTGCCGGCTATAGAACCATTTGGCTAAGTTTAAGTAGTATGTCTCCGTCTGTCAAATATACTTTTATTAAGCAGCTCACCTAATAGCTAGTCAACTAAGCTCATATTTCAACCCGAAGGATATACTAATATCGCTTTAGTGGGACCCCCCCCCCCCAATAGTACGTAATATAATACATAACCCGCTCGTCAAAATGACTTCTCGATTGCTATTAAAACCTGAATTGAAATACGAGTATCAGCTGCTTAGTGGGGCGCCGGCGGGTTAACATGGTCCTTGGCTCAAGAAGCGGTTGCTTAATTTTCGTAATTTTCCTGCAGCATGTGTTGTTGGCCGAGCAGACGACTGGAGCTGTTTCGTAAACGCGGATACGCACAAAAGCTCGATTTTGCGGACAGATAAGTCGCATGGTCGAGGCATGCGAGTTAGCTGAAAAGTTACTCTCTGTGGAACAATTCTATAGTCATCGCCGCTTTCCTTAGATGATCAAAACTGATTAGTGTATTACCGTCTCTCCAAAGCCCATAGTTTCGGTTTTGAACGAAATCTCCGAAACGAAAGTTTGACACAAAAGAAAAAAAAAAACACCGGTAAAACAAAACTATGCTTTGCAAGTTTATCTGCACCGGCTACACTTAACCGTCTCAGTTCAAATACCTATAAAATTGGGCATTAAACTAAAGAAAATCTGTTAAATTGAACGCGCCACCTGTTCAGGCGGCCCGGCCGAGCCGCCGCGACCTGGACTCAGCCGCCATGTTTGTTTGGTGGGGGCGCCCCCTATAGGTCGCTGGAGTCGCGAATATCATAATCTCTCTCCGTCATCTGCTAGGCAGAAAACAGACGCCGCCACAGCGGTTTAACTACTCTCAAAAGAAACAGGAAATAAAAAAAATGAAATTTTCTGCACATACCCATAACAAATGTAGTGCTAAATGCTTACCTTAGTATTCTGTGTTTTAAAACCAGTTTTGGAATTGAGGAAAGACTGTCAACAGCCATCTGTCCAAATAATAAAAGTAATCTACCTAGATATGTATGCAACCATCGCCAACAATTATCTTAGCTCGGTGTGTCCCGTTGATTCGAAGTTCGGCCGAGTTGTTTACAGGAGTCAAAGAATCATCGTACCGAAAGAGGCACCTACAAAAGCCTCTGAAAGAAACAACGGCAAGCGCTGTGGCGGCATCTGCTTTCCGCCTAGCTGACGACAAAGAGAGTATGATATTTTGCCGCATATGGTAGGTGCGGTGTTTCGGAGGGTGCCTGCTGGGGGGACGAAATGGCCACGGCTGCCTTGTAATAGCTAACACTGTGTCGGTTATAGTATCTAGTTTTTGTGATGGGGATCAAAAATACCCTTTTGTGACGCTTAAAAAAAATTGTAACTAATAAATAAGGAAATGGAAAACATGTCCGAGGGTCAGAATAAGATATAAAAACTTGTCAGATTCGAACAATTTGCAGTCCCAAAATTATCAGTTTTTTTTATTGCATAAATTTGAAACTGCCCGATTTGCACTGGCAGGTATTTTTTAGGATTTTATCTGATTTATCTGAGAACACAGAACTCTAGCCATAGCCAAATCTTGTCAAGAGGTATAGCTTTAGACTGCCGGGCACTCTCCCCGGTCAGCTCGAGCATGATAGTGCAAGGCTCCCGTTCAGGAGAAATGCCGGAAACATTTAGAACACTCGCCCAACACCCCCATAACACTCCCCTAAGCTGAGTCCAGCTCCCCTCCCCCTCCCCCTTCCCCTCTCCCAAGAATTTCCTGCGCAAAGTACACACAAGGCTATACACCCCTCTTCCTCCCTTACCCACCCACCCTCCCTCTCCCTCCCCTCCCCCTCCTTCCCTCCCTCCCTCCCTCTCTTCCCCTCCCCCCCACCACCCGAGTTAAAATCTTGGATAAACCCCTGCCCTGGTGGGGGCTGAACCAGCCCTTGGCATCGTTATCGCGGTTCTAGGGACGGTAAGGTAGATCTCGACTAGGGATGCCGCGAACCACCCTAGGCTCGAATTCGAAAGGTTTCAATAGTTTCGAAACGAACTAATGTTCCAATTCGAAAGGTTTCAATATTTTCGACTATACGGAGGTTCGAATTCGAAAAATTCGCAACTTTCAAAAATCGTGGAGTTTCGAATTCGAAACGTTCGAAGCTTTCACGGTTTCTAAAAGTTTGGGTTGATTATTTCGAATATTTTTTTTTACTTGAGGTTCGAGAAATTCGAAGATTTCGAACTTTCCTAAATTGAAATTCGAGAGATTCGATTTTTCGATTTTCGGGGATCTGAAATTCGAAAAATTCGGACGTTTCGATTTCTAATAGACATAAATTTCGATCAATTCGAAGATTTCGAATTTCTTTCTACCTAAAAGTTCGAAAAGGTAGAAGGTTTCGATTGTCTTTTAGGGCTAAATTCGAAAAAAAAAGCTTTGAAGATTTCGAATTTCTTTTCAGTCCAAGTGCGCAAAGTTCGAAGTCCGGTTTTCATGTTCCGCCGCAGTTTCAGTTTCAAATAACGTTTTCACGCCTCGCTGGTTTTCACGCAATCCAGTTTAGAAAAGTTCGGGTGTAATATTTAGACACCGCGAAGTCGGGTCAGGGAATTAAATGAGACGACGAGTGTCTCGGATGTGCTTGAATATTTCCCAGTGCAGATTGACGTGTGGCCATAGAAAAGTAATTGTGACCGCCAGCCCGGGGGAGTCATTAACGTTCATCACGATGTAGTGATCACACGAACGCACTGTTTAACGATACTCATCCAGTTCGAAGCGGCCAGGGGCCGGCAGGTGGTTGCGGCTCAGAAAAACCTTGAAGCGATCTGGCAAACTGCCTCCCTACCCCCTGGCAGGCTGGTAATAATCCGATTTAACGCCGCCCGAGTGACGCTGGTATATAGTAAGTTTGTTTTGTACATGATGCAAAATCCTGAGACTGGGAATGAAATTTGAAAGAAAATGCGGAAGAAGGCAGAAAAAAGGGGACAGGACAACGTCTCCCACTCAAATCAGCTGAAAATTCAGCTCAGGACAACGTCTCAAACTCAACTCAGCTGAATTTGAGACGTTGTCCTGTCCTTTTTTTTTTCTTCTGACGCTATTTCTTGCGAAGTCCATTCCCAGTCTCATGATTTTGCATCATGATCAATATACACCAGCTCTCCTGCACCTTGACAATTTTTTAGTTTGTAATTGCTTTGGAGGTTTATTTTCCCGGACGAAAGAAACGCTGAGAAGTAGCTGACACAACTTGAGGTCGAGGAGCGTTTTATTATACCAGTGGCGTCGAAAGGGGACAAACGGGGGGGGGGGGGGGGGGGGGGGGGGGCTTCAGTCTCTCCCCCCCCCCCCCCCCCCCAGATATTTCGGACTATTAAACAAAAACAATACAGGGAAAAAGGGTATGGTCGTGCTTATTTTAATCTGAAATTATTTATGCATATGCAGCTACTGTTGCTCTTCACTGCATAAAAGATCCCGTAGATGGTCATTGTTAGAAACTCGTTGTCAGAACACACGACTCGTCACATGCTGGGTGGTTCGGAAGTTCGAAGCTATGTCTTTTCGACCTAAATAACTGTCTCATTTGTAAAAAAAATATTAAATAAATAAACAAAACAATAAATTCAAAAATAAAAATTTGAAGAAAGAACAAAACTATCAGGAACCCACCGGAAGTGTTGTATTCTTGCATAATCAGAGGCCCAGAACTATGAAACAAGTTTCTCCTACCAAAATGTGTACAGGCTGATCATATCTGAAAGGGGCGCTGCAAGGACATTTTATTGTTTTTTAGTTTGCACCGAACCTGAGCGCACTGAACTTAGTAACTTAGTGAAACTTTTCTTTTCTCGAAGT
Source organism: Ixodes scapularis (assembly GCF_016920785.2). Classification (NCBI taxonomy): domain Eukaryota; kingdom Metazoa; phylum Arthropoda; class Arachnida; order Ixodida; family Ixodidae; genus Ixodes; species Ixodes scapularis. The sequence goes on along the minus strand of NW_024609868.1, from coordinate 156,647,455 downwards.
CCGCTTTATTTTAAAAGTTAAAGGCAAATTAGAATTACGAAACAAGCGAAAATCAAACTCCCTTATGACGTCCTTGGTTGCTTGAGTGACCATGAACTAGAGGAGGGGCAGTGAGCTCATCGAGCGCTCACGGCTGACGCACTCCGTGTCGACGGCGCGAGAGGGCGCCACTAAAGCATATTCTCGATGGGCTGTATGCAGCGGGCAGCCAAATCGGCTTTCATTGCATTTGCTGCGCGATTAAACACTAAGTCGGCATGATACTTCATTGGCCACAAACGAAAACAAACACGGGGTAAATAAAAAATAGTCAGAGTGCAGGCGAGCTGGTGTAAGTTGAACATGATTGTAAACCTGAGACTGGGGCAGAAAAGAGAACACAACAGAAGGTAGTAACGTTGCGTCCTCTTTTACTACCTTCTGTTGTGTTCTCTTTTCTGCCCCAGTCTCAGGTTTACAATCATGCTCACGGGGTAAAGATCAGTTCAGAATGGGAGCCACTTGGCGCTGCCATACCGCGAAATGGCCAAACCGCAAGACAAAGCCTCTCGCCAAAAGCCTTCGGAACGTTCGGAGCCGGACTGATCCTCTTGTCCATACGACCGCAGCTCCGCCGCGTACATCCGGGACCTTTCCCTGTCGGCGGCTGATCCCACTACTCCTTTCTAGTATGCGCCGCCTTTTCCACCGCTTGGTGGCGGGCATGTCGACGGTTCATTTCTTGTTTCTGTACTTTATAAACTGCATTGGTTTTTTTCTGATCTAAAATACTGAACAAAAACTACTTTTATAAATAATTGAAACGTTTCGCGCCACCTATATTTTGTATTTCGACCAAAAAGAAGCTTTCAGCGGCTCTGACGAGTAGTAAGCCCAGGACCAAAGACGTCACATTTAGCGCGGTTTCGGTACCGCGGCTCGCCCTCGTCGGTGGAGGAGGTTCCGCGTCGTCCGGTTAAAATATGACGCACGGATATTTAGTTACTCTCTCCGTGCCCGCTGGCTTGCCCGAACCCCAAGAGACGAGGAGACTGCAAAAAAGGTAGACGCTTAATTATGATTGCAGGGCCCCTTTAAGACGACACATCTCCACCATAAATAGCTTCGGCTAAAGCGCGCTTCAAATATGGCACAAACGACAATGGTCAAAAAACCGTCGTCCTTCTTCGCTCCTTCGGGAATCTATTTCTTTAAAACCAAGCATGACAGATGATTGAAATAAACGGCATTGTCTTTCGCGAGGAATGAAGCACCGGCTGTAAAAATGCAAAAAAAAAATTGCGAATGTAACTTATTGTTTGAATCCAAATGAAACCGCCCACCGATCTTTCGAAGTTCGACGAACTTCGAACTTTTACCCTAAAAGTTCTAAGATCGCCGAATGTTTGATTTTTCAGGAATCGAAAGTTCAACAATTTTCAAATTCTTTAGATCAATAAGTTCGAAAGTTCGAAAATTATCTAAGCGCGGGAAGTTTGAAAGTTCGAAAAGCTTCGAACTTTTTAGTGCAAGAAGGTTGAAAGTTCGAAAATTATCGAACTGTTTAGTGTATCAAGTCGAAAGTTCCACAATCGTCTAATTTTGAAGCGTAATAAGTTCGAAATTTCGAAAAGCGTCGAACTTCTTAGTTTAGCAAGTTCGAAAATTCGAAATCTATCGAACTTTTGGACCACTTGATGCGATCATCTAACCTTGGGTTCGAAAAAATTTCGCGGCATCCCTAATCTCGACTGTCTCGACCTCAAATCCATTTTTAAAAATCTATGTGAGTTTTAAAAGAACGTACCAGAAGCTATAACTATGATTATCTTAAAGAATTGTATTAATTTGATAACCCATTTTTAACGTTCTTTTGATTTTATTAAACACAAACTCTTTTACAACTGGTTTTCCACAAAGATTACTATTTTTTAAATATCGGCTACTTTTTTTGTCAGTCAATCTTATCCGGACATGCGCACAATAAATCAGCCTGACCCTTCTTTCAAGGAATACAGCCAGAGTGGTTGATTGCCGCCGATAAGCGATCGCAATATCTTTGCGGAATTTCCGTGTAAGAAAGAAGACGATCTGTGGTGCAATACTTTGTCCAATGCCGAATCACGCCATTTTTTATCGTTCCTTTCTCAAGAGGTGCAGCACGTCGATGACGAGCGGGTGATTGACACGTGAGATTCAGAGTATAGAAAACGCGTATATCGCATCAAGGTGTAGAACAGACATTACTAGAGTTCCAGGCATGGCCTCGCCCGTTTCCTGCCTTTTCGCTGTAGCACTTCTGCTCGTGCTGGTGAGTGTGCCTTTCTAGCTACTTGGGTCTCAGCAGCCACCTATGTGGCACCTCATTCCCGCGTTTTTATTCAGAACTCATGTAAGGTTTTATGCTGGAACCCTCCGCAATCTTGATCTCGCGTAAAACCTGTTGCGTCGTTCATGTGACCTTGCGTGCCTGTTAGCATCACTTCCCGATTTTGTTCCGAGCGGGCTGTCAAACCGAACCGTACCCAAGTCGAACAGAAAATCAAAAATATTATTTTTGAACAATCTGGAGCTAAACCGAAGCCTTAAATAAACATTTTGTATTCAACCTCAACCGGAACGAATTCCCTATTAGATGTGGCGGTTAGCGGCTCACGAGAAAACAGTTCGGTATAATGAAATTTGAGCCGCCTTGTTTTTCAGGGTAGCGGGAGGAGGGGGAGTGAGCAGCGCATTGTATTTAAATAAGCGGCAGTGACGTGTAGACAAGTAAAGACTACTTGAACAAATAAATAATTTTTGCGCTTATGTGGATCACAACGTGGCGTCGGCGATTTGGCCTGGAACGGTGGCGTACATCTATAGCTATCTATACCAAGAGGCGAATGAGCTATTCTTTGTTTTTTTTGTCGCTACTAAACAATGATCCCCGAAGAAAGAGAAGGGGAACATGGTAGACAATATAATAAAATTAACTGCATGTTTGGTCATTCTGCGAAACACGTTTAAGGGCGGTAGCGATGTAAGGTGGGTGGTTTTCTTACTTCGGGTAGTTCCTACTGGGCAAGATGACCCTTAATCTTTCAGTGCCTGGGGTGAGTTGTTTTTTTAGTTCAGGTGGTGCCTAGGGCAGGGTTTGAATGGAAACAGTTTACGTCACACCCTTCACTCTTCTTGACGCTGCGCGTATTTCCCTTCAGCACCCGATACTAAGTCCTTCCACTGAATTGTCTGGGTCACCGAGAGTGCTTCGTTGTCTTTTTCACTTCTCGTACCGCGTGGCATTTCGTCACTAGCTATTTCTGCTTCTTTCTTTCTTGCACTTTCCACCAACACCTAGGACGGAAACATCAATACATCAGACATTGGAATCCATGATGACCTTTGTCTCTTTTTGGCCCATTTAACGTGCATAAAACGCGCGCTTTCTTCTTAGTCTCGAGTATTTTGTAGCAAGGCATTTGAATAGATTCGTGACCGTGTAACTCAATAGTTCCAAGAAGCATTCGTACAGCGTGATTAGGCTTTTAATGCCACTTTTAAATATTCTATGCTTGACTCAAAGGCGGGCTAATCGAACCTGGTAAATTCTAGCCAGTGAAAGAAAAAAAAAAAGACCGTATAAATCATAATTATAATGTTATATTCCACAGTATATGAAAAAGTTTGCTCTGGAATTGTAATCGGGTTTGTTTGAATTTCTACATTACCCTAAATTGAACTTGTACTTGTTATGTTGAGGTAATTCAGGCATTATTTCTGAAAGCAGCAGCAGCAAAGAGATAGACGAGATATGTTACAATTGAATGACTTCAGTTAAAGTAGTTCTGAGCAGACCGAAAGCTAATGTAATGAGGTGACTTGACTTCTTGTCGCATTTGATGTACATTTTATATTTATTCAACCAACACACTAATTTTGATAACAAAACATACCGATGTATGCTACCAAAACATTTTCTTAGAGGCAGTAAAATCTTATACACCCTATTACAGAAACATGAGCAGCTCTGGCGCCCGTTGTAGTATTGTGAGTGGAATGAGCGATGATCCATCTAGGTTCACATACAGTGAAACCCGTTTAGAACGAACCCACATATAGTGAATTATTGTCGATATCAAACTCACGGAAAATTTAAATATAAATGCATGTAAAAACTATGATTTATAACGAACAACATATTCGCTATATCTAACTTTTCCCCCCAGGAAGGCTTCCAAAAACGCGCTGACTATCGTCTTCTAGCCTGTCCCTTTTCCCAAAAAAGAAGTAGGAAAGAGAGAAAATTCCAAAAGATAAGCTAGAAAAAAAAGCTTTTTAGCACATTTTTACAAGGCGGCATTGAAGAGATGATGAATAAAAAGGAAGGCTCTCGCATTACAACGAACTCATCGTGGAAGTTTGTTGTAGATGTTTTTTGCTATATCGAACTATCTGCTGTATCGAACTGATCGTAGCGTTTCCTGCTGTTTGTTATAAGCGGGTTGACTGTAAATTAATCAAACTATGATACATCTCTTATTCTAAGACGTTTTCTTTTTGTTCAGAAAATATTACACCTCGACTTTTTGTCTCACTACTGAAATTAGTGGGTGCTCAGCAAAAGCTGCAGAAAATGCATGGGCAACAGTTTAGGTAGATATATAAATTAATGTGAACCGGTCAACGTTTAGAGTAGAGGATGGTAACTGAACAAATATTTTTTAATGCGTGACTGGACCAAACCAAAGCGGATCAAAAAAACAAAAATGCCGCACCCGAACCGAAGCGATGAACAGTTCGACATCTTTGTTCTGATTGAACTACCGTTGGTTCCAGCTGTCCGCTAGACTACCCTCCAATTCTAAAAAGTTAACAAATAAGAATACACGGGTTTAGGCTTCAATGCAATGCCGCATAAACTTGTTCCCGGTGGTACTTAGTCGGTATCCTGAAAGGCGGAAAACGGTTTGATTTCAAACTTGTAGGATTGCATATTATAAGCTGTTTTTATCATATTTTTTGGTGTTACAAGCTTATTACCCCTAAACGTTTTATGTAAATTTTTGTAAAAAATTACCACTCATTTTATTTTTCAGTTACAACGGTTCAGTTAAAAAAAACATATACGGGGGGGACCCATAAGTAACCAGAATGAATTTCTGGGAGACGGGCAGATCGTATTACCACCTACCACCGCTGACAGTCTTTGCAACACCCCTTCCGACTAAGTTTCCGACTGACGTCGTTTGACGAAGTTCTTGCGGCATGTTTGTGTTCCAACTTTATTGTGCAAGTGACGTTCAGTCCGGCGCCAAGAGGGGGCATGATGGCCTTCGTCACTTGGGGCTCTTAAGTGTTGTCTGGTCGTGAGTGATTGGGGCAGGCTGGAAGGGGAAAAATAGGGACGCCGAGGGAATGAGCCACTTTACCAGTGTCACGGAGCGCTCATGATGGGTGGGAGGAGAGGCTGGAGCGGTAGTTCAAGAGGACGTTAGGGGTATTTGGAAAGTCACCGCAGAGGGGACCATTGGGGTGCCCAAGGAGTAATCTTTAACAGGGAAGCAGGTGGGTAAAAGGGGAAGAGGTTTAGCTTTGCGACATAAGGTACCTTCTAACCTAGATAAGGATGAAAGGATTCTGACACTCGCGCAAGTAATTCAGGGCTTCACGTCGCTCAGGCAGTTCTGAAATTAGATCCTCCTGCGGGTCATTCCAACTCACTCCATCACAAGGGTGTCGTTGTAATGTGTAACAGGCCGTGGAGTGGGCTGCCTCATTCCCATGAACGCCTGAGTGATTTGGAACCCACTGGAGGATCACCTCTTGAGGGTAGGATTGCTGGTCAAAAACACAAAAATGTTGAAAAAAAGGCATGTTGTAGCTTTTTTTCACCAGAGGACTTCAAATTCATTCTCTGTCTTTTGCAATATCTGATTAGAAAACCTTTAAGATCCACAAAATGTTTTACAGTTCCAGACTTTTTTTAAACGGGTGAACAGAAAAAAGTCAACCGCGGCTAGGTCCGGTAAACAAGCCGGGGGGGGGGGGGGGGGGGGCGGAGTATTTCAAGCCATTTTTGTTCAAAAATTGTTGCAGTGTCAGGGCAGTGTTTTTTCTGAGTATTGTCGTGTTGGAACCCCACTCAAACCTTTGCCAGAAATGGGGGAATTTATGCTTCTGAGAGTTGCGCATGCGTCGCAAATCTCCCTGGTAAAACACCTGATTAACAGTTTTACATGCAGGAACAAACTCGCAGCGAACCATTCTTGAAGTCTCTTGGGAACTAGGTTGGCCGTCGATCAATAGTTCAACTCCCTTGAAGCGAGGAAACCACTCGTAGAGCTGAGATTTCTTTATAGCTTTTCCCTTGTATGCTGTCTGAAACGTATCAAAAGTTTTCGCCACCGTCTTCACTAAAACAAAACAGTATTTTACGGCCACATACTGTTCCTTCAAATCAGATATTGCAAAAACACGAGTAATGATTTTGAGGCGCCTGGAGAAAAAGTTCACAACATGCCGCTACAACTTTAGCAGACGACACCTGTAGGCAAAGTGTCTCGAAATCGGTGCAATTAGGCGTTCCTAGGGGCGGAAGTAGGGACTACGAATGGCGCGACCTTCAGATATTTATGCCGGTCACTTTTACGTCCCCCCTCATATGCCATACAAAAACTAAAAGGTCTTTCTTAGTGAATGCAGCTGAAAAATCGGCGAACCACATCCAGCCGACTAAAACTCGCGGACATGAATTGCGAACAAATTCGCTCGTGGTTGCGTTTAAATAAATGCCATTCGAAGTTCTTATGTTCAAGATGTGCAAAACGGATTCGTAAGAGCGCTTTTCCATTCAAGCTAAATATCAAGAAACTTACTGTGGTTATCCTAACTAGAGACGTTGCGCTCACCCAAATGTATTCATATTTCTTGATTTCAGGTCCATCAGCACGCCGGTGAGTACCCCAAACTCTTACCTTTTACATCTAGCTTTGAGTTCAAAATAAAACGAAAATTACCCCTTTCATGTCCATTTTACCGAGGAGGAACATTCCAAACTATATTTTTTTTTTATATCAGGAGGTCGCTTTCAAACAGAAATGCCCATTGTATCTCTAAAGCAACTTATGGTGTTTCACCCACAGCAACGTAGATTGCGACGTGCGTCTCCTTATAAACATACACAACGTTTTGCTTGGGTTCACTGTTATATGTATTTAAAGGCGCCAACAATGTGGACATGATTACAAATATACCGCCCTGCATTGTTCGTGTATAAAAATTGGTCTGAAGGTTATCTCGAAATAAAAGGACAATGGCGCATTAGCATAGATAGTAATATTTTATGTCTGGCTAACTCCCACGTGGATTATGAACTGTTGTTGCTCTGAAGCAACATTGGTAATTCTCGTCACTGCTTCTTCGGAAGATTAGGCTCGAGACTTAACCGTGTTTTTCTATTATGATACACAGTGTGCACATTCAAAACATATATATGCTATTTGTACATTCGTGATGATTTAGTAAAACATTTGTGAATGACAGGTTGTTAGCGTGCTTACACATCTTTGAGTAGCTTCATATCTTTCTGAATTACTTGTTTGTTTTAATTCTTTTTAAGCCGCCGCCTTTCGTGGCAAAAAATTAAGTTTCACGCTTTCATGGTTTTTTCACCGCCTGGAGGGAGAATACGAAACAAAATCGAAGACTTGATAAAAAAATTCAGAACTAATTTTTTTTTGTCTGACGGGAATGTGTATTGCGGAAAATGCAGCATGGCATGCTTGCCTAGTTGGCAACAAGAGCTGCTATAACATTCTGTAATAAATAATAAAAATAAAAAAAATTCCCCAGGTACAACATATCAAAATGGGACAACCAGCAATATAAATTAATATTGTTCTGGAAAAAAAAAATTTTTCTCATATTCGTGAACCAAACCTGGTGTATTTATCTGTATTTTTATGACGACAGATTGACACGGAAGGGTTAACAGAAACTCAAGATCAAACAGATGTTGAGCACTTTATATTAGATATCTCTTATTTCATTCTGCAGCACACACAACTGACGTTTCATACGCCAAATTAATTTAAATTGTTTGAAAGCATTCTTGTTGACATTGCATTTAGGAATTAATGTTTCAGATACTTCGCTGCCTTTTCCTGCAGCCATATATTTTATATTTTTACTGATTTCTTATCTTGGAGCGGTTAAGTATATATAATAGTTATATCGTATTGCATAATTTTAAATTCACAAACAGTGAGAATATTTCAAATAGAAGAAGCTTTGTTTCAGCCTAGGGGACCGTTAGATTTTGCTAACAAAAGACAAAGCGAAACACCATGGCATTAGAGGTGCGCAAAATTCAATACAGCAATACAAAATGAATAAGAGATGTGGATGACAGAGCTGTTCCTTGACATGCGCTTCAATTTGTGAGTTCTGAATGGTCAAAAAAAGATACGTCAGGCAGTTCCGTTTGAGTGTGACTGAGCGCGTTACGACTTCCTAAGACTGCTTACGACCCTGGCCTACTACCGTTTTGCGTATGCTTTCAAATTGTGTACGCATCCTTTCTCTACCCTTAGTTTAAAATGATTGTGTCAGTGTTATAGGTGACCATTTCACATAAATAATGCACAGACTGGACTTGGAAAATAGTTAAAAACTTTAGGTCCTCTTCAAGACCGGAAACGTTAAAGTGATTTTTTGTACGCCGATGCCACCGCGTTCGAAGTCCACGCAACGTATGGTTGTAAAATGCAAAGTGTGGTAGTGGCAGCTCCGCACATTCAGACGCATATGTCTGATTTAGGCTTATGTGTCAATGAACATATTTCAACAGGTCTGAGCTACAACGTTAATATTTCATAAAGAATTGATTCAAATTGTTAAAATATGTTTAGCATGGCGATGTACGAAGAAAAAAATGATACCGATGAGTTTTTATTATCTTTGGGCGGTGCCTGTAATTATGTACCAAATAATGCCGGCGAGCTGGATATCTAATGACATATTGGTTTGGAAAGAGTGTAGATTAATTTAGACTGTTTATTTACAGCATCACGAAACCTTGTGTAACAGTTGCTTCCCTTAACAGCAGGAAAAATAGATACCTTTGATCTCGAAAAGGAGGTGGAGAGGTCCGTACAACGCCGGGCCAAGGAATTGAATATGGAACTAGTCTGGTGGGACGTTCATGGGAATCATGACGAGATCAAGAGGCTTCACTTCCAAGGACCACCGTGAGTCATTAAAATATATTGTCGAATGTTTCTGTATCAGATTGGTTTTGTCTTGTTGATTTGTTTCCAGGCTAGGTTGTTTCTCGACTTATTTTATGCATGATTAAAACATTAATTTTCTTAGGGCCGTAGTAGAAGTCAGATTGGGTCATGTTTTGCATGACTATGTTGTTTCGACTGACAATCTTCAACGAACAAGAGTACGGGGCTTTTTGTTCGAAGTGGTTAGGGAATTTCTGTTTTTAAAAGTACGTTTCTCATTAGGGTATTTAAGTGTCGTCGCACGGAGGCGTATGTGCAAAGATATTGTTGATACATTGATGCCAATACCAGTGTACCGTTCTATATTCTGGGATGATCCAAGGAAAGATTTCCTCAAAACTCAAGAGGATGCCGGTAAGGCCATCTCTAAAGACGTTCGCTTGTCAGTTACATAGTGGCACGCTCCCCTTAAAGCCTTGACTTCAAGAGAAAGGCCTTTTTCTGCCATGGTCGGTGAACTGCCTGTTATGTTGAGAACCTGAAACTGTAGAGTATATGTTCCTAGAGTGTTTGGATGCTGTTTTTCTGTGGGATATTCTGCAACGTACTTTGAAAAAGGACCTGTCGATAACAGCGTGTGGTATTCGTTTCCTCCCCGTAGAAAGCAAAAATGGTACCTTACCACATGTTAATGCTTTTGGGCCTTCACAGTCCATGGAGAAACAAGATAGCTCTTCGACATGCGGATGTGAACCCTCGTAGGGCAAGGGAATATATCATTGAAAGCGTAATTCTTATTAAGGAGGTTTATGGGACGCTCACCGAACAACTTAAATGTGCTCCGACGTTCGTAATGTTTGGTATGGCATGCAGTTTCCACGACGTCAGTTGTTCCGCCACTGCCGGAGTGGTTCCAACCTCGTAATAATTTCCACGTGTCTTTCGAAAGGGGTCTTTTCTAGGCTCCCAGAAAGACCTAAAAACGAACTGCACCACGCCGTATAAGCCGATCTTCCGCCTGCGCTCGGTGCTGCTGTTACGCCGCCATGGATGGCTGTAATCGTCCGTTCAATCTTATTTTGTTAGGGCACAGGTTCGCCCTATTAAACCTTTAGTTTGTTTCAATGTTTCGTCGCATCATCAATTGTCATTCGATACAATAGACATATTCTGGATACCATAATATATGTGTTGTCGTCGCTAATGCTTAATAATCTCCTGGGTCCATTTGCTCGATGCCTGTTAACTTTAACCGCGTCAAAAACTTAACCGCCCTTCCCTACCAGCTACTACCTACTAGGTCACGTCACCTACTGGTTGTGGCGAATATAAGTGGCTTTCGTGAAAATCTTTATGGAAAGGGGGGATCAGGGTACTCGCGCTGCCGGGATTTCGCGACGCAGCGCGGAATACATTTGAGCTTGAGAAAAGCTTTCTGTTGCTCGGGCTACAAATAATGGGTAAGGTAAACCAAAACACGCTCATGTTTGGCAAATATTCAATGTTTGGCAGTTGGAAGTTGGGACAAGTCTCGTTGAGATGTCCTCCTCAGTGCGAAGAGGTCGACGAAATTCACTGCTACAAAAAATGTAGAAGTGAGCAGCGAAGGGCGGGCGGCACACCGACAGTAGGCATGGCTGTCCAGCATGTAAGAGCTGCACATAAGGTCTTCTTCGTAAAATGAAAATCGTGTACTTCGGCTCCTTTGGAATTAGGCACACAGTCTGCTTCTGCGTGTCATCAATGTCCGGCCGATCGAGTCGAGACAATCCACTAGGATCCTGATTCCGTTGCCATATCGACAATTTCCGCGTTCCTTTAGGCTTAAGAATGGTAAGAATCGAAAGACGATACAAAAATGGTGCGAGATCATTGCTTACACTTTGCGATTTAAGAGATGCAAGGCAAAGCGAAAGCCTCCTGAACCATTCATTGCTTACAAACGTGCCCTCTAGTGCAGTGACTACGACATATTAGTTCCAAAGCGAGCGACTCTCGCTGGGAGGTGAACCGCCAAGTTTTCCCGCCATTCCTTCTCTGCTAGTGGCGTGACCTAAAGCTTTCTGCCTCGGCTAAAAGTTCACAAGCTTCCAGCAAACGAGCCCTGGTTTTTACTTTGGTATTCGCGATTGACTTCGTAGCTGTGCAGAAAGGTCAAAAGGGTCGGCCGCGTGTGCGGCTTAAGGTATCTGACGCTTCTTAAACGGACACGAAATGAAGCATAAATGCTACCGCATTTCGTCGGGAGTCAGCGTAGCGACACCTGCGATTTAGGCATCTTATTGTGGGCTCTACTTAAATCGTAGAATTGTCTGATTTGAGACATTTTTGGCAGCGGACAGATGCTTGTTTGTTTTTAAATACCGAAGTACAATGCTATAAAGTATGTCACTAAAGCATCTGTACTTTGTATTGTAATATATAAGAAAGAAACAGAAAGATGGTCGATGACAAAACAAAACAAAAATCTCGAGGAGCCGGTAAAATTCCTCTGAAATATTAAACTGTACATGCACCACGTTACACAGCTATGGAAAATGTGAGAATGATGCAATTATAAGGTTTTCTCGAAAATTGCGCTGAAGAACACAAAGATTTACTGCACAACATGGTGCCCCAGACAACAACTTTTCACCGTTCAAATAAGTTTAATGTAAGCGCCCGCCGTCAAGATAGCAGTGGGAGAGGGGAATATGGGAATTGTGGCGAAGATGATTTTCACCCTGTTTGAAAAACATATTGCATATTGGTCTTAAGCCCACGTTACTAAATTTTGTTTTCTTGTATTTTCGATAGAAGTGATCAAACACACATACACGGATTCGAATGAAGAAAAGGGTATTTGCTCAGGTTGGCTTTACTGCAAAGATGCTGTATGGCAGGGGGGTCGTAAGCTGTGGGAGGTGAAGGGGCGGTGGAAGGTGTCGGTTAAGAGGGATACAGAGAGAGGCTTGTATGGAAGTACCCCCTTCAGGGAAAAATGTCTGCCCTACACCTTTGCTGCTACAAATAAACCGACAAAATTCGTACAGTACACGTAGGGGCATACTGCTTGTGTTTATATATGGCTTATGTGGAAGTACCCCTTCAGGAAAAAATGTCTGCCCTACACCTTTGCTGCTACAAATAAACCGACAAAATTCGTACAGTACACGTAGGGGCATACTGTTTGTGTTTATATATGGCTTATATGGAAGTACCCACTTCAGGGAAAAATGTCTGTCCTACACCTTTGATGTTACAAATAAACCGACAAAATTCGTACAGTACACGTAGGGGCATACTGTTTGTGTTTATATATGGCTTATATGGAAGCACCCCCTTCAGGAAAAAATGTCTGCCCTACACCTTTGCTGCTACAAATAAACCGACAAAATTCGTACAGTACACGTAGGGGCATACTGCTTGTGTTTATATATGGCTTATGTGGAAGTACCCCCTTCAGGAAAAAATGTCTGCCCTACACCTTTGCTGCTACAAATAAACCAACAAAATTCGTTAAGTACACGTAGGGGCATACTGTTTGTCTTGAGTTCATTTTTATTCATTTGAGACGGAGTAATTAAGGTATTGTAATCGCAGTTGAGGCTTTCACAAACATCAGGTATGTCTGCGAAATAAATAATTTTATATATATTTAAACAATGCCTTTCGTCTTACAATCCGTAAGGACTTGAGTAACGGTTAAGAGTTGAGCTTGTTGGTACATACTTGTAGTTATATCAGCTTGAACTTTAAAAATATCTAGATATTTCTAAAGTCCAAGCTGATATAACTACACGTAAGGACTTTCATAGCATATTTCAAGTTTGGACTACGAATATAACAATAAAGATCTTCCTTGTGTAATATTCAGTGTCTAGCCTAATAACTGGACGATGACCTTCCACGCACGCTAAAAATATTTCAAGTTCCACGACCCAAAGTTATGTCCAATTTCACAGCAGGTATTTTGATGCTTTGGGAATTAATTGGGTGGTAGCCTAAAGCTGAAAGAAGTTAGTATCTGAATCTGGCATTTCTTCTTGTGAATGAACGGCTTGACAAAATGTTGACGCACATTGAGCCACAACTTACCACACGCGAGGCAGGATAGATCAGCTGAAAAGCCTCAGTTGTTTGCTCTTGTTTAATGGCAGCAGCTAATTTCATTACAGCATATGGACAGAATACGACTTTTAGTTTGTCTTATGAAAAAACAGTGAGTGCGCATGCGAGCTGGTGGATGTTGATCATGATGTAGAATACCCGAGGCTGTGGTAAAAGCTGGGAAACATGGTCGACCAAGTTTTCCAGCTTTTACCACAGTCTCGGGTATTCTACATCATGATTAGACCGTCTTACTTTCGTTTCAGCTCTAACTGTCTGAATTTTTTGTTATTCGCGGGTAAACATCTTCGTGGAATCGTGCCTTGTGCGCCGCCAGGAATTTCCTCCTTTAAGTTTAGGAAACATCACCTGGTCACAAACGTGTGCTCAACTTACTTGCACAGACGCAGAAGGTTTTCAGCAAAGATGTGCTATGATATTCTGGCGACAGCTGGTTTGTATTGCTCATCGTAGCAGCGCTGTTAGGGTAGAAGACTGACCTCAGCAGATACAAGTTGAGGAGCTTTTCGCAGACCGAAACCGTTCATTTGGATTTAGTTGCTCGTTATCTCGAATCGTAAATGCTCGAACAAAAGAGCGAAAGAGAGCCATTAATATAGCTGTGCACCAGCAACTTCAAATGTAAAGTGAACGAGCTGAGGATGGGAATGATAGCTGCGACATCAAGACTGCCGGTTTTAGATCTCGTCTTATGTTTTGTAGATTCTGTTCAGATCAAGTCGGTGCACTCTTCGGGGAACCAAAGTTGGACATGTAGATAAGAAAGGCTAAAAACACAGGCGAGCTGGCGAAGAACTTGCATATTAATCAGCCACGCGGAACGATTAAAAAAACGGACAAAACCACAAGTCTCAAATGCAGGATGTAGTTTATTTGAACGACGAACGCTTTTATCTATAAGGCAAGACCCTCATCACATAAAAAAGAAACCCCTCCACGCCACTAGGTCACCGTAAGCCGGACACTCAGTGAGATCCGAATGATACATGTTTCCCCTTCTCTTACATCAACTACCCACACTGACGACTTCATTTGAGCCTGACCAGCCACATGCGATAACTGGCAACTGAAGCACAACCCTTAGTGTTCTTGGAGAACCCACAAAACAAGACCATAAAGGCTCAAAAACGCTTCATAACACTATCCCATGCCAAGGACGGTGTACTTACACAGTTGCCAGAAGTCGAAATAGGCATAGTCTCCCGCAGAAATCTCCTACCATTTTCTTTCTCTTTGTGCAAAACCTGGGTTTCCCCCCGCTTAGCCTGAGTCATTACAGCCTACAACATGCAGATAAGTACAGACGATGTGATAGATACAGAAATATTAAAGATACCAATGGAGATAAGAAAACATTATGCAGCCCGACTTAAGAGTTTTAAACTGAATACCCTCCCCCCCCCCCCCCCCCACCAAAAAAAAAAAAGATGTGAAACGGTCGTAACGGCGAGGCGTTCCTTTCCAATGGGGGCGCATCGGCATTCCCCTTTGTCTTCCCACTCCTTCCGCGCCACATTCCGTCGCCCCTTCACCCCGCAAACATTTCCGAGCCGCCCACCTTTATATGTTAAGGAAATGGGCTGCTGCAGGAAAGAAAACTTGCGAAACAGCGCTGATATAAATTATGGCGTAAATAATGAATGAGGATAAAGTAGTAGTAGTCTATTATGACTCCCAAGATTTAAGGGTGTATGGTTTTTAGTAAGAACATTTTTTGACAAATCCTAAGATACTGAGCTCCTACATTCGGTGTCAGCTGAAGAGTTCAGGGCGTGGGAAAGGAAGGCTGGGGAGGAGGAACAGATGGAATGTTAGAGAGAGGGGGTTGTCTCGTCCCCTTCTCTCGAGCAATCCATCTGCTTCCTCCTCCCCAGATTTCCTTTCCCTCGCACTGAACTCTCAACCTGCCACCAACTGGAGTATATGTTACCAAAAGGTCATATACGAAAGCATACCTGCAAACTCTCCTGAATTGTGCGGGAGCCTCCCAAATTTTGATCTCATCTCCTGATTGTACGGGCGCGACCTCAAATCTCCCGAAAAGTATCCGCCGTAGTTTTTTCTTTTTTTTTGTAACGCCTTATTGCTATAATCACCACGCGTGTGTCATTGCGAGTTACTGGAGAGTAGGTTTAGGTTACCCCGGCGGGTTACCACGTGACAACTCAGAGCAGTAGCATAAAACGAGGGTAGATTTTCCAACGCCAAGGTACGACACGTCTACTCCTGAAGTTAGAGCGCATTTTGGAACACTGCTTATATGACCATGGGTGCGCTAGGCTTCAGTTGGCTTTGTCAGTTTCGTCGAGTGAGGTGCGGAACGCCGAACTGCTCTTCGTGTTTCCCCGAGTTTAGTTGGAACCACTGATATGTTAAAACGATCGATGACACTTTCAAAAGCCAAGGAGGAGTACTTGCAAGCATTTCTGAGATCATACGTGACTGAGTTTCCCTGCTTTGTCGCTTCACGTAAGGCTGGATTCTGTGGATTCAATGGATTCGTATGGATTCTGTACCTGATCTGTGAGCGTTTCGCACGGCGGCAAGCTTGACATCAAGATGCACATCGGTTCACGAAAGCATCAGAACCATGCTCGTGCCGTAGAAGGGCAGGGCACCACCGGCCGTTTACTCCAAAACAACCGCGAAGACAGTGCGATTCGCGCAGGGTGCCTCTTCACAGGGTGTCTTGTCGAACTACAAAAAAAATAATAATGCTTCAAACCCCCCCCCCCCCCCCCCCCGCGCGGCTGTCTCCCGAATTTTTATGTTGCTAGGTTGGCCGGTATGGCCAGAGTCAATTTAAATTGAATTAAAATCTGTAGGCCATGCGTTATACATTTCAAACCAAAATGATAGTGGGTGTTTAAGTTTTTATCTATTTATGACAACCGAAAGCACGGGGTGCAAATATCACGCAGTCAAAATGTAGGGTTTCACCTTGCTCCACTTGAGAAGTGTTTTTATGCAAAGGCTTTTGTTCTGAAAGGTTTTTTGTTCACTATGTTTGCGAGGATATAACACACACACACACACACACACACACATATATATATATATACATACATATATATATATATATATATATATATATATAATGGCGAAAAAAGTCAAACAAGAAAAAAGAAAGTGCCGAAAAAAAGTGGTATTAGTTTGCAAGAATAATCAAGGCTAGTCACAAGAACGCTAGTTACGCGGAGAAAAAAACTTAAAAAAGGACGGGATCAAAGTCAATGTTAAACACAAGAACTTACGAAAATCAACTGTTAAATGGAAAATAGATGAAATAATTAAAAATAAAAAAATAAAAATGAAAAAGGGGCCTGACGTCCGTCGACGTTTCGACAGTGGCACTGTGTTCTTTATATATATATATATATATGAATATATATAATAGCAAAAATCTAAATATCCACGCCGAGAAGGTTGTTCAATTTCATATGAAACCGCCCTGGTAATAATTGCAAAACAGTAAGCCTGCATCTTTCCAAACACCTTGAACCCATATCTCTTGTCGCGTTGAACGTTGCCAGTAAGACAAACAAGTTAACAAGCCCTTCTCCATCAACAGGGTGACTGCGACAGCGGGACCTGTGGTGTATGGTGCACCCAAGAGCTCAGCAATGCGACCAAACGTGGTCTATACTCAGTGGGTCCACAATGGACAGGCGAATTCGTCCCAGACGACCACCATAGCAAGATCGACCCAGCACAAGAAGACAGCCACCTGGCACGTTGAAAGTGGTTTCAGTTATTCCGGCTCCGTGACAGCCAGTGCCAGTTTATTTTTTGTCAACATTAAGGCTACACTCCAAATAGGCTTAGACTTGAAAGGGGGATACCGTGAAGAAGTTTCTGATACGGAGACGTTCTCGGTAAATCATGTCGTCACCGTGCCTCCCATGAAGTCCGTCAAGATTGACTGGATCATCACAGATTCCGTGCAGGTATGTTACGCCCGGATGAATTTCGTTGTTGAAATGGCCATCACAGGCATCAGGATTTGCTTGAGCGATGCAGTTGATTTCGAAGTTCGGGTATGTTGACCTAGGTAGTATATCAATGAGCCTAATACCCGTGCCACGCGAGCAACTCGAATGCCATTTACAACGAATGACATTCGTGTGATTTAACGAATCGGCTCGCGATCTCTCACGCGTGGAACGACCCACGCTAGGAGTGTTGCGCGCTGATTGGCCGATCGTTCAAATGTCATTCGTTGTAAATGGCATCCTAGTTGCCCGTGTGGCACGCGTATAACCACTCATTCGCACTGGAAGCGGATCCACGTTCGCAAAGCGGTTGCGAACGTGGGTGTATAAAGATCCAGTACAATTGCACGCGCACCTGATGTCATCGAGTGTGCGTGCAATTGTACTGGATCTTTATACAACCCCGTTCGCAACCGCTTTGCGAACGCGGATTCGCTTCCAATGTGAATGAGCGGTGAGTGAACCGTAGGTTCTTAGGACGAGGGAGATTGTTTTTTTCTTTGTTTTAAGTAATAGCACAGTGAATGGCTGTGGCAGAGCATACAGACTAAAAATACAAGGTCACGACGTATTCACTTCGCTTCAATATTGTAGATGATGGTAAAACAGATAAATAAATTACAAACGCCGTGACCTTGTGTTTTTGGAGCTGTTCGTTCATACTCCGTTTCACATTACGCCCGACCGGAGCCAGTGCTAGAATCCCACCGTAGCCAATTCAGCAGTTCTAAAAGTGCATGGACATGGAGCTTGTTGCATTTGTGAGCAACTACTCATTCACTGTGCGTGATTGTTCGACTTAATGATTATTCGATTGATTGGCCAATCGTGAATGTCATTTGACGTCAATGGTACATTTTTCGTGGCTCACGGCTTTATTCTCCAACTTACGAGGAGCGCAAGTTCGTCTGCTTCTTTTGTCGGGGTTGTGGTGACGTCAGAACGCCGAGCTCTGATTGGTTCTGAATGAAAGATGGTGTGTAGACCTCAAGGCAGCTTACTTTGAATTCTGCGCACTATTGTTCAATAAAAGCCAATCAGAGCTCGGCGTCTTTCTCACGTCACCGGAACTCCTACGCAGAAAGCAGACGACTTGCTCTCCGCATTATTGCTGCAAAGTTGTTTTTTTTTACTTCCTGGAATAACTAGAAAAAAAAACATTGATATTGCAATGCCTTTAGATTGTTGGCCATCTATAAGTCAAAAGATTATTTCTAGCGATTAGTGAATTAACTTTTTGTGTTGGTATTCTTTTTTCACACAGGAAGTTCCTTGGACGTCTACCGTGACCTTAACCGGGTATATCCGTACGAAGTGGAAGGCAGACCTCAACTTTCTCTACTACGACTACCGTTATTGCACTCTCGGCTGTCTACGAGATTCCCGTCTTAAGCACGCAGGAAACGGCACGTTCCTATACACTTCTAATGGAACGTTTACGGGAGTCAAAGGACACGAGGCGCATCTTCTCATCACGGAGTACGATTATCAGGCGTACGGAGGAAGGTTTCGGCGGTCAGGGCATCGAACATTCCTTAGAGCCAGACGCCGCATACGCCTGCGTCGAAGACTTTGTGATACTTGAAATCTTCTACATCGGACGAAAATAAATATTCTTATGTTGGATTTTTTTTTATATTGTAGTGTCAATGTTGAGAGTGACCTCTTTGTGTTCATTGAGGGAAAAGAGAAGTATAAAATTATTTTCATACACTCACGTTTGATTTGATAAAAAAAAAAAAGATAAATCATGAGGGTAAAAGTTTTTTCGTCTTAATTTCTCACTAATTTAAAACTTCCGGGAAAATTTCTTTGAAACTATATTTAGAGAATCAGTGAGTTAATCGTAGTCGCAATCAGAATCTTCATTGGCTCAAGAGAGCCGTGGCACCGCGGAAAGGCCCGTACCAGAGAGGCCCGCGGTGCGACGTCCAGTGATGATGGTTATGAGATGATATATACAAAGGGAGGACGACGCGGTCTTCTCAACATCGCAAGCGTCTTTGCATGAAGGTTAGGGGTTCGCCAAGACACTTTTACTAGGGTTGAGAAGTGTCTTGGCAAGGGATGGTGTCCGGAGGCTTCACCGTGCGTTGGGGCGAGGAAAGCCCTGGCCATTTGATGGTGACGAGGACGACGTGCTCTTCTGATCCGCCGCACGAGTCTTGCAAGTTAGATGGCGGTCCAGGCCAGTAGGCCAGCGAGCCAAGGTGGCCTTCGCGAGGCTATTCAATGAACGTACTGGATTGTAAAGCCCTGGCGGTTGATGGTGCGCTCGCTCGCTTCGTTGAAGGCAGCGGCTCCGGGTGGTGGCCCTGTCGAAGTAGACGGCTGCCACTCCCCGATGGATTGACATCCAGGGCTAGAAGGTAGTGCCGCAGTCATCCGGTGTAGCTTCCTCGAATCGTCGTCGTCGTCGTCCCTTAATATAAATAAAATACTTAACAAAACAAACAATATGCGGACTCCGCTTCGTAATAAAAACATCGCTTATTCGACAGCAGGTAGGGCGAAAGGGTGGTTCTCATTAGAACCCGTTCGCATTTATACCTTTCCCTTTTCCCTTATACTTTTTCCCTTTCTCACTTAAACCGCTCTGAAAACAAACTTTCGGGTTTTGACCCTTCTCAAAACTACTTTTTTTTCATTTTAATCTTTCTGCTTTCAAATTTTCTCAAAACATACTTTCTGCTATTGACCATACTCAAAAAGACTTTCCTCATTTTAACCTTTCTCGTCTCAAAATTACAAAAAAACGTACTTTCTGGTTTCGACCATTCTCAAAAAGACTTTTTTTATTTTAACCGTGTACTTGATCAGGCTAGGGAAAAGCAATAATTTTAGCATACACTCCCGAGAAACCGAAATGAAGGAACCAATGTCATTATGAAGACAAGGCACCTGAAGATTTATTGCTCCTTGAAATGCTTCTTGGAGAATGACATCTAGAGGTCATTTCAATCCACGGCATGACGGACTGCACATAGGCAAACATACAATGATCGTAGATCCGTACCACCACTCCGACACCGGTTGTAGATAATTCGATATCCTCACAGGGCATGCCAGATGAGCATAATTTGCATCCGATGATTCACGACTGAAATGAAAAAAAAAATCTGTGCCTGGTAAGAAAGCCCTCAAGCCACGCAACATTCGCAACCGCACATTTCGAAAAACGCGCCGCAGCTCCGAACGCCTGTCTGCACCCCAACGCGTCAAGGCGTGCAACCCCATAGCAATGAACAGCCCCCAGCGTAGACGTGCTCATCTCGAAGAGTATGCATATAGTACTCGCATTTTGGACGTGACCGCATGCCCTGAACCCGAATTAACCCAAAATCATGATCTCGCAATCATTCCGTGGTACTTATGGCGAATGCCGGGGGTCAATTGCCGGCGAGCCCTTACCGGTGGCACCGGCGACCAAAAACGCGCCAGCGGCACACCACGTGACCCTCTCCACCCGAATACAAAGCACCGTGAACTGGCGTTTTTATTTGGCTTGGTCGCGAGTGAGCTCTGTTAACTTCTTCCTGGATCATTTTATGGTACACTCTAAAAAAAAAGGTGTCAAGGGAGAGTAAGTGCCCTAACTTACTCTCCTTTAACTCTATCTGCATGGAAGTTACTCTTTCCCGACCGCTACTTTCGATGATACTCTCCCTTAACCCTCCCTCGACCTCGAGAGTAACTGTAACGAGAGTTAGTTTCTCCTCGCGATATCACGGGCTGTCGATAGATGGCGCCGCTATGGGTTCGGCGCAAGTTCGACGCTGTTCGGCGCAGGTATTTTTTTCGTTTTCTCGGGGAAACCTTTTTTTCATATCCGCTTTTCCTTTTTTTCTTCTTCTTTTTTTTTGGGGGGGGGGGAGATGGGCAAGGATGTTTTAATAAATGAGTTGGCACAGCCTGCCTTGACGGGTTTATATTTCAGTATTTATTAACTTAATTATTACCTGCGGCTGGAAGATCATTGGAGCGGGGGACACTCCTTTATCCAAGCAATAGGCACTTAATGTTTTTGCTACACAGATATATTAAACAATAAACATATAGATCAGTGTGTAAACGGGTGTATGAGCGGATGCTGACGCGCGTGTGCGATTATGTTCCGTTACATAAGTGCCTAGGGTTGTTATGTAGCCCAGGGATGTTTTTGGGGCATTGTTATATTTTTGGGGGGTCGTTTCAAGTTACTGCTGAGCCCGACCTCACTGATCGTAGGAACAGGTATATGTATAAAAAAAGTATTTTTTCCACATTCGCATTAAAAGCAAGCAAAGAGGAAAACCTCCCTCCGTGACAGAAGAGGTCGGCTTCGCGCAGACTATTGCATACGCCACGTGACGACCATTTCATAAAGCGTCGCCCTAAACACGGCGTTCGTTTCGAAGCCATGTATAGGTTCAAAAAACCTATACATGGCGGCAAGCCAGGTTTATGGTACGTGACACTAGGGGCTCCCTTATTTTCACCGCCGTGGAGAAAATAAACGACGGAGCCAGAGCGTTTGGAAAAGTTGTTAGCGATGATTTCCAAACTTGTTATGCGGTCTTCGTTTTGAGTCATTAAATAAACTTGGCTTGACTACTACCTTTTTTTTTCAATATTTACATTTTACTTTCCGAAGCGCGGGAGTCGATCAGTCTTCTGCTCTGTTCAAGAAAAGCTCTGGGGGGTTAAACCTTTAACTCTGCACAGTTTGCTACATCCTTAACTCCTTTAACCTCGCTCTCCGAAGCTCCCTTGACAGGAAGGTTTACGATATAAGGGAACATTCAAGATCGCTGCTTTTTTCCGCTGTTCATCAAACAGTTCCTAATGTACAGCGGAAGCACCGTGTAGCATTCCGGATATCGATATTTGTGGTACGGATCTCACTGGCTTTAAATATAGATACATTAGTGTGTATTACAGAAGTCTTATTTCGCTGTCCAACAGAGCCACATTTAAACTGCCATTGACGAGTTCACCTTACGTTCAGTTGATTCTACACAGCAAGCGATACCTCAATTATTTTGGGAAGAACGTAGATTGCTCTATGTCGCCCTACGATATGTTAAAAAGTATGCTAAGCTTCTTATGTTCAATGTCCCCGAGGTACGAAACACGGACGACAGAAGCTCAGTTAAAATGAATGAGCGAAAATGGCTATAGGTTCTGTAACTAGCGGTTGCTTCCTCCATCTAGCATGGCCTTTGAAAAAGCCTGTGTCTAGAGTGCCGTGGTACTCTTGCCAAGCGTTCAAGTGCCCACGTCCGATGGCACTCTAAGCACGCATTGGAGTGCCGTCCAAATGCCGTAAATGGGCTGTACAGAAGACGTGGGTCATCGCGTCCCGAGAAGCTTAGCCTGCCGCATCCGTGAGCTAAAAAAATCCGATTCACGAAAAATTTTTTACCATCGAAGTGCTTCGGAAGTGAGGGAAGTGTCGCAAGCGGAAGTTTGGAGGACCCAGAGGAAGTTAGAGAGTAAATAAATTTAGAGGAATTTAGAAGATAAATAAATCTGTCTTTTAGACACAGCCAAATTTACTTATAAGCTTGGTCTTGGCACCAATCCAGCCAGCTGAAAGTCATGATGTGGAAAGATTGTGAACTTTAATTTGGTCTCCTGTGTTTGTTAGCTACCGAATCGACAACAAACCAGCACCGACCAACCAGCTCTTTTACGACGCAAATATTTTCACGAAAAAACTTCAGAAAAAGTTCGAAAAAACAAATAAACAAACAAAAAAGATAGTGTGGAATGGGCACGCTGCGGACACTAAAGTTCGTTAATATTTTTTTTTTTTTGTATGGAGCATTAGTGCAAGCTGGGTGCAAGGTGCGCAAGGAACGAGCGAGCCGCCCGTTGAGTCCGGATTCCCTGGGTTACCGCCTTCGGAAGCACACGCTGTGCGCAGTTGCCACACAAAGCCTTTAGTCATGGATCGGGGACTTTATCCCCCGTAAGCTGACGGCGCGGTGGAAACTACGTGCTTGTTAGACCGTTTGACTGTCAGTCTCACACCACGTGATCACCCCTTCTCCGCATACGCACGCGAGGCGAGCGAAATCAAGCGATAGGAGTCAGGCCACTGAATGGTTGGCTAACGCTTAGCTTCACCGCATTGTCAACTTAGAGATGAACGAAAGAAGAGCTCACCTCTACAATCAATTTCCGGCCTGCCATCGCCTGACATCACTTTGTGCGCGCGAAACCTCCAACCTTGAAAGCAACAAGATCGTTTTGCCCACGAGCAAGCTTCCCGGAACTTTAGAACGGATGCCTTGCGAACGATGAAGCCTAGGAAAAGTAGCGCTGCCATAATTTTTTTTTTTTTAAGAGGGGGCGCACCTCAGAGCCCCATAGAGGATACATGAGGTTTTTCACCAAATTAAAAACATTCTCACATAATAACGGCTGCGCGGATCTTCTTGAAAATTTCGGCTTTAAAGACATTGATTCATTATCGAGACACTAAGCGCAACAAATGTTTCATCATAAATTTAATTATATTCTTTAAAAAATCATGAAAATGGTCAAAATCGGCTAATTCGGCACTCTTGCGTTCGGAGCGAATTTACAAAATTATATAAATTCAAACATAAGAAGTATTGCGCTTAATGTCTTCTAAATTTATTACGGAATCGAATAATATTCAAATTATTCATGTAAGTCGATTTGTTCCGTAACTACAGCAAATATAAAGAACCAAGGTGTTGGTGCTTGTTTTCGTCGTTTTTAAGGTACCTCTCTCTCCCGTGCGGTCGCGCTCGCTGTCCACGAAATGCGAAATCGTCCGTTCGGACATGGTGTACTAGAAGACTGGGCAGTGTAGCGAGCGCCGGCGCAGGGGGGGCTCTTTCAGCGATGACCGGATCGGTGGCCGCGAGAGGGCGCAACGTGCAGTAGGCGTGTTGCCGGAGTGCGGAGCGCAGGCAGCGGTAGCGCTTGGCTGGCTTGGCGTTCCGCACATGTTCGATTGTTTCGCATTGTTTGGCTAACTCTTTACGGTATTCTTTATTTCTGCTGTTTCACATAATATTTATCACACTAATTCGTTGCCAAATGCTTTGCCCGAGACGTGCATCTTCGGGCAGGACGCCACAGTACACATCGCGACACTGCTAGCGCGAACAAGACATTGGCGCTTTCTCGGATTTACTTCGAAAGAGTATTAGTGAGGACGAACTTTTATCACCTGCATTATAGACCCGAATGAGCTTTTTCCTCAGCAATTCGAACTTTGCTGAGATCCTTTGGTTTCTCATGGAAAAACCGGCGATCGCTTGTTCGCGCTGACAATGTTGCCTTCTGAATAGCTGCGGGAAATTCATCCCCCAGGGAAACGTTGGGGAAGTCTCTTGAAAGAGACGTCCCAAACGTGTGTAATCCCCTGGATAACGTAGGATAAGCATGCTGATGGCGCGATACCTAAACAATTGTGTGCTTTTGTGACCCTATAATTTCGCTGTCACTGTAGTTGTGATCAATGAATTCCGTGGTTGAAGCTCACTACCCTAATGAATTGTTTCAATGTCTGGGAAAACAAAATGGGGCTTACAAAACGGATTATATCGTCTACTTCCGTAGGCTGCATGGAGGTGCCACTGCCGACTCACGCAACTACTTCCACGGGCTTTCGAAGGAATTTCCAGTACTAGCCTTTATCGTATTTGCTGTTACTACGTGGGGTCTTCAAACAGGATTGTGCGAATAGTTAGAAAAATGTATCCACTCACCAGCTCTGGTAGTAACCACAGTGTATATATTGTTATTTATCCACTGAGCACCAGCTATATTGATATGTGTGGGCACCAGGGCACACAGATAAATTTTTAATTATACACTGGGCGCCAGCGCACAGATGAGATTAATCAGGTGCACCCAAGGATTCCGGAGGCGATGGTACTTGCTTTTCCCAAGAGCTCGGGAGACGAGGGCTCCCGAACTCCCCCGTAGTCGGCGCCTCTGGCGTTTTTTACCTCTGCATTCTCCAACGTGAGGTCATGATCTTGATGAGCTTCGACATCTTCAGGATAAATGAATCAGTATCTTCCGCTGGGCCATAAGACCTTTAAATTTTCTTGCGGTAAAAAAAAAGAGGCCTCTTAGCACCTCCTCATTGAAGAGACGGAGTGCTGGGCCAACCCTCATATTTTTAAAGCCGTTAGGAAAAAAAAATAATTTGCTCATGTGAGGCCATAACCTTTAACGTCATATTTTCACAGTCACTTCTCCAAGCCTTTCTAATGCAGTCGGCGTGCACAGGACCCTTCGGTGTGCCCAAACCAGTGTCTATAAAACCGATTTAGCAGATACTTTAGAGTGCAAAAAGTCCGGAAAAAAAAATGTAGAGGACGACTGTCATGACAGCCTGCATTACATGAAGCAGAGTCTCCCTGTCACTCCTTTTAATGTTGCGGGACGACGACTGACGCCGATTGAACTCGAGAGGGACACGAAAAAGGGAACGGGCTTCTTCGCAGGACCGGTAGCCACTGTTGCAACCCGGCACGGGCCCCAGGAATTGAGGTTAGGGAGGGTGTTCGGGGGGGGGGGGGGGGGGGGGAGCATTGAGAATATAAGAGTCGTTGCGAATTAAAGGGGTGCTTTCGGAAAAACAAGGGGGGAGCACACCCCCGCTGAGGGGTGTAGGGAAATCACTGCCCCGACACAAAACACGTCCCGACTCTCTTGTCCCGCCGTTTTTCTGTCATTGCACGCGTTGTCTACACCCTACTGAACGGCACCGATCACAATCCATTTCACTCAACCATTAAAAAACAACAAAAAAACACGCGATCACGAGCAGTACGACCACACGGCAATCCGAGCGGGAAGGAGCACGCCTGTTACCCGCAGCGCCCCCTGGCCTCCTCGCGCGCCGTCATCGCTGCGCCGACCTCCTCCCTCCGTTGCTTCTCGGCGCGGACGACGCACTGCCCAGTTCTAGTACACCATAGTTCGGAGATCGGCCGGATCGGCACTGTCCGAGGTGTTCTTCCGCGGCCGTATTCCGCGCCCGTATCCTGTTTCATTCTGCACGCCGAGGCGTCAGTGTGCGTGTCTTGCTTTCCTGGTTCTCGCTGGGTAGGTCTCCGTGTTTTCGCAAGTGGCAAATTCACCTTGGTGCTATGGGTCGAAGACAACCGTCCTGTGGCAAGCGGACCGCGAGGTGTTCCACAACCTCGCGGTCCGTCAACGCGTTGTGCTTGTTTCTACGTTTTTTTTCTTTTAAAAACGGGCTTTTTTTTTTGACGCAAAGTTTTATTTTATTGTTATCCTTCACACAAACGTCCTTCGGCCTTGGGGTCGTGGAAATCGGGGATGAAGCGTGCACAGAGTAGATCGTTGTTTTCCTCCTTTTTATTTTTCACGGACGTCCTGTGACCTCCGTACGGTTCGTGGTCACCGCAATCTAACGCGGGGAAAAACGGGTCGCCTGCTCTGTAGTCAGGGTATTCCTAGGGGAGGGTGATAACTCGCTGTTTTTCTGGAAATTCACATATCACCCAAAAAGGTGACATGGGTAATGATTACGGTATGTGTTTTCCGGTGTTTATTTTTGAGCGAAAATCGGTGCAGGTTTCTCGGTGCTTATTTTTTAATCACCAATGTATTATGGGTTGAACGTCTTGTGATGACGCTAAAAAGCGTTGATAACCAAAGAAAAATGCGATTGGACAAGAACATTTCAAATTTCCAATTCTATTCACATATCCCTTACGCTCTTCTCGTGGGAGCATCTATCCTGACGAAAAATGCCTAAGTCATTGAGCTGTGAACGCATACTCAGTGTACAATCTTTCGGCCTAGAGAGGTATTGCGCACGCTCGAACGCGCTTCACAGCCCAGTAGACGAAGTTGGTGGCACCCAGAAGGCGAGTTTTTGAATGGTCTGTAGTAGGCGAAAGAAACAAACAACAATCAACGCATCTCAGTTCTTCAAGCGAAGAGGCGCGTTTCTAAGGTCAATGGTTCCGGACGGCACTAATGTTGTTGGCGTTGTCGTAAGATGACGTGACACAAACACGTCATCCTACATGATCTCGTTACACGAAATGACGTCATCTTACGTGATCACGTGACACAAACACGTCATCTTACATGATCTCGTTACACGAAATGACGTCATCTTATGTGATCACGCTGCACGAAATGACGCCATCTTACGTGACCACGTAACACGTCATCTTGTAAGTCAACCTCTCCCCACAGCAGCGCGCTCCGCGTTTTCCGGGCCCGTGCAGTGCTGTAGTCGAAAGCAAGCTCCCTATGGCAAGCGAAAGCTTCTGAAGTCTCACATTGAGAATACTCGCAAGCGACCGTCTGTGGAAGCTTCGCACGTTGAGGTTTTTGTTGAGATCGAGCCATCGTGTTCCATTAACTATAGTTGAAGTTATCGTTCAATAAAGCCCTAGAAAATATGAATGTAGTTGGTGGAGACATCAATATCTAATCAAAAATGCGGTTTGACGTCGTTTAATTAACGTGTATATACAAGTGTAGAAAAAAATGAGTTATTTGTGCATAGATGTTTAAAAAAGTGTTTATTATTCGACATAGGACTTTGGGAGAAGGATGTGTTCAGATTTTTCTTCATGAGCGCAAATATACCTGACGCAATAAATAGTGACGATTTCATCGTCCCAGTGGCGAGCAGGTGATTTCTTGCTCGAAACAATGATGCCATTTCATAAACCAAGTTCTGTGACATATGCTTTTCCAATGTCTGGTCACTATTTTGTAAACCTTTCAGTCCAAACGAGTATACTTCTGTTTGTTTTTGTTAGCTTAGGAGGGGGTCACAAAGCCTATCTTTTTGTCTTCCTCTAGGACAGACGTACAGAGTTATACCGCAACACGCATCTGTGGAGCACACAGAGCTATCGCTCTCCTGTTGGCGGTACAGTAGCAGACGACACAACGCAGCTCCGTAGTCTATCGAGGGCACGGCTAGCCGCGGCCCGTAGCGCGACCGTTCAGACTATGGAAATGGTTTTGAAGAACCGAGAGATGGTATCTTGTGTACAATTATCACATGTCGTTAGTATACTAGTATTCTACTTGCTAAGCCACATAAATATTTGCAGCTTGTGAGAATATGTTTGCGTGACGATTTACCGTTCACACTCCTGACGGATGTTAGCGAATCCTTCGTGTTCGTGGCTCGCAGTTATCGGTACCCCCTCGGAGTGACTTCACCATATATATTTTTTTCTTGCTTGCAGGACATCATAAAAATCACAAACACGCGAGAAAAAAAAATCTTATGAGTACGCGTGAGTTTGAGCTTCGCAGCTCTGAAGATGCCCGGTAAATGTCGTCCAGCTTGGGAAGAAACTAATCCTTTTTGTTGGAGTGTGACTATCGTATGCTGGCAGCTCGTTTCCGGTCTGTTTTGTCTATACTCCGTTTCACCGTAATTTGGCAACCCTCAGTCAGAGCTGCTGTGAGGGAATCACAGTCGCGGAGCAAAGCACGTGACAGCTACTTTTAAGCGCCATACGCACATTCGCGTTTGAACGCGTTTGAGTGCGTTGCGGAGTCCTTGCGGCCAGGCGCGGTCGCTTGCGGACCGACGCGCGCCTTCCCGCGACGCTCGGTAGCGCGACACAAGCGAGTAGAGACTCGTTCAACTTTCCGAAGCGTTGAGGTGCGTTCGGGCGCGTTCGACCAATCAGAAGCCGAAAGAGGAGAGGGGGGTGACGTGTTCGCTCCGGCCGACTCGGCGAGACGTATCCGGTTCGCCGGTCGCAGTGCTTGCTTTTTCGTTTTGGGGAGCGGTGGACACTGTATTTTCCAAGGCTGCGATGGTTCAAGCTTGACAAAACGTCGGGGAAGCCGGCGAGATTGTCCCAAGATCGAACGCTTCGACGCTGTCGCCGTGCGCCGCCATGTTGCCTTGGATTTCGCTTACTATTGGTGAGCCACTAGCGACGATAGCGCGTTCTTATTGGCTCTTGACTGCGGTTGACTGCGTGTCAACGTAACTGTGCGTACAAGTTTGGCGCAAGCGGTCTTCGCAACGCAACGCGTCCGCTTGCCGCTACGGAACGCACCGCGCTCAAACGCGAATGTGCGTATGGGCCTTTAGGAGCAGTACTATGGCACCTGCAGCGCGTCTCCGACTGGTGTGTTTAGCGTCTTATGCTGGCCATACATCAAAAGTGGTCCCGAAGTGGCAACCAATGACGTCACAGAAGACGGAGTGTCACGCTGTTGCATCTCGCGATCCTGGCAATTCATCGTAGAAATGCCGGCGAAAACCACGAGGGAACACGAGTGTCGCTGTCGTCATGGCGTCCCAACGAAAAGCAATTATACAATTTCGACGTTTTTGTAATTCGGTAGTTTAAATTACTGTATACAATTTTTAAGAAAATTAAGACATCATAACAAAATAGGAACTTCCGTGCTAAAACATGCAGTGCGAAGTGAAGACAACTACTATCTTTTTTTTTTTCTTGATGTCCACAAAAAAAAAAGGGCTATGCAGCATCGATCCTACCGTTTTTTTTTTGTTTTTTTCCGCACCTCATGTGATGTCCTCTAACACGAAAGTACCGACGTAAAAGCGCTGTAGAGACGATATAAAAGCAAAAATTTAAGTGAATCGAGCTTTGTAGTGGAACGGAAAAAAAATAAATAATTAACGACTTTTTACGGTAAACACTTCACCTATAAGTAGAACTTCAAAAAAGTGACGGTTACGCGCTTTCATGCCCATTTCAACAAAGTTGGGAGAACGATGTATTGCATCTTGTGAATAGACATGTGGAGCAGCATGTTTATGTTAGAGGCATTGTGTGTAATCGCTGCGCAGTACCTGCCAAAAGAAGATATTATTTGGGCACAGTCTCAACTGTTTCCGTCTGTGTGTGCTACGAATACAGCAACCCTTTTCGTAGAAGAAGTGATGAGGAAATGGCGTGCCCTTGATGATACGATTGTGATTATGAAATAAAATTTTTAATCAGCCAATAATTGCGACCTGTCCGGTCGCCTGGAACCCCGACAACAACTATCGTTCTCTGGAAAGTTCATTCTAATATATACACGTTTTGTGGAGTTCATCGAGCGAATACGAATGTTCCAACAATGAGCTAAACCTACACGAGTTCCCGAATCCAACACGGCGCTTTTGAATTTTAGCGCCGTAGATAGTTCTGCGAACAGTGTATACTTCTGTGCAAATATTCGTGTAACAGTTTTGCAACGTTGGAAAGCAACGGAATGATTCAGAATCACTGCGGAGTTGATACTCGGGAAGATAAGACGGGCACTTGGGAGAAACGGACCGTGGCATTTGAGACAGGGGCACAACCGGGGGACAAACGTGCTACAATCGCATACCCTTCCGAGGTCATCGCTTGGGCGACCGCGCGCGCGCCCAAGAAACCTTTTTTTTTTCTTTTTAGGGGTGGTTGGGGGGGGGGGGGGGGGGGGGAGTGGTGTAGGCGCTGATTTTCTTCCTCCTTTGTGGCTTTTGACAGACGCACAACGAGACTGGCAGAACAAGCGCATGATTCATTTCTTTCGATGGAGGCGTTCTGTCTGTGTATGCGAACATGATTTTTTTCCCCTTTTAGTAGTTAGTTGTTCTTGCCTTGACTCGGGTCCCAGTGGGTGCGTTGTCGTTGTATGCCCACCATTTATTTTTTTTTTTTTTTTTAGTTTATGGTAGTTTTTGCGCTGATGGGGTATCAAGGCAGACAAAAAGGAAAAAAAAATGAAATAGCGCCTCGACAAAAAAAAAAAAAGTTGTTGCGATCAGGAACATTTTCAAAGCGATTTTAGGAGCCTGCAGTGTTACCACAGGTGCAGGATTGAGAGCGTAGCCCACGCACTTGAAGAGAAGGGGAAGCTCTCGTCTTATAGACCCCTTTCGGAGTAAAGCGCCACCTGTTGCACGCAACTGCAACTAGGTCCGCCGCCATCACGCAGGGGTCCCGCCAGAACCGCCTGCATCTTATCGCCTATAACGGTGCTGCTTACACTTTGAGTCCCAGTCTGCGCGCGCCGCATCAATATGCCATCGCATTGCTGCGTACGTTTGTGTACGCAGGATGGATACGTTGACGGAGACGGAAAAAAGGTACGTGTCAGACAAGTTCTAAAGTGTTCAAAAAGAAAAACCGAGTCCTCGTGTTGTTTACAAAACTTTCGCGGGTTAGACAAGAAAACGCTCTTATCTTCCGTAAGCGGAAGCATCGCAAACGATTATATGTTGTAGTAGTGTTCCCGTGTGTCGAGCCCCGTCTTTAACTAGAGAGGTGCGGTCGTGGCTCAGTGCGCGGCTCGCATCCTTCAGTGCTTCTTCACTGCAACCGAGGCCATTTTAGGTACTTGTTCGGCGTGTATATGCATGATTACTTCTTCCGCAAGTTCGTTTCCTTTACTCACGCCGGTAAAGAGTCTTCCAGAAAACAGACGTCGGGTGGAGGGGGTGTACAGACTAAATGCATTGAACACCGAATCTGAAGATCACTCGAACCCGCCTTGCGATCGTGGGAACTTTTGGGGTGGTAGCCTGAACAGAGTGCCAAGGTCGTACCGCTAGACGTATAGGGGCGTTACGCTACTAATCAGTTTGGAAATTTGTGAGAATGCAGCCAAAGAGTTGGTGTTTAGAGCATGTTCAACAATTGTTATTCTGTTCAACGGTCTTTATTCCTGAACACATTGTATGTTGTTCTTGGGTCTTCTTGCTTCGGTAGCAGGAACCCTTGATGAAGAAACTTCCTGCACTGAATGGGATAAAAATATACATATATATACACCGGTTTGTCACTCAAACAGCTCTGCGTATTTTCTGTGCAAATAAAGATGAATTCCAGCACACTTTTTTTTTTTTTTTTTTACTATGTCGCATTTCGGGTGTGTTGAAACAAACGTGGTACGTTTACAAACGCCGTGAAACAAACCCAATACATCAGTGGTTCTGGAAAGTCTACTCTGTAGCTTTGTGAGCAATGCCATAAACCGCTTAATTTCTTAGTCTTTAAAAGGTGACCAAGCAAGGAATTTAAAATGCTGCTCCACCCACCCGTACAACCTTTTCTGCTGTTCTGTACGACTTGCGATTGCGATTTCTTGAACACTCAAGGTTGTGACTCGTGAGGCACCTTTTGCAGTTACTGGTACGCGGTCGTAAGTTTATTGGAGGGGTACGAAAAACGAAACGAGCGAGTTCTCGGCTGTCCCCGAACGACAAGCTCACGACGGGTACAGCGTACCGGGTCGTTCAGAGTGGCCACGCTAAAAGCGCGATCACTATGATGAACTGTATTCAAATTATGGAATGTTACTAAAAAAAATCACTACAAAACAAAAAAGAACTTGCCTGTTCCGTGAGTAGTTAGCCCTAGTATCGATGCGGGGACCACGTATGTTTCGACGAAGAAGTTGTAGCTTCTTTCCATGCACCGGTTTGTGCCTGACCGGCTCCTGTAGAACTGCTCCACTTCTCTGTCACATATATGTGGCAGTATAGATAGATCATTAGACCAACAGGTGATCGGGAAAACATCCGCACAAGCCATAGCTCAAAACGCTACGGCGGCTGCGCTGCACGCCGACCGGTCGTACCCTGCGTAATGGCGGCGATCACCCAATGTTGCTAGATGTTTTACTATTCCGGCTAAATTTTTTTCAGTGTTGCCGAAATTCCGAAAGGGGTCTATTGGAACTCTCTTTTATGGGTTTCCACGTCGCGATTGTCCTTCAAAATCAACTGTCATTTATTTCTCGCTCGTGGCTTCCAAGTACTGGAAGCCACGACTCGAGCCACAATAGTTTTGCGAAATCAAGGTTTCGCTGAAATGGATAACTCTCAGGTACAGTTCGACGCGCAATACCTTTGCCGTATTGACTCGCGAGAGATGCCCCCAACACGGCTGAGTATGGCGGTGCTCCAGACCTAACATCTAAATTTTGTTGCCTTACCTGTTACTATTTCGCGCTCATTTTGAGCCATATCAAAATGAAAGCGCATGATGAAATAAAAATGACACTCGTTTTCCGCTCGATAGAAATTTCACGCCAGCTCACTGTCTTTGTTGGTACCTTGAGCGTTTCCCAGCGATGCGGAGAGTTAAAAAAAAAGCAAAAAAAAAAAAAAAAAAACACGTACGACGGCATCCTTTGGACACTCATTGCTTCTATGACACTGAGCCACCTCGTGTCCTTTTGTTTTTCTTTCATGGTACTAATTTCTTTCTGCGCATTACGGCTGTTACGACGCTAAGTCTGTCTGCCCTTCGAATTTGAACTTAGGCTCAGATCAGGGACGAACCAGTTTAAATCAGGAAAATATAATTAACACTGTAGGAAAGTAAATCTATCATATCGATCGGAAATACGATTTGGCACATTCCATTTGAACACATATTGTGCACATGCGAATGCAATAGCGAGTCAGCGTGCAAAACGCCGCCACACTGAGCTACCATAACATCTCAGCGATTTTTGCATAGCACCGGGCACAGAAAAGAGAAAACAGTTATTCATTCACATAAACGAAGCAAATTTATTTAAAGCCCGGACACTCCGTACGTCCAATCTAGCTAAGATTATCAATAGACTCGACCATGTCATTTGTCGAAATAGATAAAAGACGTTGGCAAACATGATTAGACTGAATAAGTGAATCTAACGCACGTATTTTACCAACCGACGGTCGCGCGCCTTCAATACCCTTTCCAATTGTCATTGCGCACCTTGGACAGACTTTGGGGAGCAATGCATATTTACATCGCCGCCCGAGGTCTCCATTGAACGTGTAGTGCTGACCCAAATAAAATGCTAACCTGACTCCCAATCGCTCACCGCAAAGGACTATTTCGAACAGGCGGTACTGTAGGTCACTTGAGATAAAAAAAAAAAAAAGAAAAACAAGCTATAGAAACGGGCGTCGTAAAAAAGGGGACCGGCATTTTTATTCCTACCTCCGAACAGAAACGAGCGCCACCCACTGCATCACACAGCGCAGAGGCCGGGCTCGGCCACCGCGCGTACATACCAAGCGCGCGAGGGAGGGAGAAACTTCCTCCGCCGGGAGAACACGGCACATTTCGGGATCTATTTCACGCAGCGGATAACGCGGGCCTTTTCACACCTCGATACTGGCGCCATCTAGAAGTTGCGCGTTCAACCACGTTTCGAGCCGCGCGCCATCTGGTGGCTGAAACGGACGAATAAATAGAGGTACCGCGCCCTCTTATTGGACCTTTCGGCGAATATGTGCTGCCACCTAGACACGCGCCTGGGTTCAAGGCTAAGTGGATAGGAAACAACGCGGGCGCAAGGCCTCTCCCCCCCGTTCCACACCCAATACTTCAGTTACATCCTGTTCACCCATAATTGAGGCGTTGTGACCTAGATACGGCTCCCCCAAACTCGCCTTTGTCCCCATCGTGCGTAATCTTCCGCCCCGAAGTCGACACAACGAAACCATCTTCCCTCTCTGCTCAGCGAGGAAAAAAGAGAGAGAGAGGGTACTGGAACCATTTACTCTCGAACCGATGTTTCTGCAAAAGGTCCATTCTGTTTTTGATTTTACGAACGGTTTCGGAATATATGACCGAATACCGTTTTGGCATCTCCACAGAACTAAGATTTAGTGACACTATGAATGTGTCATTGATAGTAGGTATTCCATGCGCAATTATGCATAAATATATAGGACAACGATAATTTATTTGTTATGTTTGTGAACACGGAAAACACATAAATGAATTAGTTAATATATTTATAAAAGTATCTGTTTCACATTTTTTCTCAAGGTCTTTCTCGCGCGCTTCATGGGTAACAACACAATCATTTAAGTACTGACGTGTGCACTTATATGGCAGAATTTTTTTTTTATATTTATACAAAAGAACCTTACGTTAATTTACCTTAATTACTTTTCTCGATTAAAGTTTCCCTATAATAAGGGACGTGCTTAAATGCATATATGCTTCTGTGCAACCCTGCTGTCATTGCTGCCAAAAAAAGCAAACATCTTTTTGATAGGACAGGTCAGGAGTGCTTATATTATAAATTTGAAATAAACACCCGTGCCAAAATCACCGGTGCATTTCCAATGAGAGGGGCCGCCATCCCGTGCTCGCCTGGCGTATAAATGATCAGTGACTCGTCATTCGTAATCTATAGATAGTATTTCGGATGAAAACATTATTTCAAAGCAAATGAGGGCGAAATTACAGTCGATGTGCCATAGTGAATCGTTATTTAAACAAGAGTCCCAAGAGTCCCACCTACACCAAATCTATGACGTCGCGCTTAGGCGGTGGTGCAGCCTGTTGAACGGAGCATGGCCGAACGCTTCACACTTCGGAAAATGGGTACATGCAGCGCGTCGTGCGCGGAGCTCTTGTGTGCAAACGCGTGCTTGTTTACACGCAACGAGTTGGTGTACACTCGATTCAAAGGTCAAAGTGTTCGTGAGAGATTATTCAGCGTGAAGTTGGTCTGCCTTTCAAGATTTCCGACACTGGTTCACGCTGTACATGAGACACGCGTAGCTAATGCAGCACGATCGCTAACCTGAGGTCGTTAACGTGCATCACGCGCTATACTTAGTTTCACCTCCGAATGAACCGCAGATGCTGTTTCAGTGCTTGTGCACCCGCGAGCGCTCGTGTGCCCGCCGAGGCGTCATCCAAAACAATTAACTCGCGCTTTTAGCACGTGTGACCAACAATGGTCCATGCTGAGTTGAGACGAAGTATTCCTGGTGTTTATAGCACGTTCTGCAGAATGAGCTTGCGCTCCTCGTGCTCCTAGCTCCAACCAGTCAGCGACACGCGCGGGCTAGTGCGAAATCCTCCCTTTGAAACAGAAATTTCTAGCGCAAGCGGTCATTCCGCGAAAACACCTCTGAAGGCTGCACTTTCGTGCCGGTAGCCTTCGCTGTTTAAGGGCAAGCCTCGGGCACGTGCAGCATTCGCGCGGAAATATATTTTAGTGTTGTCGTAGTATTTTGAAGTGCAGGAGAAAAGCTAGAAGCCACACGCATCTATTTCACGAGCAGAGTGCTCGCGAAAGTAGCGTAAGTACTTTTAACGTAAGCTACCACTTTTAGAAACAGATTGTAATTCTTTGAATAATCTTCTATTTTTTTCTTTTTTCCCGAAAAACTGATTCGTGATTGGAGTGATCTCCGAGAATTCCGGTCACCAGTGGTACCTGTATAGTGCCATATCGGCGTGACATTTGAGTGCTGTGCTCTTGATGCATCGTGTTCCTTTTTATTATTCCTGTTTTTTTTTTTTTTTTTTTTTTTTTTTTTGCAATTTGACAACTGGATTTTAATGTAGTCGGACGCTTTGTTTCTCTATCTGTGACAATTTGATAGTTTATGTACGAAATTAATCGCTAAAATAATGCCCTCTGCTCACTGTAGGCATTTTATAAATAAATAGAACAAATAAATATCCGCGGGAAGGGTGCGCTAATAACTGAATGAATAATTTTCGATTAGTCTTTCAAAGGTTGGTATTTTGCGGCAGTTAATCATTCAAATATTAAGCTGAGATCTGTTTTTGTAGTGAAGGCAAGTGGAACCGCTCGCGGGTTTAAGATATTCGAAGAGCTATCGCTGTAAAACGCTAAACACTCTCCAATGTACTTTTTTTTTTTTTTTTTCGGACATGTTGGTTTCAATATATTTACTGTGGCGGATGCTTTCCACGCGTGAGCTCTTGTTTGGTAGGGGCATTCCTTCAGTAGTGCACCCGCTCTCTCTTGCCTCGGTATTACGTATATCATATGATTAATAACCCCTCCAACTAGCAATCCGGAAAAGGGGTTTTATCGACGTGTTTGATACGCTATGGCAATCAGTTTGTTGGAGGATGCTTCATCGACAAAATCGTCTCGTCGACACTGCGCTGTCCCATCGACGGTTTCATCAAAACGAGCGTTGTGCCGTTTCACAACATAGCTTGCTTTGCGATAGCATTTATGGGCGAGCCCTGCGCACTTTACGCGTCCGTAACGGTCCGCCGGTCGGTCGTCTGTAACCATGCAACAGATTGGAGCCACCGCGTAACCACAGTGGAAATAACGCTCCATATAATAGTCACAAGGTCACGTGACTATAATCCATGCGGGCGATGTAAACATCGTCCCTGATGAATCCATGAATCCTGAACAAGAGCTCTGCCGGACAAAAGCTTTTCGATGACCCGTACGAAACCTCAGCACTTTTTTCCAGAGACCCGAATAAAAGTACATCATTTTATGACTACGCATGAGCAAAGGGTTAATGAAGAATTTCTTTTATTTTATTGCCGATCTTGATAAGAGGACCGTATCTTTGTTTCTGGAAACCGAATACTGCGATCAGAAATGTCTCGATATGGGCTCATCGGAGCCGCCAAATGGGGCTGCCGATGTCCGTGTCAATACCTCGTCATTCCTTCGCGACCAAGTGCATGGGACCTTTCGCTCCAGATTATTATGTTGACTTCATGACCTCGAGAGAAAAGCTTCGTGCTCTAGCTACGGGTTTATGAACTCCATTTCGTGTCCAGTGAAGAACCCCGTTGCGATTGACGGCACAAGAACATATTCTGAAACGTGGGTATACAAGGACGGCTCTATGACTTTACGGCACTACTGCTGCCACAATAACACGCCGAATGCCTCCAACATGGCACCACGGCACTGATAGCAGACGATAACGTTGTTTTAGAGCGCAGCTCTTAGGGGCCCGTTCCCGGCTTGAGCGGCGTCGCCGTCGGCGTTGGCGTCGCCGTCGCCGTCGGCGTTGGCGTCGCCGTCGCCGTCGGCGTCGGCGTCGGCGTAACCAAGGTCATCCCAAGGTCACGTGACCCCCAAGGTCACGTGACCCCTCCCAAGGTCATCTCAAGGTCACGTGACCCCACGTGACCCCCTGAAGGTCACGTGACCCCTCGAGGTCACGTGACCCCTTCCAAGGTCATCTCAAGGTCACGTGACCCCAAGACCCCACGTGACCCTTTGAAGGTCACGTGACCCCCAAGTCACGTGACCCCTCTGAGGTCACGTGACCCCCGAGGTCACGTGGTCGCCTCCCCAAGGTCACGTGACCCCTTCCAAGGTCATCCCAAGGTCACGTGACCCCACGTGACCCCCAGGTCACGTGACCCCTCTGAGGTCACGTGACCCCCCGAGGTCACGTGACCCCTCCAGGTCACGTGACCCCAAGGTCACGTGGGGGTCACCTTTGGGGTCACGTGGCCTTGAGGTCACCCCCAGGTCACGCAACCCCGCGGTCACGTGACCCCCTCCCCGAAGTCACGTGACACCCCCCCCCCGGAGCATATTAAAGAATGAGGGGAGGAGGAGGAGAAGGGGGAGGGGTCTACCCTCCCCTCAGTACCCTTCACTCCTCCTCCTCAAGAGCTGCGCTCCAATTCGGCGTTACAGGGATTTGTAAACGGCTTTCACTTTTTGATTTAGAGTTTAACCGAAAATAACGTCAACTGCAAAACGCAAAAAAAAAAAGAGAAAAAAAAAAGCGAGCACAAAGAAGTACGAGTGCACACTCGGAGCGCTACTGGCTACTGAATTTTATTTGGAAAACACGAACATATATACACACATTATTATACCTCACCCCAAATGAATCTGATTTTCTTATTTGATGAAACGAGTGACGACGCACTGATGCATCCGTTATACTTCTTTACACTGATATTGAATGCCTCGAAACTTTTACCCTCTGTTTTCGGTACCTACTTGCCCGGAAGAGGTATTTTATCTAGCAAAAAATCATACGAACGCTTATCACAGTGGACTGCCAAGTTCCACAAGGGAGACCGCTTTACAGAAATTTCATGCCCTGTGAACGATCTGGTGGTGCACGAAAGCACCCAATGTCAAAAGCCCGTGCCAGATGCCCCACGACTGACACCTCACCCTTTAGCCCCGCCTTTAAAAGGCTAGCTTGATCAGAAGCCCATGACGCGAATCCCCAGATCATATGGCCGGGTCCTCACCGTGACGGCGGAGCATTCTGCTTTTAATTAAGAGACAGCAAGTGTGCACGCGAGCGTGTGTAACGTAATCATGCCGTCATTTGTAGACCCTCAACATATTAGCTTAAGACATGGAACAATGCTGGTTGAAGCTCGCACAGGGATTCTGCACGTGAGGCTATAATGCTACACCCGTACGATCGCCCACATGTGGTTGGTATTTTAGACTACCAATCTGGCGCAATACACTTTTTTTTTTTTTTTTTTGTGCGCATGCTTTGCTGTTTTGTTTATTTTTGAGTTTCGCTGGTGCTCCAAGGCAACGCGCAAGTGGCTGACGATTTTCTTGAAAATCATATTGCCTCTTTTTTATTCGTTGGGAGACATTTGATTTATCATTCGCTTCTTAATGTTGAGATTAGGCTTCAGGCTGAGTTCGGAGCGTCGTGTCTGCCACACTCCTTTTGTCTTCTTGGTAGAGCTGTCATGTCTAAGCAATCTCTACCACATTGGTTTTTTGGATATCCGGCAAGCAAATACCAGTAGAAAAAAACGAAAGAATTCGACGCTCCCTTCCCCCTACGGGGGAAAGGCGCGCGCATCGACGGCCTCGACACGGAATGCTTACAAGGTCGCTCGGCCTGGTGCAAGACCTTTCCCCGGGAAATGGCGAGAGAGGGTGATGAGAGAACAGTTCCCCTCCCGTTTTCCCCACACTGCCCTACACCATCACCAATATCTCCAAATCTCTTTGTAAGCGGACTCGGCGTCCTTGAGGGGGAACTCCCTCAAGGACGCCGAGTACCTACAGGCGGTACCTACAGTACCGCCTGTTCGAAATAGTCCTTTGCGGTGAGCGATTGAGAGTCAGGTTAGCATTTTATTTGGGTCAGCACTACACGTTCAATGGAGACCTCGGGCGGCGATGTAAATATGCATTGCTCCCCAAAGTCTGTCCAAGGTGCGCAATGACAATTGGAAAGGGTATTGAAGGCGCGCGACCGTCGGTTGGTAAAATACGTGCGTTAGATTCACTTATTCAGTCTAATCATTTTTGCCAACGTCTTTTATCTATTTCGACAAATGACATGGTCGAGTCTATTGATAATTTTAGCTAGATTGGACGTACGGAGTGTCCGGGCTTTAAATAAATTTGCTTCGTTTATGTGAATGAATAACTGTTTTCTCTTTTCTGTGCCCGGTGCTATGCAAAAATCGCTGAGATGTTATGGTAGCTCAGTGTGGCGGCGTTTTGCACGCTGACTCGCTATTGCATTCGCATGTGCACAATATGTGTTCAGATGGAATGTGCCAAATCGTATTTCCGATCGATATGATAGATTTACTTTGCTACAGTGTTAATTATATTTTCCTGCCCCACTCTCTGCTCGTGGTTACAGGAGGGAGCGTGATCACGTGATTAAGGACAGACGTGCGATTAGTTCACCGGGCACCCCTTACCTTCCTCTACACTTTCAGCTTAGGAGTGGCGAAATGCTCTGGCGGCATTTCGCCATCGGAGCGGCGGAGGGAGAAGCCGGTGCACTCAGCTGGCGGACGAAGACGTCCGTCACGTGATGTTTACTGGCCGCACCGTCGACACCGCTGCGTGGCTGCGTGCGCTCGCTCGCGCGGGAACCACCACAGGCGGTCCGGACGACAGCTCTTCCATGACTTCGCTGTTGCCGCTATCACCTGTCACCTTTCAACCGCACTTAAAAGGTAAGTAGATCATTTTCGCATGCGCCTTTTAGAGATAGTCGAAGTGCAGAAGGAAAGAAAGACGCGTAATTTAACGCGATAGCGCGTGCTGTGTCAGAAAACGCGCTCAACCTTGTTGCTTCCGCTTTCCCCACTCAGTCGCACGAGGCCAACGCTTCCTCGCATCAGTGTCGACTCGATTGACGTGTGCAGGACAAGGGCTCATTGCCATGGGAGTTTGGTTTGCTCTGGTTTCTTCCGAACACTCTGGTTTCTTCCGAACACTTCCTGTTCGTACCTTTTCGCTTTCCGGAGCCGTAAGAAGAACGGAAAAAATCAAAAACACTGAACCGCGCTCGTTGAATAATTATAATCGCGTGCTGAAATTTAAGAGAGCATGTCATCTTTTCTTTAGTCTATATATCTATATATATACATATAAAAAAAAGTTATTGTCTTAGGCAGTGGTGTGTTCGTTTCACATCGCGCATCCCCGCTCCGCGAATGCGGCCACCGGACGGCCATGTTACATGTCGAAAAATTGCCTATTTGGAGCGTTGCGGATGCTGGCGGCAACGTGCTGAAGATACGTACGTGTTCTACTTGTGCGTCGGTGTTCGCCGAAGAAGTTATTTAAAACCCTGTGTAAGCCGTGAGACTTGCCGTTGAAAACACGTGAAAGGTTTTATGGAAGCGGAGTGCCGCAGGGAAAAGGCGGAACTCGTCGAGATCAAGTTTACCGCGGCGTGATCAAAGCTTCCTTGGCACGCCGAAGCGCTGCGTCTCTCTGCCTTCGCGGGCTTGGATACCGATCAAGAATCGGCGCCGCGGCAAAGTTTTGAAGGTGTGTCGAGCGTAAATGTCATTGCATCATATGTCGGGCACGGAGTTCTGGGTCGTCCAGCTGTTCCGGCGAGTTGCTATGAATAAAGGGGGAAAACAATATGGGGGCGGTTGCTCTTATGCGCAATTAACCATGGCTATTAACCATGTTTCATATCTGCTCTAATGAATCACATGGCAGCACAAATAGAGCAACGCTGCGGAGCAAGTTCGGTTTTTGAAGGCAAACCTACAAGACAGCGAGAATTAAAATTTTTGAAGCGCGACCCATACGGTCGTGTGCAGTCCCTTGGCCAATCCCAGTTAGGCGAGTCGCGCTCAAACGTCAAGTGCAATAAAGTAGGTTTATAATGAGTCAGCACTGATCAGTGATGAGGAGCTGTTGTGCACAATATTCTGTAAACCGTCTAATGACGAAAAAAAGACGTACTGAGTGCGACACAGTTTGTGCGAACAAGTGATCGCTGGTATTTTCAGTTTTTCTCTTTGAAACCAAGGGATGTCATCCAAGTTATTATTGCTACGGAAAGAGCTCATATAATGTAAGCAAAAACATTTCGTGTTCGCTAATACTATTTGGAAGTAAAATGTGCCGATGTCGTGTTCGCGCTAACAGTGTCGTGATGTGTACCTTCCCCTCCTCGTTCGTTGCCACAGGACACTGGGTCAAGCTCTTTCTGGAACGCTAGTGCCGGAAGTTACAAATTCAGCCGTCGGAGTAAAGTAAAACGCTGCTCCAGAAGCTCATATGGCTTCACGCACATTGCACTCGCAAAACACATTTACACGTCGATTCTTGATAGTTATCTGAGCATGCGAAGGCACAGAGACGCAGCACTTTTGTGGGCCAGGGAAGCTTTGATCACGCCGCTAGACCGGTGAAACTTGCTTTCGACCAGTTGTGCCTTTTTCCTGTGGCACTCTGCTGTCGTAAAACTTTTCACGTTTTCTCAACGGCA
The DNA here is from genome assembly GCF_016920785.2 of Ixodes scapularis. Taxonomy (NCBI): domain Eukaryota; kingdom Metazoa; phylum Arthropoda; class Arachnida; order Ixodida; family Ixodidae; genus Ixodes; species Ixodes scapularis. The sequence goes on along the minus strand of NW_024609868.1, from coordinate 156,604,697 downwards.
AGTTTCACGGCTTACACAGGGTTTTAAAGAACTTTTTTGGCAAATGACGACAAACAAGTAGAAAACGTCTTCAGCTCGCTGCCGCCAGCCTCCGCCGAGTTACAAAAACAGTTTTTCGACGTGCAAGATGGTTGTTCGGTGGCCGCACTCGCGCTGCAGCGAGCAAGCGGGAATGCGTGATCCGGCAATTGTCATAGAGACCAGTGGTTCGTTCGTTTCGCGGTAGGCCTACCGGGCGAACGACGACCGTGCTTGCATAACATGCCTCAGGATGGCGCCACCGACATCATTAGATGCTGGCTGGAAGCAGACGAAGACGTGCCACCTGCTTGTGCCCCTATGATTTATTAAATACTTTCAGCGGATATGATGTGTTACAGCTTGATAATAAATAGGACTGAGGTACACGAACCACTTCTGTCCCACGGTGAGCTGAGCAAGTACTCTGCCATAGACGGAAACAATTTTGTCCTTTCATGAAATTAAGGAACCCCAAGTTACTCGCTTATATTTCCCTACGTAAAAGCAACCATTAAAATATGTGCTCGAGCGAAAAGTAACCACCTTCCGAGAAAAGTTTTCAACTTTTCCTTTTCCTTTATGGTTGCTTCCTTTCGGCTGGAACGATTATTGATGCCTTGCGTGGGAGGAAGTGAGGTGTCAATCATTGTTTCAGTGGCCCCAATTACTTGAGGAACACTCGTACGATTCTTCCTCGCTGTATTTGCATTTTAAAGGGATGCTGAACCGAAATCTGGATTCCACAAAACACGGCGGCAAAAGCGTGCAACGGGATGCTACAAACACCAAAAAATTACCCGTATAGCGATATTTCGACCATATTTTCTAAAAAAGGAGGCGCATTTGACAGATATGTTGACGTCTTGTTTCTCCGAGAAGAGTCAGAAGGAGAGGGAACGGTCTCGCGTCTTCCCCGCCTCGCCGCCTTGATGGGGCGAAGCGAAGAGAGGAGAAAACCAGATACGTTGACGCCACGTCCCTAGTCGGCCTCGTTCAATCTTGACCTCTTTTTCCAAATGTACGGCCGTCCATTCGAAATATCGCCTTACGGGTAGTCTTGTAGGGATTGTAGCGTCCGACCTACAGCTCCTGCATTGTTTTCTGAAATACAAATTTCGGTTCACCATCCCTTTGAGGAAAAATGCATGTTGCAACGTGTGGTTTATTTGCTCTGTTAAAATAGTTTTATTGCCCTGCAGTTTTTGAAGACTGAACTGATTTAGTAAATGGATCGAGATTTAAAAGCGTTTTTCGTTTTTACTTTCTATCCCCTTCTATTACAACACTTCCAACAACAATCTTTTTGCTGCAAATATTTGTCTGTGTTATAATCACAGTTAAAATAGTTTTTATGGCACTTTGAGGAACTGCGGGGTTTTCTATAGTACTTGCATCGCTTTTTACAAGGTGATGAACCAGAACCACCTGCTCCAAAAGCTGAATTCAGAGGGGGGGGGGGGGACACACACTACCACAGCCATGATGGAGCACTCACACATATTTTTGTTGCAGACTATACTTCTGAGCATCGCCAGCAATGACGGGGCCCATGTGCTGGACGGACCATGGGACGCCACTGAACCGATCATTTTTGAGCCAACCACGGGAAACAGCGGCTCCCGAAACCCGTCCTGGTAGATTTCAAGTTAGGAGCATTAGGAGCCTGCCAACATTGGTCGTCAGCTGCGATGCCTCTACAAAAGCCGCTATCCCATGCCGGTCATTTGGGGCACGCTACCACAGCCGTGATGGAGCACTCAAACATGTTTTTGCTGCAGGTTGGTTATTTGAAAACTTCAGCTTGCTGCCATTCTAGCAACTAATGTCTGCTAGTGGTATTGTGGCCCAGTGATTGCCAAATTTAACATAGCTCCCTCGAAATTTTTGACAGTTATGTTGTAAATTCTTTTTTCAATTGTACAGTTAATGACAACTAGTTACTTTCCAAACAGAAGTTGCTAGAATTTATTCTCGCCTTTGGTGTATGCGTTCGTATTTGGTTAGACAGCACTAAACCCCGTTACAAGGAAGATTTTGAAAACTAGGGCAACAGAAAGAAAAGACTATTTAAGATAGCCAAAAACTCGAATTTCGAGGCAGCCTGGACGAAATATAACTCTTGGGCCAAACTCTGTATCGAACGTATGCATTTCTTCGAAGACAAATTTTATAACTATGACCTGCCTTTAATATTATAGAATAACCAAAAGACGTTTTGGAAACTTATTTTCTCATATCAGTCATCCTGTTCAATACTCTTCATGAACAATGATGGCAGTGTTATTTCGGACGCTGAATGTCCTACGGTTTTGAACAATTGCTTTTAGTCTACTTTTACTGATGGAGATAGTTCCTTCTTACCTTTTGTACCAGATGTCGATTTTAGGTATATGGACCCTATTTCTATAACACCGTCTGAAATTGCGATATTGATGATAACCTCAAAATTTTCAGCTTGGCTGGTGTCGACTCAATTAATACAAAAATTCTAAAAAATACCAAGGGTGTAACCAGCGAAATATTGTCACCAAAAATAGGTGACGATGCAAAGTAAAACTGAACAAAATGAACGTTTAATGGGGCGAACTTTGCCCAAATTAAAGGGAAATAACAGCACGTAGGAGGCGTCGAGTGTCTTCAATACAACAGGGTCGAGCACAAGCGATAACTGATTGCATAAGGCCACGCGGGGCTTCTTTTATAGCACTTTCCTTTCTAGAACATTCTGTACTCGAACTTTCCGTACTAAAATATAGAATTAACTACGGCCTTCTCAAATTTTCTAGAAGCATCGTCTTAGGAGTAAATAAAAACATCTGCCGGTCCCAGGATTCAAACCCGGGACCTCTGCATGACAGGCGGGCGCGGTGCCCACTGGGCTACCCCTAAGCACGCAGTAATATGCAGTCTACTTTTCCAGCTTTCGTCCACTGGTTGCATCCCACACGAGTGGAAGGTTGGGAAGGTCGTTCCAATCTGCAAAAGTGGCGACCGTCACTCTGCGGAAAACTACCCTCTCATATCATTAACCAGCGTTGTATGCAAGTTGTTAGAACTCAATATTTTCTCATGTAGTATCGCATTTGGAATCCACTAACAACTTTTTCTACCAAAATCAGTACAGGTTTCGTAAAAGATATTCATGCTAGAGGCAGTTGCTGGGGTTCACCCATGATATTCATGTTAATATGAACACTAACTCCCAAATATGATGCCATATTTTTTGATTACTCTAAGGCTTCCAATCATGTATCTCTCTGTCATTTAATATCAAAAACTTTCCTCACTGAATCTTGATTCTCTCACTTTATCATGGATTAAAAAATTTTCTTTGTGAAAAACAACTCAAAAGGGAAAAGGACAAAAAGGAAGGACTGCATAGGATAAGTGCTGAATAACAACTGATTTTTCATTGGAATGTGTAGATGGCACTATGTTCGCTCGGGCATAGGGCGCACCGTGGATTTAGCACTCCTTTCTTCTTCATTGCACACTCCACATGCTAACCAAGATCCAGAAAATGAATCTCACGTTCGTTGGAGTCAGTGAAGGTTGGCTCACTCAAGATGGTCTGTTTTTTTTTATGTAATAGGTTTCTTTCATTTCTCTACACATTTGGTCTTGGTGTTTAAACAATACAATGGTGTTGACGAACAGAGGTTTGCACCCGCAATCTCGACTGTGCACCGCTAAATGCTAAAATGCGGTCCCTTGCAATGAGCTTTGGTGTTCTCAGAGTCCGATGTTCAGGCATCGCCCGGTCACCCAGGTATCCTGGTCGCCAGATAAAAATCAGAAACGTTAAAAGATATATTTTTGTAACTATTGGACCTTTAAATATTCTGAAATGTTTTCTGTATGTCCAGTAACCTATGGGGCTGTCATGTAATGAATACTCTAACTTGCCTAATTTCTGTGTCCTGGCCCCTTTCAAGTAATTTCATTTGGGTTTACAGCTTTCTTAAATCACACTGGCACCTGCAGTGCACTTACGTGTAACTCATAGTTTGCAGGTATCGGGTGGTTTAGTTTGTCATTGCATTCTGTTCAGAACCTAACCACATTCCACTTTTTTTTTCTTTGTTTTCGAGGTTCTATAGCTGTTCATATAGACTTGACTGCTGTGCAAGTTACGAACATTGCCTTCCACTTGAAAGCTGGACGTAACCCACTAATTATTTTTCAAGAAAAAAGATACGAACATGTTTTACTCAGAGCTGCATCTTGTGTGCACTTGCTTGAAATTTCTTACTAACACGGTGTTCAAACACCTATCTCTGGGAGGTGCACTTGGCAGTAACCTCTGAAATTAACTTGTGACAGCAGGCTTGATGAAACTCATTGAATAAGGAAATTTCATTTTGAAAGGTATTTTTCGAACTTGCCTTGTTAAAGTGGTTTCATAGCATAAGTCACAAGTTGGTTTCACTGCTTAGTGCCTGCCAGAATGAATCTGAGTTACCTGCACTGCACCAATGTATAACTCATAGTTTGCTGAAATCGGGAGGTTTAGTTTGTCATTGCATTCTGTTCAGAACCTAATCACATTCCACTTTTGTTTTCCAGGTTCTGTAGTTTTCCGTATGGATTTGATTGCTCTGGAAGTTAGAGATTACCTTCCACACAAAAGCTGGAGATGGCCCACTAATTTTTTCCCAAGAATAAAGGTATGAACAGGTTTTACTCCGTATTGCATCTTATGTGCGCTTGCTTGAAATTTCTTACTAACACGGTGTGTAATTATCTCTGAGAGACACAGTTGGCAGTAACTTCTGAAAGTAACTCGTGACAGCATGCTTGAAGAAACTCATTGATTGCAGCAATTTTGCCTTCGAAGGCATTTTCGGACTTCCCTTGTTAATTCGTAGCATAAGTCTCAAGTCGGTTTTGCTGTCTAGTTCTCGCGAGGTGTTAAGCTGAGGCTTTTGCAATGCGCTTACGTGTAAGCCATAGTTTGCAGAAATTGGGAAATTTATTCTTTCATCGCGCTCTGTTAATAATCTAATCACATTCCATATTTTCTGTTTTGCTTTTCCAGGATCTGTAGTTCTTCATATGGACTTTATTGCTCTGAAAATCAGAGATTGCCTTCTACATGAAAGCTGGAAATGGCCCACTAATTATTTCTTGAGAAAAAAAGGTATGAACATGTTTTACCTAGTACTGTATCTTGTGTGCACTTGCTTCAAATTTCTAACAGTGTTTAAGCACCTGCTAACCGCTGGGGTGCCCAGTTGGCGTTAACTCTTGAAAGTAACTTGGGCCCACAACCTAGACACATTTTATGGGCGCTAGATATTTAATTTGAATTGTTCTGGCATCAAAAATTAGTTGGCTTGCTGTCCGTAGCTTGCGGCACCAGAAAGCTGCAACTCTCAATCACTGAGCTGCACGTCAGGCGTGACAACGGGAATCATAGCTGCCGTGTTGTCCACACCTTGCAGCAACGGCTAAAGCCTGTTGAACTGCTAGCTGCAATGATCTAATAAAACGGACGTCTCAGTGAACAATAATTATATTAGTAAAATGCCATATTTATTGTTCACTGAGGCGTCCATTTTGTTAAGTCACTGCAGCTAGCAGTTCAACAGGCTCTGGCCGTTGCTTCAAGGTGCGAACAACACGCCAGCTAATTTAAACGATTCCCGTCGTCATGCGTCACGTGCGACTCTGTGATTTAGAGTTGCGGTTTTTTGCCGTCGCAAGTTACGGAAAACATGGCAGCTAATTTTTGATGCCGGAACAATTCCCGTATCCGTGCATCACGTGCAGTGCAATGACTGAAAGTTACAGTTTTCTGCCATGCTTCTACGGGCCAAGTTACGGGGAAATTCGTAGGGCCTCATTACTCTCATGCACGTAATACATAGTTAATGCTGTGACCGTGATGGAAGACAACGGTAATTGTACCGGCATCAAAAGTTAGCTGGCAATTTCTATTAATTTGACGGAATTTGGTTTTACAGTGAATGTACTTTTTGTCAGGATCCGATGAGCTTGGATTGTGTCTAACTCTAGACCGGGAATCTCCGACAAGTCCAGCGTGTAATACACGGCGAAAGGCCCTGCAAAAGCGCTATTTGTAAGTGCTTTTCATTCTAATAGTCCATGAAAGACGTTATGGTTGGTTACTTTTGTGTTCGAAGTCATATTTATTTCATTTTTGCTGTTAACATATGGCTGTCTTCTTGGCGGTAGATGTGTGCTGTAGTAAAGTCCTCCCAGTAGGTCAAAGCCGAATGCCACAGAGCATTGAGTTAGTCCTTATTTGCCAAGATTCGGCTTGTTAGGTGCGAGTGGAGTGTCAGTTACGTCACTGCGATATGTGAATGTATTTGCCAGTAATTGTCTTTAGTCGGCGATTTTTTTTATGTGTCTGATTTATTTTAAATTCTTGATTCATTCAAATGTTATGTTCTGTTCAACTGTCATGTTCTTTCCTATAACAGGGTATTTATTCGACTTAATTTAGTAGTACATTTGACACTGCTCAGCTGAAGAGGGAGGCTAGCGGTTTGATTTTTAACTTGAAAATAATATGGAGATAATATGGGTACATTTATGACTACATATTTCTGTGCCGGAAATACCGTAAACCTGAAAACGTTTTTTTTTGTTGTTTTCAAATCAACATAGAATTATAGGTGGGAACTTAAATGGCGAGGTTGTAATTATCAGTTCTTAAAAACCGCTGAAAGGAAAAAGAAAAGTTTTTTTTTTTTTTTAAAGTCTGGTTGGGGCACGCGTGTCACAGAAAATTGAAGTGAAACAAATTTTTATTTTAGAGAAATATTGATGGCGCGAGGTGCCTTGCAACTAAGTCAGTAGTCACCTCCTTTCAACTGCTTTTCTCTTGGCATTCGGGTGTGTGGAGGAGAGGTGGATCGGCTTCGCCTTTACGTTGAGGTGGAAACAACGAATGACCATCTCGTTGAGGTGGAAAGAGCAAATGACCATTTTGTGATGTCATGGACTTTGCCCGCATAATTTCAAATCAATCTTTTGCCGTCAATATAGGCCTAAAAATTTTTTTTTCGCATAAAATTTATTTTTTGACGCGCGCGTCCCAAATGAACTGCTTAAAATATTTTTTTTTCAGAGGCACTTTAAGATTAGATGAAGGGTTGAGGGTCACTATGATGTTGCAAGGTTAGGCCTAAGCAATTTATAGATTCACCTTCCTACTATTTGAAAAAAAGAAAAAGAGAGCTCTAAATTCGACTTTGCAATGCAATGCATTCAGAGTGGTGCAACCAGTTCATTCACATGCAACGAGAAATTCAGAGCCCACATCTATTGTGCAGCTAGCTGCAGGATGAAGTGGCACACATGAACAGCTTGCGGACTATCTATAGTGTCGGTTGTGGCGGAGCTTAAGCATGCCACGATGCATTCTTTGTTTTGACATGTGGCACATTTATCAATTATTTTAACTCTTGCGAATCCAAACCTGTGTGTTCTTGGGTTGGGCTACTTTTATATATATATATATATATAGAGTGACGAATGTTGACAAATGCTTCCGTTGATATATGGGCAAAAGTGATGTGCGCAGACACAGCAGCCGTAGGATGAAAAGAATAAAATTCTAATTTAATGGCGAAAAAAAAGTCACGCAAGAAAAAAGGGTGAAGTGCCGAAAAAAAGTTGTATTAGTTTACGGGAATAATGAAGACTAGGCACAAGAGCACTAATTACGCGGGAAAGAAACTTCTAAACAGGACGGAGTAAAAGTCAAAGTTAACACACAAGAACTTACAAAAATAAATTGTTAAATAAAAAATAAAATAAAGAATTGAAAATAAAAAATGTATAAAAATAAGAAAAGGGCCTGACGTCCGTCGACGTTTCGGCAGTGGCACTGCCTTATATATATATATATATATATATGACGGGCATGGTGGCGGAGGGGCCGAAGGCGTGGGTACAGAAGACGAAAAAACCCTTGGTGAAATCAGCAAATCGCCCGTTGTTGCTGTTTTCACCAAGGTTTTTTTTTCGTCTTCTATATATATATATGTATATATATATTTAGAATTTGTGCATTTTAGTATGTATAAATGTTTTTTTTAAGGTTAAAATGTACTTTATGGCAAATTAGCTCCTTGTAGAGTTGAAATTACATTTAATTAATGGTCTCCCCAAACTGAGATGTTACATGCATTCGCTAGCTTTTTTTTAATGTAAAGTTGTAAAATAAACTATAATATACGGCAGTCAGCACTGAACCACAATAGATTGTTCACACTAACTAATCTATAAAAACTTGGACGAATCTACTTGGACAAATCCAGATGTTAAGAAATTGCATTCATCCTACCCTTCAGGAAAGTCTGTATAAATATATGGCTATGTCTTTCGCCACTCTGGGCAGAGGCCAGCTGAATTGCTACCGTTTGGAAGGTGGAGGGGTGAAGTGCAGGGAAGCTAAACCCTGTCCCCCTCTCCCATATTGTCTGCTATAACTGTTAGAAATGTCAGGAAAAAAGGGGGGGGGCAACTGCCCCCTCCCCTTTGCACCCTTGTCCCGATGCCACTGGCAGGGGGTGCTAGCTTGGGGATGCCATAAATAAATGCAACCACTTACGGCTGCCATTGCATACAAAGGAGAAAATAGAGAGGGAGGGAGAGAGATGTGGATTATCTTTCTTTTAGGTGTTCATGTCAGAAGGGGTACTAATGGTTTTGGATGGTTGCGGCTGAGCGAGCTAGCCATCAGTGCTGCCTAAGTGTTCGGTTCGGACTCTTGTTCAATCGCCAAAAAAGCGAGTCCCAGCCAACTATTCAAGTATATCCTATGAATGGCTCCTGGGATTTTCGAAAATGGTCTATTGTCTTGCAAAAGAGTGCACTGGTATTAACTAAGGGCACTTAGCAAGCTTACTCTTTTTTAATATTGCTGACTTTACATTTATGCATTCATTCTTCACAGGAGGAGGGGCACGACGGATCAACCTGTCCGGTGATGCACATTGATGAAGAGGACTCAAGTGCCATAACTCTGGTGTCGGAGGACCACTTCTTTGAGGTGACGGATATTGTGGCTTGTGCTGCGCTCGTTCTTGCACTGCACTGGGTCCACGACATATCTTACCGTCAAAAAGCAAGCCGGTCACTCGCAGTGATTGGGTACTTCATTGGTTTGAAGTACAAGATAAAGTTCGTCCTGGCTTTGGATCCGATATCAAAGTTAGAAACTTTTAGCCAGAGGGAATTTAGGTGCCAGTTTTGTTTTTTTTGCCATGTGCTGAAATTAAAGTCTTGGTTTATTAAGCTCTTTTCTACTGTTTTTATTCTTTCTATGCTGACTTTTCATGAAGACCTGTAGCCTCTGTACAGGCTCATTATCTATGTGCCGTTCCACATTTCCTATGCAACCATCTTGTAAACATGTACATAGCCGATTTTAGATTTTAGGGCAACTGTTCTTTGCAAAATACTTGAGTTGTCCCTAGTTGTATGCAACAACTCCTGCAATAAGGCCAAAAGCATTCCACATTACAGTGAAATCAAGAGAGGTATTGACATTCATAAAATAATTGCAAAAAGAAAAGTACAGTGGTCGCACTTTAACTGGACAGAAATGCCGATTGCCAGTAGAGTTTTTTGTTTGTTTGTTTTTTCTAGCAAACTTTTTATTAACAAACAGCCAAATTTACACCTCTGTTCTTCTAATTTTCTTTTCAGGCGTTTCTCTTACTTTTTACTGGGTCAACTTGCACTCAACAACACAACAAAAACAACATATAAGAGTATAATTGAGCGGAGTTTGTGTGACCCCTTCGTGGAGAGTTTGTTTAATTCTTTTATACAGAGTTTAGGCAAAGAATTGTGTGCTTTACACAATTCTTTGTGGAGAGTAATTGACTCAATTAAAGAGTTAAGCACTCTTCGAAAAGTGGTCGCACAAACTGCTCAAGTGTGCTGTTATTTGACATTAACTCTCGCTAGATAGCATACTTAACTCTTTAGTATGAAGTGTAGGCAACACTTCTGATGGAGTTGTATTTACTCCCCTCAAAATGGTCATCAGAACTCTTCCTAGAGAGCATGCCTAATTCTTTAATACAGAGTTTAAGCAACACTTCTAATGGAGTTGTAGTTACTCTGCGCAAGCAAGTGAAATCAACTCCTCCTGGAGAGTTTTTTTAACTCTTTACACAGAGTTCAGACAACAGTTTTAATGGAGTTCTCATTACTCTACACAAAAAGTGAAAACAACTCTTTAGGGAGAGTATGTTTAACTCTTAAATACAGAGTTTAGGCCACACTTCTAATGGAGTTGTAGTTACTCTACACGATGGAGTGAAGGTAACCCTTTCTGGTGAGTATGCGTAACTCTTGAATACAGAGTTGAACCAACACTCTAATAGAGTTGAAGTTACTCTACATGAAAGAGTGAAGGTAACTCTGCCTGGAGAGCCTCCTTAACTCGTTAACAAGGAGTTTAGGCAATACTTTTGATAGAGTTATACTCACTCTACACAAAGGAGTGATATTAATTCTCGTCAAAGAGTTTAGACAACACTTTTTATGGAGTTATAGTTACTCTACACAAAGGAGTGAAATTAACTCTCACACTTACACATCGAAAGAGTTGTGCTGACTCTGGCAAAAGTATTGGCATGACTTTTTATAGAAGAGTTAAGTGAACACTCGCATGGGAGAGTAAAACTGACTCTCGTCGTTGAAGAGTAACCGTTACTCTCCAGAGAGAGTGTGGTTTGCGGCAACCCGGATACTCTCCAAAAAGAGTCGAGTCGACACTTGTCGACTCCTTTTTTTTAGAGTGTACAGTGAGCACGGTCTATGCGCGAACAACATAAATTTCGACTCTTTGAGATGTGTGTAACACAAGCGGCTTCACAAAACTATTCAAGATATTGACATTACCACGGTCTGTACAGGTGACAGGATATTGAATTATAAAAGTAACGAGAGGACAGATGTATAAATCAGTGTGGTACTGCCCGCACGCGCGTCAAATTTCAATAAATTTCGAATGCATTTTCGATTAACTGTTGCCATGGAGGCTTCGCAGCGTCGCTTTCCATATTCTGTTTATTGTTACTACCTTTTTTTACGATCCTCAGTCTTCTCGTAGCGCCTATATACCTCCCTTGAAATTGTAATACGTATTCAAGTTTCGCACTGCACCACTATGCATACCTCTTTTTTTTTCTCAGTGGTGTAAAAACGTGTTTTTACAGAGTTGTAAAGTATATGTGTGTTGCAGCCCGTGTCACAGAGCAAACAGACCTTGCTCAGGCTGGATAAATTCTTCCAAAAATTTTGACATTCTTTGAAACGTAAAGTATATTCATCTTTGTTGTTTTCGCTATCTTGTCTCGGAGCGCAAAAGCGTGTCTGTCTTAATGGCTTCGTTTGCCACTGTAACCGGCTATTTGTCACTTTTAGCGAGCATTGTTTCGTTTGGTTTCCTTTTCCGATTCGAATGTGACGATACCGGATAGAGTCTGGCTGACAAGCTGTCCGACCTCTCGGAACTGGGGCAAAAGTTGTGCTCTGTAACTTGCCGGCACACGCCTGAGAAGCGCCATCAGAACAACTTGCATTCGCCAGCCTTTGACCACGCGAACGCCCTTGCCGAAGATATGGCAAAATATTTTGCCGGGAAATGATCACCCTAATTAACCATTACAAGCAAAAATACAAGGCGAGCACAATGGTCCATCCGCTCCACAACGACGACATCTGAACGACATTAACAGCGCCAGAAGAGAAATGAAGTACCGAACCTGCGATAGCAATTTTTAAACCACGTCACAATGTGACCACGTAGCTACGTCAACAGATTTGGGGGGCACGCAGGCATTAGGAAAATTGTTTCATCTTCTATGCACGATACGGTGCCACTTCGCTTCATTGTCAACCTACATACTCAACTGTTCCTTCTTCTTTCTGTACCGCACTGCCCTTTGTTTTGAGCACGTTGTTCAAGTATGGTGTTCAAATGAGAACGGGTTCAAATGAGAACGGGTTCAAATCAGAAAGGGTCGAAACGCGAAGGGAGTTTTGCGCATTGGTTCAGACGAGAAGAGCTAAAATCAGAATGGGTTCAAATGAGGCGGGTACAAATGAGAAAGGGTTTAAATGCGAAAGGTTAAACGTGAAGGGCGTTTTGCGAATGGGTTAAAACGAGAAGGGTTCAAATCAGAATGGGTTGTTTCGAGATGCACCCGATCCAAAACGGTCAGTAAACTTCAAATTTACCAATAACGACCAAACACAAACTTCGTATTTAGTGGCATTTCAGGGCTAGACGCGATAAAGGCACACAATTCCAACATCACCTGACGTGTATTTATCTCATTTTGACATCATGGGGTGGTCTCAATGAAATAAATACACGAGAGAGAGAGAAATAATAAACCTCACATTTTCCACCCATGGCTACTTTCCACCCATACTACAATGGGGTCCTATGTATGAATAAATGTCGTGGAGTTCACTTTGAAAAATTCTACTTCTTCAATATTTGTTAGAGCGATTCCTATTTTATTAGAACGATATTCCGATTGACTGACACCTGGTGAAAGAATATTACCACTGGCCGTCTCCAGTGAATTGGCTCGAAGTCTCTCCCTGTTGCCGCCAACCTTCCCACGTCAATTTGGACACCCGAATCTAGCCACCCACCCAATTTCTACATAGAACAGAGTAAACTGCAGTAGTTGTCTCGGTCGCCAGCGTTGGGTTGCATGAGACATCCTCGGCTCTTGACTCACTACATGTATATGCTAAACATATTAAATATAGAATGTTTTTTTTTTTTAGGAATGGATTTGAGTGTACAAGACTCAACGTTTCCTTCAAAACAGCATTGAGCAAGTTTCATTAAACCTGCGTAGCGTGTGAGCAGGTTAAGTGGCACCGAACCTCAATAGTGGTCCGGGTTAAGCGCCTTAAGGACTGCGCGGATAGCTCTGACCCTCAATGACCACGGGAACTCGGTACTTCTCGCTTATTGATGGTCACTGTGGTGAACTGTGATCGGACATTTCGACGAGGTGCAAGAAAGAAGAAGACGACGGGATTCGGAAAGAAAAGAAGCACGAGACAACGGGGAAAAAAGAAGAAGTGGCGGCTGAAAAAACGAGGACGACGGCTGTCTGGGGGTTGTCTTCCTGGGAGCCGTCGACGCAAACAGAAACGACTGGGCGTAGCTGCGAGGGACAACCGGGTCGTATCGTGAAGACGATGTTCCGTTGTCCCGGACGACTCCCAGCGGCGGCTGCACCGACCATGGAAGACATCACCACATCGTTGCCACAACGCCACGTCACCACGTCGTTGCCACAACGTCACCACCGTCGTTGTCAGGTGAAGTGAAGTGTCTCACTCTGACCTCAACAAACCTTTTTGACTTGAGACTCTCATTTATTTCTCAATGACTCATCAACTAGTTGTTTTATGAGTGCTCTAAAGAAATTGTGTATCCTGTAACGTATTTCATGTTTTTCTCTGTATTTGTATCGCTATTGTTTTTCAACGGAATTACTAAAGCTTACACAAAACCAGTACTTGCCTCGTCAATAATTTGATATATTCAAAGACAACTTGACCTCAAGTAACGAACCTCCTCACATTGGCGTCCGCGACAGGACGAGGCAAGTCGTGTTCTGATTTTGTGTAACCTAAAGAGAAAAATGGATACGAGAGAACTAATGTCAATGGGCGAGGTACTCGGTCTGAGTGGAGATGATCTACGGAAGTGGGTTGACGCGGAGCGGGAGCGTGAACGCAGCGAAAAGCTAGCGGAGAGGGAAGCAACGAAAGAGCGGCATGACGCGGAGCGCGCGCTGGCTCAATGCGAACGCGAGCGCCTCGCGCTTGAACAACAAACTCTCCAACTAAAGTTGCAGCTCCTGGAAAGGCAACAAAGTAATGTGGAAGCAGTTAACTCAGGATCGTCACGCGAAGGAGGCACCTCACCAGTAACTGCAGCCGTTAGTCCCCACAAGCTCATCCCAGTTTTCGATGAAAAACGGGACGATCTAGATGCTTACCTACATAGGTTCGAGCGCATAGCCGTCGGACAGGGTTGGCCACAGGAAAAGTGGGCTACAGCCCTCAGCATGTGCCTCGTAGGGGAAGCACTACGCGTTTTCGGACGACTTTCTCCAGTGGAGTCGCTAGATTACGAGTGCACAAAGCGTGCCCTACTTCAACGGTTCCGGTTTACAGCCGAAGGCTACAGGGAAAAGTTTCGCTCCTGCAAACCACAAAATGGAGAAACCGGAGGCCAGTTCGCAGCCCGTCTGGAAGGGTATTTTGATTGCTGGATTGCGATGAAAGAAACTCCCAAAACGTACGAGGCCGTGCGGGACCTGGTTGTCTCCGAACAGTTTATTGGTAACTGTCACCCTAAATTGGCGGTTTTTCTTAAGGAGCGGAACTGCACAAGCCTAGTTGAACTAGCTAAAAACTCGGACAACTATCTCGATGCCCAACATCTATCAAACCTAACTGGATGGGGAAAGAAACCATCGCATCTGGAGAGCTGGGGCAAAAGAAAAAGGACAATACCTCCGCTGTGGAGAAGCCACGTTGCTTGGTGTGTAACAAAACCGGACACAAGTCAGCGGAATGTCGATCCCGGATGGGAAACCAGAAATTTTGCTGGATATGTAAAAAGGAGGGGCACCAGGCAAAAACATGTCCTCAGAAAAACCAGCCGAACCCGCAAGCGTTGTGTCTCCTTGCACCACAGCCTACTACTGACCCTAAGGCGGAGCAACAAACGGGAGGGTGCTGGAACACCCGTGAAGTCCAATCACGCATGGTCAATGTCGTTCAAGACCATCTGGAAGTTGCCGGCATGGTTAAGGCTGATATGCCAATCTCTGAAGGCACGTTGAACGGAGAATCAGTTGTAGTCCTCAGGGACACAGGTAGCAATACTGTGGTAGTCAGACGGCAATTGGTGCCATCTGAAGCGTTCACTGGCACAGAAGGGCCAATATACCTTGTTGATGGATCATGTCAGACACTACCAGAGGCTAAAGTGCAGGTCTCATGTCCATACTACAGCGGCACAGTCCGAGCCAAGGTAATGGACAATCCGCTGTACGATGTAGTACTTGGAAATATACCAGGATGCTCACTACCAGGAGAAACAGATTCTACTTGGCAGACTGAGACTGGGTGCACGCAGCTCGAAGAGAAGAATGTTCCAACCGATCTAGTGGCCACCAGCAAGGAAAAAGGTGTGCCTAACATAGCACCGGCGGGAAGGGAGGTTTCGAGAGACAATTTGGGTCAGCGTCAGAAACTCGACCCTACTTTGGCAGTATGCTTTAACAAAGTCGGGCAGAGGCAGACTTCGAATGGGGGGCATACATCTGAGTTTTACATATCGAAAGGGGTGTTGTTTCGCCGGTATGTCCTTACATCTCGAAAATCGTTCAACCAAGTGGTGGTACCACAAGACCTGCGACCCTACATCCTCAAAGTGGGTCACGAAGGTACAATGGCAGGCCACCAGGGTATCAAGAAGACGACAGATCGCGTCCTGGAAGCTTTCTTTTGGCCAGGAGTGCAGGCAGAAATCAAGCGATTTGTGAATTCTTGCGACAGGTGCCAGAGAGTGACCCCTATGGGGAAGATAGCAAAGGCTCCGCTTGGGAAGATGCCTATAATCGAAACGCCATTCGAGCGCGTCGCGATCGACCTGATCGGACCTTTCTCGCCCTCATCAGAAACGGGAAACCGCTTCATTTTGACCATGGTCGACTGTGCTACAAGATATCCCGATGCAGTGGCGCTTCCATCGATGGACTCCAAAACCGTGGCCGAGGGCTTGATCCAGATGCTCTCGCGCGTTGGAGTACCACGGGAAATACTTAGCGACCAGGCTCCAACGTTCACTTCAGCCTTGATGAAAGAGGTAGCCTGCCTCTTGTCCATACAACAGCTAACAACCACGCCGTATCATCCCATGTGCAATGGGATGGTGGAGAAGTTTAACGGGACGCTGAAGACAATGCTTCGAAAGATGTGCCAAGAGAAGCCGTGACAGTGGGATCGCTATATCCCTCCCCTCTTGTTCGCATACAGAGAGGTACCGCAGCGTAGTCTGGGGTTTTCGCCTTTTACGTTGATATACGGAAGGCACATTCGAGGCCCTATGACCATCTTGAAGGAGCTGTGGACAAACGACAGTCTCACCGAAGAGGTCAAGACTACCTACGGGTATGTGTTGGACTCAAGAGATCGCCTTGAAGAGACGATGGAGCTGGCCCACAAGAATCTTGCTGAGGCGCAACAGGTCCAAAAGAAATATTTTGACAAAAAGTCCCAAAACCGTCAACTGCGAGTTGGTGACCGAGCACTGCTTTTGCTGCCGACCACCCAAAACAAGCTGCTCATGGCTTGGAAAGGTCCATTTCCGGTTGTCGGCACTAAGGGAGGTTACGACTACCTCATCGATTTGGGACACACGCAAAAGCTCTTCCACATCAACCAACTCAAGCGGTACGAAGAGCGGGGAATGCAAGAACAGCCTCAACCCCAGACATCGGCCATTTTCGCCGTAGAAGACGAAAAGGACGGCTTGCTATCAGCCCCGTCGCTTCAAAAGACACAAGGAGCCAAGGATGTAATGCTTAGCCAAGACCTCTCAAAAGAAGAAAACGATCAGCTAAGGGCCCTTTTGAAGAGGTACGATGATGTATTTTCAGACCTGCCAAGGAAAACAAACATCCTTGATTGCCGACTTCAACTCACAAGCGAAGTGCCGCTCCAAACACCGCAGCATCCCGTGCCCCTAGCCATGAGGGCGACGATTGAAAAGGAAGTGCAGGAGATGTTGCGGGGAGGAATCATTGAAAAGTCAAAATCCCCATACAGGTCTCCACTTATTCTAGTGCGGAAGCCAGACAACACCTTCCGGATATGCGTCGACTTTCGTCGCATCAACAACATCTTGGTAGGTGACGCAGAACCCATGCCCCGCACAGATGATGTGTTTGCGGAAGTGGGGAAGAAGAGATACTTCTCCAAGTTTGACCTAGTTAGAGGCTACTGGCAAATACCGTTGACGGAAGAATCCAAGCCAGTTACGGCGTTTTCAACAGCCTCGGGCTTGTACCAGTTCAGATACTTGCCTTTTGGATTAAAGACCACTTCAACAGTCTTCGCAAGACTCATGAGAGAACTCTTGAACGGGATACCACATGTGCAACACTATATCGACGATGTTCTCGTTGCCACCGATACTTGGTCAGAGCACCTGACGACGCTGCAGTGTTTGCTGGAGCGAGTTCGCCAGGCAGGCTTAACAATCAAGCCCAGCAAGTGCGAGATCGGCATGAAAAAGATCACGTTCTTAGGCCACGAGCTAGAGGAAGGAAAGATTCGACCTTTGCTGCGCACACTAGAGCAGGTCATAAAGGCGCAAAAGCCACAGACGAAGAAGCAGGTCCGATCATTCTTGGGCCTGGCAAAATATTACAGGCAGTTCATACCAGGTTATGCTCAGATCGCCCAACCCCTAGTGGAAATGACAAAGAAAAGAGAGCCCAACAAGGTATATTGGACAGACGAAAGAGAAGAGGCTTTTAATATGTTAAAAGTCGCCCTCTCCGCTAGGCCTGTGCTGCGAGCACCCGATATCACCAAGGAGTTTGTAGTGCGAACGGATGCGTCAGAGACCGCGATTGGCGCCGTCCTCATGCAAGAGCACCAGGGATTGCTACATCCCATATCGTACGCGAGCAAACAACTTCTCCCACGCGAGCAAAAATATTTCACGGTCGAACGGGAATGCTTGGCCCTAATATGGGCGGTTCAGAAATTCCACATGTACCTATATGGGAAACAGTTTACCGTACAGACGGACCACCACCCACTGCAGTACTTGAACACTGCGAAGTTGATAAACAGTAGAGTGTTAAGGTGGTCTCTCTTGCTTCAAGAATATAATTTTAGAGTTGTACATATTAAGGGTAGCGAAAATGTAGGAGCAGATTTTATGAGCAGGATCTGAGTTTTTTTTTCATGCGTTATCTAGCAAATATGGTCTTTGTTTTGGTTTGTTTTGGTTTACCATGTATAAGTTCACCGGTGCAACTGGATTTTCTTTTCTGAAAAAGAAAAAGCTTAAAGGGGGGTTGTGTGGTGAACTGTGATCGGACATTTCGACGAGGTGCAAGAAAGAAGAAGACGACGGGATTCGGAAAGAAAAGAAGCACGAGACAACGGGGAAAAAAGAAGTGGCGGCTGGAACAACGAGGACGACGGCTGTCTGGGGATTGTCTTCCTGGGAGCCGTCGACGCAAACAGAAACGACTGGGCGTAGCTGCGAGGGACAACCGGGTCGTATCGTGAAGACGATGTTCCGTTGTCCCGGACGACTCCCAGTGGCGGCTGCACCGGCCATGGAAGACATCACCACATCGTTGCCACAACGCCACGTCACCACGTCGTTGCCACAACGTCACCACCGTCGTTTTCAGGTGAAGTGAAGTGTCTCACTCTGACCTCCACGAACCTTTTTGACTTGAGACTCTCATTTATTTCTCAATGACTCATCAACTAGTTGTTTTATGAGTGCTCTAAAGAAATTGTGTATCCTGTAACGTATTTCATGTTTTTCTCTGTATTTGTATCGCTATTGTTTTTCAACGGAATTACTAAAGCTTACACAAATCAGTACTTGCCTCGTCAATATTTTGATATATTCAAAGAGAACTTGACCTCAAGTAACGAACCTCCTCACAGTCACATTATAGTGATCGGTGTTGAGAGTTCGATGATTATAATCTCTTGCTGCAAAAAAAAATAAAATAACAGCGGTATTTATATCCAAATTGCTATAATGCTTGAAATGAGATATTTATAAAGCCGTGGCTTAAATTTGTTTAGTAGACATTTAACAGTCGTTTCGGCGTGTGAAGCACCAACATTATTATGAATTCTCGCTCTATTTGAACCAGATAAACTGACTTGGTACAAAGACACGTGTCGTAAATGTTTCGCTAAATTTAATGTTAAACTAAATTGGCTTATAGCTAACTTAACGTTAGCCCCGTGTCATAGTTTTCCCCGTGAAATTTAACGGAGAAACTGAATGGTGTATAGATCGCGTGACGTCAAATCACGTCATATCAACCCCAAGAATCCGGGACACGCCGCTGCTTACAACTTACACCATCTCTCGGCAGTCAAGTCAGCGCCCCAGCTTAACTCAATGGACAAAAACATTTATATATTTGTAATTCACTAAAAAACCCGCCGATATTTTTGCACTCGAAGGATTATAATATTTGATTTAATAGCCCGCCTATTTTAAGAAATTCAATGCCACCCCAGGTAGCTCCGAGATCTGGGCCCAAACTTGGCTTTTGTCTGGAAGTTTAGGGCATTGAAAAGCCCGAAGAAGCCAAAGTAGAGCCGAAGCCCGAACTCCCTTGGCAACAGTCTGGGTATTTTGGCCCTAATTCGCCAAACGAGTGCCAAATTTAGGCTTCACTGCCTGGTAGTTCGGCTGTCATCTGGCATTTTTGGGCCTAAATCGCCTAACAAATGCCAGAGTTAGGCTTACTGCCCGGTAGTTCGGCATATATTAGGCATTTTTGGGCCAAAATCGCCAAAATAATGCGAAAGTTAGGCTTCAGTTTTGGATAGTTCGGCTGTCTTCTGGCACCTTCGGGACCAAATGGCAACAGATGTGCAAGAGTTAGGCTTACTACCTTGTAGTTCGGTCGACATCTGGCATCTTTGGGCCCAAGTCGCCAAACGAGTGCCAAAGCTAGGCTTCGCTTCCCAATAGTTCGGCTGTCATCTGGCAGCCGCCGGGCCAAAGTCGCCAAACAAGTTCCAAAGCTAGGCTTCGCTTCCTATAGTTTGGCTGTCATCTGGCAGCTCCGGGCCAAAGTTGCCAAACAAGTGCCAGAACTAGGCTTACTGCCTTGGAGTTCGGCTGATAAGGTATTTGATGTACGCGGGTGGTCTTCACCTTAATTAAATAGAAATCAAGCTTTATTCGGCTGGCCACTTTATCTTATGTTGGGTGTCTCTTGATTTCTCCAGTCCAAAGGTTGGTTGAATGTTTTGACGCGGCTGGACCAGGCTTTGCAAACGCAAATTGTGCCGGATGTTGTACTTCCACGTAGGTGCACACGCCAATATCGGGACGCGCCGTGAGACTGGTTCAACATTAAGGCGCATTCACACCGGCGATGCGATCTAGTCGCGCGATAACTTCAATCGCAAAAGCGACCATCGCGGGCAAAAAGCGACGGGATTTGACCAGTCACTTACTGACCCGACTTTTTGCTCTGCGATCTAGTCGTGGAGAGGCTGAGCCAATCAACGCGTTTGGAGCGAGAGTTTTTGAGAAGCGACTCGCCAACGAAGGCGTTGAACTCGCTTATCGCGCACGCCAGATTGACCATCTATTTACTACTTTTTTTGCGATGCGATTTTGTCGCATCGCACACCGGGGATGTAAGCAGTCGCATCGCGCGACTGCTTACATCCCCGGTGTGAATGCGTCTTTACAGAAAGTGCTGCCATCGAGCTAGCAATGCGCGAGACTGATGTGCACACGTCTCTTCAACAGATATCTTTATTAGGCGGCGCATTGCAAAAGCGAGCGTGGCTTTATGCGTGTATTGCATTGTGATTGAGCCCTGCCAAATCCTGGCGATAACAAAGAGCGGAAACGACCGGGGCTCCGTGGAGCGGCTCCCGCATCACACTTGGGGAATGAAAATAAAATCCCGGAACTTCTACTATTTTAGCGTGTTGGTACTTTTTAAACATTTAGAAAGTGAAGACAAAGAAGGGACGATACAGACAGGACAGTCTTTCAACTTCAACAACATTTATTTTCGGCTTCAAGCTCAAAGCCCGCCTGTTCCGTGGGAGCGCCGGAAAGGGAAATCTTGGGGGAAGGAGAGGAAGCGGAGGAAGTGTAAGCGATCCCCCTGTCCTGCGGGGCCAGGTACATCGGGCAAACAGGGCGATGCCTCAACGACCGACTCCGAGAACATCAAATGGACGACGAAAGAGCTGCTTCGGATTCTCAGCACCCGATTGTCATTCACGGGAGAAAATGTACCGGCTGCGCTCCTAATTTCGCCTGCACGAGAGCCATGGGAAGCCACTGCGAGCGAGTCGGGAGAGAAATAATTGAGGCCTATCGGATGGCGACAAGCCCGCAATACGTAAGCACCCTTCCATTTCGCTCTCAAGAAAGGAGATTATCTTTCTGAGGCCGACAATGGAAGCCGAACGACAGACTGGGCAAGGCGACAAGGTCACCGGCAGAAGTGGCCTTTTTTCATCCGTTGTTGATGCCCCTTCCACCTCGCCTTTTGCAAATCCTCCACACCTTCCTTTTTATCTTCTTGTGGCTGTCAGCGAGCGCGAGAGCCGCTTTAAACAAATCAAAAGGGTGGAGCGAAACACGTGACCCGGCGTGACCTCTCTACATCAGACGCGTAGGACAAAAATGTTTGGACGAAAATTTGTCACGTGACTCTCTGTCACGCTGATGGGATCTCTGGGGCTGTTGCCTTCGCCGTTTGCCTAGTTATAGAAATAGGCGGGCCACGTAGGTCCAGTTTTCGTAATGCGCTCTTCAGTGTTCTGTTGCTTTCGTGCGTTGCAGACGCGGTCATGTTTTTTCGTCGTAAACGGCCGGAATACGTCCATGCCAAGTTTTCGGTAACAGCAGTCTCGTCGTCTTTGTTCACTTCTTCGTCCTAGTGTATTCGGCGCTTTCCATCCAGTTATGTACCAACTACCCGAAGAAAAAATCCATCAATGTAACCCTGTTTGGCAGTCAATGTTTTCTAGTGGACCGCTGACTGTGCCTGACTGTACGTAAAGCATGTGTGATTGGCCAACAAGTTACTCTGACCGACAGTCAAACTCCAGTCAGACTACAGTTGTCGGCTTTCTGATGGTTTCCTGGTGGCAGTCGGCCGCGGCCAAATGCCATCGAGATGTCTTGGTGGCGATTCTGATTGTACATCGATTGTCTCTGACTGTACGTCAAAAAGCTTTGACATGCAGACAGATATACGGTCAAAGGACGTAAAGTTCGTTCGGATACCACTATTTCGTCAAATCTATGAATACGAAAAATAATCTATGCACAAGAAAACGATTTCGGGTCGTGAGCCCATAAAACCGCTGATGTTAGAGATACGACAAGCAGCCGACCGACAACCTTGATCTGAAGCCCGCCGAAACGCCGAACACGCCACTTCGCTTCGCCCATAGAGGCTTCGCCGAGCTTTCATGAACGATCGCTCTCGAATCGTTTTGTTTGCCTGCTTGCTCCAACCTGTCGATCCTGCCTGGGCTCTACAATGTCTTATGTTTTAGTAGAACTTCTACTCGACAAGACCCAGCCTGTTGTGAGTTCCGACGATGTAAGCGACTTTAGCGGTGTAGTTAAGACGACAAGGTGTACCAGGTCTGATGGGCCGGAGACGCGCGAACAAAAGGATCGTTCTACGACGCGAAAGTACTCTACATCGCAGGTGGGTAGAACTGAAGTACGGCCAGTGATGTACGAGTGCTTTGCATAACATACTGAAGGCTTAACTGCATTTGCAGCCGAAGCATCTCGTATAAAACGAATGGTCAAATCAAGTTTCCTAAGCGATGGCATCACATAGGGGTTAAGGTGTCCGAGTTGTACGCAAGTGGTCGCGGGTTCGATCCGCGGTGGTCTTGCTTTTTTTCTTTTTTTTTCTCGGACATTTTTTTTTATCGATGCATTTGGCGATATTTATGAGTGCGTATAGCTTTACTCTTAAATAAATGCTGCCCTTGTTGATGAAATTTCCTTGGCAGTGGCAGTCAGACGACATCAGATGGACCATCAGATGACGTCTGATGGTCCATCACGTTCCACCAAGGCTGCTGACTGGCAGTCAGTGTCCCAAATTACGTATCTTGATGGAATTTTCAATAGGGTAGCCCATTAATCTATTTTGCTACATTTTGTTTTCACTGTAGTTCATGGAATTCTCGTGATGTGTTTGTTGCACCCGCTTCGAAAAAAACTGCTCTTCGCCGACGACGAAACATCAGTTCAATGTGCGAAACCTTCTTTCTGAAGTGTGTTTGTGGGGTACCTGAGTTTGATTATGCATCTTTCAAGGATTACATGATATCGTTCTTTTATTAGTAAGTGCAATGCAAAAATTCTTATGATAGTAGACCTGCTTTCCTCTTAATCTCCGCGGTTTTTTGTGCGATGTTAATTGTATTTTATAATTTGCTTTTCGTTTTACAGAGAAGTGTGACCTTTGTAAATATGTCGAAAATACACTGGGTGTAATGATAGTGGTTTAATAAATTTCTGGGAGCGATCGAAAAAAAAATTGTTTGTCTGTACATGTGATTGGACATGCAACAAATGATATGCAACGTACACATACTTGCTCGACGTTCGGCCAATACGCAGCAGACGCATCGTAGAGTATTCGCACAATATTTCGCGAACGCGAGGCCGGGGCAGAACGGCTGTACGGCAATACCTGCCGGATACCAAACGGTGGTGCAAAACTGGACATTTGAGTGATATTTGAACCGACTTTAGGCCGGTACTATCCCGATACTGCAAAGTATTGCCGTGCTGCTTAAAAACGGAGGTGATGACATCTGACCATCGTGTTTCTAATGCTTATTTAATTTAATTCTCTTCTGCGGCGCGTGAATGCACTTCTGTCACACACCAGAGGTATTCTAAACTTGGGCAGGCCACTCGGTTTTCTTTGCCATGCACTTATTTGGCACTTCAGTGGGTAGCCACAGAAGAGCCAAGCTACCGCATGCCCCGATTCGCCAAATTAAGATTTACTGCGGCAGTTATGGCTCTAGTCTGGCACTTACTTTGGCAGAACTGTGGCGCACCAGAGAAAAGTCAAACTTGGCTTGTCCGAAATACCCAAATTAGGCGTTGCTTTGAGAGTTATGGCTCAAGTGTGGCACTTACTTTGGCACAACTGTGGCGGACCGGAGAAAGGCCAAACTTGGTGTGGCCGCATACCCGAATTAGGCGTTGCTTTGGCAGTTGGGGTTCAAGTCTGGCACTTACTTTGGCAGAACTGTGGCGTACCAGAGAAAGGCCAAACTTGGCATGTCGGAAATGCCCAAATTGGGCGTTGCTTTGGCAGTTATGCTCAGGTCTGGCACTTACTTTGGCACAACTGTGGCAGACCAGATAAAAGCCAAACTTGGTGTGGTCGAAATACCCAAATTAGGCGTTTGTCTGGCAGTTATGGTTCAAGTCTGGCACTTACTTTGGCAGAACTGTTGTGGAACAGAGAAAGGCCAAACTTGGCATGTCCGAAACCCAAATTCGGCGTTGCTTTGGCAGTTATGGCTGAAGTAAGGCACCAACTTTAGCGCTCCTCTGGCGTAAGAAACAATAACCAAACTAGGGCATGCCTAGGATCACCCAGCTAAGGCTATAGTTAGGCACCGTACTTTGGCACTGATGATTGCCATGGTGCAAAAACCTAACTGCGCCTAAGTTGGGCCCTTCTGTTTGCCAGACTTTTGCCCAAGTTGGCCATTCCTCTGGCGTGCTACCTGGGACACAACCATTATATTTTCTTCACTAATCAATAAACCGGTTCCCATAGACCCCCATTAAAAACAGAGACTATGACATTCACTTCCCAGAAAGAAAATCTTGGCGCCACAGAAACTTGAAATCAAACACGATTATTTTATTAATCTTAGCTTTAACTGATTCCAGGACAGCATTTTCAAATTCACGTTCAATCCTGAGTTATCGAGGTCTAAAGTCCCGTGATAACCGAAAGCTTGCAATCGCGTT
Source organism: Ixodes scapularis (assembly GCF_016920785.2). Lineage (NCBI taxonomy): Eukaryota > Metazoa > Arthropoda > Arachnida > Ixodida > Ixodidae > Ixodes > Ixodes scapularis. The sequence goes on along the minus strand of NW_024609868.1, from coordinate 156,579,844 downwards.
AAAACATGGCTGGGCCAGCACGGATTTCCCGCTCAAAACAATTCGCGAATATTTACTATTTCAACAGATTAAATATGTATTATGAAGCTGGCGAAAGACGCCACCTAAATTCCCATTGGCTGAGTGTAACGAGACCTAAATTCCCATTGGGTGCGACGGGTCATGTGGATCCATAGCAACGGGGTTATCGTTGCCGAGGAGACAGCCAACTGCTGGCGGCGCAGCGGTAACGGGGAGGAAAGGGGGGGGGGGGGGCGGGTATGCGCTGGGTTGACGTCAGGCCTAACGTTAGGCACAACGTCACGCTTTGAAATCTAACGTCGTCAACCGGTAACCGCAGATGTTTGACGTGAGGGTGGGACGCGGAGATGCGCTGGCCTGACGTTAGGTCTAACATTACGATTTGAGGTCTAACGTCGTCAACCGGTATTTTGAAGTCGTGCTAGACGTCGTCCTCAAGGCGTCGTTCCTGAGGTCGTCCTTGAGGTGGTCCTAGACGTCGTCATCTAGGCGTCGTTCTCGACGTCATCCTAGACATCGTCGTTGAGATCGTCTTTGAGGTCGTCCTCCGCGTCGTCCTAGATGACGTCCTTCACGTCGCACTCGACGTCGTCCTAGTTGTCACTTTCGACGTCGTTCTAGAGGTCGACCTAGATGCCTTACTTGGCGTCGATCTCTGGGACGTCGTTCTTGACGTCGTCCTATACGTCGTCCTAAACATTAAGAACAGAAGCATTACTAGAAAACATTTCACCCGCGGGACTATAATGCTTTCGCATTTCAATGCGTAGCTCGGTATGCATAGCATCACATTCCAGGAGACAATTTTCATAATTATTATAATTATTTTTTTTTATTTTTTTATCTCGTCCCTTGTGCAATAAGTCGGCTCTCTTCGCTGTGGCTACTAAGTCCGAACGTTTTTTTGGGCAGTTGCCCCTTGCTCAGGAAGCCATACAAATCGTCTGACAAGATTCATTTTTCTCCTATCACGTACCTCTGTATACCTATTTATATATTCCGGGAGAGTATTTTGATATCGACTATATTTCTTTTTATATAAATTTTCAATCTCGTCCGTCGCACCGCAAGCCGATTGTATTCGCTCTGAGGACTAAGACCTAACGACATTTTTCGCAAGTTGCCTTTTGCTCAGGAAGGCAGAAAACTCGCCTGAGAAGGTTCAGTGGCCACAGTGGCGTAGCTGACTATATATGTATATTACGCTAGTCTGGGAGAGTATTTTTATATTTTGTCTAATACTGTTTTAGTGAGTTCATGAATAGCTCGTACATCATAAATCTGCCTATTTGCTGTAGATATTTAACTTGTATATCCTAAAGCGGTTCCATGTCAAAGTACGCAATTTTCTGTAGGTATCCCTGATTCCACAAGACCATCTGAGGCAAAAGCAAACAGATTGTTATTAGACTCTTCTGGCTGTGGACATGTGAAAAAATATGTAAAAGTGTTCATTATAAACTTTGTGAATATTATTTTCGATGGTTAATGTCAAACTCTCTCTCTGAGGTCTACGGTGGGGGCCATCTACCCCTGCACTGTAAATCCTGTATTTGTACGCCATCCTTAGCGAAAACCAAAATAATAGGCAGGTACCGAGAAAAACACACCAGAGATATTTTTGAAGCTTTCATTATCATAAGCATGGGCGAGCGATGTGTTAGCTTTCCGTCTGTTTCACTAACAGAGGAGGAAACTGCCTTCTTAAAATCTTTTTCGTTTTCGTATTTTACGTGTCCCCCTCGAGCCCTCGGGTCTGTGGTCCATCGTGCCTGTGTGGCTAACGGTCGAGCGGATTCCGCGTTCTGTACCACGTTCTTTTCCTCTTTCGTTAATACTTGAGTTGTGAGTGTGCGCTTGTCTGTCGTCTACGTGTTCCTCTTCTCTGTCCTTGTCCCTGTCTGCCCTACTGTAGCTATATTCGATGTCAAACTCGTTGCTGCGAATAATACTAGTGATGGACGCGAAAATAGTTTTGAATGGACATTTGGAATCAGTCCTAGACTTTTATGTTCATCCACCTACATACCGCCGTTTGATAATTTGTGCGTCTTAAAAAAACGACTGATACAGCAACGAACAACTGCCAGGGCTCCGTGCAAAATCAGGCAGGAAGAGTATGCGCTGGTTTTTGTGATGAGTTTGTAAAGTCTAAATCTCATCCCGAATCTGTGAGTTGAATAAGAGCAAATGCTTCTTTCAACTTTCCCCGGCACATGACTTTGGTGAGCCCTTAAGCCGGAGTCGCACTGCCTATCATTAGGCTATTTCACAAACCACTTACGCAAAGGTAGTGGTAACACAAAATGTATTATATGAGACACCTCTCATCAGCTTGTTGGAAACAGCGCCTGCGAAAAAAAAAAGTCCAGACGAAGGTAACGCGTGAGCGTAAAACGCGGTTCAAACCAACGCGTTTTTGTGCGCTCGTAGGTCGTGCGCTTCCCGGAGATTGCGTATTTTGTGACCTCCCGCTGATTCCTTGCGCCTTCCGGGCGCGCGTAAGAAAGTTGGATGATCTCAACTTTTTTCTGAACGCGCACGTGTACAAAGACGCGTTGTGACGTAGTTGGGCGCTCCTCTCCCTGCCAATCGGCCGAGGGCACCAGTTCCGGCTCCGCGTTTCTTCGCCGTCGGCCGCAGATGATCTCCGCTCGCCCGAAAGCGCTAACCAACGCGCACGCTTATGATTCAGAAAGCGCACTGGAAACAGAAAAAATGCCATGAAATACGCAGTTGCCGGGAAGCGCACGACTTTCGCGCGCAGAAAAAGGCGTTGGTTTGGATCGCACTTTAAAGGCCGGCCCGTAAGCAAAGAGAAGGAACCCGACCCTCACTTTCCTTCTTGCCACTGTGAAAGGAGGAAATCGCCTCTCGTTTCCTCCTCACCATTTACGATTTTTTTTTTCTTTGCCAGCTGCCTGTTTTTTTTTTTTTTTTTTTTTTTTTTTACAAGTTTGGGGTGGAGGAAATGAAAGCTTCAAGGATTTGAAAAGATTATCCAGAAACCAGTCGGCACACCGGCGAAAGGAGCTGAACCAACCGAGTAGCTGTTTTGAGGGAGCTTGGCACTAGCTCTTCCCAACGAGTTGCATTGGCTCTTCTTTAGCATTGGTTTGGAAGACGATTCTTTGCTGTTGTGAGAGCACAAATGCCTTCTTCTACTCAAAGAAGTAGTCATTGAAGTATCAATTTTAATATAAATATCTGATTTGGCATCTTTCGTTGTTTAGGCGGATTCATGGCGACAACGGGAAGTACGAGCGGCGTTTTCTGTATATCACGGATGGCGCTCCATAGACCAGTGGTTCTGAATCATCATGGTTCTTTAAAACGGCAGAAGTGACGGAGGATCCCATCCGTTAGTGGGTCTAGTACTTTTCGGTGTAGAGCGTTTTGCTGTGGGGCATTTCGGTGCGGACTTTTTGGTGCACAGACATTTCAGTGTACGGACTTTTTGCAGCAGACTTTTCGGTGTGGGACTTTCCGGTGCGCGGATATTTCGGTGCACGGACATTTTGATGCATGGACATTCGACGCTATGGTTTGCTCACCGGTATCTCTTCCAACGTACGCAGACAAGCTTCACATCGTGTTTGTGCGTTGAGTTTATAGAGATAGTCTCCTCTATAAGGTTTTGGCTTTATTATTGGTCCTGCGTGTAGGAAACGACCCAACCAGCAAGACGTTTGAAGTTGTATGTGTATTCAGAACAATTTTGAATATCTTCGAATGCGCCTCCTCCGCGTAATCGCATAGCTCCGATTGTTAATAATAAATTGCGATGACCTCGCACGACAAAAGGAAAACAATGTAATTGTCACTTGTAACTCATTAGGAAATAAGGTAGGTGTGTGCGGGAACAAAATAAGTGTAATCAAATGAAATATCGATTTGAATCAAGAAAACAAGCCGAATTTGGTGAAAGCTAAATCTATTTTATTTCGTATCAAATGTTTGCTCATTCGCGTTCGAAAAAAAACAACAGTGACCACAGATCATACACAGCCTGTGTATGATCTGTGGTCAACGTCTCCTTCCATACCGTAATGATGTCGCCGGATGTGAAGAACTGCCTTACAATCGTGCTTATACAGGACGATTATTTTTTAATATTTTTTTAACTACCATACATTTTTCTAAAAAAGACGTCAGAGTTACGCAATTCCAGTTTGTGCCTTATCTGTAGTCATCAAAAACACCAAATCATTCATTTTTAAAGAGATGTAGTGGACGTGAAGTGGCTCACGGCTTCCTAAAAAGCCTAATTTGGACGCGAATCGTGTTACCGCAATCTTTTCGGCCACCGCGCTCCTCACCCCTTCTACAGTGGCGTTGTCACAGCGATGCGCATGATTTGTCGCTTTGGCTTCATGGCGTTACGCTGTGCAACCCGGAAATGGAGCCCACATAAAATCAGAACTATATTTTCGCGCCCAAATTAGGAGGACGCCGTGTAATAGTGTACGCGCCTTACATCTTTTTAAGAATGGACGGTTTGGTGGCTTGCGATTATGGCAAACAACTTTCTAAATACAAGATGCTGTTTTCCTTTGTAATTAAAAGGTTAATTAGCGAATTTTAGGCAATCGGTCGGTTTTAGTTGCGTTCGTTATTGAACCTAATCCTCGCCTGGCCGTATAGCTCACCTACACAAACCGCAATGGCGCTAATTTTCACTGGACAATTTGGTGGCTTTCGATTACGCCCAACAACTTTATAAATCAACTATCCCGTTTTCTTTTATAATCAAAAAGTTCATTAACAAATGTTAGGTAATCAGTCAGTTTTTGATGCGTTCATTCTTGAACCCAATCTTCGCCTGGCCGTATAGCTCACATCCACAAAACGTTAATTTCCACGTTTTTTTCTAATATCTAGTAGGTAAAAAAAACAAAAAAAAACAATAAACGTTGTATATAAAACAGAGGGCAGTTCTTTTCTGATATAAATAAAGCGTGGGGCACGTGTCTTGAATGCATCTCTTTTTTTTCCGGCCTATGAAAACAAATCCCGGGACATTCGAAATTGAGTTTATGATGGGGTGGGCGCTTTATCACGGGGTATTTTGTCATGTTTCATAAGCTTTATTACTAGTCAGAAGGAAACCACGCGAGCCGTATCACGTTGCAAACAGCTAATCGGGTGTTGCTCAAGCAGCTCTAGAACTTTCCAATCGACATTTTGGTTCTTAATACATCTAAAAAAGTTTGGTACTTAGTCCTAAACATTTAATTTATTAGGTATAATTAAAATACTGCAACTCTCGCAAGACGTCTGCCCAAAACATAAAGTTGGTTTTATTGGCGTAAAGTGGCTGCGTCTTTCATTTTTATGCTTGGTCTTTAAAAATTCGTGAAAAGCATTCGCGACCTTATCTGACAAGCCGCGTACGTGGACAGCGCGGCCTCCTCGGCTAGTTGTTCCCTCATCGAAGACGACAATGAATAAAAGGTGCGATCAAAATCTTAATGCCTGAAGAAAGCGCAAGTTTAAAATAATTCTAAGGGTGTCAGTTGGTTTTATTTCTACTATATTCAAATTTCAACACTCGTCGCGGGCAGCATGAAAGGAAGCACTGCACTCTTGGCGCAAACCAGTGCCCAGTCAACGTTCCTACACTCAAACACGCATCACCACCCGACATGTTTGAAGAATAAATAATTTCCAGTACTCTTGGTAGAAAAGACGAATTTTCTACAAAGCGTGATATTTTTGGACCCAAAAGTCCTGTAGCCGAGATCGGTAATTCATAGCTTCAGGAAGACGAAGAACGACGGAAAAATTATTTCCAGCGGAAGTGCTGTTTTGACTTTGAATTCCACATAAAATTATATATGCACAAATTGTGGCACGATACCGTACTTGCTTGATTACTTTTCCTTTAAAGACAACAGAACCCGACATAGTCAACAGATATTGCAGAATTCATATTAATTTGCGTAGAGCGCGAAAGACAAGTATATACATAAAGACCACAATTGAGCTCTGCATTTCTACTGCATTTCTTTCCGTACTTGTGGACAGTTAGTCCGCATGACTATATTCAAAAACTGCCAAATCGTTTAAGCCTACCCCTTTTTATAGTTTTTTTCGTAGATGAATTGTTGCGAATCCCGGCTAGGTTTGGGTAAAGATCTCGCACGTGTCCAAGGACACATTTCGGCATGATTTCCCGCTTGGTGACGAAGTTGAGCTGACCGCTGTTCCGCTTCTTCTCTAAGTAGGCGGAGACGCCTAAATTAGCCTAAATTAGCCAGGCAGCCCCAAAACTTACGGTAGCACACCTTCCGAACTCCTGGGTTTTATTGGAGATGGCCTTCGCCCTCCCTGACAAAGCCCCAAACAATTATGTAAGGGCTGCAGAGGGTATCTGGACATTCGATTTCTTCATCAACGAACAAATGCGAACAGAAGAGAATGAAAACTTCGTAATACCTGCTGTCTTTTAATAAATTTAATAATATGTTACTAGTGCTAGTTGCACTATTTTACGTGAAGAAAATTGAGATTCTGCGGTTCAATCTCCGTGTTTTCCGTTCTCTTTGCTGATACGCAAGGTATTTGTCGGGTGTCAAGTTTTCAGTTACATTTGTTGACAGAAACTAAATGCACGTTTGGCCACGAAGAAAAGGTGGCGTAGCGGGTTGCGGAGAGCTTTGCGGGACGGCGAAAGCGATCTACGAAAACTCCCTAATCCCTGAACGATCTTTAAGCGCAAAACACGTATGTACGACGAAACCGTCCGATCCGACGTCCGATCGCTGCTTCGACTCGCCGCAAGCTATTATCCGAGGCACATGCGTCCGACCGAGCTTGCGACGCGTCGTTCCGACGGTTCCGATCTGGTCCACCCAGTCCCGTGACCAGCGCGTGTTGCCCGACTTCCTACGATCGCCCTCCTGCAGTGGGAGGGACAGGCACGCACACGTTCCCTCTTCCATTCTGAGCGATGAATAAAGCTGTGCACGGGCTCTGGTCCTCTTCCCGGAAATGCCAAGAATAGGAAGAGGGACTCGCAACCGGATCCTAATCCCCTGAATAGCCCGCTCCCCGAAACGTGACGTCCTCATGGCGTTCCCGCTACCTGCGTCGTCATTGGCCGCGGCCATCCGACCACCGCAACTACCCCTGGACAGTCAAGGGGTGTCCAAACAGGACACTACAACACGCACGACTCCGACAAATCGTGAAAATTGAAGCGGGGGCGGAGCGGGCGCGTCCGCTTCAATTTTTACGATTTGTCGGAGTCGTGCGTTTTGTAGTGTCCTGTTTGGACACCCCTTCAGCCGCAACGCCGTTCCGATGTCGAGTGCGACACGACCAAACTAGCTGCGTCCGACCGTATATTGACTGATCGGACGTCGGGTCGGACGGTTTCGTCGCACGTTTCTTTCGCGCTTTAGCCATATCTCGCATGTCTTCTGGTATCGCAGTTGTTAAGCACCATGCAGGACATTGCGTCTGTCGGTTTCCTCCGAAGCACGTGAGTGTACTTCTTCCCCTGGACTCCTGCACACTCACTTCTGATATGTGCACGATCGTGCCCAGTGCCAGGTGCCTCGTGACGAGATTTCAAGCTCGCAACACCACATGCAGTTTAAGCTAAGTGCAATAAACGAAAATAGCTGAGTGGCTTTAACGTCCCATGCTCAATCGGATGGGACGCCGGATAAAAACCGAGCGTCTGCGTTTCCTCCAGCTCGCGCTTGTCACGGAGAGTGACAAGCACAAGCTGGAGGCGGGGCTTCTCCTGCTGGCCTTCTCGGTGTGGTTCACCCTTGGTACCACCTGGGTGCCTTCTGTTCCACCTAATGCTGATTATTCAACGCGCGCTCGGCATGAGTTGATATTACGAGAGCGCCAGAGTGCTTCATGACACAGACTTCCCAGTGAGGACGAAAATATTGGACAAATGTCGGTCAAAGTTTTAAGAAATAACCGTCCCTTAATGGTTTGCATCCCGGCTCCAGATAGGTCCAATAACTTGAACCGATCACCGCGAAAGTTTTGAGACCGATATCGTCAACCGTTTTGAGACCGATATCGTCATCCCTTTTCCGGCCAATATCGTCAACCGTTTTTCGGCCGTCTTTCAAAACGTTTTGTGGCCGCTATCGTTGAAACATTTTGGGATTTAAATTTCTATTGTTGAAATATGTAAGAATCCGAATGACTACGACATCAAATGTGAAACTGTTTATTTTCAACGGAAACGGACGCTTCATTTTAGAGGAAATCGGAGATGTCTGACCATTTTCGACTTAAACAAGGGATATGGGAGCCACTGTAAAAACTTTTCACTCCATTTTATGGGTAAAAGTTGTGGGTTCCATAGTGCCGGCATGGTTTCCCGTAATCTAGAAACTGAATTGTCAGTAAGAACAAGGCACATAATTTCGTAAAATGACGGAATGTCTGTGGCCCACTACAGACAACTATCCGTAGGAATTATGAAAGCTGTCGGCACTAAATAACGACGCACTATACCTTTCGGCCTTATATTAGGCCAAAGTTACAAGCCACCCGTACCACCTGCACCTCCGATACATCAGGCGACTCCCCTGGAAGGGCTATACCTTTGCCAGGGGTGTCACCTGACGTATTGGAGGTGCCGGATTGGTGCGGATGGCTCGTTGCCATAGGCTTCAAAAAGACAGAAGGGTCTAGTGCTCCGCTAATTAGTGCGAACAGCTTCCATGTTCAAGCAAGCCGAAGTCACATGAAGCTTTTGGGGTACGGATTGGTATTGAAAGTTCATGGTTCCGTCATTCAATATATGAACTTGCATAATTTTTCATCTTTAGACAAAACAACAAGAGTTCAACAAGAAAAAGAGCACACAACCTCTACTACTCATTGCCAGGATTTTGTTTGTGTGAGATCAGCTGTTCCTAGGGGTGACAGCTGAAGAAACGAACCAATCAAGAAGTTTTGCCCCAATGCCTTTATTGGAGGAAGGCATCCCTTACAGAAATGTCATATCTGCCCTTACAGAAATGTCATATATGGCCCAGATATGTTTAATATAGGGCCGTATATGGGCATATAAGTAGACATATACGGTCATATATTGCCATATAAGGGCTGAAATCAGGGCAGATATGGTAAGGCGACACCATATATGACGACATATAATGCCAGATAAAGTCATATATGGTACCAGTGGCTGCCATATATAACAGTATAGGATGCCTGATACTCCTGTATATGGCACTATATGGTGCCAGTCAACATGTAGATGCAGGTAACACTCCGCGTCGGCCGGTATCGGGACATCGGGACTACGCTGGCCCGCCCATGGTAACAGGATGGCAGCGCCTGGCCATGGGCACCGGGGAGCTACCGGCCCCGGCCGGCGTCGGGGTTTCTTCTTGCTCATTGGCCAGTCCAGCCGTAGAAGTTACAGTGACTGGCCGGCATCGGGTTTTTGCTGTTTTTGCTGGCTAGTCTTTCCATGGAGGTTCCAGTAACTGGCCGGCATCGGTATTTTGCTGTCTTTGATGGCCGGTATTTACGGAAGTTCAGTAACTGGTCGGCACCGGTATTTTGCTCTCTTTGATGGCCAGTATTTACATGGAAGTTCAGTAACTGGCCGGCATCGGTATTTTGCTGTCTTTGATGGGCAGTATTTATATGGAAATTCAGTGACTGGTCGGCATCGGCGCTTTGCTGTTCGCAGGCTGACGAGCCCCGGGAACTTCCGTTTACTGACCGGCATCGCTCTATTTTTTTTTTGCCTTTTTCACTATGCAGTCACGTCATTGAGATTCCGACGCAATGCGGCGATTCATATGTAGCGAGTGGAAATGTTTGCGTTGATCAATCCTTCGTAAATGACCGCCGACGCTGGCGTATTTGATCCCACCATGGCAAGGCTGACGTGTTTTATCGCGAAAATGCGAAAGAAAAAACAATGCCGTGAGGAAATTTCGCAGTCCAGGATTTGAGAATCTGACCCCCTACGCCACGAAAATTAAATTTTACAACGCCGAACGACACTGTTTTCAGGAAGTTAGTTTAACTTGATGTACTATACTTAAGGTCTGGCGTTATACACACGTGTTTGGCTCTGATAAAAAATAAAAACGGTATAGCGGAGCCTCGAATGAAAAAAGAAAAAAGACGTAGCATGATTGAGCACGCGCTCTGAGCTACAAAACAATAATAAACATTACTTTCCAGAAGCAAGAAAAGTAAGATATGTGTTTATTGCTTATGACGCTACGAGAGGTACATAAATCTCTTGAGGGATCATTTTATTGGTGAGTTTAATCTAGTGTTAAAATATGCTATTTAGGGCAGGAATCGACTGTTTTATGTGGTAGTTACGATCATCTAAGAGAAATATTTTCAATGTTCACATAGCCAAACGATATCTGTCTCTTTAATAGCTTATGTTATACGACGTACCGTACCAGAGGAACGCGAATATAAAAACTTTTTTTCGTTAGTAAAAAAAGCGAGAAACACCAATGCGTTGTGGATGTACACACTGCTGGGTTTGTGACTGTGACCCCTTGACACCACGAAAAATAAATGTCACAATGCCGAACAATAGCATTTCTGAAAGCTAGTTTATTTATCCGCGCTGTACTTGAATCTCAGGAATAAAAAAGTGTTTAGGCCTAACAATAAGTAAAACTGTGGAGCGCAACCTGTATAAGTAAGACCTGGCGGCACGCGGGGGATAGCGCTGATCTACCAGAACAAAATTAAATACTACTTTCCGGAAGTCAGAAAAATCAGAGATGTGCTTATGAGCGATGAGCTCAACTAAATTACTGCCTTAAAACGGCGGTATTTTTGTTTCAATAGTGGGTGAAGATGGACCGCTTTCATGACAAACTTTGGCTTCATCACTGTGGCAGTTTTACCACTTACATTTTCCCATTTTTCTCTAAATGTACCCATTATTATTAATTTTATTTCTTCGTTGAAAGGACTTGCGCTGTTTGCCTACTACACTGACACACCTATTAGCACGGAGGGAGCGAATCATCCTGGCAAAACAAGAGGGCCAGGTTTTCTGAATTGCATCAATTCAAATGTGGGCTCGCACTTTTTATTTTCACCTTCTGCGTGATTGTTACCCTGAAGAAGGGTGCCGACGACAGCCTAAACATAGAAAATATTTTAAATAATAAAAACTAATACGCAAAGGCGAGAAAAGTTTTAAAATAATAAAAATGAATTAAAAAAGGTGAGAGAAAAATATTTAAAATAATAAAAAGTAATAAAAAAAGAGATGAGAAAAAAATTATTTAAAATGAAAACTGATACAAAGAGGTGAGAAAAAATAATACAGAATAATACAAAATAATACAAAAAGGTGAGAAAAAAATTAAAAATAAAAACGAATACAAACAGGTGAGAAAAAATATTTAAAATAACGAATACAAAAAGGTGAGAAAAAAGATTTAAAATGAAAAAAAGTGTAAAACACAAATAGCGTTTACCGCGATTCGAACCAACGACCACAAGCTCAGGAAACCTGAGCGTCAACCCGCTACGCTACCTTTTTTTTTTTTTTTTTTTTTTTATTTACATAAAATGGGCACTATGTACATGGTTAAAAACACATATTGACGTAGGGAGTGCTCAGCGTTCCAGTTTGACAAAACAGCAAATATCACCTCTGGCTTCGAAGTGACCTTGGCGCTTTGAGACGCGCTGCCAAATCAGACCATCCATCTAATTCACAGCTTTTCGCTGCCTCAACGAGGCTGGTCGTACTCATGAAGCTTTCTTCAAAGTGGCGCCACGCCGGCTTGCCCCCTTCCAGAATCAAGAGGTGATCTGTGCGGGATTTCCATATTGGATGCAACCCGAGCAAAGCAAGTACTTCATAACATTTACTGTCGGGGCCAGTGCCGAATTCGAGGTATTTTGCACTGTGCCAGTCCATGTACAAATCAACTTGCAGTTTAGAGCGTAAGTCCGCCCAGAACAGTTCTGCATTTGGGCAGAAGATGAAGACATGCTGCAGAGTCTCTGGCGTTGGACACAGTGCGCAGTTCAAATTCCACGGAACAAAAAATCCTTTTTTCTCCTGCCACGTCTTCACTGGCAGTACTTCGGTGTGAAAGCAAATAAAGAAGTCCATTGCAGCTTTTCGGACGGGATAATTTCGGAGGCGCTTAAAGACTGTGGATTTCTCACTGGTCCCTTGGAAGGAGCGATAAAGTGGCGGTGGAAAGACAGTGTCTATGGTGTCCCAATATAGCGCTTTTGTTTTCACTTTGCTCAGGTATTGCCGAGAGAAGCGCGCTTCAAAAAATTTAATGGCATCAGCGATTTCTTTATAGAACCTCAGTACTGCACTTGACGTCACTCCTTCCAGGGTTACAACAAGCCAGGGGGCTAAAAAACGTCCGCCAAGTTTTACGAATGAACTTACTATGATTAGTTACGTTGGTCACGAAAAAATAAAAACCTTTGAACTTTTAGCTTGATCTCAAGATTCACGACTCCGAAACCTCCTTTGGCTTGACTGATAAAAATGTTTGCGCGTCTCATGCGTTCAAAACTAGAATTCCAGACGAAGGTAGCACAAAAACGATGCATCTTATGGACTTCGCTTGCATGACACGGCACAACCTGAGCCGCATACCATACGGTAGGGAAAAAAACGGAGTTGCAAACAAAGGCACGGTTTAGCATAGAAAGGTTTCGGCCGCGCCAGTCCAGCACTTTGGCCCTCAAACTGTTGAGATGAATTCCTCCCTTGCCAGTACTTAAGCAGTGAGGTTCTAGACTAACACCAAGGTAGTTTTGGATATTTGAGCTCCAGGTAATATTTATAAAACGCTCTGGCTTTACATCAAAATTTCCTAGCCACACGCCTGTAGATTTCTCGTGATTCATTTCAGCCCCAGACACTTCACAAAAATCAAGGAGGTGTTGTACGGCGAGGACAACCTCATGTCTAGATGCAGCAACAACAGTAACGTCATCTGCGTATGCTAATATTTTCGTTGTATTTCTGGCAAGGGAGACTCCCTGAATTCTATTATCGTTAATAATCTTTCTACACACAGGCTCAAGATAAAGTGAGAAAAGTATTGGCGAGAGCGGGCAGCCTTGTCTAACAGAGGCTTGCACTGCTATCTTTTCAGTTACTATTCCATTGATCAATAATCGCGTGGATATATCTTTATAGCACAGCTTAATATATTTGGCTATAGTTCTCCCGACACCAGAGGCCTCGAGTACACTGAACAGAAAAGAATGCGAAACCTTGTCGAAGGCTTTACTTAAATCAATTTGTAGCACTGCTGCGGATAAGCCTGTCGCTTCAGCGGTTTCGGTAAGTATACGCATAGTGTGAACGTTGGAGGTGATGGACCTCCCTTTAAAGCCATAGGCCTGGTGGTCACCTACAACAAACTTAAGACCCATCTCCAAGCGTTTTGCTAGTATTCTCGCCAGTAGTTTGTAATCAGTGGTGAGGAGACTGATTGGCCTTAAGTTGCTCGATGTGAGAGAGTCGGAGTTCGTGTTTTTCTTTTTAATAAGGACCGTTAGTGCCTGTCGCATAGAAGGTGGAAGTCAATTTCTTTGAAGGATGTCAGCAAACACGTCACATAGCATTGGAGCTAAAATATCAGCGAACTTTTTATAGAAGGCTGAGCCTAGACCATCCACCCCGGGGGATTTTCGCGTTGGTAGCTCTTTTATAGCCCTCTCGATTTCAGCTTTCGTGATCTTTTTGTTCATGCGTTTCCTTACACTTGAGGGGATCTTTGGGAGCTCTTTGAACCACTCATCCAGCGGGATGTCTGCCGCCTCGTCTTTCCTAGTAAATAGTTGTTGGAAAACTCTTACGAGTTCCTTCTCAATGTCTTCTTGTTCTGTTAGCACTTTGTCGTCGACACTGAGTGCGTCTATCCTGCTTCGCTGCGCTCGCGTTCTTTCTATGGTTTTAAAAATTTTGCAAGGATCTTCCTCCCTTTCTTGTGCTCGGAGTCGGCATCTGATCATTGCGCCTTTGTATTCGCTTTCCATTAGGTGAAGCAAACGCTCTTTGCAATCACGTATATCTTCCCTGAAGACTCCAGGGGTTTTGTTTTCTTCAGCAATTAGCATTTCAAGGGCTTGTACTAGCACATACTTTGTTTCGCGCCCTTTTTTTGCCTGTGTTTGTCCGTGTTCGAGACAGAGCAGTTTAATTCTTTCCTTGACCTCTTCCCACACTACCGCGTCAACTTTCCTTTCCGCAGTTGCTTCTGATAAAATATTTCTTATCTGAGAGGACAGATTCTCGTCGTCAAGAAGACTTTCGTTAAGTTTCCAAGAGCTCCACCAGAGCGGCTTTCTCGTTCGCCGGTCCGCCTTTCCTATTCGCATCGTGACCATTGCGTGGTCAGAAAAAGCTACTGGGGACACCTTGTATGCAGTGACCGAACTTGTAAGCTCACTGGACATATATACCCGGTCTAGTCGTGCGTGACAATCACCTTGCCAGTGCGTGTATCCAGCAAGAGGGCCTTTACACCCGTCGGTTGCATCGACGAGATCAAAGTCGCGTAATAATTTCCTGAGTTCCGCAAGGCTTGAGTCTGATTGTAAGCCGCGCGAACAATCCTGTGCATTTAAAACGCAGTTAAAGTCCCCCGCAACAATTGTTTTGACCGGCGTGTCCAAATATTGCCGGAGATTGTCGAAAAAAAATTTTCGATCCGACGCTTCGTTGGGGGCGTATACTGATATCACTTTTAACGACTCATGCCGCCAGATAACTTCCACCGAGCAAACCCGCCCGTTCTTGTCAGATTCCCACTCGGGGTACACTATGAAGCCTCTGTCTTTACGTATCATGATAGTGCTACCGCCGCTGTGCCCATCCGCCCTCGCGTGATAAGAAAAGAAGTGTCTATCAAAGAAAAGCGTCATGTCATCTACATGGGCATCGGAAGAAAGTTTGGTCTCCTGCAAGCAAACTATGTCAGCGTTCTCTTTCAGAAGCAAATTTAACAGCCACTGTTTCCTTATTCTCGAAATTAAGCTAACCGAGTTGAACGTTGCAACTTTAGCTTGCTTCATAGTTTAGAACATGAAATAGAACCAGAAAGTACAATGAAGTCAAGTTCACCGTGTTGCGAGCGAGACTTGGCCTTCCCGGAGTGCTTCCTCCGGTTGTCGCCTATGAGGGGTCTGGGCGCCGCCGGTCGTCCGGGGGAATGCGGGGCATAGGACTAAAGCGTCCTATTTTGGAGAGTCCTCCCTTCCACTTCTGGTCAGCCTTGCGTGGCTTGTCTTGAGGGTCCGTCGGAGGATAGGGGCCAAGGGGTGGGAATTCTGGGAGGTCGTCCATCTTTGACAGGTCGACGGTGTCGGCGGCAGTTGCTTCTTGTGGAGGAGCCTGGTTCGCAAGTAGGGTGTCGGAGTTCGCCGCCTCTCCTTCTGTGGAGTCAACAGCTGCAACGAGTTCCGTGCCCTGGGTTCCTCGCTCCGAGATGTCCGGGAGGACCTCGTACAAAATCTTGGCCTCGGCCGGCTCGGTGGCAGGGTGGGCTTCTAAGCTCTCCTGGACGTCACCAGTCGGAGCTTGTAGTTCTTCGCGCCCTTCGCTACGTGCTGTGGCCTCTGCCTCGTCTTCATCCATCTCGAAGTCATGCGGTTCGTCTCGAATGGTAACATCCGTGACGGCGGCATACGTGCGGACGCAGTCTTCGGTCACGTGTCCGAATCTGCGCTACTGCTGGCACCGGGGTGTTCTGCAATCTTTCCGGATGTGGCCAGTTCTTTTGCACCGTAAGCATAGCGGTGCGCGCCCGGGAGCCACAATCAAGACGTTACCGCCGCATACCTTGAGCTGGTGTGGAAGGCTGTCGATGGTGACACCCTGCTTCATGTCGAGGCGAACCACCCTGGTAGATGACTGTATTCCTTGAAAGCCTTCTGCCCTCCACGTGTCTCGGGATATTTCCTGCACTTTCCCGTATGGTTCGAAGACCCTGCGCAGGGCGTCGTCGGGGACTGGGAAAGGCACCCAGTGCACTTTCAGACGGACTTCGGTCTTGTCCGGGTCGATCACAAGACATCTTTTGTCTTTCACCGTAAGCTCTCGCGCTTCGACTAGCCTCTTCTTGGCCGCCGCCGAGTGAAGTGACAGCATCTACAGATGATTCATCTGGTAGGCACCTATCGCTGCGGTCTCCTTCATGACGCCCAAGCGTTCGAGTTCGGCCCTGAAATGTTCCACCCGGTAAGGGCGACCGGTCACGTCGCAGTGAAGGAAGACTGTGTTGGCAGCGAAGATTCCTGATGGCAGGGCAGGAAGAACTACACGGTAATCATCCGTCGACGAAAAAACAGATAAGCCGCGGCCAGAGTTGGCCGTTACACTGCTCCATCGGAGCCAGCCATTCTACGTCTGTGCGGTGCGAGCGCAAGAAGCAGAATGTCAACCCGCTACGCTACCGCTGCCCGGATGGCCTCAGCTCCCTTTCTAGAAGGTTCAATGTCCGCTAAATTTGTTTTTTTACCATCGTAGGCTTAGTTTCGTATTTGTCATTTTGCAACATCTTAGGACTTATTTCTAATATTGTGGCGAAATTGACATTTGCAATAATTTATTATTGCTGTGTTTTTTATAAGTTTTATAATGCGGTAGGCTGATCGTTTTATTTCAATCGTGTTGAAGATACGATTACAACCTCATCGAAGCAACGGCCTATGTTTCGCACGTTTCGCCGGCCGTGTGCGTTTGAATGCCTGTGTTCACGACCGGCTAACGGTCCAATTACCCGATTAGTGGTGATGCGTGGTGTTTGCCTTAGTTTCAAATGTGTCCGACAAAGGCGGAAGCGACTGTGGGACATGGAACTACGTCAAATCTGCTCAACAGCCAAGATCATGGCACGGGATCGAAGTAAGTTCGTGTTTTGTTCGTTTGGGCTAGATTATTTCCTGCGTTCAGAAGGCTTGTTATTGTCTGCAGATCGCTTGCTTTTACCAGTATTACTAATTGTGCGCAAATGGTGTTATGCGAGGCTGTTTTTCTTTTTTCCCCGATGCAGAGGCTGACTACTCGCTTAAAGGGGTACTCCACCTATTTTTTGAGCTACCTCAACTAACTATATTTTCTGACTCCCCGGCCTTTACTCTCTCCGGTATGCTATTTAGAATCGCGAAATTCATAATAGTTATTGCAAAATGGGCAAATGAAAATGGTGCAAAAACCAACATTCAAATATACGCGCGCTTTTCAGGGCCATGACGTCAGTGGCAGGCAGGCTTGCCAGTCGAGCAAGCAGCCAAAAAATAGAATATGCCAATCATTTGTTCCGTGCTGGAGCGCGGGTACTGCAGCGAGCTTCCCAAGCATTCATTTGGCACCATGAAACTGCTTCGAAACAGTTTAAAACAAAATCTACAGCCCAAAGAATGAAGCCCTGCCTTCCACTGACGTCACTTTTTCATTGTTGCCAGTAGAGACTTCGAGCTTGAAAAACACGGTGAGGACCAAAACTGTAAATTCAATAACTTCGCTAAAAAACAATATTTTGACCTAATATTTGGGATACTATTTTTGCGATGTTTGTTGGTTAGTTTAGCAAAATTTCAAGCAAATCGGAGACAATGAAAAAATCGGTGTAGCCCTTTAAGGTCGATCAGTTGCGGCGGAACTCTTTGGGAGACGGATTAGGGGTGGAAGGGGGGGGGGGGGGAGGAAGGCAAAGGCGGAAGAGGAGGGGGGTTGATTTTTTCCCTCCGCCGTATTGTTTACTGGTAAGCTAGAATGTCTGGAAGAGCGCGGTGCCCCTCCATTGCCGACGCCACTCTCCGTACTTGCGTGCTGAGAGCTGGACCCGACGAAAACAGCGATTGATTGATCGAGCAAGTCCGTAGCTTTCGCCGCCCCAGTCGTCTGCAGACGCCTTCATTTTCGCAGTTCGTACCCAGAAAAAAATTGCCGAAATTTGGTGCCGCGATGAATTCACTCCATGGTGATTAATGCATACCACTTCCGATCGCAAGAATTTGTGCCCGCGAAATAAATTTTGACGCTGGCATTTATTCCTCGCGAAATATCGAGCTCTAAAGATCATTTGCTGTACACGTGTTTCGTATGATCCAACGCACGTATAACGAATTTCACACCTCCAGAAACACTCAGGCTGCTTTAAATGGTGAAACATTTATTCTCTTCCTACTGGTGTTTTTTAGAGGCTTTCAAGTATTAATTACAAGCTTCTAGGGAAATGTACATGCATGTCCTCAATTAAGGTAGTGTCTCGCCAGTTTTTGGTATCAATATTTTGTTCATTGTAAGTATGTAGTGTTAGACATACCTCACCCCATCCCTGTTTTTCGTGTGGTACTTCTGCGTATCACGATCTGAAATGTCCACCTAGACGTTGAAGAGAAGAATGAAGTAGTCGAATACACAAGAGTTATACGTTCAGCGGGTGTGCTTGTCTTTCAGAGTATCCGGTGTGTGATTATCCCTGCACTGTCACCGTAGAATATGCAAAAATGATTAATGACATTGCAATATTTGTCGTGCCAAAGCCTGTGACAATTTTTCCGAACTCTGATCTCCACGAGATCACAATACTATTGGTTCTGTTGTAGTGGCACGGCAGAGTCTATACTTGTTTTGCTCCACTCTTTGTAAGCGGGACGCTATAATCCGATTCTACGGAATTATGGTGTACTAGATAGCACTATATTTGCAGAGCTAGTCTTCGGTTTTTGTAGTTCCATCGAAATGTATTTCAGCTTTTAAGTTACTTGTTATTTAGCATGTAAATTTACAAGCTTATCTAGATTGAAGACATCAAATATCTTGCCAGCACTCATGCTACGTGTTTGAAGTATATTGCGTTAACATAATTGACCCAACCTTTGATTTTTATTTGTCAGTGCCTCAAGGGAAGCAAGGAGAAGGAGTGGATCCCCGCTCCTGCCCGTTTCGATCTGGATGAGCATCATACCGGCGTGCGGTTGTGTATCACTACTGCGTGGTGCGCGTTAAAGACCCCAGGCTAGCGGTTGTATACACGCTGGCTAAATTACTCTACAGCTGAGACAGCAGACGCCCACTGAGGCAAGCTAACTTCTGACTGTATAAACATACAATTTTTTTTTTTTTTGAGGAGTGGGATTACGTAGAGAAGCTAGTGGGTTTTTCTATGGGTACGAAGCTGTCCGAACTAAGGTCAGAATGGAAAAAGTACCACCGAGTTCCGCCTGGTCCCAAACAGCCACAATAATGAACACGGAATTCAGAAGAATAGTAATAGGAAGGACTTACGCAGGCTGCCACTCTTTGAGTTCGCAATGACATTTGATTATGATCACAAATATTCCTGCTTTGCTCAAGGTGGCCTAGTTTACACACCATATTGGTGATCTTTAGCGCAGCAGTAATATTTTTTATTAGAATTAAACGTCATTGTTAACTGAACAAATGTGGCTGTCTGTGCAAGTCTTTCGTGTTTTTATTCTTTTTACTTCTGTGTTCATTATTTCATTTTTTTGTTTCTTATGTGTTCATTAATTTATTTTTTTTAATTTTATGAGGTTTTAGTTAAAGATATGATGCCCTCGTCATTTCCTTGTCCGGGAAACAGTGGTGACCTCGTCGTGTTCAAGGAGCAGTAATGACCTTTTCATCATGTATTGCTTCCGCGGTGAACAACGGTGTCTGTGTGCATGTGTGACGTGTTAATCACACGGGAAGATTTGGCGACCGAACGGAAAAACAAGGCCAGCGAGGAGTGACTGGGGGCTTTGAACGTCACACGGTGCAAGGAAGGACTTCAACGATGAGGCTAGCAAGCAAGCCCTTGTCAAAACTGCTGTGCTCGACCGGAGGGTTGAATCAGGACTGTGACTCTGTGAGTAGGAATCAACGACTTTGAAACTTTCGTATAGTTTACAGCTTAATTGTTGCCTCCGTTTGTTTTATTTTAATAGGTGTCTTTGTGCTATTACATTTTTAGTCCATTTTAATGTTTGTCCGTGCTATATTACAGTTTTGTTTCTTATCATTTTTTCTTGAATGGGGGAAGTACTTGTTTAGAGTTTTGGCGCTTTTATAAATAAAACTTTTTTTGCAAACCATATTCTCGGTCTGCTCCCTCGACAACCAATCCCGCCAAAGGGCTGTTTACTTTCCGACGTCGAATGATTCGTTACAATGTTTCCGAGCTAGCGATCGCCTGCATTCTATATTTGTAGCATACATATTTGTCGGAATGACAGATTCCGAACCAGACCAATAAGGATTGGTCAGTGGCCTATTCTGTAGATATATCTACGTAAACACACGTTTGGCAGTGTGGGATAGCAGTAAAATGTATATTATGTGATCCCATGTCTGGACCTGGAAAGTATGGTATCTGCCCCATGGCAATAATTTTCATGTGATGCTAGAAGGAGCATCACATGAAAATTGCTTTATATGGGGTGGATACCCTATTTGCCAGGCCCAAAGACGGGATCATATAAAGCAGTCCATATATTGCATATAAGGAATTGGGCAGATATGGGTATACAAGGAATTGGGCAGATATGGGTATATAAGGAATTGGGCAGATATGGGTATATAAGGAATTGGGCAGATATGGGTATATAAGGAAATGGGCAGATATGGCTTTATCAGTCCAGATATGGCCTGAGTATGCATATCTGGCCATATCTGCCCAATTCCTTATATATCCATATCTGTATTTTTAATATAAGTCCAGATATGACTTTTCTGTAAGGGTGGACTTATATTAAAAATACAGATATGGATATATAAGGAATTGGGCATATATGGCCAGATATGCATACTCAGGCCATATCTGGATGGATAAAGCCATGTCTGCCCAATTCCTTATATACCCATATCTGCCCAATTCCTTATATACCCATATTTGCCCAATTCCTTATATTCCATATCTGCCCAATTCCTTATATGCAATATATGGACTGCTTTGTATGATCCCGTGTTTGGGCCTGGCAAGTAGGGTATCCACCCCATATAAAGCAATTTTCATGTGATGCTCCTTCTAGCATCACATGAATATTATTGCCATGGGGCAGGTACCATACTTTCCAGGTCCAGATATGGGATCATATAATGCATTTCTATGAATATCCACATAATATACATTTTACTGCTATCCCACACTGCCAAACGTGTGTTTACGTAACTATATCTACAGAATAGGCCACTGACCAGTCCTTATTGGTCTGGTTCGGAATCTGTCATTCCGACAAATATGTATGCTACAAATATAGAATGCAGGCGATCGCTAGCTCGGAAACATTGTAACGTATCATTCGACGTCGGAAAGTAAACAGCCCTTTGGTGGAATTAATTGTCGAGGGAGCAGACCGAGAATATGGTTTGCAAAAAAAGTTTTATTCATAAAAGCACCAAAACTCTAAATAAGTACTTCCCCCATTCAAGAAAAAATGATAAGAAAGAAAACTGTAATATAGCACGGATAAACATTAAATGAACTAAAAATGTAATAGCACGAAGACACCTAATAAAATAAAACAAACGGAAGGCAACAATTAAGCTGTAAACTATACGAAAGTTTCAAAGTCGTTGATTCCTACTAACAGAGTCACAGTCCTGATTCAACTCTCCGGTCGAGCACAGCAGTTTTGACGAGGGCTTGCTTGCGAGCCTCGTCGTTGAAGTCCTTGCTTCCACTGTGTGATGTTCAAAGCCCCCAGTCGCTCCTCGCTGGCCTTGTTTTTCCGTTTGGTCGCCAAATCTTCCCGTGTGATTAACACGTCACACATGCACACAGACACCGTTGTTCGCCGCGGAAGCAATACAAGATGAAAAGGTCATTACTGCTCCTTGAACACGACGAGGCCACCACTGTTCCCCGGACTAGGAAACGACGAGGGCATCATATCTTTAACTAAAACATAAAAATAAAAAATAAAATAATGAACACGTAAGAAACAAAAACAAAAGGACTAAATCATGAGAAAAAAATGAAATAATGAACACAGAAGTAAAAAGAATAAAAACACGGACTTACACAGACAGCCACATTTATTCAGTTAACAATGACGTTTAATTCTGATAAAAAAATATTCCTGCTGCGCTAAAGATCACCAATACGGTGTGTAAACTAGGCCACATTAAGCAAAGCAGGAATATTTGTGATCATAATCAAATGTCATTGCGAACTCAATGTGTGCCTGCCTGCGTAAGTCCTTCGTATTACTATTCTTCTGAATTCCGTGTTCATTATTGTGGCTGTTTGGGACCAGGCGGAACTTGGTGGTGCGTTTTCCATTCCGACCTTAGTTCGGACAGCTTCGTACCCATAGAAACCCCCCAATAGCTTCTCTACATAATCCCACTCCTCAAAAAAAAAAAATTGTGTGTATGTTTATACAGTCAGAAGTTAGCTTGCCTCAGTGGGCGTCTGCTGTCTCAGCTGTAGAGTAATTTAGCCAGCGCGGTACAACCGCTAGCCTGGGGTTTCTAACGCGCACCACGCAGTAGTGATACACAACCGCACGCTGGTATGATGCTCATCCAGATCGAAATGGGCAGGGGCGGGGATCCACTCCTTCTCCTTGCTTCCCTTGAGTCACTGACAAATAAAAATCAAAGGTTGGGTCAATTATGTTAACGCAATATACTTCGAACACGTAGCATGAGTGCTGGCAAGATATTTGCGGCCTTCAATCTAGATAAGCTTGTAAATTTACATGCTAAATAACAAGTAACTTAAAAGCTGCAATATATTTCGATGGAACTACAAAAACCGAAGACTATCTCTGCAAATATAGTGCTATCTAGTATACCATAATTGAGTATATTCGGATAACAGCGTCCCCCTTCAAAGACTGGAGCAAAACAAGTATAGACTCTGCCGTGCCACTACAACAGAAACAATGGTATTGTGATCTCGTGGAGATCAAAGTTCGGAAAAATTGTGACAGGCTTGGCACGGCAAATATGCCAATGTCATTATTCATTTTTGCATATTCTACGGTGACAGTGCAAGGAAACAATCACAGACCAGATACTCAGAAAGACAAGCACACGCGCTGAACGTATAACTCTTGTGTATTCGACTACTTCATTCTTCTCTTCAACGTCTAGGTGGAAATTCCAGATCGTGATACGTAGAAGTACCACACGAAAAACAGGGATGGGGTGATGTATGTCTAGCTCTATATACTTACACTGAACAAAATATAGATACCAAAAACTGGCGAGACACTACCTTAATTGAGGACATGCATGTACATTTCCCTAGAAGCTTGTAATCAATACTTGAAAGCCTCTAAAAATACACCAGTAGAAAGAGAATAAATGCTTCACCATTTAAAGCAGCCTGAGTGTTTCTGGAGGTGTGAAATTCGTTACACGTGCGTTGGATCATACGAAACACGTCTACAGCAAATGATCTTTTGAGCTCGACATTTCGCGAGGAATAAATGCCAGCGTCAAAAATTATTTCGTTGGCACAAATTTTTGCGATCGAAAGTGGTATGCTATGCATTAATCACCATTGGGTGAATTCATCGCGGCACCAATTTTTGGCAATTTTTTTTGGGGTACGAACTGCGAAAATGAAGGCGTCTGCAGACGACTGGGGCGGCGAAAGCTACGGATTTGCTCGATCAATCAATCGCTGTTTTTGTCGGGTCCAGCTCTCAGCGCGCAAGTACGGAGAGTGGCGTCGGCAATGGAGGGGCACCGCGCTCTTCCAGACATTCTAGCTTACCAGTAAACAATACGGCGGAGGGAGGAAATCAACCCCCCCCCTCCTCTTCCGCATTTGCCCCCCCCCCCCACCCCTAATCCGTCTCCCAAAGAGTTCCCCCGCAACTGATCGACCTTAAGATCTGCAGACAATAACAAGCCTTCTGAACGCAGGAAATAATCTAGCCCAAACGAACAAAACACGAACTTACTTCGATCCCGTGTCACGATCTTGGCTGTTGAGCAGATTTGACGTAGTTCCACGTCCCACAGTCGCTTCCGTCTTTGTCGGACAGATTTGAAACTAAGGCAAACTCCACGCATCACCACTCATCGGGTAATTGGACCGTTAGCCGGTCGTGAACACAGGCATTCAAACACACACGGCCGGCGAAACGTGCGAAACATAGGCCGTTGCTTCGATGAGATTGTATTCGTATCTTCAACACGTTTGAAATAAAACGATCAGCAAACCCCATTATAAAGCTTATAAAAGACACAGCAAAAATAAATTATTGCACATGTCAATTTCGACACAATATTATGAATAAGTCCTGAACATGTTGCAAAATAATAAATACAAAACTAAACCTACGATGGGAAAAACAAATTCAGCCGAGATTTAAGTTTCTAGAAAAAAGAACAGCGGTCATCCAGGCGGCGGTAGCGTAGCGTTTTAACGCTCTGGTTACTTGAGGTTGTGGTCGTTGGTTCGAATCGCGGTAAACGCTATTTGCTTTCTTACACTTTTTTTTTTCTTATTTTAAATATTGTATTCGTTCTTATTCTTTTAAATATTTTTTCTCAACTGTTTGTATCCGTTTTTATTTTCAAATTTTTTCTCACCTTTTTGTATTATTTTGTATTATCTTTTCTCACCTCTTTGTATCAGTTTTTAATTTAAATATTTTTCTCACCTTTTTGTATTACTTTTCATTATTTTAAATATTTTTCTCTCACCTTTTTTAATTCGTTATTATTATATTAAAATTTTTCTCACCTTTGTGTATTAGTTTTTATTATTTTAAATATTTTCTATGTTTATGCTGTCGTCGGCAGCCTTCTTCAGGGTAACAATCACGCAGAAGGTGAAAATAAAAAGCGCGAGCCCACATTTGTATTGATGCAATTCAGAAAACCTGGCCCTCTTGTTTTGCCGGGATGATTCGCTCCCTCCGTGCTAATAGGTTGGGTCAGTGTAGTAGGCAAACAGCGCAAGTCCTTTCAACGAAGAAATAAAATTAATAATAATGGGTACATTTAGAGCAAAATGGGAAAATGTAAGTGGTAAAACTTCCACAGTGATGAAGCCAAAGTTTGTCATGAAAGCGGTCCATCTTCACCCACTATTAAAACAAAAATACCGCCATTTTAAGGCAGTAATTTAGTTGAGCTTAGAGCTCTTAATTTTCTGACTTCCGGAAAGTAGTATTTAATTTTGTTCTGGCAGATCAGCGCTAACCCCCGCGTGCCGCCAGGTCTTACTTATACAGGTTGCGCTCCACAGTTTTACTTTTTGTTAGGCATAAACACTTTTTTATTCGCGAGATTCAAGTACAGCGCGGATAATTAAACTAGCATTCAAAAATGCTATCGTTCGGCATTGTGACATTTATTTTTCGTAGTGTCAAGGGGTTACATTCACAAACCCAGCAGTGTGTACATCCACAACGCATTGGTGTTTCTCGCTTTTTTTTTACTAACGAAAAAAAGTTTTTATATTCGCGTTCCTCTGGTACGGTATGTCGTATAACATAAGCTATTAAAGAGACAGATATCGTTTGGCTATGTGAACATTTAAAATATTTATCTTAGATGATCATAACTACCACATAAAACAGTCGATTCCTGCCCTAAATAGCATATTTTCACACTAGATTAAAATCACCAATAAAATGATCCCTCAGAAGATTTATGTGCCTCTCGTACCGTCATAAATAATAAACACATCTCTTACTTTTCTAGTTTCTGGAAAGTAATGTTTATTATTGTTTTGTAGCTCAAAGCGCGTGCTCTATCCTGCCACGTCTTTTTTCTTTTTTCATTCGAGGCTCCGCTATATCGTTTTTATTTTTTATCAGAGCCAAACACGTGTGTATAACGCCAGACCTTAAGTATAGAACATCAAGTTAAACTAACTTCCTGAAAACAGTGTCGTTCGGCGTTGTAAAATTTAATTTTCGTGGCGTAGGGGGTCAGATTCTCAAATCCTGGACTGCAAATTTTCCTCACGGCATTGTTTTTTCTTTCGCGTTTTTGCGAAAAAACATGTCAGCCTTGCCATGGTGGGATCAAATACGCCAGCGTCGGCGGTCATTTACGAAGGATTGATCAACGCAAACATTTCCACTCGCTACATATGAATCGCCGCAGTTCGTCGGAAACTCAATGACGTGACTGCATAGTGAAAAAGGCAAAAAAAATAGAACGATGCCGGTCAGTAAAAGGAAGTTCCCGGGGCTCGTCAGCCTGCGAACAGCAAAGCGCCGATGCCGGCCAGTCACTGAACTTCCATGTAAATACTGGCCATCAAAGACAGCAAAATACCGGTGCCGGTCAGTTACTGAACTTCCGCAAATACCGGCCATCAGAGACAGCAAAATACCGATGCCGGCCAGTTACTGGAACCTCCATGGAAAGACTAGCCAGCAAAGACAGCAAAAACCCGATGCCGGCCAGTCATTGTAACTTCTACGGCTGGACTGGCCAATGAGCAAGCCGAAACCCCGACGCCGGCCGGGGCCGGTAGCTCCCCGGTGCCCATGGCGAGGCGCTGCCATCCTGTTACCATGGGCGGGCCGGCGTAGTCCCGATGTCCCGATACCGGCCGACGCGGA
Organism: Ixodes scapularis; assembly: GCF_016920785.2. Taxonomy (NCBI): domain Eukaryota; kingdom Metazoa; phylum Arthropoda; class Arachnida; order Ixodida; family Ixodidae; genus Ixodes; species Ixodes scapularis. The sequence goes on along the minus strand of NW_024609868.1, from coordinate 156,553,297 downwards.
GTGCTACCTGCATCTACAGGTTGACTGGCACCATATAGTGCCATATACAGGAGTATCAGGCATCCTATACTGCTATATATGGCAGCCACTGGCACCATATATGACTTTATCTGGCATTATGTGTCGTCATATATGGTGTTGCCTTACCATATCTGCCCTGATTTCAGCCCTTATATGGCAACATATGACCGTATATGTCTACTTATATGCCCATATACGGCCCTATATTAAACATATCTGGGCCATATATGACATTTCTGTAAGGGATGCCTTGCTTTAAGTTGGGAGAAATTTTACGTTACAGTTGTCCTTGCACTCGATGTTTAGATGCCCCTCCATGCTTTTGCTTATAGATGTCCTTCAATTGAAGACCTCCTCGGTATCTTCCTGGTGCATGTAAGGGCAGCCTGAAATAAAGAGCAGAAGAGGATTCGAAATCAATACACAATCACAACAAACTGTATGACATACATGGTTAACATCAGGAAGCACCGTGTTTACCACCTAGCCCAGCTTTCACCTTTCTACTGCACCATGACATATAAAACAAACATCCGATCAATTGAACCAAAGAAATTTTTTTTATTGATTTCAATACCAACACAACAAGTGCTTGAGAAATACAACTAGCAAATTAAAATTTGCCTAACCATTCGGTGATATTAAGCACATTCAAATGAGTCACATCTCCTTTAGAGTATACGGTAGGCTCGCATTAATTCAAACATATAATACCTCTGGTTAAGTCAAACTAATTTCAAAACTAGGGTTGTCCCGCTACGTTTTCAATATATTCAGAAGCCTCTTAATTTGAGCGACGTTTTCGTGTAACTCATAATTTTTGTTCTCGCGGCCCAGTTGAGCACACTTCTTTCCGAGCACCAGTCCACTGCGAAGAAGCAGCACCTGTGGAGCTAGCTTTGACAGGTGTTGCTTTACCGCGGTGCACCGGTGTTCAGTGAAGAGCGCACTCAATACGGCTGAAGCAGAGCAGAGCTGTAGATATAGAGCTTGGTATATGAAAGGAGCAAGCAGAGCCAAGGCGTGCATCACACGCAGGGCTCGACAAGCTCTCTTGGCCAACCAGAAGCTGAAAATAATCCGCCAGCCATGGTAGCCAGAAACGGCTTTGATAAGTGCGTAAGGGTTAAATGTAGTAACCTTTCATGGTTGAAAATATGGTGCATGCAATGTTTCGATTATGGTTATGCAAAAAGATGTAAGAAACGAATGTGCCGCTTGATTTCTGTTTGGCTCGAATAGAGTGTGACCGCTTTGACGGCAGATTCCCGGCGCTCGGCGCCTGGTGTACGGATTACGTCAGTCGTTCAGCTGGTCGAGCACGTTTTTTTTTTATTTTCTATATCTTCCACCGTGGTTTTGCATGACCGTGATCAAAACATCACTGCACCCCAGTCACCGAGAGCTTATTAATTTTGTTTCTCACAAACACCGCCAGGATATTATGCGCGGCTTCTATTTGGCCACATACGAATTTGTGAAAGCGCTCTGGAACACGCCCAACCCACCTTCAGCCAATGGTGCCTCCTCATTTACCTTCTATGCATCCCAATGAATGCTTAAACTATATATACGTCTCTGAAGCAGAGGACACATGAGCGGCAAAAGCGGACGCCGCGCGGCAGTTTCCATATCAACTTGCACCTACGTTGTGATGTGGCGGCATGGCTTTATGTCGCAGCGTTCACGTAAGTTGCTATAGAAACTGCAGCACAATGCCCGTTTCCATTACTCATGGGTCCCTGCTTAACAGTCCATAACAGACGACTTTTTTGCTAGTTGAACAAACTTAATTCTGTTTTGAGGTGTCATGTGCTGTCTAAACAGTCCCTGATAAACAACATTTTTGAGGGTTGAATAAACTTGTGTCATAAATTTTACCTATGTTTCATGAATGACATACCAGCTTATGATTAATGGGCCTGTGCAGAGGAAATCATAAAATATGTGTTTTGTGTGCGTAGCCATCCATATAGAAAATCATACTTTATCTTGCAACACATTTAGATGAACTTCTGATATTCGAGCTATTGATAATTTGTACAAAATTCGTGACTTCCCGGAGTTTGAATTAATGAGTCTACTGTATGTCACATTCAAATTAATGGTTTAGCTTCTTGGGCTTAATATATCTGAACCTTTTCCTTTGGCAGTGCATTAATTGCAAAATAGTACAGCAATGTATTTGCTCTAGTTTGTGCACTGGCACAGAAGTGTGCAACTAAGTCAAACTAGAAACAAAGGGAAGCTGAAGCACTTTTTAAGAAATCTGAGTTAGGAGCAGACTTCCATAGCATTTTGGCTTGTTAATTCAGTAATCGCACTAAACTTCGGCAGAAGTCAACGTAAACTGCATTTATTTTGAAAAATATGTGCAGTGATTATAGCAGGGCATACATTGAGCCTTTCGTCCAACTTTAACCTTTCCAAAGCTTCGTGACATCATCGTTGGCATCCCCAAGTGAGCCTACGGGCGAGCAAGAGCTATCGAACCCTGCTGATCACTTTTGCTAGTCTTTCTCCGTTCTTTCGCAGTGCTTTGCTCGGTGCGCCGCAATGAGCGGGGCTACGCCGAAATTTTAATTAACGATTACGACGCTCCTACTAACAAGATTAATAGAAAACTTTGACTTGACTCGGGATCTCTTCAGCAGGGTGTTTGGTGGCTCATGAACTGGGAAGCGGAGTTTGCGGATAAGCGTCCCAACGTGTCCCTACTTGGCGACATGTGCCGCTTACCATATCCAGTTCAATTCTAGCAGCCAAACACGACATCCAAGCTACAGCCGTTAGATCAAGGCGTAATTCAAAGGTAGTCTAGATTGTGTTTACCATTTATAAAGGTCCAGGCACGTCTGTCAATTAGACCATCCAGAGGCTTTCGGAGATGGTCACGAGAGCCAGCAGCTTGTCTTGGGCAGCTCACTGTCAGCCTCTCTGTCCCCCTGTGCACAGTGCCACCTTCATGAGCTCCCACTGAAGTAACGAAACAAAATCTGGAAATCGTGATGACTGTAATGAAAACCAATCAGAACATCCCAGCAGCAGATGCTACAGTATGGTGTCTGGAACGCGCCTCCGCATTCCTCAACATTCTATACCACCCATGAATTAAAAGTGGTCTCTAAGCGGCAACATTAAATGACGCCACATGGTAGCCGGCATGTCCTGCTGTCGGATGACACAACCCTGGCGGCTGGTTGTACAAACCCTTGCAATAAATATATGAGCTAAAGGCAAGCGTCATTGTTCTCGAAACATCCAAAATCACGGCTGCTAAAGCTTCGACGGACTGCCAAGCTTGGGGATATTGTCACGGGTGGTGACGAAAATAAAAGGAAATAAACGGGAAGAAATAAACGGGGAACGCGACAGAACAGCACACGACAAAATAGCACGCGACAAAACAGCACGGTCAAAACAGCACGCGTCAAAACAGCACAGCGTCAAAACAGCACGGCGACAAAACAGCACGCGTCAAAATAGCACGCGACAAAACAGCACAGCGTCAAAACGGCACAGCGACAAAAGAGCACGTGCCAAAACAGCACGGCGTCAAAACAGCACAGCGACAAAACAGCACGCTTGTAGAAACTTTTAGCGCGCTCTTCACCTCTCTCTGCGCAAATAATTTCGAACCTCCTTGACCGTTTAATTTTTTTTTGGCGCTAGGTTGTGAAAGATGGAGGCATACTTGAAGAGATTGGGTAGTTAAAGGTGATATCTTCGCGTCGAAGTTGGCCGCGTTGTCTGGTTATTGGGAAAAAGAAATCCATAAGTTATTGGGAAAAAGAAATCCATAAGTTCAAGTTATGAACCGTCTGGTTTGCGGCGGATCGGTAAGGTTCCATAGTACTCGTCGTTTCGTAATTAATACCTACGCGTAAAAAAAAACCCCACCCCCCCACCCCCCCCCCCCCCAAAAAAAAAAGCGGGAGATGCGTCGAATACAAATGCATTAATAGAACCGGTAAGATAAGGTGACTTTCATGTTGAGCGTATTCAAGGTGTACCATGGGCACCTATTCTGCGCGGTTCATTCTCCGTGAATAAGATGTGCAGAAAACACGCGGCTGCAGCTTGCAGGCGAGAAGTCGGTTTAAATTAAATTCACAGATTATTTCCGACGAAGGCCTCGATCGAGGGGAAACCGGTAAAGCAAAAACATGCCATCCAATTTTTTTTTTTTTTTTTTTGTAGACGACATTGTTAGCAAACTTGCGCGTCAAGACTAGCAGAACTGCTCGAGAAATAGCCAGAGTACGCACAAGCAAAGGCTTCAGTACTGCCCAGGGAGCCTTCATGTGCCCATCGAGTATACCTCCCCCCCCCCCCCCACACACACACACACTCCGAACTTGCTCCTAAGAAAACGGATTTCACAAATCGGCCCTCGACGAGTTGTCTTTCGACGAATTGGCTTAGACCCTCCATTCCTTTACAGTGCCTACTTTGAGACGCTATATATAGGGTTCAGCGTTTTCGGCTTAAAGCGAATAAAACCGGTAAAAGTACGCCGAATTAATTTTTTTCACATTCGGTTTTCACTGAAAAAGGTCAGTATTTTCGAGGGAGTTCAAAGAGGCCCGGGGGGGGGGGGGGCGCTATGACTCATTACTGACTGTATGCAACTTCCTTTCGTAGTTTTCAGCTTGTCTCCGAGGTCGGCTCAACGTTCAACAAGAGCTCTAGGGGCCCAAGGGTCTTCAGGACGATATCTGAGTTTTTCACCTGATATGAATTTCTGTACTGAAATCTTTGTTCAAAGAAGAGAGTTTAGTAGACAGTTGGGCGAGTTGGTAGTTATTGAAGATATTGACAGTTGCGCACACAGGGACAAGGACAGAGAAGAGGAACACGTGCGCTTGTCTGTCGTCTACGTGTTCCTCTTCTCTGTCCTTTTCCCTGTGTGTGCAACTGTCACTACGTTCAAGAAGAGAGTTTAATCCTGAACTGAACAATGAAAATCAAGGACGTCCATAAATGCCGCACATTTTTTACACTCATAGCTCCCGTCTACTAGAGGAGGGCATACATACGACGGTTTTATTGTCGTTTCTGTGGTCGGCGCGATTTTACCACCCCTCGCAGTCGTGAAAATGGGGAAAAAACGCTCTAAGGTACAATGCTTGTAAATTTCTGGATTTTGATATTTGCCTCTCCGACCGAACTGGTAGTAAAACTCATGTACGTTCAGTGTACGTACAAATACGAGCACACGACGATAATTTCAGATCACGATAGGGTCCCAGTGCGCCTGGCAGAACAGGTCACGTCGGCTGCCAAAGACATACTTGGTTTACTCACCAAACATTTTAAACAAACACTTTTAAATACTGCATTTGCGTCGGTATACTGGTTTTCGTCAATAAACCGAAACGAACCGAGAAGTTTATGAGTCTACAAATATTCACCGCAATAAACCGAAAATTTCTGTATGGAATAAAAAGGTACGCCGAATATAAAAATAATAAAACCGAAAATGCCAAACTCTAGCTATATTGTCAATGTCCTGTTTTGACGTAGTGCTGTTTTGTCGCGGTGCTGTTTTGACACCGTTCCCTTCTGCAGCTGTGCCCTTTTGACGTTGTGCTGTTTTGTTGCTGTGCTGTTTTGACGCTGTGCTCTTTTGACGCCACGCTGTTTTGGCACGTGCTCTTCTGTCGCTGTGCCGTTTTGACGCTGTGCTGTTTTGTCGCGTGCTATTTTGACGCGTGCTGTTTTGTCGCCGTGCTGTTTTGACGCTGTGCTGTTTTGACGCGTGCTGTTTTGACCGTGCTGTTTTGTCGCGTGCTGTTTTGTCGTGTGCTGTTCTGTCATGGTGCCAAATAAACGTTTAATGTGGCGAACTTGTGCCAAAAAATAAAGGGAGAACAAAGATAATAACAGAGCGTCGCGGGCGTCGAAGTCGGCGTAGCAGCACAGTCGAACGCTGGAGCGAAACTGACCCCGGCTTGCCTGCGGAGCCGCTCTTGTACACACGTTGGCTTCTGGAGCATTCGACGTAGAAGGTTCGACGCGTAGAAAATTCTGACCTCGAATCAGCTAGACGGTTCTCGATTTCACCAGAACATCACATTACAGTGTTAACAAAAATGCATAGCCGCGGCCAGGAATCGAACCCTGGCCCTTCGCGTGGGAGGCAAGCGCGATAACCGTTAGGCTACGGCCGCGCTGCCTACTTGGCGCGCGGCATTACTCCCCCCTTAAAAGTGCATCGCCCCGATGCATTTCAAAACAAAACAAAGCACATAAAAAGAACGGTAAACTAAAGAGTCACTTGAAACACATAAGATTCACAGTCCTATCGAGCGTAGTACGGCTTCAGGCGCACGACGTGGACGACTTCCGGTCGTGGTGGGCGGCGTGATGATGTTCTTGTTCCGTCGGGCATCACCTCGTAGTTCAGCTCGCCGAGGCGACTAAGTACCTTGTATGGTCCAAAGTACCGTTTCAGCAGTTTCTCACTGAGGCCGCGGCGACGGATGGGCGTCCACACACACACCCTGTCTCCGGGCTGGAAGTGAACGTCCCTGCGACGAAGGTTGTAGCGGCCCGCGTCGACGCGTTGCTGGTCTTGAATCATGAGTCGGGCGAGCTGGCGGACTTCTTCGGCACGTTGAACAACCGCCTGGGCGTCGTCACTCTCATTGTCAGATGGCTCATGGGGCAGCATTGCGTCCAGCATGGTCGTTACCTTCCGACCATGTACCAGCTGGAAAGGGGTGAATCCAGTGGTCTCCTGAACCGCCGTATTGTAGGCAAACGTGACGTAGGGCAACACCTCGTCCCACGTCTTGTGCTCTACGTCGACGTACATACAGATCATATCGGCGATTGTCTTGTTGAGTCGCTCGGTCAGCCCGTTGGTCTGCGGGTGGTATGCAGTGGTTCGACGATGGCCGGTGCCACTGAGACGAAGGATCTCTTGCGTCAGCTGGGCCATGAACGAAGATCCGCGATCTGTAATCAGAACTTCGGGTGCGCCGTGCCGGAGGACGATGGACTCGATGAAAAACTTGGCGACTTCCACAGCAGTCCCTGAAGGAAGAGCTTTCGTTTCGGCGTACCGCGTGAGATAATCTGTGGCGACGACGATCCAGCGGTTCCCCGACGTCGAAGGCGGAAAAGGACCAAGTAGATCCATTCCGATCTGCTGGAAGGGTGTAGTTGGAGGAGAAATGGGCTGCAGAAGTCCGGCCGGCCTCGTCGGCGGTTTCTTGCGTCGCTGGCACTCGTGGCACGATCGTGTGTATAGGTGGACGGTCTTGGGGAGCTTCGGCCAGTAATACTTTTCACGAATACGGGCCAGTGTCCGGCTGTAACCAAGGTGTCCGGATGTCGGGTCGTCGTGGCAGGTTTGGAAGATCTCCTCTCGAAGGTCACTCGGGATTACCAGCAACCACGGTGTGTTGTTGTCGCCGAAGTTCTCTTTGTAGAGTACACCTTGTCGGATGGCGAAGGTCGGCAGTACTCGTGAGAAGACACGTGGCACGGTACTCCTGCCCCCTTCCAGGTGCTCGATTAATGCGCGCAGCTCAGGATCGTCCCGTTGACGTCGTGCCATAACGTCGGTGTTCACTGCTCCTAGGAACCACTCGTCGTCATTGTCGTCGCTGCAGCCGGAAGGGGTTTCGACGGGGGCTCTGGACAGGCAGTCGGCGTCGCTGTGCTTGCGGCCTGACTTATAGACCACTGTCGTGTTGAACTCTTGTAGTCGAAGACTCCATCGAGCGAGGCGTCCTGACGGGTCCTTCAGGTTCGCAAGCCAGCAGAGCGAGTGGTGGTCCGTGACTACACGGAACGGGCTCCCGTACAAATACGGACGAAACTTCGTTATTGCCCAGACGACCGCAAGGAATTCTGTCTCAGTCGTGGAGTAATTTTTTTCCGCCTTGGACAATGTCCGACTTGCGTAGGCGATGACTCGCTCGATGCCTTCTTGCACTTGGACTAGTACTGCGCCCAGTCCCGCGTTACTTGCGTCCGTGTGAATTTCTGTTTCCGCATCCTGGTCGAAATGTCCAAGCACAGGAGGAGTCTGGAGTCGTCGTTTCAGTTCGTCGAATGTCTGCTGTTGCTCCTCGGCCCTTTCGAACTTCTCGGCGTCCTTCGTGAGATTCGTAAGTGGTGCGGAAATCTTTGCGAAATCCCGAACGAAGCGTCGATAATAGGCACAAAGTCCAAGGAATCTTCGCACGGCCTTCTTATCTGTCGGCGCTGGAAATGCCGCGACGGCGCGAGTCTTCTCGGGGTCTGGGCGGACGCCTTCATTACTAACCACGTGGCCAAGGAACTTCAGTTCGTCATAGGCGAACCGGCACTTTGACGGCTTGAGTGTGAGTCCGGCGGTCTGAATGGCTTGAAGAACAGCTCGGAGTCGTCTCAAGTGCTCGTCGAAGTCAGCTGAAAATACTACGACGTCGTGAAGGTAGACGAGACAACTCTGCCACTTCAGTCCTGCCAGTACGGTGTCCATGACACGCTGGAAAGTTGCTGGCGCCGTGCATAGTCCGAAGGGCATCACCTTGAACTCGTACAGCCCATCCGGCGTGACGAAAGCTGTCTTCTCTCGGTCCCGTTCGTCGACTTCGATCTGCCAGTAGCCGCTCTTCAGGTCCATCGATGAGAAGTATTGAGAGTGGCGCAGCCGGTCTAACGTGTCGTCGATGCGCGGAAGTGGGTAGACGTCTTTCTTCGTCACCGCGTTCAGCTGCCGGTAGTCCATGCAGAACCTAAGCGTTCCGTCCTTCTTCTTAACCAGCACGACTGGAGAGGCCCATGGACTGCTTGAAGCTTGGATGATGTCGTCATTCAGCATCTCTTGAACTTGCTGATGGATCACCTCCCTTTCCTTAGCGGAGACTGTACGGCGATCGATGCACAGGGCGCGCGTCGTCCTCGGTAACGATGCGGTGCTTGGCAACCGCGGTCTGGCGCACCTTCGACGACGTCGCAAAGCAGTCGCGGTATTCGGCGAGGAGGTTAACCAGCTGACGCCGTTTAGGGTCCGGAAGCTTAGGGTCAATGTCGAGCTGCGCTGGCGACGTACTGTCTTGCTGTGGCGGCGAGGATTCGTAGGTAATCTCGGTGATTTCGGCGGGGTTTCGGAGTTTCTCGACGTGGCCCACGGCTGCACCTTTCGTGAGGTGTTGCGTTTCGTTTCGGAAGTTCGTCACGAGGGCCACAGTCCGCCCATCCTGAAGTTCAGCTACTCCCCTTGCGACGCCTATGCCTCTTCCCAGGAGCAGTTGGAGGCTTCCCTCGAGAAGAACTTCGCGAGAGGAAGCTTCATCGATTCCGACAAGTACGAAAACACTCGACCGCGGTGGAAGGTTTACGTGGTTTGCGAGGACTCGGACCGTGGGTGACGTCGCTTGGGGTTCCTCCGCTGGTGGAGCAGGTTTTCGTAGCGTCAGCCGGTTTGTTCCGAGGTCGATGACGGCGCCATACTCGCAGAGAAAGTCCATTCCGAGGATAACGTCCCTCGAACAGTCATGCAGAACGACGAACTTGACAGGGCACGTTTCACCGTGGATCTCGACGCGAGCAGTGCATCTCCCGACTGGTGTGATGAGATGTCCTCCGGCGGTTCGTATTTGGGGTCCTTCCCACGGCGTCATGACTTTTCGAAGGCGGCGGGAGAGCCTCCCACTCAGGACTGAGTAGTCTGCTCCGGTGTCCAGGAGTGCCGATGCGTCGTGGCCGTCGATGACGACGTTTAGGTTGTTGGACACCGTTGCAGGGGCGTCGTAGCGATGCGTGACGTCGGGAGAGTGGGAGCGCTCCGGCGTTCTTGGAGGCTCTTTACTCGGGTCGTCTTCGGCAACGGCACCTCCAGGCGTTGCCGCACTTAGTTTTCGCGACGGGATACGGGGGACAGGCTGTCACGGCGCGACCGACGGAAAGGCGACGCGGAACGTCGGGGGGATGGAGAACGGGAACCTCGTGGTGCGGTGGGCGCTGGTGACGGAGGGCGACGGAGCTATTCTTCGATGTCCCTTGGTCGTTCTCCAAAACGAGGTCGACGGTCGTTTGGAGCGAATCCTCGCAGGCCGAGCTGGCGGTAGGGGCACCTCCGGTAAACGTGGTCAGCCTCCCCGCAGTGGAAGCACACCGGGCGTCCGTCATCCGTGCGCCACACGTCGGTCTTTCGAAGTCCACGCTGCTCTTGGCGCGGCGCGTACTGCGGCGAAGAGACTTCTCGTTGGGGTGCAGCTGGGTACTGCCGAGCAATAGGAGGCTGCGGACGACGAACAACGGCGGCATAGGTCACAGCTGGTGGTTTCGGTGCGGCGTCGGCGAGAACGTCTGGCTAGAGCGCTTGCTGGACCTCTTCTCGAACAATCTCGGCGATCGAGAGTGAAGCTGGGTGTTCGGCGGCAGGTATCAGCTTCTTCAGTTCTTCACGGACGATGTCCCGGACTATTTCTCGGATCCCCGGAATATTGGTGCTGAGGGCGCAGCTTGGCGGCGTGGGTGCAGCGACGGCAGGAGCTCGGTGGAAGTGAGCGGCTCGTGCTTGCAGGGCCCGTTCAATGTTGGTCGCCTCTGTTACAAACGTTTCGACGGTGGTCGGCGGGTTGCGGACGAGGCCTCCGAAAATGTCATCTCGTACGCCTCGCATCAGGATCCGCAACTTCTTTTCGTCGGTGGCTTGAGGGTCGGCGCGAGTGACCAGGCGCAGGACATCCTCGACGAAACTGGTGATGGTCTCGTTTACGCCCTGGGTTCTCATTCGAAGAAGGTCCTCGGCCCTCTCCCGTCGATACTGGTTTGTGAAAGTTCGCCTCAACTCATTCTTGCAGGCGGTCCACGAGATCAATGATGTCTCCCGATTCTCGAACCAGTGCCTGGCCGTTCCTTCGAGCCCGAAGTAAAGGTTCTGCAGGCGCTGGTCGTCCGTCCATCGGTTATGCTGGGCCACCCGCTCGTACTGTTGAAGCCAGTCCTCGACGTCTTCGTGGGCGTCCCCGTGGAATGGCGTCGGAGTCCGGGGTGCGACTGGCAGGTAGATGAAGGCAGGAGCGGCCGGGGTCTGTGACTGCTGGCCGTCCATCGTCGGCTTCGTCGGCTGCTTGGTCCTGGGTGGCAGAAGTTCGTATTCCGGGTGCAGACCTTGGGTGCGGCGACTGGTCCGAGTTTCAGGTTCCGCGTCGAGTGGTGTTCTCACCGGGCTCGGAATCGGGCTTGCACTGCGGGCCCTGGGAGGGGAACGCTGCACGGGCATGCGCTACCCCGCACCTCCACCAAAATGTCACGGGCGGTGACCAAAATAAAAGGAAATAAACTGGAAGAAATAAACGTTTAATGTGGCGAACTTGTGCCAAAAAATAAAGGGAGAACAAAGATAATAACAGAGCGTCGCGGGCGTCGAAGTCGGCGTAGCAGCACAGTCGAACGCTGGAGCGAAACTGACCCCGGCTTGCCTGCGGAGCCGCTTTTGTACACACGTTGGCTTCTGGAGCATTCGACGTCGAGGGTTCGACGCGTAGAAAATTCTGATCTCGAATCAGCTAGACGGTTCTCGATTTCACCAGAACATCACATTACAGTGTTAACAAAAATGCATAGCCGCGGCCAGGAATCGAACCCTGGCCCTTCGCGTGGGAGGCAAGCGCGATAACCGTTAGGCTACGGCCGCGCTGCCTACTTGGCGCGCGGCAATATTCTCTCCCCCGCAACAGAAACTACCCCAACAGCCATGATGTTCACAACCTGTAAAAAAATCCCACGAAAGGTCCATTCAGGAGCAACTGGGGTAGCTATAGAGACAAGCTCTCGCACTATGAAACCATTCCACAAATCAGCCATAAGCATCAGCAGTTCATTTAGAGTATAAAATTTTGTCTTGTTGATACATTTCGAGAAGAAATTGTATCTCTGGATTCTCCCAAGACTAGTTTCCTAGCAGAGATTTACATTGGCAGACTGGCTGAGTTCCTGAGTTGAAAGGTTTATCTGTCACACCACACGTGTCTTTTGCTGACATTCATAGAAAGGAAGGCTGAATTTCCCTGATCGATGGTGATTAGGGTGGAAATCTTCAGACTGTTTCAATCGCCAACTTCCTCAACATTACCATTTTTCTAGTTCATTGACACCCTGCACGAGGTTGAGTTGGGTACCAATGCTCATCAACAACTGCATGAATCACCTGTAGACATATGCGATAACTATACTAAAGCGCAATTCATTCTACTGGGTGTCCCAAGGAGCGGCAAGGTTCTTTAAATCGGCCGCAAGATTCGGTTTCTTAACCTATAGCGCTACGACTTTGCGCAGCGTTGCCCAAAGATGGTGCATTTGTTTTGTAAAATTTACAAAAAGCAAACTTACCTAATAAAAAGTAAAGAAAGAAAAAGGTTTAGCTCCTTTGGAAATGCAGCGAAGCCATCGGTCCTCAAACAATACGGCGCCGTTTCGCACGGGCGACAAGAGATGGTGCAAGCAGTCGCGACGCCAACTGCCGCCTACGAACGAGCATCTGGCGTCGAGAGCCGGTGTTTTTATGAGACTATCTTTTCGACTCAAAAGCGGCGTGCGTTCCGCAGGCGGCGACAATCGCCGATACAAAAACAGGCGCGGTAACAAGGAATTGTAAAGCAGACGACATAAGTACCACGAATAAAAACAGCTAAAATAACCCGACAAACCATTTTTTTAATCGATTATATGTCCATTCAATATGTTTTATTAGTGAGGATGATAAAATAATGCATTGTCAACTGATATCAGAAAACTCTCGAGCCGATTTTGAGTCGAAAAGATTGTCTGCTAAAGACGCCGGCTCTCGGTGCCGGATGCTCGTTCGTTGGCGGCAGTTGGCGTCGCGACCGCTTGCACCATCTCTTGTCTCCCGTGCGAAACGGCGCAGTATTGTTTGAAGATTGGTGGCTTCGGTGCGTTTCCATAGGAGCTAAACCTTTTTCTTTCTGTAACTTTTCCTCAGGACACTTCGCTCTTTGCGAATTTTACAAAAAAATGCATCATCTGTGGGTAACGCTGCACGACGTCTTAGCGCAATAGGTTAAGAAGCCGAATTTTGTGGTTGATTTAAAGAGCCTGACCGCTCCTTGGGACACTCAGTAGTAACACACAACACCATAAAACCACCGTAACACATCAAGCGTGCACCAGTGTTGGAATAAGCGCTCAACCCCCAGGTTTGAAACATTTCAACTCATCAAGAGATATTACCTGTCTATTCCCCAAATTTAAGCAAGTTAAAAAAAGATATATTTAGGAGACCCCATGTGCCCTGTCGCCATGGGCGGTTATTTCTAAGATTGGCAGAGAGTATGGGGATATAACTTGTAGAGCGGCAAAGCATGAGAGGAGGATGTGGGGTAGAGAATTGAAAAGAGCTAGAAAGTTATATATTTGGAAACAACTTTCCGTGGCAATGGATCCAAAGCTAGAGAGCCAAAGCGCGCCGTTTCACTGCACAGCAGAATATAGTTCAACCATAATAATTTCGTTGGTGAAACTTAACCAATTAAAAATATATAAAATAGTTCTGTTTACCTTGGATTTTAAAATATTACCATAACATTAGCCAAGATGTACCAAACTTGCAGCATTTCCTTTCTGGCTCTTTTGTTTTTTCTTGGTTTAAGTTTGCCATAGGTTTTCTAGTTCCCTGCAAAACGAAGCTGGCGTCCTTATCATGTGCATCTTGGGCATCATCGGTGTTGTGTATTCTCGGTACACTCTCTGAGCTCGCCCTTTGTTTGCCGTGTAGGAGTTTTACGAAGTTTGGCAACAAATAAATGTCAAAACAAACTGAGCATGTGGTATGCAACATGGACAAGTGGGACAGTGGGATCTGGGACCCCCAGTTGTTTTCGTATACCGGTTGATTAGCGAGCAGGGGTGGGGATGATTCCCAGGACCTCTGGTTTCAGCAGCGCAATCCTTCGCTACACGTGTCCTGAGCTGTGGTGCGCCACCGACCCCTCCCCCCCCCCCCTTAGGCCAGCCGTAACTGAATACAACCCAAAGGAAATGTGACTTCGCGCCGTGACGTGTGCCTGCTTCTATGTTGGTATATTACGCCCGCGCGATGATTTTTTAGCACTAGAATACATATGAATGACCTCAAAACACTGCAGTGCTTATGAAATTTATTACTGTGGCAATTCGGGCCAGTTGGTTCATGATCAACACAAGTGCCGAAAAAATAGACAGGAATAAGAAGTTGACGTAAACACTGGCACACTCGCAACTAAAGTTTATTGAAAAAAACAATCGTTTAAATAGCCGTGAAAAACTTCAGTCATGACTACAACCGGAGTAGCCCTCTATCGAGAAATTCCTATTCTTTTGCCGATAAGGTTATGGATGTGTTAGTTGTACGTTTCGTGCCTTTGGCTTCCATCTCAAACGCCTCGTGTAGCTGTCTAGATATTTATCTGGGTATATGGCTAAAAATGTGGTGTCATCAAACGACGGGAGCGAGGGCAGCGGCTGCAGTGCATGGCAGCTGCAGCCGCTAACTTTGCTCTTGCAAAAGACAAATGCCAAAGAAAACACCACAAAAAATGCACAGAATGCACGACTGGAGTTGTGTACGAAATCCCAATGTCATACGGTTCTGTATACATTGGTAAGATAGGTTGATATTTTAACGATTGCGCCCGCGAATATGAGGCGGCAACACGAAACACCCCCATCATGACATCTGGCAAGGCACCGCAGCCGCTGCCTTTGCTCCCAGTCATTTGACAACACAAAAGGTTTTCGCCAGACATCCGGATAACGTATCTAGAGAGCTCCATGAGGCGTTTGAGATTAAAGCCAAAGTCACCAGGTGTACAAGCGACACATCCATAACCTTATCAGCAAAAAAATATGAATCTCTTGATAGAGGGCTACACCGGTTGTAGTAATGAATGACGCTTTTCACGGCTATATAAGAGATTGTTTTTTCATTAAATGTTAGTTGCGAGTTCGCCAGTGTTTACATCAACTTCTAGTCCCCGTCTATTTATTCGGCGTTTGTCTACGATGATGAAGTTTGCAGCATTTCCTGAATCGACGCTGCCCCTCTGCATCAGTTGCAAGACAACTGATGCAGTTGTCTTGCAACTGCACCATGGTGAAATTTACGTTGTAAATTTCACCATGGTCCGAGTGCTTCAGTCAAAGTATTGGCTTACGCCCAACAACATGGAACGTTGGCAGCTACCTAGAATGTGAGGAACCAATGTGGCCATTATCTTATTCTGGGCTCGCTTTTGTTTTTGAGTGTTTTTACCTGTGTGCTTCCGTTTCTTGTTTTTTTAACATATGAACGCGTATATTTCTACCTTCACCACTGACTATATACCTCCCCTCCCCCCCGCCCCCCCCTGCAATTATGCCTTCCGGCGCTGCAGGGTAACCCGAAAATAAAGAGATGTGAATGTGCCTGCACGCTCGGCAATCCCAATTCAACTCCCTCAACTGCGATTCTCGTACAAAAAAAGATGCACTCTAGCAACTGCGTGGTTGACAAGCCAAAACCAAAACTGAAACCGAGACCAAGAGAAGTTCAGAACTACGAGGTGCGCTAACACAGAGCCATTACCACTGCCAAAGCAGTATATGTCCATGGAGCGAAAAATCCGAGTTGTACCAAACGTTAACAGAGGAATAAAAGAGAGAATAAAATGTGCTTCCACGGCTGAGATTTGAACCCGGTGCTGCTGTGTGAGAGCCAGGCATGCTAGCTGCTGTGCTATCTCAGCCGCTTCGGAATGCGACATTACTCTCCCCTCAAAAAGAAGCTTGTCCCATTACAGCAAAAGATGGCATGTCTTTACCCGTTCTTTGTCCCTTTTTATCTGAGGCTGCTTTTCATCATGTTTGACGGCATCGGCGTTGATGTGCCCGAAAGGTGGTCATAAAAATATGTCCTCGGTTCGATGACATCACACTTCACGTGACGACATGACATGGTTCCATGATGTGTGTCGCCGTATGACGTAACGTAATCCAAATATTAGAGGGGCACTTAGTTATACCTACGTCGATTGAATGCGAAAGCATTGCCATTCCTAACAATAGTGGAAAAAAAAGGAGGTGTCGTTAGGAATGGCAATGCTTTCGCATTCAATCCACAAAGGGATACCTAAGTGCCCCTGTAATATTTTGTGTGGAGTAGAGCTCTAATAAACGCCGTACGGTGCAGTATATCCATGATTAAGTTGCTGCTAGTCGTGAGGCTTAATGTGTTGCACCAACAATACCGTAGTTTTTCCTCGGTTGCGACGAAGTGCCACTGCGCTACGAACTTGCTAGAAATTTCTGCATATGCGACCGCTTTCTTCTGGAAACCTATGGTGACCTGCCACTCACTTTTGGCCAAAGAACAGTGAAAATACCAGATGTGAAAAAGCCATAACAAGCATTAAAGAAATCAAGATGGGGGTGATAGCATTAGCTTCCCAACGTGGCGAGACTAGCACAGGATTTCTGTTACTCGCCGTTTAAGACAGGAGTGGATTTTTTCCGGTCTGATTTTGAAAACAAAGTTTGGTTCGGTTAATTTTGTAGCAGAAAGCCCATGCTTTCCCGTTTGTGGGGTCATTTTCTCGGTTCAAAATATGATGCAGAGTCCTTCCCATGAAAATGCATGGGTGCCCGCTAGGACTCTTCGAAATGGTTAAATTAACTGAGGTCATTATACTCTGTTGCCACTCTAGAATAGCAGAAGGCCCTCCCACAAAGCCCTTCACTCTTTTTAATCAGCAAACACTAGAGAGGAGGAGAGCCGAGAGGACACCGCCAATCAAGGCGAGCAAAGGGAATTGTGGGAGGGGCTTGTGTTATTCTATAGTTGCATCGGACTATAACAAAAGTTTACAGTACTATGACACAAAAAGACCAAGTATGCACAGAAATTCGCAAGAAATGTAGCAGGGACAGAATAGAAAAAACTGCAGCTGCAATATTTACCCTTTAAATTTCCCTCGACAGCACAGCAGAGATGACATGCTGGTCGTCAGCGCCTGGAGGGCCACCCCCTTGTACTGGGAGCACATGTAGTCTGAAACGAACAACAAACAAAAAATTAAATGCATGGACAATCCGCACATGCTGTTATTTCGCTTCATTGGCCACTTCAGAGAAAGCGAGCATGCACACCGTTGTCCAACCATGTCAACTGCTAGCCGAAACTTTCTGCCACCAGGATTAAGATATTGCTTGCGCTATAAAAAAAAAACATTTACACACTACCCAGCTGGCACGCTGAAAGTTCAAACATTGAAGAAACTACAACACAAAACTTCAATGCAAGAGCTACACCTCGTGGACAATACACAAAAGTATGTTCAGTGTAAACCTTGGCGCACCACAAGGCTGATTTACCTCGGCCAGTTTGGAACATCTGCAGTTCCATTCTTTTCAAAATATTATGCCTGAAAATTTGTGACAAATTAACTGGGTTAAAATTTTTTAATCGACACCCGGCCCAAATATTTAGGAAGTATACTAGTGGGTTAATTTCTGACTTACCAAAATTATTTCCGGCATCCTGAAGGCGTCGCTTCAGGGTCCAGTTTTCATATTGGATTTACATCGCCCACACAGCTGCTACCACACTGAAATGTTTGCAAAGTTTCAGGCAGGGTAATTAAACGTCTACAGTTTCTCTCGAACACCGCTGTCACAAATTTTGTCTTTTTTGTCATTTTGGTCTGTTTAAGGGTGGTTTGGGGGGAGGGTCAATTACAATCCTCGCACGTGTTTACCTGAGCGTCAAAGACTTGAGCTCGGATGAGACTATACTCCTTTTCATACTTAAGGTGTAACGCTGTCAAAGCTACTGGCGCGAGCGTGGGGCTTGATCTTGTTGATCATTTGCACGCCTTCTCGCGCAAGCAAAACCGTAGATGAAGCCACGCACTCGCGCCAGTAGCTTTGACAGCGTTGCACGCTAAGTATGAAACAGAGTATAACGCCGGCCAAGATTCAAACCAATGGGAAGAGAAAGACAAGCGTTTTGGGTTGACCAACCACGAACCTGTGACAACCGCATAGGTCATTCAACACACGTCTTAAACCGCTTAAACACTGTGTCGAACTGCATTTTGAAGTCAGTCCCAATTCCAACGGTGTATGAACAGGGGCATTCATTCCGTGGCATGCCTTGAAATTAATCGAAGTGACGCAGCTGGGAACACACTGCTGCTGCTTCATTTGGGAATAACTGCGGCCCTCGGCTTGATCACATCACAATTGCAAAATGAAAGAGAAAAAAGAGAGGCGAAAGGAACAACTGCTTTATCAAAAGTTCTAACCGACAAATGTAAACCCACCTCAATTCTAGAAAGCCAGGGGACCGAAATTTTTCCTAACAGTACAATTTAGTCCACTTCCACAACTTCAAAACAAAAGATGGATATCCTCTTCAACCATTTTGACTGGAAAGGAATATTGTCTCTGCATGAACCGAATTCCAAGGAAGTCTAACTTCGGAAATGTAATGAAGTATTATCAATGTAATCAATTTATAGTTGAAAGACATCAGTACACTGCTAGACCAATAAGATATTTCCTAAAGCAACGGACTGAAAGTAGCATTAGGAATTCAATACGTGCTCTGTTGACATAAGCTACACTTTCTCGGACCCTACAGAGAATGAGTGGCCACTTTTCATTACGCTACACATAGATCCAAACATTAGGACAGATAAAGCAAACCCAACTAGTTAAAAAAAGAAAAAAAAACATTCTAGCTTAACAAGAAAATAGGGAGTTTTAGAATATCGGGCGCTACTTTACCGCGCGTTACGGACGGCAAAATAGCGAGGATTGCGGCGAAGAGCTTTAGAATAGCGTTTCTTTGAAGGGGACCCCCCCAAACGCAAGCATCTCGCGCTTAAAACGCCACCAAGATGTCGCGACAGCTTTTATTTGAAAGTTAGAACGTTTTATCTTGAAAATTAAACAAGCCTTTTGTCCAGAGTAACATTTTTATAGTTTTTTTACACTCAATGCCGCATGTTTTGTTTTTGTCGAGGCCAAGCTGCTCTGTTGTACTACTTACGAAGCCCAGACGATCCACTACCCAGGCATGCTTATATGTCTGCCGCGATCGTAAGTACACGCGCCTCGATAGCTTTGCGCCTCGATAGCTTTGAGCTGTGAATCCAGCGATCCGGGGCGTTTTCAATACGCTTCGACCATACCGGCCGCGGTCGCCGAGTGCGACTCACGCAGTTCCCGAGCGGGCGACGGCGTCGAAGACGCGATCAACAGAGATGTCGTGGGCGCCGCCATTTGCGGTACGCCGCCTTTCGCGGTACCCACGCTATTATCGAGAAATGACGGGCCCCAAAGCTCGAGTCTGAAGCTTGTTTTGGGTCTGCGCATGCAAAGCAGCCACGAGATTATTCTAAAACTCCATAATGTTCACTTCTCGTTCAACGCGTACAATGCAAACAAAGAAGTATGCTTACCAACTGCGTTGAGTTGCTCGTTCTGTCGCGCCGTCGGCTTTCCGCGCTCTTCTTGAACATAATCATCACAAGAGAAAACTTCACAGATAGATAAACTAAATTAAATTAGCACATTTCCATGTCTAAAGGCATTTCCATCCCGTGACACACCTAACGGTCGCAAAACTGGCGAAACTATGCCGGAAAAAGAAAAAAAAAAACAAAGAACTGGTGTCGCTACCGATGGGGCGTCGAAGACGCGATCCTTAAAATATGAAACCAAAACCAGTAGATGTTACAATACTGAAACCGAAACTGACCAAATCGCGATAGAGGGGCGCCGTAAATGGATCTGTTCACATATGCATCTTGTTGGCGAATATTGTGTCGCGAAACTAGGTTTCGGGAAACAGATTCCCCGTCTGAACGCGACCAAAAAAGTGGCGCGCCTTCGAAAAAAGTGGCGCGTGTTTCTCGCTTCTGGAGCAATTTTCCGCTGAAACCTCACCGACGCCCGTCAATCTCCCGAAGGAGAAACGCGGACGCTGCCAATGGCCGCTCGACTTCGCTATGACGACTGACCTTCGAGGAGGAGCGAGCTTTTGGAGGAGTCAGATTTTTTGATTATAATGCAATTAAATGCAAAGGTGCAAGCGAGCTGGACAAGAATGACGAAAATAATCCCTGGAGAAGGGGAACAAGGGGTACAAAGGACAAACATAAGTTTTTGATTTTTGGCCGATTCGGTATCCGAGCCGAAGCCGAAAAAAAACAAAACAAACATGTCGGCCGACAAGCCCCTATGCGACAAGCGGCGAAGCGGTGCATACGGGCGACGAGTCTTGGTCCTACTCGGTGGCAGGTGTGTGAACGGCGCCTACAGTACGGATTGGGGGCGCGGTGCAGATTCGTCAACAGTCGCGGCGGGTGCAAGCACTGTATATAAACATGATGACTGGGGATAACGTTCTTTATTAGCGGTGCAAAAATGTCCGAAATGCTCCGAGATCATCTCGCGGTTTTTCCCGGGTTTGGCAGGACTAGTAAACCCGTTGAGCTGAATCTGAGGAAATTCATTGAGTGGCATTAATAAAACAGGCTGTCTCTTCACACTGTGCGTACTTCATATAAGTTTGAGGCGAGACGTTTAATATTCCCGGTGCAGACAAGGTTTGGCGAAATTCTCGTGAGTCAATACGTCACAGGTTTCGCGCGTCAAACTCCACGTATGAACAGGCCGATTTCGCGAAATCTTGGTTTCGCTAAACTGTGGCGCGTTGAACACATACATCGTTTGAATAAGCCTTTAAAAGTAAAAGAGGGTGAATACAGTTATTATTTTAAGCGCAGGAAATAAATCTGTATATCAGAACTAGCACCGACGCGCTATTTGCTTCGGGTGCAATGCAGTAGGGAGTAGATTTATCGATATTTTTTTTTTGATAACACTCATTTCAAAGTGTAATGAGTAAACACAAAAGAATCGCTATTGATTGGGTAACGATAAACCTCACTTGAATTTGTAATGAGTAAACTCAAAAGAATTGATATTGATTGAATGACGATAAACCTCACTTGAATTTGTAATGAGTAAATTCAAAAGAATAGATATGGAGTGGGTAATGATAAAACTCATTTAACGATGAGTTTCTTATGAGTTTCATTTGACTCTATAAAAACACATTAGAGGCTCAATTGAAACTCATTGTTCATTTTTATAAGGGTGGGGCTGATACGCCTGCAGGCCCTCGCCAAGTTGATAGCTGCTACGCGGACAGGTGGTTCATGCGCAGCTTCTAGCCACCTGCAGTTTTTTCATCATCATACAGACTTCCTGCAACACCATGAATAAGACTCCGACTGACATTCTGGAACGAAAAAGAAACCAGAACTTGCGTCACAGATCAACAAAGGACAAGTGCAACATTACGCTTCTCTTGTCGTCGACAGTCCAAAGACCATGATGACACCACCATTAAACTTAACCAAAGAAGTAAAAAATAACTTCTGCATGAAGTAATTGTATTAAAAACAGTGTGCATGTGGAGCTTAGATACCTACTGGTACCTTAAAAAATCCCGGGAACTTCAAAATAAATTAAACACCACCTAGAAAAAGCACAGCCCGCTTGATAGGCACACGTACAGCAATCAACAAGCCTCTTGACGTGTTCTGTAGTGCTGGGATACAAATCAAGTATCAACACCGGAGATGTGGGCAAATACTTTGGGGTAGTACAATGCGCAAGTTTAGCCTGAAGCTACTGATGATTGCAAGCTCCTAAGAGGTGTTAAAGCTGGTTCACACAGCTGCAACCGATTATGACCAAGTTGAACAAAACAGGGTTTTAAGTTGCTTGCGACTAACATTGCTGCTGCGCAGCACGGTCATAAGCTGTCACAATAGGCCTAAAGACTAGTTTTGTAGGACTCAGTCCTAGCCGGTAGCAACAGTGTGGACTAGCCTTTAGACTAAAATTCTACCCAGCATGGGGTCTTCGACATGGCTCTAAAAATGTTTTAAGAGATTCCCTTCAACTTTAACGGAACCTCAAGTATTTAAAAGTTGAAGTAGGGAGCCTTCAAATTTAAAGCTGGATCTCCTTGATTATGAATGCGTCTCCACTGTACAAGTGAGGCGCCTGGAAGGTGTGCGAGTTTCCACTGCAACCTCTCCACTGTACAAGCGAGAGCACCTGCCAGGTGTGCGAGTTTTCACTGCAACGTTTGTACCACTACACATTCTATACCAGATCAGAGCATTTTAATGAAATCATTAAACCTCTTTCCTCAGCCATGTAAACCACGTGTGCACCCCCGGGTTCTAGAAGTCACGAATATGACCGGGGTAAATTAAAACGCCCCTAAGGCAAACAATAATAATCTTTATTAGCGGCAGTAGTAGTACCCAGGGTGGCTCGCAAGGCTAGACATATATGCAGAGGCCCATAAGGGAAAAAACAACGAAACGATGAGCTTAACAGGGTCCTCTCAACACGTTTAAGCAACTTTAGGCCCATGCGCCTGAACACCAACGACACGGAGAGCAGGCCGGCGCGGTGCACACACCGTACGCCAGGCTACGACGACGCCCAGCTAGGAGCGTGTTCTAACCCGCTGCAACCCACTAAACGCCAGCACCACACCCGCGCCCAAACCGCGCCATCCCGCTGGACGCGGCGCAAAAAGCCAGTGCGCGCTGACCGAGAGATACGCTGTCGCTAGCGTGAGAAAAGACGAGACGACACGTCAATGTAAAAACCATCCAATTCTCCACGCGTGTCGCCCGCCGAACACATCCAAGGCGTTTGTTTTAAGATCCGTATCCAAGCGTTTGACAGCGCAGATCAGTTTAGCGCGAGTGGTACTTGCAGCGTGTCCAAAGGACTCGCCGATAGCAAGGCGAACTTTCGAAACAATCTGATCAGCGACTCTGCAGTGCTCCGGTATCGCAGGACATTCACGGGATTCTCAAGGTAGCGGCTAGCATTTACGCAAGGTTTCAAAGAACAGCCTCCACTAATGGTAGCGATCGTTTCCCTAAAGGCTACCAGCATTCCTCAGGACTGTGACGCGACACGAAATCACGGAGACCGCTCAAGCGTCGAGAAAACTTACATAGCATCCGAATTACGGTGGCAACGTGAGCTACGGTGCTCGGAAGATCATCAGCACATGTAGATACTTTTCGGGCAAGCATTATGAATACGAAACCGGCAAAACCTTACCTAAAATTTGATCCACGCAGGTTAAAAGTTGAAACAAACGGCGAACTCTTGCTATACCTCCCATTGGGACTCCAATTGCAGACGGCAGCGCCAAATCTCCCCTAACGGGCGTTGGGTTTCTCCAAAAGCAATAAGAAATATGCAAAACAACATGCGCGCCGTCGTCATGGCAACCGCTCGTTTATAGGGGAGGGTGTGAGAAGTGTTGTCCCTCCTCTCCCTCTCTCTCACCCTCGGAGACAAAAGGATGCAAGTTCGTTCGGAGTCCGGAGCAGCCCCTGAACTCTGAACGAATTTGCATCCTATTGTCGCTGATGTTGAGACAAGAGGGAACTGCTCCCATTGCCGCCGTCTCCGTTCTTCTACAAAACAATCTAATCTTTTATAGAAAAAAAAAACAACGTGGGTTTACCTTTTTTTGCGAATGTCCGACGCTTCCGAAACGATTGCACTTGACTTTGCGTTGCTCGATTGATATCGGCTTGGCAACAGTGCACGTTCAGTTGCAGCCACCTCTCATTAAATCGTCAGTCAATGAATGCAAAGTGCCCCAGCCGCTGCTGTTTCGCGGCTTAAGATGGGCGCACATCGCCAGACTGAGCACGAGTCCAAACTTCTTTTGCAACTTCTCCTTTTATTAGGCACGCTCTTTGTACAGTCAAAAAACGTTCATTGCACGGCACAACAAGGTAACAAATTCTACAGGCAACTACTATTGAAGTATTCACAGACCTGCAATCACACATTTAACTTTACAGTAGTTAGTGACAGTGATTCGATCGCCATGGTCTCTCACAGGTTCCTTCTGCAGCGCCAGCCGCTTCACGCACGTGCTACCAAGCTGCGGTGCTCTCACACCGATACCACCCATACCACTCATCTTAAGATAAATGCGCTGTCCCTTCTGACCATCTTCAATAACTCTGCCATAATGAAATATGCACCAACCAGTTTTCGGCAATCCGAAACTGTATAACCAAAAGTATAGCAGCCCGTCTTTACCTTTCGTCACCATCGGGAGCCCAAAGAACTTGGCAGAGCAGTTGCCACTGGAATTAGAGCATCACTGAGTCGAGCAATAGACAAGGTTCCGTTTGCTCTGTGTACTGGTAGAAGAAAAAGGCCGATAACCAATAGGTCAACGCCACTGCCCGCTGCCGCAAACGAAAACCACCACCGCGCTGCTGGCACAGACGCCGTCGAGAAGCCGACGCAGCCGCGACCACGGCAGCCGACGCGCAACTGTTCTAAACGGTCATAATACAAAAACAACCGGCCAATGAGAGCAAAGTATGAGGGCGAAACTTTAGCTAACCAAAATATTTGTTTCATCTTACTAGGATAATTTTTGAAATCTGTAAGCAGCAACAATAATATGTATATCATCCTATTAAATAAACTTTCCGGCGTAAACCGGAACGACTTAATAGAATACCAACGGATAAGAGGTGGCGCTCAAATAGCTGACCGGAAGTCGCTCGAAGTTTCCGCCGGTTGGTTGAAACAGACCTGGTCCTTTGTCTGCACGGACGGATTAGAATCCAGAAGGTGCTTGTGGCTTTGGATTAGGGCCAAGTAATGGCTGCGGCTTTGGATTGGGAAACTATACGACTGCAGCATATGATTAAACACGAGGAAGATACATAAAAAGTGGGGACGGACAACGGAGACTCCCCCCTTTCTGTGTATCTTCTTCATGTTTAGTTACTGTTACCAACAGGCTCGTCTTGTACTTAAGCAGCATATAGTTTCGGTTCCAACCCAACTCTATTGCAGTTTATTTTTCGGTGGCCGGTGTCACTACCGTGGTCATTACTGGAGTTACCGTGTTCTCTACGCAGTCCGAAGTCAGTTTTTTGGGCGAGCAGACATAATGTCCCAGCTTCTTCTCCTGTTATACGCCTCGCAAGTGGGCTCATTTTCGTCTTCTGCGCATGAGTAAGGAAGTAGCGGTGACGTCAGAACGCCGAGCCCTGATTGGCTGATCGCGACCCCCTATCTGAGCGTCGTCTGCTCCTTTGCAACGTCGTCTGCTCGCAACGACGTCTGCGTCTGTCTTGAGTGGTTCAGACCTTAACCTTTCCTGCGACTTTCGGAAATCGAGCGAGCTCAACTTCGCCTTTCAGAGAGGGCAGACGAAATAACTCGAGCGGTACGTTGCCCTATCGAAAAGACCATCAGGAAAATCTTGATGGTCTGATGGTTTGATTGAGTCGTATTTTGGGACGTCTGATGGTTTGATGGTCTTTTGGCCTGATGGTCTGTTGGCCTGATGGTCTGTTGGCCTGATGGTTTGATGGGCTGTTGGCCTGATGGTTTGATGGTCTGTTGGCCTGATGATTTGATGATCTGTTCGCCTGATGGTTTGATGGTCTGTTGGTTTGGTCTGATGGTCGAATGACCTGTCGTATTTTGAGGCGTCTATTTTTTACGGTTTGATTATGGTGGTTTCATGGCTAATTTGAATCAGTTCGAGTTGGCCACAACTTAAAAAACACAACAATATGTGAATGCATAATGTGGAAACTTAATTATGCCATGTCTGGAGCATGACGAGGTGCATATCCCACTTAGAATTTAATTATATTGTCCACTGCACACTGGTAATTGCTAGAGTAACTGTATATGCTCCGCTTGCGGAGCAGAGTACCGCAATGGTGCCATTCTGGAGCCAAGCACTGCGGGAAGCCGCGGTCGGTTTTTGCAGGGGCACGAAGGCGCAGACGCGAGGCGGCGTGCTGCGGCGTGCTCTGGCGCGCTGCGGAAGGAAAATAGTGCGGCGTGCGGCGACGAGCCGCGCATGCGCCGTGATTGTTGTCCCGTCGTTTCCTGTCTCCCCCTCGGAAAAAGCGCACCCGCGTACGCAACTGCGGGTCGCGTGTGAAGTGAAGTCGTCAAGTCGCTGTTGCCGGGACGCAGATAGCGTCGTGAGCCCGCTGTCTGCCCAACTTTTGGAGGACCTTTCCCCTCGAGCGATCGCAAGAAGCAAAAGAACGCAGGCCTGCTTCTTTTCCTCTTGTGTTCAATCGAAGAGCAAGTACTGCTGCTCAGCCTGTGATTTTTTTCTTTTTTCAGCAGACAGTTCATTTGATATTATGTAGACGGAACAGTGCTTTACCTTCGTGCGTTCCAATTATATGCGAATCTAAGGAATGTCGAGCACGCCCACTTTCATGCTAAAATAGTGTACAACTTTTTTTTTCTTTTTATCCAAAGTTTTTGGCATTTTGCGAATTCGAGACGCGCGAATTGAGCGCTCTTGGAGTCCGGAATTTCCGCGTGCTTTCAAGTTGGGCTACATTTTGAATTCGCTTGTATCGCAAGCATCAGGGGCTTGCGAATAATAAATGTTAGACGGTGCTCCAAACTTTGGGAGATGCCGCAAGGTGCAAACTGCTTAATATAAAAAAGTCCACCGACGTTCTACTTTCATTGCGGACAAGTCTTTGGAAACGCAGTCCAATTCGTTGCAGGAACCAGAATGATGCCGAGATTGACTGTTTTCCTATTAACCAGTATATTCCGCCCCGTGAAGAAATTGCGAACAGGCACAGACTAACAGTCTCTAAAACATGTTTATCCACACAACTGCCTGCAGAAATTTTTTGGGGTATTGTAAAAGGGCAGACCATGATTAAAAATGATCTCCTTCCCATATGAAAAAGCCAGTCGAGGCCGCGTCTCACATCGTGTCTCGCCGTCGGAATCCAGTACAAGCCCTTGCCGCTGTCTGCGCGATTTGTTCACTTGGTAACACTACAGCCTGTCATTTTGACGGGGCTCTTTCTACGCGCATGCAACATTTAATGCGGTAAACAACGTAGTGGCTGACGAAAACGCCGTCCCCCCGCTTTCAAACGAGAGCTCGCCGACTCGCCAAGATGGCCGGATGTGCCGGTTGCGTATCGGTATCGCGTATCACTCCGCGAGAGCCGCAGACGCGGGGAACGCGATCCTCGTTCGTGTCGTCTGCTTCACAAACTCTGAAAACGAATGTCCCAAAACATCGCTCGCGTTATAAAAAACGGAATTATACTGTACCCAGTTGATACACATAATGCTCAATGACTTAGGAGGCTTTCGGTTCGTTCGAAGTTACTCTAGGATCTATATTTTGCGAACGCAAAGCGGAATATATGTTCCCACTGAGAGACAACTCTCATCGCGTGCCACGTGTAGTGGCGTTTCAGCTCATATTGGCTGCGATAGTACATTTGTTCCATTTCAATAGTATTGGCAATATATAAATTAAGCTAAATTAATATGAAGAAAAGGGTAAAAAGGCTACAACATGGGGTGCAAGCGATGGCAGACCTGCAACAGCATGGGCAGTCCGTGGTGGGACCATGCATCGGGGGAGGACAGGCAGCAAAGGGATGAGCCTGGACATATCAATGGCAATTCAGAGACCAGCAACGAGTCCAAACACAGGACGACCATTGACATACGTAAACAGCAGAGTGGGCCTAGAGACGACTAAGGGGCAGTAAGAGTGACGTGCTTCATTGTAATTGTGTTACCATGCAACTGTTTGGAGAGTGAGCGAGCACGGCCTGATGGGATGGCAGTAGCGACCAAGCAAACCACAGCCTTTTTCATGTGGTCAGCTGATCAGCAGACTACTTTAAAGTTCTTTGCATATGCATTTAGATATATTAACCTCTAAATAATTTATCTATACCATCATTTAAAATAATTGCTTGTAAACTTGAGACCCAAAAGAGTATATTACCTAATTAAGGAAGTTAGAGTATAGATGCACATACCTTTGTAGTGATTTCTCTTGAGACTGGAGAGCTTTTCTGACAGGTACCGCCGTATCTTCTGGTGCCGGGGTGCCTTTTCAGCCTGGCGGTACCTTTCTCCCTCAGGTGTAGTCAAAAGCAGCCTGGAATATTGAAAATCCAGGGTAATAATTTTTGCAGTGCTCAGACTTAAAACAATATAGAATGTCATAAATACAGGCTGGAGGGTCAATACAGGCTGGAGGGTCAAGGGTAAATTAGTCTCAAATAAAAGCAGTTAAGTGGCAGCTGGCACCTAACAAACCTTCAACGTTTCTTAGTATTTACAGTGTTCAGAGATTACCATAAAAACAAAAGTACCACAGTATCCTGATTTATGTTCCACTCCCAATAGACAGCTCACTCTGGCTTCTGTCAGATTCTTTTAAGCAGAAAACAGGTAGCCCATGTCAATAAATCTCACTGCTAGGCTAGTGACTTTGTAAGAAATAGGAGCTACAACTGTAAATAAGTAGACGATGAACGTTGAAAACTGCTTATACTTGGTTGTCATCCCTCGCTGTGGTAACAGCTTAGACAGGCCACAGAATTCAAAAATAGCATCATGAAAACCAGAAAGAACAATGCAGTTCTTTATAAAAATAATCTTTCAAAATTCCTTGAAAAATCTTCCATTCATAGACTGGCTACAATATTTATAACCCTTTTTGGTAGCACCATACAAGGTAGACTACCTTACATTTTTTACCGAATTTCTCAATTTTAGGTGAGGCTACCTTGAGGATATTATAGCAATGCTCGTTTTTAGTTAACTTTCCGAAATCTCCAAGCCATTATTCCTTTACTTATTGCATAAAGTGATGTTTGCTTCTAGAGCACTCAGGACAGTAGTCATAAGTATGCCCATATCCAATCTAACAATCCGAGATCTGCATAACAAAGTGATCCTTAGGTTGGGAGTCACCTGAAGAAAGAAGAGAAATTGAATGTTAAAATGAATTCAGAACATTTACCTCCCTACAGTTGGCATACATCATGAAAGGTGCATTTCAATCCTGCAATATACATGTCAGCAAGCAGATTATGACCATAAGAAAATTAAATGCAAATGCTAAGAGGATCAGTTTATGTTGCCTTTCTTTTTTGAAACTAATAGCCAATAGAATCGAATGCCTTTCGTAGCGTGGGCAGTTAAAAACAATGAAACGTTTGTTCCCGCATTGTTGCTTATTTCTCTTTTACTTCAACATGCTGCTTTGAAGCTTAATCTGATGCATGTGTCTCCCCACTAAGAAAAAATAAGTAAAAAAAAAGCAAAACAAACAAGTTTTCGTAATGCCGAAATTAATTTCCTCTAGGCATTAGTTGGTGCTTTTCGAAGAAGTGTGCCTCCACAAGAAGTTACACAAATGCCAGAATGTAGCTTTCAGCAGATCTTAAAGGGATACTTCAACGAAATTTAAAAAATTCCCGTCGTGTTCAAAAATAGGTTGAATATGATCCACAACATCTGTAAATGACAATCGCACGTTTGTATTTTGAGCCTGGTGGCTGTATTTTTCGTTATAAACGGCCCACTCTGGCAAGCGCTCGGAGAAGGCCCAGCAGAGACCACGTGACATCCAACGCAATCGTGACGTAGTTCGTCTCAGGACGAGCAAAGCTACGGCGAGGCTGAAGTCGAGAGGACGGCCTAGTCGTTCCAGCCACCGAAGCGCCTGCTTTTGTACCAATTTTGAGTGACGGGTTAATCTTCTGTAATCTTGTAGGGGGACAATAGCGACTTCTGCGACACACAAAAGGCATTCTCGGGAAGAGGGGAGTTCCTCCTGCCCCTCTTCTCTCGTCGTGGCCGGAGGCGAGACAACCGCCGTCACTTGCTGTCAAGGTTCCTAGACGGGCATTACAAGCGAGGTGTTAGCGACATCCACCAGGTGCTTTTTGCTAATCGTTTAATTTGTTTTAAAATTGCTTTTCGTGAGTTTTCTTAACAAGATATTGGTATGTTCGAGGTGATGCTGCTTTTTTGAACACATATCGACCAACAAATGAGCGCCGAAATTTCGTTGTAGTATCCCTTTAAAAGGGTACGAAAACGGAATTCCAGCGCTCATTTGCTAGCTTGGATGTGGGCTATGTTGCAGAATCACCTCGAAAACAACACACTTTCGTGGAAAGGCACGAGAAAACTAAATTTAAAGGTAATTAAACAGTCTTTCAATGTGCACCTTGTGGAGGCCTCCGAAGCTTCGTTGGGAGGTAATTAGCAATCTTGGGGATCTTGGACGAAGTCGTCACATGGCAAAAACCGCTATGTAGCTGCACTACACATCGCAACAGCGCCGCTCTTTGGAGGTATACTAAACTGTTGGAGTAATCTCGCCCTGAACGCGATGACCTTGACATGACTTATCTCACACAAAGGCGCTTAGACGGCTTAGTCCGCTTTGGTCCACGTAAAGCCCACAGGTGTTTCAAATGGCTAGGCTGTAACACGTCTACACCACCACTATGCACCCGAACGGCACTGCCCGTAGCCACGCTGATTTGCCGGATAGCCCACGACGCATCGAGCTCTCCGTTGACTTCTCTTCGAGCACTTGCTCGAGTTTGTTGCTTAGAACGAAAAATAAAATTATCTGTTCAAAATACAAATGAGCGATTATTATTTACGGTTATTATCTGTTATGATTGACTCATTCTTGGCGGGGTACCCCATCACACGTCCAGGTGTTAGCAGACAACCTACTAGAGTAAAATCTCGGTGATACTAACTGGTACGAATTTCGGAATAAAACAAATTCGCAAATTTCCCGGCCGAAGTGCATTGTATACGACGTGAAAATTTTTGGGTGTTCCGAATACCTCTACGCGCTGCGACGGCTGATACGAATGCGTGCTCCACAACTGATAGTGGCAAGGAGGCCACGATCGGCGACTGTAAGCTTTCAAGGCTCCGGGCGGCTGATTGCCTGCTGCTGCCAGGGATCAGCAGCACTTTACCCAAAAACTGGAGCTCAAAATTACATGCATCTTACAATCGGACCCAAAAACCAAAACTAAACAAAATGCTAAAAAAAACTGTGCAAAGTGGCCAGCCCCATCACCGTGAACACATGTTTCAAATCCAATCCAATCTGAATCCAAATTCGCTTTTTTTGTTTTTGCGATCTCGTGGAATGGTGTTTCAGCCTTGGAAAAGCAAAACCGATTTTACTATAAAGGCCCGTTCACACCCTTGCGACCGAGTACGACCGAGAGAGACCAGACCGGTTTTTAAGCCTCTTGCGATCTCTTAGGACCAGCTCGGCAGCATCGCATCCGGTCCTAAGAAGTCGCAAAAGGCTTAAAAACCGGTCTAGTCTCTCTCCGTCTCACTCGGTCGCAAGAGTGTGAACGGCGCTTTAGGTTACCTCTAAAAAACAAAGTAACTGCGTTGGCAAAAACAGAAAACCGAGTGATGTTGGTGGTGTCTTCGGTGTGGTCCAAGGTGACATGCGAGCTTGGTTGGAAAGACAAAGGAACTGAATTTTCGCTTGCAAGTTTTTGATGTAGGGCTTCAACAGCACATAGTGTGGACACTTTCCGAGCATGTGCATTCGAAAAAATGTTTTCCACAAAGTGTATGTTGTTCAGCCGTCATTATTTTATCTGCGCAGTAGAATCGACATTTATCTGCGCAGTAGAGTCGACATTAATTCATTTTTTCAACATTCGTGGGTTGATTATAACCGTGTGTTACTATCGGGGGCATGTTAGAATCGTGCAAATTGCATACAAGATGTTTTCTGGCATAAATAAATGCACATTCATGCATTCCTTCTGTTTCAAGATATAAATTTTGCTTTGTTATCGTTGATATGAATTTAGCGTGAAATATTTTCCGCGACTCCACGAAATTCATATCAAGATTTTAAAAATGTTTGCTTAATGAGTGAGCCTGCACCTTGCGCTGAGTGAGTGGGGCAAACGCCTTCTCTTGCCTCGCTGCCGTTGCCTTGTTGGAGCGGGTGCCGGTCACCGACCTCTCCAAAAGCACTTCCACTCGCTCTATGGAAGCAGCAGTGATCTTGCAAAACATGCAGTCGCACTCTGCTTTCCGCCTGTTGCCAGGATTCCTGGTTGACGTGCACACCTTGTCCGACATGGATCTGTTATAAACAAAAGCGAGAAACAGCTTCACATATACCAGTCGTTGACGCAGAGTGGTATTGTATACTCCAAGATGCACTGAAAATGCACTAAAATAACTAAATTAATGAAATTTAGGCCTTTAAATTTAAGACAGCACTACCCATGAATTCCTATCTTCATGGGCGTCTGCAAAGCTGATGGGCCTACAAAGCTTCATGGCATTTGCATGAAACAGGTGCGTAATCCCTTAGTTGCATCAGGTGAGCATGACAATAGAATGTTTTCCAGGCCCTGGCTGTAACTACAATTAAGAGCCTGGCTACAATAATGTTTTGATGACTTCTTGTTGCAATCGATTCAATCTACTGTGCTTACATTATCTCAGGAGTAGCCAAACTGAGGCTCGCGAGCCGCACGCGGCTCTTTGCGGGTTCAAGAGCAGCTTGCAGCTCCCTGGAAAACGTGTCCCCATGACACGTGTCCCCTAGACGAAAAGAGTTCTAGAATTTAGAAAGAGCTCACAGTCTTGGCAGCCTGGCAACACACTCCATACATACACCTGGAACGCTTTGTGCCACATAGATGCGTCGAGTGACCATGTTTCCTTTATTGTTCTAGAAAGACTTTCAACCGTATACGCATAACAGTTGTCAGGGGCAGTGACTGGCTAGTGAATCGTGTATTAATTTTTGCTTAGCAGTGGAAAGGACCTTCTGATGCATAGTGTCATTTGTTGTTATCGCACATTATACTTATCCTCTATGGAAATAACTGTTTCCTCCATATTGTTTCTTGTTGAAAGTAGCCGCCCCCCCCCTTTCTTTTTTCCAGCGACTCTAAACTTTGGCAGTTTTGTCTGCGGCTCTAACTCCATGTCACTCTGGCCACCCCTGCACTATCCTAAACTCTTTTAATGTATATCATACACTGCATGAAAGTGAAACTTTTTTTTTTATTTTATCATTCCATCTTTATTCTGGAGGCGGATGCTAGGATCCACGATCTCATTCTTTGCAAGGATGTCCTCGTCAGCAACAGAAAAAAAAAACAATTTCACATTAAAGAGGTACGGAAACCAAATTCCAGCACTCATTTTATCGCTTTAATGAGTTGCATGTTGCAACATAACCTCAAAAATACCAGTCCTTCATTGAAAGGCACAAGCAAACTAATTTTAAAGGGATACTTCAACGAAATTTGAAATATTCCCGTCGTGTTAAAAAATAGGTTGAATATGATCCACAATATCCGTAAAAGACAATCGCACGTTTGTATTTTGAGCCTGGTGGCTGTATTTTTCGTTATAAACGGCCCACTCTGGCAAGCGCTCGGAGAAGGCCCAGCGGAAGGCACGTGACATCCAACGCAATCGTGACGTAGGTCGTCTCAAGACGAGCAAAGCTACGGCGAGGCTGACATCGAAAGAATGGCCTAGTCGTTCCAGCCACCGAAGCCGCTGCTTTTGTACGAATTTTGAGTGACGGGTTAATCTTCTATAATCTTGTAGGGGTACAATAGCGACTTCTGCGACACACAAAAGGCATTCTCGGGAAGAGGGGAGTTCCTCCTGCCCATCTTCTCTCGAGGTGGCCGGAGGCGAGACAACCTCCGTCACTAGCTGTCAAGGTTCCTAGACGGGCATTACAAACGAGGTGTTAGCGACATCCACCAGGTGCTCTTTGCTAATCGTTTAATTCGTTTTAAAATTCCTTTTCGAGACTTTTTTAACAAGATATTGGTATGTTCGATGTGATACTGCTCCTTTGAACACATATAGACCAAAAAATGAGCGCCGAAATTTCGTTGTAGTATCCCTTTAAAGCTAATCAAACAATCTTTCAATGTGCACCTGGTGGATGCATGTGGAGCCTATTTCGGAGGTAATCTAGCAACGTTGGGGAACTTGCTACGTAGTCATGACGTAGGAAGGACATTCCTCGGTCATCCTGCTCAGCAGCAGAGCGCAGTCACAACAGTAGAATAGAGAGCTCTTTGCCGTTTATGCCTTCTTTCTCAGCATTATTGTTTCCACCCTCTATGAATGAATATCCTCTATGCAAGATATAAGCGATGTGTTGCATATGACATGTTCGGATCTATCACCGCACAGCAAACGTCTTTCATATACTGCAGGTTCATTAAAAAAAGTTACCTTTTCAATGCTAAACCATGGGTTCTGTTAGTACGGTAAACATACGAGTACCCAGAGGTCAGGCCATAAATGACTTACGTGTTAGGCGGTAGGGCCCTACAGCACCTCCCGCATCAACAGCCGAGCCGCAGGTAGTCCTGCAATTGATAGCGCAGGGTAAGTCAGAGAAAGGTGTTTCTAGCAGCTCTGCCGGTGTGCCCCCTAGCAGCACTACTCACGCACATTGGGGTGTAGGCAGAAAGCATGGCATTCCTCATCAACAAATCATGACAACACATTGTTGCAGGCATCAAACTGGATCCCTGTGCTATTTTTCTTTTTTTTGTGATTTAGGTGATTCTTTGTCTTCCTTGTCACTCCCGACTGCTTTAGTGGCCTTTGTGAAATAAAGAAGGCTTGGTAAACTGCAAAGCCTTGACTGAGTGGGTGAAACAGAGCAACCCCAAGGAAGTATAAATGTTAAGGACTCGACATGACATTACGCAGAGTGTTGGGATTCCCAAGCTGCTTTCCACACTCGCATTTTGTGCACGACCAGCTCCCTTTCTGCATCAGTTGGACCGGTCAGTTGTGTGCCCGTTTCGGTCGCTGCTAGCCATATGTGGCTGGCGCTGCTTTTGAGAGCCTTGCAACATCGTCACTTTCAGCTTTTGTCCTGACATAAACCGCATCTAAAAATTTAATTAGCGCTAAGATTTAGCTTTTGGACAGTCCCAGCAAAATAGGCTGTACCACATTACATAGACAGGTAATGATATTCTGGTGACAGAATTTCCACAAAAACTGCTTTGCGTTAGAGGGCTCAAGGGCTGACGTTTCTGGGAGGTGCAGCTTTGTGTGAACTTGCAGATGCTTCAGCTGCCTGTTTGCGCCTGGCCAGTTCAGTTGCCATTTCCTCTTGGGTTTCTAGTAGGTACAGTCGGGGACAAAAGTCTCCAGGACACGCAAGCTGCGACTGAAACGCATTGCTCTGCCATCTGCCGGCGGGTCGCCTGGTTTCGAGATCACAGAAGAGCCCATGTGCATCCTATTGTGCCTGCCAACGTGTGCGCTTTCCCGCTCTGCTGCGGCGCGGCACCTAACTCGGAATCGGGCGCGTGGTACCACTTCGGAGATAGTGCTTACCGACATGGCACATATAAAGCAAGAAGTCACGGCAGCTCAACTAAGCGATAAGCTGAACGGGTTATAAATCAAGGTGCGCTGACACGGCGAAATGCGGCGAAATGCGGCGCAATGCCCCAGGCGGTATCTCGAGTTTCGGAATGTATAGCAGACGCTTGTCAGCCGCCCGCGTATCTCCGAGGCGGTACCATGTGCCCGATTCCTAGTTAGGTGCTGTGCCGCAGAATAGCAGGAAACGCACATGCTTGCAGGCAGAGTAGGACGCGCATGCGCTTTTGTGTGATCTCGAAACCAGGCGACCCGCCGGCAGGTGGCAGACCAATGGGTTTCAGCCGCTGCTAGCACGTCCTGGGGACTTTTGTCCCCGACTGTACATTTGTGATCATGAATAAATAAATTGGTCAGGAAGCAATGGCAGCTGATGCAACATCAATGCAAGCCATGTATTATATGACTCGCATGAATGGACATCGAATCGCCACGATTGTGCGCCTAAGTTTGTGCTGCGGAGCGCAAGAGTTTGGCGCTCTGTTCATTAAAGGGACAGAAGCGCCACCAAAGGACTGACACTCGAACGCGCTCTTTTTGCACCGAGTATTTCTCGAAGTGCAAGTGATTTCTTCGCACTGACAGAAACGTCGCCGAGACGAGGAGTGCAGTGGATCGCTGCCTCAATTCAGTTGAAGAATGCTTAACGCAGCGAGTAAAATGATTTGATTTCAAACCCAGGACAGCGATTAGCATTACGGAAAATGTTTGTTCCCGAATCTCACCTGAAAATGAATTACCTATCGAACAGTAGCGTTATGATGGTACAGCGACAGAAAAGTTGTCGGGATGAGAGGACAGTCCGATCGCTGCCCTTTGTAGAATGCACAGCCCTGCGAATAAAGATATTTCGATTGGAAAGCGAAAACGTTGCGGAAAAAGTTGTTCCATGCATCTCGCCTGAAAACTAATTAATGTGCTATTTATTGAACGGTGGTGTGCCAGTATTGGAGTAGCACATCGACAGGTTCCGTCTCGCGCTGGAAGACGGAAACCCAAGATATCTGACAAGTTTGAGAGTTTCTTGTTTTGACAGGCGAGTTCAAAAATGTTGTCTTTCATTTGAATCTGAACAGCATGCAGGTCAATAAATAGATCGGTCAAGTAACATTCAGTATATGTGGTCGAAGTGAGTCTTCAAATCTTTCAGAAATATTAAAACATTCGTAAAAATTTCCTAACGTCGCCGCGCATTTATTTTTTTATTTTTTTTTTGGCTTTTACTTTACCGTTTTACAGAGCCCTTAATTAATTTATCTTCAAAATAATTTTGGCGTCCGCGAGATGTTGGGTTCGTCATAAAACTGTGGTCGGAAGTGGCTCATACAGCTCGCCGACAGTTTCGGTGTGTTGCGCTACTGTACGCCATGCTTCCTTTAGTTGCTGCGCTCGGAGTGTGGAACTCGGAACGGTGGAGTACGAGTAAATTAGCGCGGACTTAAGGCACAGGAGCAATGGCGGCTTGTAGGGTGCCATATGATGTCACGTGCAAGGCAGCTCAGTCCACACGTTCAACTGAAGTATTAGCCAGCCCATGCATTCATCTGCCTAGCTTGGTGCCCCATATAAACAGTCTACAATATTCACTTTTAATTACAGTAGCAATAAAAAAAGAAAGAAAACGGCGATTGCATGTGGCTACGTCGCAATTTGGGATGGTAAAAAATACACACTCACCCGTTAATTTGAGGATCTCGGCGTCGTAATAGCCTCCTCGAGTGTTCGCGTCGCCGTCCCAAGACACCTTGTACGCCGTCCTACGCTCGAAGTCGACCACATTCGGAGGATTGCAGTTTTTAAATAAAGCCCTGTGGACGCCGCTTATTTCTCCGTTCTCGCAAAATCGAGTGAAACCTACCGAAATATCTAAAACCTCGAAAACACTCCACGAGGAAGGGTGAGGCGGCCGAGGCAACAAAGCGCACGAAACAACTGGATTTGGATTTGGATTCGAAGCTTTTGAAGACGCAGTGGCTCGAACGGATATAAGCGGCGAACGTTTTTCAAAATATAAAGTATACATTAAAATTAACGGATCGTCGAGTGTCGAACAATGCGTATGAACTTGAATGAGAACATTTTTGACAAAAATCTGTCAAGTGTCAACACTGCGTGTAAAGAAACTGGCGCCGTAAGTAGCCGATGCGTCGGCAGTTGCCAATACATTAAAGACTAATTCATGCTTTACGCCACCCTTGACAGTCCTCCTCCGCCCGTGGCGCGGAGAAAGAAGAAGACGCCGTTTCGAACGGACGCGTTTTCATGTTCTCCGCTGCAAATCAACAATCGGCCCCAGTCCGAGGAAACCCTTCTCCTTCTGGTTCATATGCAAACAACGACTTTCAAACGATGCAACCGGTCAACGCTGCAGCCGCACCCGCGGCCGCAGGAAAGAGCCAAGCTCAGGCGACTAGCCCAGATGAGTATCGAATCCTACTTCCACGGTTTCCTCCCGGAAGCTTGTGCATCAATTCTGTTTTTCTTCACGCCGACATGTCGGGCAGGCCCTACCGTGCAATTGATTTTCGCGACGGACTCAAAGACGCCATCGAACTCCGAGAAGTGGTGTCCCTTGGACAGTTCCAAATGAGGCACGTTTGGATAATTACGCTAGTGAGTTCTGAAGCAGCTGAGAAGCTCAAAGCGGCAAAATAACTGACGGTGAAGGGCAAAAAGTGCATGGTCATCGACCCGAACTCAAAAGACGTTAAGCTCAAGCTCCTCTGGCTTCCGTCGTACTTAGAAGATAAGAAGATTGCTGAAGCATTATCGCCATTTGGAACCGTGCGTAGCGTCTCGAGAGAAAAGTGGCGCGTGCCAGGGATGGAAAGCATGGAAACGCTGAACAGAGAGGTCTGTCTGACTCTTCATGACATGACGACATCGGAAGATATTCCCCATCTGCTCAGAGTGGCCGTCATACAGTCCCTTCTGGTCATGTCCGGGCGACCACCCTTGTGTTTGAGATGCAAGAAAGTTGGTCACATACGCAGGCAGTGTCGCACCCCAAAGTGTGCGCGTTGCAACAGATTCGGACACGAAAGTGACGAGTGCTACTCCAGCTATACAGCCGTGCTACGGGGCTCTGGCACAGAACCAGATGCCAACCAAGAGTTCATGGATATCTCCGAGGTCGTAGACGCCACTGGTGAGGTTCTCCCAACCCAAGCCGGGTCTGCAGAGGCCGGACCTCCTATTTCCGATAAGAACGAAGATCCAGCTGTCAAGGAAGTCTCGGAAACACCACAAACCAGCTCGAAGACAGAGAATGAAGGAAAAGACTTGCAGGAAAGCAAGGACAAAAATACCCCGCTACAACACAAGTTAACTCAGCAGCCTGCAGATCTTGCTGAGAAGCTGACGACGTCAGAAGGCAATGACGACCTACCGGACTCAATGGACGTGACCAAAAACAGTTCCAAGGACACTAACGACACCAAACGAAAACAAGATGCACCACCTGACACCACCACCGCGAGTAAGCGGAAACCTACCTTGCACCCAAGCTGCTAGTGTTTAAACCCAAATTCATAGCCCCTCTCCTCTCCCTTCCCTCCTTCTCCATCTCCCCCTCCCCCTTTCTCTCCTCCTTCCCTTCTAGTTGATGGCCCTCGTTTAAATTAATTAAAGCCACTAAATGTTAGAGGCTTTAATTCTAGAAAAAAACAATATCAACTGAAACGTTTACTTGAAGATAAGGACGTTGACTTTCTGGCCGTACAGGAAACAAAGCTCTCAACAGATGAACAGGTAGAGCGTGCCCTGCAGCATTTTCTGCGTGACTATGAAGTATGTGTCAGTCACGCTGTTGGTTACTCTGGGGGCTGTTTACTGTTTATTAAGAAGTCTTTCCAACTGTCTGAATTAATGGTCACCACAGACCTCTGTGGCCGCTTCATTATGTGAGACTTTCAAGTCTCTGACATAAGGTGGAGAATTATATGTATTTAAGCTTCGAATGAGGTTAATAGCAGAATTGTATTTTTCAATAACCTGCGTTTATATTTAATATCAGATAGAATGTTAGTTCTGTTAGGAGATTTTAATTGTGTTTGCAACGAAGCAGATAGAACTCCATTTAAACCGCGAATTGACCAGAGCGCACGTCTACTGCTGGACATAGTTGAAGAAGGAAATCTTTTTGATGTTGCCCCTTTCCAGCTGTTAGAAAACCACCTGCAATTCACACATTTTCAGAACTCCTCTCACGCGAGGTTAGACAGAATCTACTGTTCTGTAGACCTAATTAACACTTTAAGTGGTTATGTAGTTGAACCAGTATTTTTCACAGACCACTGCATGGTGTTAGTAACTGTTGGGAAGAAACGAAGAAAAAAGAATATAAATAGGAAGTTCTGGAAACTAAATGTTCAATTATTAAAAGATAAAGTCCTTGAAGCCAGTACGAAAGATCTAATCAAGCAAATAGGCGAAACAACCGAACATATATTTGTTAAATGGGAGCTCCTTAAACAAGAACTAAAACAGCTAGCAATTGAGAGAGGTACTATTATTAAATTTCAGAAGGCTGAGACAGAAAAAACATTGCTACGTAATTTGCGTGTTCTGGTAGAACTAGAATGCCGAAGTCCTGGGCAAGGTTTGGAAGATATAACTCGAACGAAAGCTGAATTGGACAAATTTTATCACGAGCGTTATCAAGGCGCGGTTGTGCGCGCCCGTGCTGAAAAATTTTGCTTAGGAGAACAGCCAACGAAAAGGGCAATGGAGGAGGAGAAACGGTATGCAATATCTAAAGAAATCCATGAAATAGAACAGAACAGCCTTATCGTTACAGATAAAGAAACTATAGCACATGTCTTTTTTGAACACTACCAAAATATATTCGGCAATGGTCCTGCCTCGACAGATAACGAATATCTAGATAAACTAGTCTCTTTGTTGCCTCAATTAGAAATAGAATGCAAACAAGAATTTGAGACCCCCTTCACCCTAGATGAAGTAGAAAAAACAGTGAATTCCCTTCCAAGAAGAAAAACGCCAGGGCCAGACGGCATCCCTGCAGAATTTTATCAACTACAAAAAGACACTTTATGTCCCATACTGCTTGAGATTTTTCAAGAGGCCTACAAAACCAAGAGTCTTCCCCCCTCATTTTTGCGTACGCATACTATACTCATTCCCAAAACCGAGGACAAACACAAACTATTACAAGTGACCGGCTATCGGCCCATAACGTTATGTAATGTGGATTATAAGATTTTTGCTAAACTCCTGACAAATAGATTACAAAGTGTCATTTGCGGTCTCGTTGGAGATCACCAGACTTGCGGGATTCGCGGACGAGCTATTCAAACCAATGTACACATTGCGAGAAGTGTGTTAGAGTGTGTGAACAACAGTAGTGAACAAATTGCAATGGTCCAAGTTGATATGGCGAAAGCTTTCGACCGTGTCAGTCATCATGTTCTTTTAAAAATTTTGTCTCATGTTGGTGTTGGGGATATTCTACTTCAAGGTGTACAAATGTCTTACAGTAACTGTTCCACGCGCTTAGTCATAAATAACGAAGTCACAGCAAGTATCCCAGTCCGTTCCTCAGTTCGACAGGGCTGTCCCTTATCGCCTTTACTTTTCACTTTATATCTTGAACCCTTATGCCAAAGTATACTGAGAAGTGAGAAACTTCAAGGCTTCACCCTGTGCAACACCGAAGTCAGAGTACTGGCGTATGCAGATGATGTCGCTTACTTCTGCAAAGACAAGAACAGTGTGTCCCATGCTATGGAACTCACACACAGGTTTTGCGAGGCCACTGGAGCCTCAGTGAACCTAGAAAAGTGCCGAGGTTTCTGGCATGGAGCTTGGGCCACGGTGCCAGAACAATATGAAGGCATCCAGTGGAGTTGCACTCCGTGTGACTACCTAGGTGTGCCCTTGAGGCACTTCCGGAATAGCAAGTCCTACTGGTCCGGAATTGCGACTGGCTTGGAGAAACGAGCCAAGAACTGCTCCCACAAAAATTGTCCATTTTTGCACGTTCGACAGTCTGCAACATTTTTTTAGCGGCGAAGTTGTGGTATGTCCTGCAAGTACTGCACTGTGCAAGGATAAATATACAGAAGTTGCACAGGGTGTTTAGAGTTCTTGTCTGGAAGTCCTCCTGGGAACCCATGCGTCGTGAGAACTTGTTTCGACGTGTATCAGAGGGGGGACTAGGCCTTCCTCATTTGTTTATTCGCCAATTGGTTT
Organism: Ixodes scapularis; assembly: GCF_016920785.2. NCBI lineage: Eukaryota > Metazoa > Arthropoda > Arachnida > Ixodida > Ixodidae > Ixodes > Ixodes scapularis. The sequence continues at coordinate 156,511,705 of NW_024609868.1, read as the reverse complement.
CGCGATTTCTTTTCTTACGAGACCAGGAATACCCTTTTCTTCGAAATGTCATTCAGAACAAGCTGGGATGCTTTCTTCGGACTTTATAATATCCTCCACGGGATATCAAACATGTGCTTTGGTAGGATACCTAAAGGAAGTAGTTGATGCTTATCACTTTCTGTCAGTAAGAATTTCAAGAGACTATCTGACGTCTGTAACACGTAAGAAGTTGACAAGAGATCTTGTATGTGTCCTCTTTCCAATGCCAGTTTATCGCACTATGTTCGGCGATGGTCCTGACCAAGATGTACTACGCCGGGTGAAAAGAATGTGCATCCCCCCGGCGGCAAAAACTTTCTTTTTTAAACTGCACTGTTCGGTATTACCTACCAAGGTATGGCTGCAGGAAAAGGGCCTATATGTTCCGTGGTCAGTAAACTGCACATTATGTAAAATGCCCGAAACAGTCGAACACGTATTTATTCACTGCTGGGACGCGGTTTTCTTTTGCGACGTTTTGCAGCGCACACTAAAGAAAAACATTGATATTACAACTTACACGATTTGTTTTCTTCCTGTGCCATCTAAAGATACCTTTCCTTTCGATCTGGTGATGCTTGTAGCGTTATACAGCATGTGGAAATCACGCCTTGACATTAGAAATGAGAATTTGTACCCAAAGACTGTACGCTTACATTTCATTGACCTTGTAACCCGTATCAAAAGTGTGTATGACATTCAAGAAGTAGTTCCGGAATGGCTACCTTTGTTTAGTAGTCACATAGATATCAAAGAATTTTGACTTAACAAATGACATTGAACCATGCCCGTGAACTGTGAATAAGTGGTTTATGTTTATCCTCCCATGCAATAAAAAAAAAAAAAAAAAAAACTCCGCCCGTGGCGCAGGGGTACCGCGTCGGCATGCGGAACGAGATGTCGCTGGTTCGACGCTCCCGGGGAAAAAAAAGCAAACTTCTTTTTTTTGTGCGTTTTTTTGTGTTTTTTTATTTTTATTATATCTATCATGGTGGTGGTGTTGTTGAAAACTTTAATTCAGTCTAAAACCCCTGCGACGCTCCTTCGTTAACGACCGCCCTGGTCCAAAAGGGTTCTGGTGCAGCTGAATACCGAATAATGCGGGTCCTTCTACATTTCGTGTCGCCGGTTTTAGTACCTTTCGTGACTCCACGTGTTTTCGCTCAAGAACTTTGAAGGTCGTCTGAACGACGAGACATATAAGGCTTTTCCTTAATAAAAAAAATCACATCAACCCATTGACCACGCGGCTGCGGCCCATCATATATCATACGCGAGATTCAGCGACAGCTTTTTTTATCGCGACATAGCCTCAAATCGCCTATCTTGTAGCGTGCAAAGCTGCGGAGCCTCCTCGACTTTGGGCTGCTTATTCAGCGAGGCGGTGGCGCTTTCCCCCGACTATTTAACCTTCGAGCAAAGTAAAGCAAAGCAATGGCCGCGCGATCTATTTGGAAGCTGAACTTAATTGCCGCCGCGACCGTCCGATACGCACATCGGTTACGGGGCTCGGGGGGTGCCGTGTCTATAAAAATTAATGTGTCGACGAAAAGTTTGTCGACCTTCTGTTGGCAATGAAAGGCGTAGATGAAGCATATGCGAAACGATGGACCCTACCGTAGGTACGGGTTTCCACGGTGCGTGATTGCAGACGAACACACAGTTGCCGATGGATCGGGGACTCAGTGAGTAAAGACAAATCGCCTGACATAGTTGTGTCAGCACCTCGCGAGCCCGCGACTCATCACATGCTGGCAAATATGTCGCGACCCATATATCAATTGTTATTAAACGCCTCTGACGGCGCCGTCATAATACCGTGAGCAACAATTAATCAAGCACTTTTGATAAACATTGTGCGCAAATAAAGCACCGACGCTTTCGATGGAACCGAAGTGAAACATAAAACTTCTGACGACCATTATACCACCTCTGACGGCCCATCAAGAGTGTCCAACAGATCATTAGGCGCCGTCAGGAACTTCTGACGGACCATCTAAACGCATCTGATGGTCCATTAGGACAGTCGGATGGTGCGTCAAGAATGGGCTGATGGTCCATCAGACTTTCTTGATGGTCCATCAGACTTCCTTGATGGTCCATCAAAATTTCTTGATGGTCCATCAGGAAGCCTGATGGGCCATCAAAGAAGTCTAATGGTCCATCAGGAAAGTCAGATGGTCCGTCAGGAATGGGCTGATGGTCCATCAGGAGTGGGCTGATGGTCCATCAGACTTCTTCGATGGTCCATCAGGAAACCTGATGGACCGTCAGAAAAGTCTGATGGACCATCAAGAAACTCTGATGGTCCATCAGGAAAACCTGATGGTCTTTTCGATCGGGTGTTTTTGTCTAACAATTAGCAGACGCGCATCAAGGAGGGAAGTCAAAGGACTCACTGGCGAGGAGTCCCGAGGCGCCGAGGTTTGTTTGCGAAGAACCGAGAGTGAGCGTGTTAGTGTCCGCAAGTTCCCTCCCAGATACTTTTTCCCTCCTTTCGTGTGCGGTGAGACCCCTCATGCTTTAATGGCGTCGGCGGATTGGCGCAGTTAACGTCGTCTGCTTTACGTCTGCCAGCGATGGCTGCTTTACCTTTCCCGCGTCTCACGGGGATTCACCGCTTTTTTTACCGGCGAGAGTCACCGTTGCCTCGGAAAACAAGGAGATGACAAGAGGAAGAGATTGACCTCTTAATCTAAAATTGGGGTCAGCGATCAAAGTACAAGACGGGAAGGGCTCACAAGGGTCGCGCGGGCATATTCCATTCAGCACGCCAGCCGGTCGTGGGCAGACGGTCGCCGAGTCGGAGAGCCTGCTAGGCCTATATCTGCTGAGCTCGCTTGGTCGTTGTCGGTGGAATCGTGGCCGTTGGAGCCTTTCCCGGGCGTTTGTGGATCCAGCGTTCTTGTTCGTCGTAGTCTGTTTCAAGTACTTTTTACTTTTTTCTTGCTGTTTGAAGTCGGGACGCGTGAGAAGCGGACGTAGAAAAATAAACGTCCGTTGGTCGCCACGACCTCGACGCTGTCGGCCATGCTGATTTGATCGTAAGAAGTGCGTAACAGCTTCGGAGCTCTTGTAGGATTTCGTCGAATAACCTGCGCAAAACTTACGAAAATTTCGTTTCGTGAATACGAATTTGTTCTCAAGTTTTGTCTTACGCATATTTTTAGCTTAAGATCGTTTTGTGAACTTGGCCTCTGGCCTCTGCACTTTCGAAAGTCGCAGGAAAGGTGAGACAGACGCAGACGACGTTGCAAAGGAGCAGACGACGCTCAGATAGGGGGTCGCGATCAGCCAATCAGGGCTCGGCGTTCTGACGTCACCGCTACCCCCTGCGCAAGAAGCAGACGAACTTGCCCTCCGCATACGTTCCATGATAACCTTTGTTTGCTGATCAAAATCTACATCAACTTATATGCAAAAAAAAAAAAACAAAAAAAAACAGGGTGTTCGACATCTTAAATTAAGTTGATTTGTTTTATTTGTGAAGACATCCAATTGCTTAATTATACATTGGATATTTGTTTTAAGTTTTTATTTTTTGCTTAAAATTATTTGTATTTTTTTTTCGGTTTGGTCTGAGACTTTGGTCGTGTTGCGCGGCTCAGTAAAACCGGCTTGTTTTGAGATTTTCAAGATCCCGTACAGCCAAGAGGGTTATAAGTACTAGGATGTGGCACGTTGCAATATGTGTGAAGCCTAGTCATAAAAAGTTTAAACGATGTTGCGCCCAACGTGACCCCAGATCTCTCTGGGAATTGGTGCGCGTGACATGTCACGCGCGAGACGGATGGTTGATTGTAGTAGGATTCCTTGCAGGCTTCCCTTACAAAAATGAGCAATGAGTTTCAATTGAGCTTCTAATGCGTTTTTATAGAGTCAAATGAAACTCGTAAGAAACTCATCGATAAATGAGTTTCATTATTACCCACTCCATATCTATTCTTTTGAATTTACTCATTACAAATTCAAGTGAGGTTTATCGTTACCCAATAAATATCAATTCTATTGAGTTTACTCATTACAAATTCAAGTGAGGTTTATCGCTACCCAATCAATAGCAATTCTTTTGAGTTTACTCATTACACATTAAAATGAGTGTTATCAAAAAAAAAAAATCTACTTCCTACTGCATTGCACCCGAAACAAATAGCGCGTCAGTGCTATTTCTGACATACAGATTTATTTCCTGTGCTTAAAATAATAGCTGTATTCACCCTCTTTTACCCCTAAAGGCTTATTCACACGAAGCATCTTTTCAATGCGCCACAGTTTAGCGAAAACAAGATTTCGCGAAATCGGCCTGTTCACACGTGGAGTTTGACGCGCGAAACCTGTGACGTATTCACTCACGAGAATTTCGCCAAACCTTGTCATCTGCACCGGGAATACCAGGCGTTCCGCATCAAAATGATATGAAGTACGCACAGTGTAAAAAGACAGCCTGTTTTATTAATGGCACTCAATGAATTTCGTCAGATTCGGCTCACTGGGTTTTACTAGTCCTGACAAACCCTGGAAATAGCCGCGAGATGATCTCGAAGCATTTCGGACATTTTTTTACCGCTAATAAACAACGTTATCTCCAGTCATCATGTTTATATACGGTGCTTGCACCCGCCGCGACTGTTGACGAATCTGCACCGCGCCCCCAATCCGTACTGTAGGCGCCGTTCACATACCTGCAACCAAGTAAGACCACGACTCGCCGCCCATACGCACCGCTTCTCCGCTTGTCGCTCGCCATGTTTGTTTGTTTTCTTTCGGCTTCGGCTCGGATACGGAATCGGCCGAAAATCAGACTCCTCCAAAAGCTCGCTCCTCCTCGAAGGTCAGACGTCATAACGAAGTCGAGCGACCATTGGCAGCGTCCGCGTTTCTCCTTCGGGAGATTGACGGGCGTCGGTGAGGTTTGAGCGGAAAATTGCTCCAGAAGCGAGAAACCCGCGCCACTTTTTTCGGAGGCGCGCCACTTTTTTGGTCGCGTTCAGACGGGGAATCTGTTTCCCGAAACCTAGTTTCGTGACACAAGATTTGCCAACAAGATATTTACGGCGCCCATCTATCGCGATTTGGTCAGTTTCGGTTTCAGTATTGTAACTTTTACTGATTTCGGTTTCAAAATTTAAGGATCGTGTCTTCAACGCCCCATTGAGAGCGACACCAGTTCTTCATTTTTTTAAATTTATTTTTCTGGCATGGTTTCGCCAGTTTTGCGACCGTTGCAACTTGCGTTAGTGGTTCGTTGGGCCGTTAGTAATTTAATCAAGTTTATCTATCTGTGATGATAGTTCTTGTGATGATTAAGTTCAAGAAGAGCGCGGAAGACCGACGACGCGACAGAACGAGCAACTCAACGCAGTCGGTAAGCATACTTCTTTGTTTGCATTCTAAGCGTTAAAGGAGAAGTGAACATTGGGGAGTTTTAGAATAATCTCGTGGCTTCTGTGCATGCACAGAGCCAAAACAAGCTTCGGACTCGAGCTTTCGGGCCCGTTACTTCTCGATAATAGCATGGGTACCGCAAAAGGCGGCGCCCACGAAATCTCCGTTGATCGCATCTTCGACGCCGTCACCCGCTCGAGAACTGCGTGAGTCGCACTCGGCGACCGCGGTCGGTATGCTCGAAGCGTATTGAAAACGCCACGGATCGCTGAATTCACAGCTCAAAGCTGTCGAGGCACGTTTACTTACGGTCCCGGCAGACATGTCAACATGCCTAGGTAGTGGATCGTCTGGGCTTCGTAAGTTAAACAGAGCAGCTTGGCAGTGACAAAAACAAAACATGCGGCATTGAGTATAAAACACCTATAAAAATGTTACTCTGGACAAAAAGCTTGTTTAATTTTCAAGAGGAAACGTTCTAACTTCGAAATAAAAGCTGTCGCGACATCTTGGTGGCATTTTAAGCGCGAGATGCTTGCGTTTTGGGGGTTCCCGGCGGAGAAACGCTATTCTAAAACTCTTCGCCGTAATCCTGGCTATTTTGCCGTCCGTAACGCCCGGTAAAGTAGCGCCCGATATTCTAAAACTCCATATTTTCTCGACACACGTTTTCTCGTTAAGCTAGAATGTTTTTTTTTCTTTTTTTAACTAGTTGAGTTTGCTTTATCTATCCTAATGTTTGGATCTATGCGTAGCGTAAAGAAAAGTTGCCACTCATTCTGTGTACGGTTCGAGAAAGTGTTGCTTATGTCAACAGAGCACGTATTGAATTCCTAATGCTACTTTCAGTCCGTTGCTTTAGCAAATGTCTTATTGGTCTACCAGTGTACTGATGTCGTTCAACTACAAATTAATTACATTGATCATACTTCATTACATTTCAGAAGTTAGACTTTCTTGGAATTCGGTTCATGCAGAGCCAATATTCCTTTTCAGTCGAAATGGTTGAAGAGGATGTCCATCTTTTGTTTTGAAGTTATGGGAGTGGACTGGATTGTACTGTTAGAACAAACTTCGGTCCCCTGACTTTCTAGAATATAACTGGGGTTACATTTGTCAGTTAGAAATTTTGATAAAGCAGTTGTTCCTTTTCGCCTCTTTTTTTTTTCTCATTCATATTGCAATAGACCCCTTCCGAAACTCAGTGCCATCTGGTGGCTGAAACGGCGGTTTAACTTTTGCCATACGAATGGCGGCAAGGAACCCGTAGCCTGCAGTATTTTATCGGGCACCATAACTTTTGCATGTCAACGGCAGACGAGAATAAACTTTTCGCTATACAGCTTTGTCTGGATTATCTCTTCCACTGTCGATTCCCACAACGATGCAACCAGTCAGAACGAAGCGCCAACCCAGACAGACGCCATGATAAAGTTCTATAAGTCAAGGGGTTTCGAAGTCGATTTTGTGCCACTAACAGGTTCACTAAGCTCGAATTAGAGAAATGAACACTTACGCAGCCCTTGCATTCAATTCCGGTTTCGCAACGTGCTAACGTCTAGAATGTATAGGCCTCAAATCCTCAGCGTAGGAGTATCTTCAACATGTTCCTTCATAAGTAAATAGAAAGCCGCCATTGGTATGGCACATATGCCATTTTTCAGACGGTGAGGATAGTGATCAAAGTGGCCAGACTGAATTTCGGACAGGGCCCATTGTGATGTGATAAAGCCGAGGGCCGCAGTTATTCCCAAATGAAGCAGCAGCAGTGTGTTCCCAGCTTGCGTCACTATGATTCATTTCAAGGCATGCCACGAAATGAATGCCCCTGTTCATACACCGTTGGAATTGGGACTGACTTCAAAATGCAGTTCGACACAGTGTTTAAGCGGTATGAAACGTGTGTTGAATGACCTATGCGGTTGTCACAGGTTCGTGGTTGGTGAACCCGAAATGCTCCAAGTTCCACTTCCTTCTTCTTGTCTTCCTCTTCCCATTGGTTTGAAGCTCGGCCGGCATTATGCTCTGTTTCATACTTAGCGTGCAACGCTGTCAAAAATGGCTTCCTCTACGGTTTTGCTTGTGCAAGAAGGCGTGCAAATGATCAACGAGATCAAGCCCCACGCTCGCGCCAGTAGCTTTGACACTGCTGCACCCTAAGTATGAAAGGGAGTATAGTCTCATCCGAGCTCATGCCTTTGGCGCGCTTGTAAACATGTGCGAGGATTGCAATTGACCCCCCCCCTCCTCTCCCTCAAACCACACTTAAACAGAACAAAATGACAAAAAACAAAATTTGTGACAGCGGTGTTCGAGAGAAACTGCAGACTTTTAATTACCCTGCCTGAAACTTTGCAAACATTTCAGTGTGGTTGCAGCTGTGAGGGTGAGGTGGATCCAATATGAAAACTGGACCCTGAAGCTACGCCTTCAGGATGCCGAAAATAATTATGGTAAGTTAGCAATTAACCCACTAGTATACTTCCTAAATATTTGGGCCGGGTGTCGATTAAAAAATTTTAACCCAGTTAATTTGTCACAAATTTTCAGGTATAATAACTTGAAAAGAATGGAACTGCAGATGTTCCAAACTGGCAGAGGTAAAGCAGCCTTGCAGTGCACCAAGGTTTACACTGAACATAATTTTGTGTATTGTCCACGAGGGTGTAGCTCTTGCATTGAAATTTTATGAGTTATTTTCTTCAATGTTTGAACTTTCAGCGTGCCGGCTGGGTAGTGTCTAATAGTTTCTTTTTTATAGCACAAGCAATATCTTAATCCTGGTGGCAGGAAATTTCGGCTAGCAGTTGACATGGCTGGACAACGGTGTGCATGCTTGCTTTCTCTGAAGCGGCCAATGAAGCGAAATAACAGCATGTGCGGATTGTCCATGCATACAATTTTTTTTTTTCGTTTTAGACTACATGTGCTCCCAGTACAAGGGGGTGGCCCTCCAAACACTGACAACCGGCATGTCGTCTCTTACGTTCGGTCGAGGGAAATTTAAAGGGTAAATATTGCAGCTGCAGTTTTTTTCTATTCTGTCCCTGCTACATTTCCTGCGAATTTCTCAGCGTGCTTCGTCTTTTTGTTTTCTTTGTACTGTAAACTTTTGTTATAGTCCGTTGCAACTATAGAATAGCACAAGCCCCTCCCACAATTCCTTTTGCTCGCCATGATCGGCGGTGTCCTGTCGTCTCTCCTCCTCTCTAGTGTTTGCTTATTAAAAAGAGTGAAGGGTTTCTTGGGAGGGGCTTCTGCTATTCTAGAGTGGCAACAGAGTATAGCGCGACCTCAGTTAATTTAATCATTTCGAAGAATCCTAGCAGGCACCCATGCATTTTTATGGGAAGCACTCTGCATCATATTTTGAACCGAGAAAATGACCCCACAAACGAGAAAGCACGAGCCTTCTGCTACAAAATTAACCGAACCAAACTTTGTTCTCAAGATCAGACCGGAAAAAGTCGACTACTCTCTTATAAACGGCGAGTAGCAAAAATCCTGTGCTAGTCTCGCCACGTTGGGAAGCTAATGCTATGACCCCCATCTTGATTTCTTTAATGCCTGTTATGGCTGTTTTCACATCTGGTATTTTCACTGTTCTTTGGCCAAAAGTGAGGGGCAGGTAACCATAGGTTTCCAGAAGGAAGCGGTCGCATATGCAGAAATTTCTGGCAAGTTCGTAGCGCAGTGGCACTTCGTCGCAACCGTGGAAAAACTCAAGGGTATTGTTGGCACAAAACATTAAGCCTCACGACTAGCAGCGACTTAATCGTGAATATACTGCACCGTACGGCATTTATTTGAGCTCTACTCCACACAAAATATTACAGGGGCACTTAGGTATCCCTTTGTGGATTGAATGCGAAAGCATTGCCATTCCTATCGACACTTCCTTCTTTTTTTCCTCTATTGTTAGGAATGGCAATGCTTTCGCATTCAATCCACGTAGGGATGCCTAAGTGCCCCTCGAATATATTTTTTTACGTTACATCATACGGCGTCACACATCGTGGTACGTCATGTCGTCATGTGAAGTGTGATGTCATCGAACCGAGGACATATTTTTATGACCATCTTTCGGGCACATCAACGACGATGCCGTCTTTTGCCGTAATGGGACAAGCTTCTTTTTGAGGGGAGAGTAATGCCGCATTCCGAAGCGGCTGAGATAGCACAGCAGCTAGCATGCCCGGCTCTCACACAGCAGCACCGGGTTCAAATCTCAGCCGTGGAAGCACATTTTATTCTTTCTTTTGTTCGTCTGTTAACATTTGGTACCACTCGGTTAACGCCGCCGGACGTCGGATCTTTCGCTCTATAGACATATAATGCTTTTGCATTCCCGAAGGAATAACCCATCAATGTAACCCTGTTTGGCAGTCAATGTTTTCGAGTGGACCGCTGACTGTGCCTGACTGTACGTCAAGCATGTCTGACTGTCCAACAAGTTACTCTGACCGACAGTCAAACTCCAGTCAGACCTCGCTTGTCGGCTTTCTGGTGGTTTCCTGGTGGCAGTCGGCCGCCGCGAAATGCCATCAAGATTTCTTGGTGGCGATTCTGATTGTACATCGACTGTCTCTGACTGTACGTCAAAAAGCTTTGACGTGCAGACAGACGTACGGTCGAGGGACGTAAAGTTCGTTCGGATACCACTATTTCGTCAAATCTATGAATATGAAAAATAATCTATGCACGAGAAAACGATTTCGGGACGTGAGCCCATAAAACCGCTGATGTTAGAGATATGACACGCAACCGACCGACAACCTTGATCAGAAGCCCGCCGAAACGCCGAACTTCTTCGCCGAGCTTCCATGAACGATCGCTCTCGACTCGTTTTGTTTGCCGGCTTGCTCCATCCTGTCGATCCTGCCCTGGCTCTACAATGTCTTACGTTTTAGTAGAATTTCTACTCGACAAGACCCAGCCTGTTGTGAGTTCCGACGATGTAAGGCACTTTAGCGGTGTAGTTGAAGACGACAAGGTGTACTACTGGGCCGGAGACGCTCCAACGAAAGGAGGATTCTACGACGCGAAACTACTCTGCATGGCAGGTGAGTAGAACTGAAGTACGGCGATTGATATACGATTGCTTGGTTTAACTGCATATACAGCCGAAGCACTTTTTAGAGCGATGCACTCATTGTCGGAACCTCTTGCTGCAATACTGAAATGCTCATGACTCGGTCCGAGAGGTTTAGGCAAGAAAGTTAATATCTTTCTATCTGGTGTGCGCGGTAAAAACGTTCCGTAAAAAAACGTAGAGCTGCTCATTAAAAGCTACGGAGAAGCATCCGTAATCTGAAATACGATTAACTTGTCCGTAAATCTAAAGTTACGATTCTTTAAACAACTGAAATTGTTTGCGACAAGCTGAAAATTGTTTTATTTGGTTTATAGACTAATAGACAACGGTTCTCACATTTTAAATGATCATTTATTGCACTGTCAAACAACTAGTGATAAACGTTCCGAAACGAGGTGGCGCTACTTACCGCTCAATTGAAAAGCACGAGGTGAGATTTTTGTCTAGTGTAATAACACTGCCGCTATCTCTTCATCTACCCATCTCCGCTCGCTCGTTTTGCTGCCGTTACTGCCGCGCTTGTTTTGTCGAGGGGTAGAGGTGCTTGGTGGTTTCTGTGCGAGCTTTCCTTGTTGTTATCAAAACGGTGAGTTTGTTCTTCTCTTTTTATTAACATTGATTGGGGACTGTCATATATACCTTCGTATTTTTGACACTTATTTCCTCGAGAGAAACGAAACCACGGATTTGCGTCGCTTGAAACTTTCGGGTTCAATGACTGTCGCCGCTATCTCAGTTCGTGTATGACGTTCTTCTCAGAGTTGAAAGCTCAAGTCGGGTGCTCGTTTGAACCTTGTGTCATGTCGCGAGCTCGCTGGGACGCGCGGTTCGTCGTTTGTAGCGATTGGGAGGCTATTCGCGCGTGCTGGCTGGCAAGCGTTGCAGTAAAGCACGTGACAACGCATCGTCTAAGTGCGTGAGTGCGCTTTACAAGTTTCGCATCGTTGTTCGCGCGCCCTGTAGCCTTCTCATTTTGCCGAGGGGTCCCTATCGTTTCGTCGAAATTCGTTTTGCGGCAGTACGTTTCGTGGACAACTCTTCATGGACACGTTTCGTCGACACGAACGTTTCATCGACACTCGTTACGCGAATTTCATGCTGCAGGGACGTTTCGCCACTCGTGTATCACTGAAGTGCGCGTAAACCCACACCCCCGCTTGCGTTCACACCACTTCGCGGCGACAGTCTGCGGCTGCTCGTTACAAAAATGTTAACCCACCTCACCGACCCGTACAGGTCGGGTAGGTCGATCAACCAAAGATGGTTGACCTGTAAAATGTTTGAGCCCCCAGAGCCAATACATGATTTGCTGCGCGGTACGCTGCTGTGAACCGGTGATGCATGCACGCAGTGCGAGTGCGACAGTGTCAAGGCAGATGCGGCCGACATGATACGGTATTCATATCCCGTGTTATTAGGAGTCTGCGTCTGTTTAATTACAGCAACCGGCATCCTGCCACTTTACAAATTATCTCCTTGCAACTTTTTTGCCCCTTGCTCTCGCACAAAATAATTATTCGTTTGATATTTAAATGTATTATTATTAGAGGGGGGTGCAACAATTTTATGATTAAGAGAATTTACATCTGGTCATTTTTACGTTGTTTATCACGTCCCGGAGGATACAGAAAACATCTCCTTCATTAAGAATGTTGCGATTGCGCTGCATAATCGCAAAACAAAAGCCAAGCTTTTCCCCCCACCTGCAGCCGCAAGTGGCAGCCGAAGGAACTACGGCTAGAAGATTACGTGCGCTCGCTCCGCTCCAAGCTGCAGCATAACGCCCGCTAATGTCAGCAGAGAGAGGGAGAGGAAGCGTCCTCCGAGATAGCACACGGGAACCTACACGGCACTCCGAATGACGTCACTAGGAGAGCGACCAGGTGTGACCCTGAAGACGGAGTGAGTTGAGGGGTGCCCGAAATGCCAATAGCTATCTTTTTTTTACGCGACAACTAGGACGCGCAGGCGAAATCGGTTTCCTGTTCTTAACTTCAGAAGTGTCAGAGAGCAACATCCACGAATTTTTGACCGAAGTCCGGAATTCGTTGCACCCCCCTTTAAATAGTAACTTTTAAGCTTTGAAATAAGTGAAGCCTCACGGTTCTTTCTTTTTGTTTTATAGAGGTTTTTCAAAGCACAAGTCGGCCGGTCTGCCAGCCACCTGCAGCCATGCTTGCACTGCATGATTACTTAGCATATCCAGTGCCAACTGCTATTTAAGCGGCTCTAACTTGATTAAATTGACAGTCTGACAATCTTGTGTCTTGTTTGTTCAGAAAATACAGTGTGCACCTCAAGACGTCGAGCAATGTTTGATGATTTAACCATTTGAACCAGTTGAATTACGGAGTCAACTTCGCTTTTTTTTTATGATAAGTCACCAGTCTGAGTTCTTACAGATATAGCATGTCCCTGAGGGGGAGGCAACGCTGATGTAACTGATGTCACTTTTTCGACAACTGTTGTAGCAATATCAGCCACATCTAACATGTTGCCCCTAAAGCCCCAGTTTGAACATGTATCAAGCCTTTTTCTAATGCATATTTTAGCAGATCATGAGTTAACTTGAAAATGGAACTGCATGGTTCATTCTTGTTTTGTAGAGGTTTTTCAGGGCACAAGTTGGCTGATCTCTTGCAGCCTCCTGCAGCCATGCTTGCACTGCAGGGTTACTTTGCATGTTCAGTGCCAACTGCGATTTAAGCTACTCTCACTTGCTTTAACTGGCATTCTGACAGTCTTGTGTATGTCTTGTTTTTCAGAAGATACGAAATGTCGAGCAACGTTTTATGATTTAACTATTTGAACAAGTCGAGTTACGGAGTCAACTTCGCTGGTGTATTTTCATGGTAAGTAAAAGTGAGTTATTACAGATCGAGCACGACTCTGAGAGGGAGACAACGCTGATCCAGCTGGTGTCACTTCCGACAAGTTTTGTAGTAGTGTCCGTCGCATGTAACATTGTTTTGACCCCAACTGGTGTTACTATTCACTATAGCTAGATATAAACCTAATATGCTAAATTCATTTGAATCTAGTTACTATAGCTAAATTCAAACATACTAGGTCACCTGCTGCTGGCTTTTTGTAGCCGATGAATGTGCCACGTTTGAATCCCAGGTAGTATTAAGTAGTGACACGTTGCAAGCAACATATTGATGTAAGAATTGTTTTCTTGATAACACTAACTGTCACACGCTAAGTTTGTGGGAAGTAAGTTCTGTAACGTTATTTTTACTGAATAAAAAAGTGGCGATGTTCATTGTAGTTAATTTTCTAATCTTTCTAATTACAGTTACATTGAGGAGCATGATCTGATGCATACCTTATATCTAGATTGTCATGGATAGACAATGACCAAAAAAATTTTGCATTTCGGATTATGGATGACAAGTGCCAATGACAAAGCGCAGCTGGCAATGCAGAGAAAACACTGACAACAAATAAACAAGGAGAATATTTTTTTTTCAACTCCCTCCAAAAGTTGTGCTTACAGTGAGGAGCAGTAGTGGAGAAAGGTAACCTCAGAGGCAGGGGTGGGCAGTATTTCAAATACAAGTATTTGAAATACGTATTTCAAATACTTTGTGTATTTGTCATTCGTATTTAATTACAAATTGGGTAATGTATTTGACGTGTGTATTTAGATACTAAAATGTGGGTATTTCAAATACAATTGTAATTGAATAAAATTTTGTGGGCGAAAATACATCCCTCAAATTTATTGTCACTGTCCAGAGCAGGAAGAAAACTACGTTCTGCACCGAATGCAGTGTTTCTCAATCAAGCACAAGCGTTTAGTGACTTTGTGATTACGGTGCTAGTCCAGGGCAAGAATAGTGACAAAATCGATGTTCATAGGCAGACTGGCTAAATAAGTGCCTGTGACAGCTTGTTATGCTTTCCAGCCTGATTTCCATTCATATTTTTGCCTGGAATATTCTAAATGCGCGGGTCGTCCAGATTTTCGTAACTGGTGCGAGTTGCAACAATAAAAAATTCTCTAGCTCGTGCTGCACGTCTTGGTCGTCTCGGTTCTTTGTTGGTCTATACCAAAATGTAATTGACAAAAAAAGGTGCTTGAAGCTCTGTACTTTTTTTACCTATTACGTCCAAGCTGATTACATTTTTTGTGATTATATTTCTATTACGTTACTAGAGCCTCGCACACTAACTACCGAGTGTGCGATGCAAAATTAAAATGAGATACCCAGAAACCCGTTGCAGGTGCCCTGAAGTCGCTGGCGCAAATTTTGAGGAATGTATTAGGAAAAGTATTTGAAGGAGACCAAATACATTTGGTTGTATTTGTATCTTGTATTTAAATGCTTTTAGAGCGCAGCTCTTGGGCGACCGTTCCCAACTTGAGCGGCGTCGCCGTCGGCGTCGCTTTCGCCGTCGGCTTAACCGCGAGTAACCCTCGTAACCCTCGTGAGGGTTACGAGGGTTACGAGGGCTAATCTCACGAGGGTTACCCTCAGGAGGGCTACGAGCGTTACTAACCATCATAGCCCTCACGAGGGTTACGAGGGTTATGAGAGTTACCCTCACGAGAGTCACGAGGGTTATGAGAGTTACCCTCACGAGGGTCACGAGAGTTACCCTCACGAGGGTCACGAGGGTTACCGTCATGAGGGTTACGAGAGTTACCCTCACGAGGGTCACGAGGGTTATGAGAGTTACCCTCACGAGGGTCACGATGGTTATGAGAGTTACCCTCACGAAGGTCACGAGAGTTACCCTCACGAGGGTTACCCTCACGAGGGTCACGAGGGTTATGAGAGTTACCCTAACGAGGGTCACGAGGGTTATGAGAGTTACCCTCACGAGGGTAACGAGAGTTACCCTCACGAGGGTCACGAGAGTTGCCCTCACAAGGGTTACTAGGGTTACCAAGGTCACGTGACCCCCCCCGGGGTGACGTGACCGAGGGATACCACCCGGAGGTCACGTGACCCCCGTTGACGTCATCGCCACTGATGACGTCAACAGTGACGTCACTGATGACGTCACCGGCATCCGGATCGTCATCGGCATCATCACTGATGACGTCATCAGTCACGTCACTGATGACGTCGCCGGCATCCGCATTGTCATCGTCATCATCACTGATGACATCATCAGTGACGTCACTGATGACGTCACCGGCATCCGCTTCGTCATCAGTGACGTCACTGATGACGTCACCGGCATCCGCTTCGTCATCAGTGACTCACTGATGACGTCATCGGTATCCACATCGTGATCGTCACGTGACCAGTGACTCCCAGGTCACGTGACCCCCGAATGTCACGCGCCCCCCCCCGCCCCCCGGAGGTCACTTGACCCCCCCCCCCTCCCGGTACCCTTCCCTCCTCCTCCTCTGGAGCTGCGCTCTAATTCGGCGTTACAGGGAGTTGTAGACGGCTTTTATTTTTTAGAGCGCAGCTCTTAGGGGCCCGTTCCCGGCCTGAGCAACGTCGGCGTCGCCGTCGCCGTCGGCGTCGGCGTAACCAAGGTCATCCCAAGGTCACGTGACCCCCAAGGTCACGAGACCCCTCCAGGTCACGTGACCCCTCCCAAGGTCATCTCAAGGTCACGTGACCCCACGTGACCCCCTGAAGGTCACGTGACCCCCAAGGTCACGTGGGGGTCACCTTGGGGGTCACGTGACCTTGAGGTGACCCCCATGTGACACCCAAGGTCACGTGACCCCCAGGTCACGCCTCCCCGAGGTCACGTGACCCCCCTCCCCGAAGTTATTAAAGAATTTAAAATATTAAAGAATGAGGGGAGGAGGAGAAGGAGGAGGGGTCTACCCTCCCCTCAGTACCCTTCCCTCCTCCTCCTCAAGAGCTGCGCTCCAATTCGGCGTTACAGGGAGTTGTAAACGGCTTTCACTTTTTTTTGGAAATGTAATTAGATTTGTAATTAAATACATTTTGACGAAGTATTTTGAATTTGTATTTCGATACATATTTGCATGTATTTTGCCCATCCCTGCTCAGAGGCAATGGCTTTGTGTATTGTTGAGGTTTTAACCAGGATCAAATCCTTGTGCATGCAAGCCATTCCACCGAGTGTGCCAGTTGAAAGCTTGTTCAGCGATGGAAATGGATGTGCTTGCCTTCAGTAAAGTAAAACTTTTGGATGAAAATTTAGAAAAGCAACTGCTGCTTTAGTATAAGATGTAATAACACTGATACAGGCACTTTGTGCAAAAAACCTGAGCATAGCCGGTTCCTAGTTTTCCTTGTTTATTTGTTTAATAAAAGAAGTAAAGTAAAATAATGGAATTACCTCTTAGGAGTAACTGTTATAGGTTACTTTTTTCTTAACTAGCTTAATTAGGTAGTATTTTTATATAAAGTATCTGGCCCAAGGCGACAAATATTCTAAGGGTCCTCCAATTGCATAATTTTTTCGCTTAGTTTACGTCGATGCCTACAAGCTCTTGCTCCAAGATTTGAAATCTGTTTTCTTATATATTCTAACACATTATAAGGTAACCTTTAAGTAAAGGGAACTGCATGGTTCTTAAGTCTTGTTTGTAGGAATTTCTTGCAGCACAAGTCAGCTAATTTCTGGCAGTCTCCTGTGGCCATTGTACTGCAGAATTACCTTGGATAGTTATTGCCAGCTACGATTTAAGCAACTCTCATTTGTATAGTAAGGTACGTTGTTGGGCTAGTTGGTTCATCTTAGTAAAACATATAAAATAGCGCAACAGAAACAAGGACAAGAAGTAAACAGGACAGCGCCTGTCCTGTTTACTTCTTGTCCTTGTTTCTGTTGCGCTATTTTATATGTTTTACTCATTTGTAGAGATTGTCATTCGTGTTTGTCTTTTTTTTTCAGGAACTACATTTGGAATTGTACAACGTGGAGCAGTTTTTGACGATTGGTCACTTTGAAAAAGTCATTTTCTGGAGTTGGCTGCACATGTTTTTTGCTCTTAACTAAATAGTTCAGTCTTTAAAATCTAGCATGTCTGAGAGAAAAGCAAACTTGATGTGACTGACAGCACCCTTCTGAAAACTGTTTGGACAATATTGATCACATCTAATCAGGGTTTTTCCCACGGTGGATGGCAGTGGTTTCGCTGCCCACTAGTCCTGCTAGCCGCCCAATTCTTTGAAAAATGTCTTGTGGCCTTCATGTCTTGGCACAGAAATCGCTGTGCTCGGCGGACGTCTGTGCCAAGACATGCAGGTACAGGTCCCCAAAACCCAAATTAATACGACTTGGTTGAGGTGCACGCAGAAAAAAAGATGCGGCTGCTGCCTGTGTCCCCCTCCCCTCCACAGTCATAGTCGGATGTCTATTTGTCCACAATGTATGGAGAAAAGTCTGTGTCTAAGATGTATTCTATCCTAACTTGTACAGTTTCACTAGATCAAAGGCCACAGTTATTAAGAAGGCCTTCCGCAAGATTGGCTTTTTCCTCATCTGTGCAGATCCGATATGGTCTCTATAAATTAATTTTATGCGGTTGGCTTCACATATTTATTTCTTGTAGATATAAAATAACTGGTGTAATGGAAGTTTCATGGTACCTTTTTTTTAATGGGTTGCTTGTCTCGGCTTGACCTATTTTCACTTTAAATTCGACAGCATTAGTGGGCGAACCTTTTTGTCACTTTTCACCAGTCGGTTGGTCTGTTTTATGGTTTGTGTGACCGATTTCACTCTAGCACAGGCAACGGCAGAGGCACATTATGACAGCTTGGTTTGTATGAGCGCTCACGCAAAGAGAAAGCTTTTTAAAATCGTGCATCTGACCCTATGCTTTTGTCAGCTCCAAATCCAACTTGTAAATTGGAGTATATGGCATGCAGGTACACCAAAATGCATCATTCGCACACATCGGAACAGTCTCTTAGAGAAAATTATGAAGAAGGGTCCGCCTTTCAACGGGCAACAAAAGAAATGCGCAGTCAGAATGCGCTGACGAGGTGGCCAAGCAAGCTCCTTGAGTGGTAGGCACTTGGGGTAAAGGGAATGGCTAGATCACATTTTGGGGGTAATCAGGAGCAGAAAGTGTGGAGCTTGCAAACAGACTTGCATGCCATATATAAATACTTTGTAAATTTTTACCACTCGCTCAACTCAAAAGTGTGTACAGGTGTGCTCAAACGTGGGTAGGATGGAGCTCCCTAATTGTAAGATTGGGGACTGGGGACTAAGCAACTGCTTAGTCCCCAGTTTTTGAGAGCAGTTTTAGTACACATGCACTCTTTCACCCGCTCAGTTCTGTGAAAACCTTCAGGGATATCTAAAGAGAAAATCAAGTTTCTATGTTCACACACTCTAAGCACTCGAGGCAGACCGCCTGATTCGACAACGAGAAAGAGTGCAACTAGCCCTTCGTTCTAATGGGAGATTTTGAGTGGCTGCCCAAACTTATGAAAGTCTGGGATATGAGCTTAGCCAGTTTTACGTAGACTCTTCTGCAACATCTCATGAACCTTAGAAATAAAGCATTACTCAAACTGGATCGAGTTTTCCGGTTGGTTCATCAGTTCTCAAGAAATGCTTCACATAAACCAAATCACTATTGCGATTCCGGCCTTGCATTTTTTTCTAAGTTTCGAACGAATTGAGGCTTGAAGTGTATCGGTTTTGACTAAGGAACAGGAGAACAAGACCCTGAAGTCAAACATTGGTTTTAGATATTGGGTCACAGGATGAACAATTAGAGGCAATGTCCATTTGACTTTTGTGTAAGATTCATGGCTAATAATTAAATGGGCTGAGGGGGGCTGTGTTTTATGCACAAGCTCAATTTGCACATCTTGTTGATCTGATATAGATATTTAATTTTTTTTTCTGTTTTCTCTTTAGCACATCATGTTACATGTAGCATCTGAAAACAATGGCCAAACACCACGGGGGGCTCTACTTTGGCTCTTCAAGGACCCAAATAAAGTGTTCGAAGGTACATTTCTTATTTTCTCATTAATTATTCAGGTGACATTGCATGATTGCTGCAAGCAGCATAGGAAAGAGTACTGAATATTCGTTTAAAGAGATTCTTTTCCAATTCAAAATTTTGTAACTTTTTTTTTACAGAAAACCTGGTTGTATCAGCGTCATAATGAACATTACCCTATGTATAGGGCAGCATCACTAAGGGACTGGCTGTTAAATGAACTGGAGAAATCTGCACCTACAATCATTGAGCTCATATTCTTACCAAAGGTATATTTTAGCAGTGAACACCATTGTGACATGTAAAGGCACAGCTCCGTCTCTGTGAAATGTGAAAACAGTATTCTCTTTATTTTCAAGCATGAGTGCCGACGCAGATGAGTGAGAGTGACGTTTGGTATTGTCGAGAAGGTGCTTTATATCGCTGTTTAAAAAATGAAAGCCGTTTACAACTCCCTGTAATGCCGAATTAGAGCGCAGCTCTTGAGGAGGAGGAGGGAAGGGTACTGGGGGGGGTCAAGTGACCTCGGGGGGCGGGAAGTCACGTGACCTTGGGGGCCACGTGACCTTGTGGGAGTCACGTGACCTTGGGGCGTCACGTGACGTTGGGGGGTCACGTGACCTGGGGCCACGTGACGATACCGATGACGTCATCAGTGACGTCACTGATGACGCCATCAGTGGCTATGACGTCAACGGGGGGTCACGTGACCTCGGGGGGTATCCCCAGGTCACGTGACCTCCCCCGGGGTCACGTGACCTGGGTAACCATCGTGACCCTCGTGAGGGTAACCCTAGTAACCCTTGTGAGGGCAACTCTCGTGACCCTCGTGAGGGTAACTCTCGTGACCCTCGTGAGGGTAACTCTCATGACCCTCGTGAGGGTAACTCTCGTGACCCTCGTGAGGGTAACTCTCATAACCCTCGTGACCCTCGTGAGGGTTACGAGGGTAAGTAACCCTCGTGGAGGGTAACCCTCGTGAAGGTAACCCTTTTGAGGGTGACTAACCCTCGTAACCCTCGTGAGGGTTACGAGGGTAAGTAACCCTCGTGAGGGTAACCCTCGTGAAGGTAACCCTTTTGAGGGTAACTAACCCTCGTAACCCTCGTGAGGGTTACGAGGGTAAGTAACCCTCGTGGCCCTCGTTATCCTCGTGAGGGTAACCCTCATGAGGTTAACCCTCGTAACCCTCGTAACCCTCACGAGGGTTACGAGAGTTGCGGTTACGCCGACGCCGACGCCGACGCTGACGCCGCTCAAGCCGGGATCGGGCCCCTAAGAGCTGCGCTCTAAAAGGCAATGACTGCGGTGGTCAGTCAGACTGCAGATAACGTTTTGTAATCCCACTACCTTCTATAATTCTGCACTTTGGTCTGAATGCCAGAAATGACAGAAGAAAAAAGTGAAAGCGTTTACAACTCCCTGTAACGCCGAATTAGAGCGCAGCTCTTGAGGAGGAGGAGGGAAGGGTACTGGGGGGGGGGTGAAGTGACCTGGGGGGGGTCACGTGACCTTGAGGGGTCACGTGACGATGCCGATGATGTCATTAGTGACGTCACTGATGACGTCATCAGTGACGTTGACGATGCGGACTCCGATGACGTCATCAGCGATGATGACGATGATGATGCGGATGTCGGTGACGTCATCAGTGACGTCACTGATGACGTCATCCCTGATGATGACTATGACGATGCGGATGCCGTTGACGTCATCAGTGACGTCACTGGTGACGTTATCAGTGATGATGACGATGACGATGCAGATGCCGGTGAGGTCATCAGTGACGTCACTGATGACGTCATCAGTGATGATGACGATGACGATGCAGATGCCGGTGACGTCATCTGGGAGGTCAGGTGACCTCGGCGGGGGGGGTCACGTGATCCTGGGGGTGGTCACGTGACCTCGGGGGATGTCACGTGACCTCAGGGTGGGTCACGTGACTGGGGGGTCACGTGACCCCGGGGGTGCCACCTTACTTGCGAGGGTCACGTGACCTCAGGGGGTCATGTGACCTCTGGGAAGGGGTCACGTGACCTTGGGGTGACCTTGGGGGTCACGTGACCTTGGGGGTCGCGTGACCTTGGGGTGACCTTGGTTACGCCGACGGCGACGGCGACGCCGCTCAAGCCGGGAACGGGCCCCTAAGAGCTGCGCTCTAAAAAGTGAAAGCCGTTTACAACCTCCTGTAACGCCAAATTAGAGCGCAGCTCTTGAGGAGGAGGAGGGAAGGGTACTGGGGGGATCAAGTGACCTTGGGTGGGGGTCACGTGACCCAGGGGGTTCACGTGACGATGACGATGCTGATGACGTCATCAGTAATGATGACGATGCGGATACGGATGACGTCATCAGTGATGATGACAATGACGATGCGGATGCCGGTGACGTCATCAGTGATGATGACAATGACGATGCGGATGCCGGTGACGTCAGCAGTGACGTCACTGATGACGTCATCAGTGATGATGATGATGACGATGCGGATGCCGGTGACGTCATCAGTGACGTCACTGATGACGTCACCAGCGATGATGACGATGCGAATGCCGGTGACGTCATCAGTGATGATGACGATGCGGATGCCGGTGACGTCATCAGTGACGTCACTGATGACGTCATCAGTGATGATTACAATGACGATGCGGATGCCGGTGACGTCATCAGTGATGATGACGATGACGATGCGGATGCCGGTGACGTTATCAGTGACGTCACTGATGACGTCATCGGGGGTCACGTGACTTGGGGAGCCACGTGACTTTGGGTGTCACGTGACCTTAGGGAAGGGGTCACGTGACCTTGGGGAGTCACGTGACCCCCGGTGACCATTGGGGAGGGATGCGTGGCCTTGGGGGTCAAGTGACCTTGGGATGACCTTGGTTACGCCGACGGCGACGGCGACGGCGACGCCGACGCCGCTCAAGCCGGGAACGGGCCCTAAGAGCTGCGCTCTGAGAACAACTGACATTGAGGAAACTTGCTGCAGATGCATTGCTCAGCTGTGCTGCCTGCTTTCCATAACAGGTTGTGACAGCTCTCGATTGTATACATTGGTGCCCATTGTCAAATTTAAATAATGTAGTTCTATTTTTCACAGACTGGAGTTGCACCTTAAAAGTTTTCATGGGAATCTGTGTCACAAAAAGAAAACCTTTGATAAGTTCAGCTTGCTAGATGAAGGCATTAATTCTTCTAGCTCATTTTACAGCTCACCTTTCTGTTGACACTGCCCTATGTGGAGAGCAAGTCGTCTCCTTTTTCCGCAGAGATTACAGTGATGTCAGAACGGTGACGAGCTCTCAATGGCTTTAATTGGAAGGATAGAGTGGGTGCTAGACACCATGAGGTCTACTACCTATTTTTTTTTGTTCAATCAGCCAATAAGAGCTCGGCCTTCTGACATCACCGCAGCCCCTGTGCAAGAAGCAGACAAACTTGTGCTCCGCATAGGATTACGGATACTCAAGAGTGCTTTCCGTAATATAAGTTACGGAAAGCTACTCTGTTTGCCCTTTTACCGACAACTTTTAAGCACTTTTACGGAAACTAGAGCGATTTCCGTAATAGGTTTTACGGAATGCATATTCCAGTCCGTTGCTTTACGGACAGCTCTTGAATAGCGTTACGGATAGTAGAGCACTTTTCATAATCTGTTCTGCGGTACGTCCTTTTATTTACGGATTGTGTATGTGTTTAAAAGGATTTTTCCGTTATTAGAATTATGGATGACCTTTCCGGCAGCATAGGTGCAAGACAATTTCTCCGTAAAAGAGGGCAAATTTTTTTACAGGTGGGCTATTGGCATTACCGCTCTGTCGCAGCTCATTATTCATGAAGAGCGCACACAAAAATCATCCGCGAGCGTAGTTCAGATATGTCTGCTGCTCGTGTTCATCCGTGGGAGCCAGGGCTGCCTGTCGTAGCATGCATGCCTGCTCTCTAGCTTCAGCTGAGTCGCATACGTTTTGTGAATTAAAGTATACGGTCGTCCCGAAAGGTTCAGACATCGAGGGCGTTTCTCTGAAACATGCTTTGGGTGCACGTGGGCCCGTTTGTGAAGGAATGTCCCTGTTGCCAAAAAAACGCAAATTTCAAAAGTGAAAGAAAAAAAACAAGAAATAAGGACGGGCACACACTTATTCCCTTGTTCGAATTCAATATGAGCAGCTGTCACCATTGCTGAGAATTCCTCAGCACCGGCATTACGTTCCAAGTTGTTATAGCGTTTTTGAACTTCTGCATTGGAAATGACGCAATAACATTGGTAAAATGTTTGCTGCAAAAGTGAAAATGTCTGCCCCAAAACCAGTTTTTGCCAGCTACAAAAGCTCCAAATCATCATTTGTCAGTTCCACCATTGCAGTTACCACCCGAAGGAAAAATCCATCAATGTAACGCTGTTTGGCAATCAATGTTTTCTAGTGGACCGCTGACTGTGCCTGACTGTACGTCAAGCATGTCTGATTGGACAACAAGTTACTCTGACCGACAGTCAAACTCCAGTCAGACCCCGCTTGTCGGCTTTCTGATGGTTTCCTGGTGGCAGTCGGCCGCCGCGAAATGCCATCAGGATGTCCTGGTGGTGATTCTGACTGTACATCGATTGTCTCTGACTGTACGTCAGAAAGCTTTGACGTGCAGACAGAAGTACGGTCAAAGGACGTAAAGTTCGTTCGGATACCACTATTTCGTCAAATCTATGAATACGAAAAGTAATCTATGCACGAGAAAACGATTTCGGGACGTGAGCCCATAAAACCGCTGACGTTAGAGATGTGACACGCAACCGACCGACAACCTTGATCAGAAGCCCGCCGAAGCGTCGAACACGACACTTCGCACTTCGCTTCGCCCATGGAGGCTTCGCCGAGCTTTCATGAACGATCGCTCTCGACTCGTTTTGTTTGCCCGCTTGCTCCAACCTGCCGATCCTGCCCGGGCTCTACAATGTCTTATGTTTTAGTAGAATTTCTACTCGACAAGACCCAGCCTGTTGTGAGTTCCGACGATGTAAGGGGCTTTAGCGGTGTAGTTAAAGACGACAAGGTGTACCAGGTCTACTGGGCCGATGACGCGCGAACAAAAGGATCATTCTACGACGCGAAAGTACTCTACATGGCAGGTGAGTAGAACTGAACTGTACGAGTGCTTTCATAACATGCTGACGGCTTAACTGCATTTGCAGCCGAAGCATCTCGTATAAAACAAATAGTCAAATCCAGTTTCTGTGGCGGTGGCGTAGCATAGCGGTTATGGTGTCCGATTTGTACGCAAGCGGTCGCGGGTTCGATCCGCGGTGGTCCTGCTTTTTTTTTTTCTTTTTCTCGAACATTTTGTTTTATCGAGGCATTTGGCGATATTTATGAGTGCGTATAGCTTTACTCTTATATAAATGCTGCCCTTGATGATGAAATTCCCTTGGCAGTGGCAGTCAGACGTCGTCTGATGGTCCATCACGTTCCACCAAGGCTGCTGACTGGCAGTCAGTGTCCCAAATTACGTAGCTTGATGGAATTTTCAATAGGGCACTTGCTTTAACTTAATTTATTCTAACTGTGCTGTTTGTTTTACCTTTTCAGGTCGAGCATCGCTCAAGGCAGGCGTTTTCTGTGACCTAATAAAGATACAACAGGTTTGATTTTGCATTTTACTTGTCATTTTATTGGCTGTTCTCCTTAAAGTTAACTTGCAGTGATCCTATGGCAGTCGAAAGTATGCAATAGTTTCTCTGACAACGCTGCAATCTGGTTAGCCCATCCTATCGGCTCAGCAGTGATCAAAATCACACCTTCCATCACATATGTTCCATCAAAGACCACCACAATACGTTCCATCAAAGACCACCACAATACGTTCCATCAAAAACCACCACAGTATGTTCCATCAAAGACCACCACATACGTAATTTGGGACATTCCATCAGTGGCAGTTAGACGTCATCAAATGGACCATCAGGACACGTTCCACCAGGGCTGCTGACTGGCAGTCAGTGTCCCAAATTGCGTACCTTGATAAAATTTTCAATAGGGTTAAAAAGGCACATTCAGTCAGGAATGTGCCTTTTCGTGTGGTAGAGTCGCACAGCAGCCCATGACTTCGAAAATTACTACTAAAGTACGAGGAGGCGCTAGTGATCACCAAATCAGGTTCACGCTATTCATAGGTGAAGGATCCTTTTGGGTGCACTGAAGATTTGTGTGGCATTTTCTTTCATTGATTCATTGGCGCATCTCGCCGTTGATAGCAGTCCTGCACCTCGTTAGCTCTAACGGGCAGGATGGACAGCTCGGCAGACTCGTCGGCTGAATCTTCCGTGTGTAGTTTAGCGTTGTCCTTATGCTGCTTCAAGTAGGGACCCTATTAAAAAAAGCCAATATGAGCTCGGCTTATCGGAAATATTGTATTCCGATGAAGATGATGGAAACCAATAAAAACTTATTGTTATCTGATTAACCCAATACGCACGATGGGAATTCATATAGGAGCACAATATCCCGATATAGTATGCGGTTATTGGTATACAGCAGGATATTGGAGCACAATATTCCGATATAACTTGTAGTTATTGGTATACAACACGATATCGGAGCACAATACCCCGATATAATACACGGTTATTGGAATAGAATACAACATCGCGTGCATATTGGTGACCGACATGGACATACTGTACGGCCACACGATATACAAATATCGGTCGTCGATCATGGGACCAAAGGAGAAAACAATATGATATCGCGTGAATATATCTCAGAACGCGGATACCAAGTTACCAACATGAATTACGTTGGCATATCCACACGGCAATACGCGAGAAATATATTGGGTGTGGATTGGTGTGGATACACACATAACATAAACGTTCTGCGTTGCGAACACATTAACATTGATCAACAGTGCAAGTATGTACAGCTGTTAGTACGGCACACAGTACACACAGCCTCGCGCACTTGAAACTAGACAACCACCAAACCATTCAGAATAACTAGCCGGAACACCCGCCGAAACCTACCTTTTAATGAGAAAGCCCAATGACGACGTGCTCATTGGAGTGATCGTTTTCCAACAAATGTTTATTGCAGTTGTAATGCAACAAAAGTTGATCGCCAAACGATAAACCCAACGTACCGGGATACAATTCGATGTTGCAACACAACATCGCAATACAAGAAACTATCGGTGTTGGGACACAACCACCACATCGAATACGATATCAATACGAAGTTACCGACGGTGAGAAATACAACATCAAACACGATATACTAATCGAAGTTACCAGTGTTGAGACCGAAATCGAATAAAATAATGAGGGTGAATAGGTTTGACAGGTCACGTGCATGTAGTTGCTTCTTACGCGCACATTTATCGATATTGACCCACCTTCCTGGGTAATCCTACGTGGTACACCAAATCCACGACGACATGCGAGCACATTTCACCCACCACTTTTCGTCGCCTGTTTCGCGAGCTTCACACACTGTACAAAAAACGACGTGAAAAATACGTGCTTTTGCGCCATCGAACGATACGTTACAGCCTCGTTTTTCGAGAAGATAGTTTCTATCGCCAACACGCGCGCGCAAGCTTGCGCTCCGGAAGCAGTTTGAACTTTGAACTGTTCGAACTTCAAAGGGAGCGCGCCCGGCGAGCCCGCGATGCCCGCGAGCCGCCGTGCTGCCGAGTCAGCACAGAGCCGCCGAGAGAGCCGCTAAGCCGCGCATGCGCACTGCGCAGCGGGCGGGCGTCGGTTGCGCGACCCCGCGACCCGGCCAGCCGGCGCCGACGCGCTGCGTTCGTCGCACTCTGTGCTCGTGGGTATCGAGCGAAACCTACACACTTTCAATTGCTTCGAAAGGTACGTATACACGACTCTATTACTTGCAGCATTGAGTGATTTGGTGTGCGCGGATCAAAGTAAACACCGAAGGACAGAAAGGAGACGTGAAGTTTTTAAATCGCGGCCTTTTTGAACGCATCTGTCCCCTGTTGAAAGCCTCTAGCTGTGCTCTGTTGCAGTCGTTATTTCGACTGCGTGTGCTTCAATGTGACGTCAGTCACTGTTCACAGTCGGCTAGCTTTGCCAGTTTGTTATCTCATGTGCGAAATAGGCGTAGAAACCAGCGCCGCGTTTCTTTCGGATACTCAGCCTCCAGCCCCCTTCCTTCCGGCGTGCTTTCTGCCGCGACCGTTCGGCGCATTGGATTTGCGGGCGCGTCAGGCTCGTTCGAAGAGGCGTTGTTTGAAGCTGACGAGTCGCCGAAGTGTTACCGGAGCTTCTCTTTAGGAAAGTCGCAATCGGCGCTCGGCGGCTCGGCTTTAGCTGAGCTCGTACCTTTCTCCTTACGGGTAGACCATGAGTGCCGATGAACGAATTTGAAAAACGCTTGCGAGTGACTCTGTGACGCCGCCCACCTGTCCTTCTATCAACGGCGCAAAGCAAATGATGTACAGAAAAGAAAAACGCGTTTTTTTACATTTTGTTAGCCATGTTTTACCTCAACGCAACGTGAATCGCGGCTATACTTCGGTCGACTCATTATTGTGCCTAGATTGTAACGGAACCTTCTTGGTGTGATCTTATTCTGATATCGTTATATCTCGCCTTTTCATCTTGGCTGCACACTTCTAGACGACATTCTAGACATTGCACTCCTTGTCGACATGTCGCTGGTGCTTGAGACTAATTGGAAGTCACTGTTTGCTGACTCCTTGGTGCACATATTTTATGTTCAACATCAGTTATCTGAAGGAGGCTCCATGAAACCCTGGAATTTGTTTAGAGGTACCTCTACATACTGTATTAGAGTGCTGTTTTGTGTGTTGTAGGTTCGCACAAAACCAAATTGCACTTTGTAATATACCCCTATGACTGTTTACAACAATTAAAGTTGCAATGAAACATTGGCCACGAGAGATGGCTCGGCCAACGTGGCCGACAAATTCCTCGGATAATTTTCTCCAAGGGTCATTTTGGATGTTGACAAATTTTCTTGTAAATAATAAATGTTATGCACATATGTTTCTTCTACTTTTCAGACAGGTACTTCAGTTAGATAAACCCCAGCAAAGGCAGCAGGAGAGTCTCATAGGGTCACACCAAGGATAACGGCATTCCTGCTCGAGTCCCGGGTCTTCTCACCGAACTTCACTGAACATAATGGTACATTCTCTTTCCTTAACTTTGTGGCAGCCAAGGGCGAAAGACGAGGCAGAGGGCACGTGACAGGCGGTCGGCGGAGAAGTCACGAGCTGGCGCGAGACAGTGCGTGCTGAGCGAGCCTGGAGCTGGGCAGGAACATCGGAGCCGGGCTGCCTGGCCTGGCCCATGCCGAACCCCGGAGCGGTCCACCAGCGAGGTTCGGAGTCCGGACCGGTAGAAACGGCGAGTCCCGGCCATCTAGCCTAAGCCACGACGATCCCGGGGCGGTTCCACAGCGAGACTCGGGCAGTGATAGCCCGGGACAGCCAGCCTACGCAGCGCTGTCGTGGGAAGGACGATCCGCAGGCCTGGACACTGACTCGGACTGTGAGCTCTGATCGACGGGCGACAACAAGGGTCGGCGTGCGTGGACTGCCGTTTCCGAACGACGGGCAACCGTGAGGTAGAGTCAACTTAATCGCTGTCTTCTCGTTGCTTTATGTCACTTCCTGGGTGAGGGGCGGAGCGTATACCGATTGGGCAGTGATTATTAGTAGCTAAGCGAACTCCATAAAGAAACCAAAATTCCCCAGAAAAGTTTTGGCGACCTTTATCTCCGGTCAAGGAAACTGTTCCAGGTATTGTCAAGAACGGTTCTATTATAACAGACAAGTGGCAAGTTGCTTCATCATTCAACCATTACTTTCAGTCAGTTTTCACAAGAGACGATGGCATCCTTCCCAATTTCTACGTGCCTTGTGGCATTCCTGCTATAACTGACGTGACAGTGAACCAGCAAGGTCTGTTCAATTTGTTATTAAACCTTGATGCTAAAAAATCATCCGGGCCTGACGAAATACCTAATATATTGCTAAAAAGATATGCAGAATGGTGCTCCCATTACCTGGTAATAATTTTTAACCTAACACTTGACAAAGGAACAATTCCCCCAGACTGGAAATGTGGCAAGATAATTCCGGTCCATAAGAAGGGTGATAAAACTATCTTGAGTAATTATCGACCGATTTCCCTAACGAGCACGTGCTGTAAAACTTTAGAACATATCTTATCGAAACATTTGATCACTTTTATTGAGAGTAACAAACTTCTGGGCTCTAATCAGTATGGATTCAGACGGGGGTGTTCTACAACTACGCAGCTAATCGAAATTTTTCATGATTTGAGCATAGCCGCAGATAAAGGGGGGCAGACAGATATTATATTTTTAGATTTCGCTAAAGCTTTTGACCGCGTATCGCACCCGAAATTGTTGTACAAGCTTAGTCACGTTCTTAAGAATGATCAGATAGTCGATTGGTTGAACTCATATTTATCAGGACGGGAACTGTATGTGTATTTTAAAAAGGAGAGAACAGAATCATTACAAGTAATATCCGGCGTCCCGCAGGGATCGGTACTTGGACCGCTTCTTTTTATATTATTTATCAGCGACATGGGAAAGGACTTTGACTCCGCGGTAACTTTAAAGCACTTTGCGGATGACACTGTGATTTACTCCAATATCAGTTCCAATGAAGACCAACTAATTTTGGACAAGCACTTGCGTAAGATAATGAAACGGTGTGCTGACTGGCAGATGGAACTGAATATAAGTAAGACGGTCTACATGAATGTAACGCGCAAAAAACAACACTTACAGTTTAACTACAGTATTAATGGTCTTCCGCTTGTTAAAGTTAACGAATATAAATACATTGGAGTGCACTTAAGGAGTGACTTAAGCTGGAACTCCCATATTGACTATGTATGGAAGAAAGCCTTTCAAAAACTATGGATGCTTAAAACAAAGTTGGAGTTCGCTAGTTCCGATGTCAAATTAATCGCCTTTAAGTGTCTAAATTTGCCAACTCTGGAATACGCTAGTCCGGTTTGGGAAGCCATTCACAAATCAAAATATTTATAAATTGGAAAGAATTCAAAATAAGGCTGCTAGATTTATCTTTAATTGCTACCGGTCGACTGAGTCGGTCACAAAACTCAAGGAGCAAGCAGGCCTGCCTAGCATAAAGACCAGATTAGAAACGAATACAATGAAACTTTTTTTTCAGATATTTCATGGTCATTCAATGTTGGATACCCGAAAATACGTCGTGATGTCTCCTCCGGTGTACCACAGAATAAAACATAGCTTAAATATTCAATCCTATCAATACTCTACGGATCATTTTAAGCACTCCTTTTTTGTTCGATGTATTGATTTCTGGAATAAGCTGCCTGAATGTATAGTCAACTCTCAAAGTGTGTCAACTTTTGTGAAGGAAATTGAAATGTTTCTTTCTTCTCATGTCACCAAGGGATGTGACTGAATTATTGAATTCTTTGTGTGTCCTTGGTATGTTTTTGAAAAAATGTACCACTCCTGCCTTGGCCTCACGGCTGGCAGAATGAATAAATAAAATGGCACATCCAACGTGGGGCTTGTTCGGTATGCCTCTGCTTCTAGTCGTCCCCAGGGAGTCTCACGGATTCGTTAGGCGGGTTGTTCACTAACGCTAACGATGCCCGTTGAGACAAATATGTTGAAATTTTGGCGACTTGTCTCACGGCAGAGCTCAGCAGGTGTCTCCTCGAATCCAGTACCTAAAGGGCTCGAAGAACGAGGTTACAGACACGCTTTTTCGGGTACCCCAGAATAGTGGTTGGCAGGAGACAGGGAGCGCGGTTAAGATGTAAGAAAGTCGTCTTCAGAGGCAGAGGAGAGTCACGGCAGGTTCGCTGGAAGGCAGGATAACGAGTGGCAGGAGGGGACACAGCCAGGACTCATTGCAGATTTAGGATTTTGTCTTGGGGTGATGCAGTAGGCAAGTAAGTGCTTGTCGAGGCCTGGAGTGCAGATGGGTTTCTGTCAGTGGGTGTTGGAAAGATTGCGGAAATGGCAGTTGACACCGGGAACACCGGCAGACGAGATTGTCAGCGGGTGTCGGGTAAACTGGCGGAAATTGCGGTTGGCACCAGGAACAATGGCAGGCGAGTTAATGAGCACTATGATTTGTAACTGCTGGGCCAAGACGGCTAGTTGCTTCGCGGCAGTTCAACAATCGACGAAGGGCGGAGGGACGACTCTCCCTTGAGGTGGGTCGTTCCAAGAAAGCTGCGAAATGATTTATACGATTCTTTCTCGACTTCACTCTGGCCGGTCGTGGCAGTGACAGCAGTACTTTTAATAAGTTATGTCGAGTCACAACCTGGCCGGGGATGCGGCGGTAGACATTTAGGTGGCTTGTAGTTGTCCAGCTTGCCTTGAGGTGTGAACGGTTGAAGCGGGCTTGCTCGCTGAGCGTGAACGGTGGAAGCGAGCCTAGGCCCACTTCAGACGGGGCAATTTCTCCCAGCAACTTAACGGCGCAACACCAGCAACACGGGCCGCCTGCGTTCACACGCTGCAACCGAATTGCTACGACTTGCCATCGTCATCATGCATTTTGATTTTTCTTGCACTATGTAGACGCACAACTACGTGCTAAAAGCGTGTTTTTATATCTTTGAGTGGCGTTGAGAATACTCAGTCATGTTTCTGAAAAAGTTTATTTCCAAAAACTATCCACTACAAACCATGACCAAGTCTTCAGCTGTCATCCTCACCACCACAAGGGTGTCACGTGAAAATATTGCTCCCTGATTGGCTGCTGGCGCTTCAAACTTCTCTAGTTTGTTCGAGTTGCTTGTCTGTTTTGAGCCGAACCTGATCTCAGAAATTCGTGCTGATCTGGGAAAACCTAGGGAACAACCCGCCAGCAACCTCAAAATTGCTAGAAAAGTTGCCCCGTCTGAAGCGGGCCTTAGGGAACTGAAATCAAGGGCAGTGGAGCTCTGGGTTAAAACCCACCTGGAGACGTTTCTTTTCTTTTTGCCTTTTTTTAGTATACTTTTAACAACTTAATTTTCGCGGACTCAAATTTTCGCGAATCGGGCCAAAGCTGAAAATTCGAAATTATTCGCGGGTTCTAATTTTCGCGAATCGAGCGTAGCTTCCGTAGTGCTCACATATTGCCCGATTGGTTCACGGGACGTATTTTTCGCGTTTGTAGATATATATATATATATATATATATTTATACTTATAAATTATACTTTTTTTTAAGTTTTAACGTATAGACGCATAATTTACACACTAATTCACATTCAGAAGTGTTTTTATTCACACACTGTGGCTCCCTAGTGCTTGCAATACCTTCTTGCTGAGCTATTGCAAGCTCTGCAAAGGTAGGGGCATCTTCCCACCCTTTGCAGGCTGTAAAGCTGTGGCTTGCACAGCTCTAGCAGGTCGCACCTCGCACACTGGCTCCATCATCAAGCATAGGGGCTGTATGAGTCGCGCCACACCATAAGGTTATATACGGTCGGGTCACAGCACCTAGGACCATTTGTCGCTGCACTCAGCTATGGTATGGTGACATGGCCAGGCCATGAAGCAGGGGTACAACTTGGAAATGCTCATCTCCATCACATTTGAAGCAAATATTTTTATTACTTTTGTGTCGAGTTGTCAGCATTTTAAGGGTGAGGAAGCAAGCAGCAGCGAGAGAAAGTAAAACATTGAAAGCCGCTCTTATTGAGAATTTATTACGAGCACTAGGAAGCCGTGGAGTATTCTTAAAACGCTTCTAAAGGTGAATTAACGTATAAATAATGTGCTAGTGCCTCAAAAAAAATTCTTCTCGTTCGTCCGTGTTTGTTTGCGCTGTTTTTACATTATGATCAACGAATACCAACTAGCCCAACTCTCGACATTAATAAAAATATACACCAGGAGGACTTAAACCAGAACTACACACTCTGTAAATTTGAAATTTGACTCTATAAACCACTTGGCCACCACCCATTTTTATTTTTAGGTCGTTTATCGAGGTATATGAATTTCGTTTGCAGCTGTCGGCTGCAAGAGAGATAAGCCTTATTTTCATTTACTTTACTATTCCCACCAAATATGACAAGTGATTAAGAATAGAACCTTAGTTGTCGGCCGAGGCACTGTACTTGTATCAAGGCGAACTAGCCTGGTTTGGTAGGCTTACATTTTTTTTATCACCCGTTTAGGATTCTGTTGTCGCTCATCAAAAGGAGAAAAAACTGACTAAGTCTGACTTATTCTGGTGTGCAGGTACCCTTGGCAGTAAACTCTGCTAAATGGGGCAAAATATATATTATACATTTTTTAGCAAATATGCATTGTTTTAGCAAAATGAGCTACACTATTTGACTAAGGTAAAACAGAACGAGCCTCTGCACCTGGGTCTGTTTTCATCTCGCGGACACTATTTCCTCCTTTTTGTGGTTTCTATCAGACTTTTGTGTCTCTGTCCGGCCAAAGAATCTGTGTTAGACTAAGACTGGTTTCTTTAGGATATGTGCAGGTATTCTTCGCAGCAAATGACTGCCAATCAGGAACACGAGTTTGATCTCGGCCACCAAGAGCAAGTATTTTCAAGATGAGCTATTACCCGCCTATATGAGTTTTGTGCTTCATTCCTCTTGGATGTCATTTCCTATGTGTTGTGGTCTTGCATTAGTATTTTGTTTTGTCTCTTCTGCAAAAACACCCAAGTTTGACTAAGACCGGGTTCTTTCTTATACATGCAGGTCTTGGTGGCGAGCACCAGCCAATCAAGGCCAGAAGTTTACTCTTTGCCGCTCATGGCAAATGTTTCCAAGGTGAGTGATTGATGCCTGAGTTGTGTGTTTTATTCCTCACAGACACTCTATTTCCTGTCTTTATAGTGGTCTTGTGTCAGGCTTTTATGTCTCTCTCCGGCCAAAGCATCTGTATTAGACTAAGACTGGGTTCTTTGGGATATCTGCAGGTATTCTTCGCAGCAAATGGCTGCCAATCAGGAACACGAGTTTGTTCTTGGCCACCAAGAGCAAGTATTTTCAAGGTGGGCTATTGCCCGCCTATATTTTATTTATTATTTATTTATTTATTTATTTATTTATTTGGTGATACTGCCAGCATTCTCTGGAACGTCCAGGCAGGAGGTGTACAAAAACAATATTCAAAAACAAGCGGAAGTAGTACAAAGAAACAGACAGAGCTACTACTCAACAAAGTGCCAGAGTAGTGCTTTACTAAAAGTATATAATGATCTCAAATTTACAACACTTTCAAGAAGCTTATTCCACTCGCACGTGGTTCTAGGAAACAAGGATGCTTTGAACAAAGTGGTTCGACACAATGGTTCGACAAGTGTCAATTTGTGTTTGCCTCTCGTGGGCCTTGTTTCGTTAAATGAAGTGTAATCACAGAGACGCAGTCACAAATTACCCTGTATCATATTATAAAGAAACTTCACCCGTTCTGTTTTTCTCCGGGTTGCTAAATCACTCAATCCCGATCTTGGGTACAAATCTGAAACGGATGACATAACACCATAACGGTTGTACACAAACCGCAATGTTTTTTTGCACAGTCTCTAACATATCGATTGACAGCTTTGTATGAGGGTCCCATGCAATACATGCATCTTCTAGCATTGGTCTTATGATGGTTTTATAAGCGGTCAGTTTAGTTTCAGGTGAACACAGGTTAATATTTCGTTTTAAAAACCAGAGCTTCCGCATTCCTTTACGAGGTATAAACTCCATATGTGCACTCCATGACAAATCAGAGGTGATTAAAGCTCCGGGGTATTGATATTGGTTAACAGTATCGAGTGGTACTCATTTGATAGAATATGTAAAAAACAAAGGTTTTTTTTTCCGCGTCACGGCCATTTGAACACACTTTTTACAGTTCAGAACCATATTCCATTTTATGCACCATGCATGAACCAAAGATACACAATAATTTAATTATTCTTCATTAGACGGGTTGTTTAGCTTAGCAAATAAAACACAATCGTCAACAAAAAATCGGCTTTGAACATCGGGGTGGTGTATCTTTAAATCGTTAATAAAAATTAAAAACAAAAGTGGCCCAAGGGCCGAGCCCAGGGGCTCGGCCGAGAAAACGGGTGACTCGGGGGAAAAAACAGTCAACACTAACACACTGCGTTTAGTGTTTCATTCCTCTTGAATGTCATTTCCTATGTGTAGTGGTCTTGCATTGGTATTTTGTTGTCTCCCTTCTGCAAAAACACCCAAGCTTAATTAAGACCGGGTTCTTTCTTATACATGCAGTCTTGATGGCAAGCACAAGCCAATCAAGGCCAGAAGTTTGCTCTTTGCCGCTCATCGCAAGTGTTTTAAAGGTGAGTGATTGATGCCTATCTGAGTTGTGTGTTTCATTCCTCACAGACACTCTATTTCCTGTCAGGCGTTTGTGTCTCTGTCCGGCCAAAGCATTAGGCTAAGACTGGGTTCTCTAGGATATGTGCAGGTATTCTTCGCAGCAAATGGCTGCCAATCAGGAACACGAGTTTGTTCTCGGCCACCAAGAGCAAGTATTTTCAAGGCGAGCTATTGCCCACCTATATCAGTATTGTGATGGCTGCGCCAATTGCGCCAGACTGCGCCAAGGGGTAACCCTGCTACATCCTGCTACATTTTGCCAAAATATGGGTAATCTGCGCCAAGCCTGCGCCAAAAGGCCACATTTGGTCGCCTTTCAAACCCGAAACTAAACTAAGTACCGTAACTGAACATGCATGAGCTAAGCGGCGCAAACGGCCGCCCGACACAAAATACCCTTCATGGTCCATGTTTTTTTTTGCATGGTTTTTTCCGCCATGCCGTCTCTTCTTTCACGCTCTCGTGGGCTTGTAAGCGAAAGTCTCGTCTCGCGTTTTTTTTTTTTTTCATTTTTTTCTTAAACGATAGATGCCGGCGTGTGTGCGCTGCGACGCTAGCCTGCTGGGTACCAGCCATGACGTGACGCTGTGAAACGATACTATGCTTCGGCGCGGCGGGAGTTACTTTTTGAGCTGAAGCTCTCGCTCCTGAAATCAACGGCCACACAACGTTGCAGATAGGGAGCTTCCTAAACTGAAACATAAGGACCGCCGCATGTTCATCAGCATTCATGTTCTTGTTTAAAACATACGCTGCTACAAAAATCCCTCTCTAACTCAAAGACTGCTGTGTCGAAATATTGATTACCTAGGTTTTTCTTGGTGGGCTTTCTTTCGAGAGGGACCCCGGTACGTGAAAAATGTGTCGCGAAGAAAAGTTGAAGTGAGCTAAAGCAAAGAAGGGAATGTCCGCACGCTGAACCCGCAGATAGCGCTTGTTTGTCTCGAGTTCAGTCGTTGCACAAAGCAAGACTGGTTCGCGATGTCTTATATCAATGCGCTCAGGTTCTTTTTTTCTGTGTTGAGCTCGTACCTCGCCTGCCGGCCTTGCAAGCACGCGGCGCTGGACTCTTTTTTGTCGCATGCTGGGCAGTTACATTTTGCATAGACTTTTGGCAACCAGTTGGCGACGGAGCGGAGAGGCATGGTTTCGGTTTCGATCGAAAAACCGTTTCGCTCGCGCGACGAAGCACGTGCACCTGCAAGCCTGCCGGAGTTGCCCTCACGTGGACGCGAACCAACGATGCGAACATAATTGCACGACAGAGGCACCAGCCGGGACGCTTGCAATTCATTGTTTTACATTTAATTACTTTTGACGAAAATCTGGCACGTCGGCAATCAGTAAAACGGTGGCAAGCGGTTTTTCGGAAATGCTTGGCAACGCCTACAGCACTGTACACTTGTGGGATGTCGCCATGTCTCTTTGGAGACATTGAAATTGGACATTCATTACTACCCTACGCGAACGCAAAGCTTGCTCCAGCCTTGCAGAATGTTTCGAAAAGCAAAAAGAAATGTGTCATGTCATTGGCATTTCAGTTACATCTTGAAAGACTCCCAGGTGGCCAAACTTGACCATAATTGGTTTATTTCGGCGAGCAAGATTCCCTTCGCGTGTCCAGCATTAAAAAAAAAATATTTTTCTTTTTATTAGAATATCTGCTTTAAAACCTACTTTTGCTGCTACAAAACACTGTTTTGACTGCTCCAAAGGCGACTTTTTCTGCTCCACAACACTGTTTTGGCTGTTTCGAAAGGTGCTTCAAAACGGCTTAGGCCAATCACATCTCTGCTCTATGAGTTTCAGCATTTGTCAAGGAGCGCAAAAATCAATGCCCGGGGGTAGGCCATTGCAAAAATGTTGACTCGGAAGCGCATAGGGAGGAAGCTTCACAAAAATATCCACCTGCCTCTACAAGTGAAACCGAAACTAAGAATATGGGTTCCATTTGAAAAAAAAAAGAAAAAACATTGTCAGCCCGAATTAGCTCGGGGGCGGCACGGAGCAAACAAGCCACGGTACGAGTAGGCTTGGTTCAGGCTTCTGTAGGGGTGGTCAATGACTCGGTGTTTTCTAAAAAGTTATCTTTTTCTAAAAGTGTGGTGGTCGAATATTCGGGGATGGGCATTGAGTCGGGATGTTAAGGTAAATATTTCATCCACATGCCGGGATTCACGTGCCTTGTCCCCCTAGCGAGGGGGACAAGGCCTTCAAAAATTTAGGTTCGCAAAATTGGTGCGTCGGTATTGACGTCTCATTTTTCGTCAGGCCTTTCATTTTAAAACTCCCTATAAATGACATGCCTAAAATTCGTTTGGGTGTACTTCCTCCCAGCAAGTATATGGTTCTGTCTCAAAAGTTCTAATCTGATGTCGACCGCACCTCAGGACTCCACCGTCGATTCATCAGGACGAGGCCCAACCGGGACATTAGGGAGGAGCAGCTTAAGCAAGGGAGGCTACATATACGACAGCTTCTTGCGGACAAGAACCGAAAATAGATAGACGGGGGGTGTTTCATTTGCTATGCCTTTTGGCATGCACATTCTGTTTGTTATGATTGAAGACTCCTGCAGAGTTCAATTTCAACTACTGTAAAATACCGAGCATGCGCTCAGATCGCAGAAGTGCCTACCCTCTGATTCGGAACGATCCGCAAATAAGCAAAGGGCACACCAGACACCCATCCACCTGTTTTGAGCTATGCTCAAAATATTAAAAGAGCACATCAAGCGCCAGGTGCTGTGGCGTCTTTGCCACAATGGCGCCGGTTGCAGAGCTGACTAGACCCGTGACTGGCGCAAGCCATGTCATGGCCTTTGGGAACCAGGGAATCGAGATTAAAGAAGTAGCGCAGAAATCGGAGGCGAGTGGTGAAGGCGACCAGAGTTAACAGAAAACAAGGATGAAGGAGGTTCGTCGCATGAGGCATCTGCGTCCCGTGTATATAATTTTGAGTGTGCTGTAATTGGCTACTCAAAAAAATTGTTACTTGGACGTAACTAATCGCAAATCTCTTGCAGTTTCCACGGCCCACAAGCCAGCAGGCGCCAGTTCATTCTTGTTGAAAGGTGAGGATTCTAGATTTTCTAGATTGCTCTGAAGCAGCAATACTGAAGCCAGACAAGCGATACGGCAAATTTAATTGACAGAACTCAGAGCGACTGGGGACGCTTTTACTGAAGCTTGTTTTGCTGCAATACACGCGTGTATTGCACCAAAACAAGCTTCAGTGAAAGCGTCCCCAGTCGTCCTGAGCTCCGTCAATTAAGTATGCCGTATCGCTTGTCTGTCTGGCTTCAGTGTTGCTGTAGGCGACAAAACATGTGCCCAGTTTTGTCACAAGAGGCATATTATGTCACGCACATGTAATTTTGATTTTATCCGGCTTAGTGTGCTGTAGGTGGCTGGTCAAATAAATTGGTACTTGGACGCAACTAATCGCAAATCTTTCTGGCAGTTTCTAAGGCCTATGAGCCAGCAGGTCCCAGTTTGCTCTTCCTTAGAGGTGAGAATTCCAGATTCCCAAAGCAGGAATACTGAAGCCAGACGACCGGTACAGCATTTTTAATTGACGGAGCTCAGAACGGCCGGGGGCTCCTGCATTTAAGCTTATTCTCCTGTAATACATGCGAGCGACATTGGGGTATGCCCAGTTGCGTCGCAAGAGGTTATCTGTGTCCCGCGCATGTAATTTTTTTTAATCTTTCCGACTTAGTGCACTTTACGGGGCTACTCAATGTAATTGCTACTTGAACGCAACTTATCGCAAATCTCTCTTCCAGTTTCCACGGCCTACAAGCAAGCAACCACCAGTTCATTTTTCCTCAAAGGTGAGCATTCCAGATACTTTAGTTATGTGCAAAGCAGGAACTGTGAAGCCAGACGAGCGGATAAGTATATTTAATTGACCAAGCTCAGGATGACCCGTGGCAGTGGAATGGAAGCTTATTTTTCCGCAATACGCAGACATAATTTTGAATCTATCCGGCTTAGTGAAGGATTGCTACTTAATGCGAACTATCCACCAATTTTTATTTTGCAGTTTCTATATGGCTACAGCTAGCAGGTGCTGTTTTCATTAAAAGGTGAGGATTTCACATTCTGTTTTCAAACAGCAAGTTTTTGAATGAGGGTCCTAAACAATTAACTTTCTTTTGCAGTAAATGCCAGATCCTCCAGTTCAGGAATATGTTAAATATATTTGGTATGTATAAGCACAGTGTTTTGCTTCTTTATTCATAATTTGACAACGGCAACATTTTATATTTTATCACTCAGAAATACACACAAGAAAAGACTGCGTTGCAAAGAAATGTCGTGCTGAACGTGGTATTCCAACTCATATATAGTTTTATTGGTAGCCGATATAATATATTGGATGATAATATCCATAATACGCTAAGTACACTGGAATCGTAAAGCCTTATTGGATCCCCATAGACACATGGGGATCCAATAAGGGTTCATACGGTAATGCATTCTAATGTTTTACGCGTATTTTGGATATTGGAATCCCATAACAAACCCATACAATACAATAAATGTAATGTTTTCCAGTACTCTGTCCATATCGTATTGTAATACAATAAAAATATATTGTTTACCAATATCCATATTACGCTCTTCATATTGGGGTTTTCCAATAGGGCAATTACGCCAGCTCCTATGAGTCCTCTTGTTCACTCTCCATTTTTCAAGCTCTCTTTGAATGGAACGTCACGTTTGGAGCTAGTAAAGTGCTGGTGACGTCATCCGCAATTTACATCTTTTGTCTGAAGCTGGAGTGGTTCCACCAGTGGAGGATCCTGACGCCAACGACGGTATGGTCACATTCGACCATTTTCGGAAATCGTCGGTTCGGAAGGGTATCAAAATACGCCAGCGCTTTTTCAAGCAAGCGCAGAAATTCCCTTGACAAAAAAGTTAGATCTTGTTCAATTTATTGAGCTACAGTGGACTAGATTGGGCTTCCCTAAAGACCCCTGCGTGCCAATTTTTGTGTATCGTTTGCTCCCAAGCTCTTTCAAAGGAGCTTCATCTCGTTGCTAATGCACGCATTGTTTCATTGTCAAAATCCTTGAACCCATTTTTTGCACCAGGTCGTGCTAGTTACTTCTGAACTGGCCAATTCTGGCTTCTGAAATCGTTATCTCAATGTGTCAAGTATGGTTTGTGATGATGCAGAGTGGGGCAAGTGGAATTGGGTTTAAAAGCGGATTTCTGGGCACTCTTAAGCTCTGTGTGTTCCCCTCCTAACGTTCCTAATATTTTTTTTTTTTTCGTTTTGCAGTTTGAAGGTACAGTCGCCGGCCGTGAGCTCCCCCGGCGGGACGCCTACCGGAGCAGCAAAAAACTGCATGCGGAGCGTCGAGCGTTGCCGTGTTCTGGGAGCCGAACTATCGGGACCAAACCATTTCGTTATCAAAGGAGTAGACGCAGGAAGTTTAATAGTATTTCGCGTTTTGGATCGTGAATCTGAAGAACGCCCGATTACAATCCCGCCTCCGGTTGTCCATAAACACAGACGGTTTATCGAAATTCTTCACTGCATAAAATCTCTGACGTGTTTCATGCTACTTTCTTAATTGCGAAACCGGTTT
The DNA here is from genome assembly GCF_016920785.2 of Ixodes scapularis. Taxonomy (NCBI): domain Eukaryota; kingdom Metazoa; phylum Arthropoda; class Arachnida; order Ixodida; family Ixodidae; genus Ixodes; species Ixodes scapularis. The sequence continues at coordinate 156,470,292 of NW_024609868.1, read as the reverse complement.
GTCATTTTAAATATTTTCTACCCAAAAAATAATCCTACACACAAGCTCCCTCTCTCACAATCCTTCTTAAACCTAGACAAGACAATGACAAGCGATTTCGAAATAATTTATTTAATCTATAGGGATACGCTGTAGTTGAAAAAAAGAAAGATTTGTGTGGAAGCAGAATAAAGATTCAGGCACTCTTCATGAACGCGTTTTATCGAGGAGACTTATATTGTGCTGCGCTCAGTAGCGTGTTGCTTCGCCAAGAGTAATTCTTTGCATGATGACTTTGCAAATGGCTTCCTGATCGGCCACTTCTCGCTTGCCGAGGGATCAAAGTTGTCATGCCTAATATTATATCAAACATGGGGTTTTTACATTTATAAGCATCGATCGAACACTGCTGCTTTATTTACGCCTAAAGCAAGCTCCAATTTATCTGCAGTCATCTGCGAACACTTGGGGCGAAAAATCGAAGACGGCAATTCTAATCGGCCATTTTTTGTGATTCGCACTTCTAAAGGCTGGAATCCCGATAAAAGCTATGCCTCCACCCTTTTGATAACGGAATGGTTTGGTCCCAATAGCCCGGCTCCCAAAACGCGGCAACTCTCGACGCGCCGCGTGCAGGATTTTCGCTGATCCGGTCGGCGTTCGGCCGGGGGAGCTCATATGGCCGGCGACTGTACATGCGCCACTCCTCGCCCTTAACTCGGGGACAAAATACTCACTCTTGGTTCATGATCAGCGACATAGGCTGCTGTCCTTGAGCCGATGTTTCTCCTGAGCGTGGTCGTTTGTCGTTCACTCGTGTACTCATCAAGTATGGCTGTCTGCTTTTCTAGTTCGGCTGTTACGGAGATGCAGTGCCGGACTGTGTCAAGTCTCCCGAATCAGGGCAAGAGATATGACTAACTGATTTTGGAATCCCTCACAAGCCGAGTGTGCCGCCAAACTAAACCACAGCGGGTGTCATATCTACATTAAGTGAGTCCCCATTGCTCCTAAAATCTTGGGGCACCCATTATGTTGCGTGTCCCAAATTATTTCAAAGTAAACTTTGAACAACTACTGCGCTTCTTCAAAGTCATAAAGGTCAAAGCAAAATGTGTATTTCAGCGAAGACGTCACAAATACAGCCCCCTTTTTCCTTTTTTATTCTTATATTACCAGCTTGCACTTTATTTGCCAAGACTCCTCGAAAGTAATTCAATTACTTTTTCAAAGTATTTGTACTCTACTCAAGGTATTCCTTAGTAAAATTAACAATAATACTACACTACATACATTTTAAAATGGGTATTTTGTATCTTAAATACTTTTGTTGAGTATTTGGGGCAACACTACCTGTAAAACATTTCTTTTGCATTGTTGTAACAAAAATATTATGGTAATACATCCATGGACATCTGTCAGCCCTATTCAAAATCGCTCTGATGGGACTTCAGGATTTGTTTAAAGGGTGTGAAGGGGACTCCAGGAATTTCTGAGATGTTTGACACCGATATTTCCTGGTGGGTTCGCTGGCCCCGTCAGAGGCTCTCCTGAAATGTCTGAAGTGCCCTTTACAATGCCTTGAAATGTCTGAAAGCCTGTCAAGAACTTTTCTAGTGGGATCGGGAAAGCCTTCAAGCATCTTGAGATGTCTGTGGGCAACGGCTTAAGTGGAGAAAACAGATTTCGCAGAATTAGAACATAGCTGCTTATTGTACGCTACGGGAAAAAATAAGTATTTGGAGAATGCCGATCGTATATGTGTACGGCCAGATTTTTATTACTCCTCTTCTATAAAATGCGAGTGGGCTCCTGGACCCGTCTGTCACTGCCCAGGTGTTCAGTCGCCGAGGAGGCCATTGAAGGCGAGCGTTCCATGTGGAGAATTAACGAGCGCGGGCCGAGTGGTGTTGGCCGAGCAGCGTTTTGAGGCGAACACCACTCGGTCGCCTCAAACGGACAGGAGTCGCCTGAGCGCTCCTGTCCGCTCAAGGCGAAATCCATGCAACCATGAATAAAAAAAAAACAAAAAAAACGAGAGCAGTGCGCGCTTTCCAGGAACAGGAACGCACGCGGGAGCGACCCGTTCCGAGAACCGGTTCCTCCACGGAGACGGTCCCCAAAAGCTGCGCCTCTCTCCGCCCGGCGATGGGGAGAGGGTTTAGGGCTGCCAAGCCGGTGGTAAGCGGGAAAGGGTGGTGTGGGCAAGCGGGGGAGGCCAGCCGCCAGTATAGCCATTTTCTCTCTGCTCTTTGGCGGTTCCGGCTGGCCCACGAGTCGCGGCAGATGTTTGGATCGGACCAATTTCTTCCAGGAAGGTGAGCATGCATGGCTTTGAGGGCTCGCCCCTTGGTCTGTTTTGATATCCGTGCAGTTTCTTCCTTGGTTCCGCAGGTTCGGCGCTGGCCGCCTTCAGCACCGCTCGAGCGCCATCATGTTCAGCGCATTCAAGGAGATGGTGGCCGGTGGCGCCTTACTCGCTGCAAAGCCTGGCAGTCGGGGTCAGCGTCCCACCGCATGTTGTGCCTGCGCACCGGGATTATGCCACTGTGAGTCCTGAGACGGTGGATGACGGCCGCTGTCCGGACTTTTTCCTTGCCTCTTCGTCCGTCCGACTTCAGAAGCATCCAGCGAGCGAAAAATACGCCGAAGACGCCGGTACGAGGTCATCATGGACGAAACCGTGACTGTGCTCGGGATTTCTCAATGGCGGCGGGTGCTGCTTGCGAGTTCGTGGTTTTCGCTAAACGTGCTTACTGAGATTGTGTATGTGTCCGTGAGGTGCACCTGCTCGGTTTTTTTAGCTGAACTACCGTACATCAGGAATACTCCCAGCGGCATTGTGAGTACTTTGAAAGATCTTTTTCTTTGTGACAAAGAAGGCAGTTGTCCCTGTTTGATGTGATCTCTTTCGTCTACAGCTCATTGCGCAAGGTTTGAACAAACCTTGCTTTTTATCATCTTTTTGAGTTATAATATGCTTGGAAAACTAAATGTCTGCAATAAATTTACAATAATGTTTTGAACTGCATTTTTGTCGATGGTTCACAGTCATTTGGGCGCCTAAAGGGTTAATGGGCTAAAGGGTCTGACGGGTTGAAGGGCTGTGGGGCTAAAGGGTTTTTCTATGGGGTATCCCTGAAGGGTTTTTCTGTAGGGTATTTTCGAAGCGTTTTGAAGGCCTGCGAGGTCCCATAATCCTTCAAGGCTGACGGGCCCTTTGGAAATATTTTCAATAGGGAGGTGACAACATACTAGAAGATTATGATGTACAAACTCGTTTGGTACACTTTGGCCCAAGTTACATTTTGTGCCGTAAATCTCTTAATCATTATCATCATTATCAGAACCTGTTACACCACCGGCACCTAACAGTTTTTTTTTTTCACATCTGCTAGTTTTTGGTGTCACCCCCTTTTTAACAACGACTGTTACAAGAGTGCTGCGTCAGCGTTAGGCTGTAACCAGTCCTCAGAGGCTGAGCACAAGTCCAAGCCGAACATAGCACTCGTAGTCAATTTGTAGCCTGCGCTGAATCTCGAGTCACTGGTACACCCGTGGTTCATATGCTGTGTGCCAAGCTATCCCTTGAATTGTTTGACTAGCTTCATGCGAAGAAATGGTGTCCTGGTTACTCGCAGTGAAGCATAGTGAAACGGTGAAAACGTCGCAGTTGAGATAGCTGACTATCGGGCTCCCATCTCGATCCGCGATTTTCACGGCTCCTGGACCGATCCTCGTCAATCGTGCGACATCCTAACAACATCCGGCACTCCTGGATATCACTCTCGACAAACGCCTGTTCGTATTTTGTCAACTCCAACCAAGATCTCACCGCCGCTGATTTATGCGGCTAGACATTTGTGTGCGGTACTGAACACCTACGCGCAGAGTATCTGCTCAATTAAGGTGCCAGTAATTTTCTCGGAGACATCGACACTCACCCAAGATGGCACTGGACAACGATGTATGTTGTGCTCGCCGGCGCTAGCAGAAGCCAGCTTTCGGATCCGACTTTGCCGACCGCCCAAAGATGCGATTAAACTTGTGAAAACAGCGCCGTTTTCGCCCGGATTAATGAGGTGAGTTGAAGTCGGAAACCGCACGTTTCTGCGTGCTTCCGTCTTTTTCTACGTTTCCTGGGATTTGTCGGCCTTCGGTAGCAGCTTCTCTCGTCGTTCACGAACTGCGTACGTCTGGTGGCTAGCTCTGGGACAGCCGCATTTTTGTCAAGCTCCACCATCCTTGCGGGAGGAGCGTTGCGGTTGCCCGGCGCTCGGCCAGTTAGTCATAGTTATCACCCGTTTCTTGCTGGCTCCCTTCACCATCAGCCGCATCACCCGTGGCTGCGTCTGATCACTGGGGATGTGCCCACTAACCACGGCCCGCGGCTCACCTGCCCTCGCTGTTTCCGGCCAGTGTACGACAATGTCGCTGCACTGCAGTGCGATGGGTGTGATGCGTAGCTTTACCGCAAGTGCGAAGACGTATCTCTCGCGACGGCCTGGAGCTGAGCCGGTTGGTTTGACATGCTTACTTGAAACTTGAATACCAGCTAAACGTGGAGGAAAGGCGATGGAGAGAAGAAAACAAAGGACCACACTGCTGGGACTATGAACCTTGTAATAAAGCTTCCTATTCCTCGACACTGTCCTAAAAGGCATCTGCTTCTACATCTGTCGAATCTAAATGCTTAGATAGAATACTTCATTTTTCTCGACCCTAACCTTAGAGTTAAGCTCTTCTTCAGCTGTCGGATATTAGAAAAACTTTCTTTATCTCTACACTTTCGGTAGCGGTAACCTCTTCTTCCTAATGTAGCAGGTTGGGCGAGTTGTTTGCTCATTTTTTCACACACTACAGCGCACTATAACAAATAACACTCACTCCTTACACACGAAAAATAAAGCAAAATTCAAACAACAAACCGCGCTGACTAACAACTCGTTTTTATATATACTTTGTCTTCTTCTACCTCTTGCACCTTACTTTCGCGAATCACGCGCACCGATCACGTAGATGCCTAAATGTTTGTTTTTCTCTTTTTCTGTCAGGTGTAAAGATGGTGTACTAATACAGTTTTTATAATTCCTGGCGATATGTTCCGCTTCGAGAATTTCTCTAGTTATTTGGTTACTATTCCCTACTGAAAAAAAACTATATGAACCCATATGGCAAACCATATGAAATAGTATGGATCTATATGGTTCCATATGGCAAACCATATGGCATGGTATGGATTTCTACGGTTCCATATGGCTGAACCATACCGAGCCATACCATACACATATGGTTCCGTATAGTTGGATATGGCTGAGCCATACGAAGCCATACCATACACATATGGTTCCGTATAGTTGGATATGGCTGAACCATACGGAGCCATACCATACACATATGGTTCCGTATGGTTGGATATGACTGAACCATACCGAGCGATACCATACACATGTGGTTCCGTATGGTTGTATAGTCTAGCCCATACAAAACTACATTCATTCATATGGTCGTACCAGTACCATATACTCAACCGTCTACGTTCATATGACTGCAAACAATTCCACCTTATTGTCACGCGCGTCGCCGACCAAGCGCGCTCGTGGCCGAATGTTTATCATCTTTAAATCCTACGCAAGGGGCTCGAGGTTTGATGCCTGGGAGTGGGCGCGCCTTTTTGTTATTTCTGTAAATTTTTAGTTCTGGTAAATTCGAGAAGCCTGTTGCTTATTTGATGTTTGAATGTTTTATGGGCCGAACCTCCTACGCTGATTTTTTCAGGAGCCCACTTGTGTACATAAGGAGCTCCGTGTTGCGAGCCGGGGTCAGTCTCGCCCCAGCATTTGATTGGAAGTGGATATTCTGCTGGTAGCTGGCACACCAGGGGAAAGAAATGCCGGCCGTTGTCCCATATCGGTCTCGTATAAAACAAATTGTGAAAACAGCAATTCGAAGTTGTAAAGTGGCGCAGTGGTAAGGTGTCTGTTTCATAATCAGTAGAACACTGGCGACACTGGTTCAATCCTGTCACAGGTTCGGTGAAAAAAAAAGATATCCTATGCAAACAAATTTATAATTTTGATAGGACCGCTGACCGGACGATAGGTCTACGCCCTGGTGACGGACTCACAGTGAGGGGAGAAGGAGCAACACAGACTCCTTTCTTTTCAACCACAGGATTGTTTACTGAAAATCCGATAGACATAAAACAAAACAAACAAAACTCCCGACAGCGAGGCACAACGGACCGCCCCACAGAGGAAGCGTTAAGCCGCCACTTATTATGAAAACACGGCGCTCGTTCAAAGACCATTTTCTGCAAACTCAAAGGAAGAAAAAAAAATTAAAAGGGGGATAAACTATACAAAGTAATATGGGGGTGAGTGGCGCGAACCTGAGTCCGGTGAGTGATGGGGGTGACGCGGCCTCTTGCGATGTCGACCGAACTCGGGAGGTCGATGTGCGCTTGGGTGCTGTCGGCGTGGCTCCTCGGCACAGGCACTCACCCACGAACGCACAGACACTTGGGCGCCCAAAGCAGCGCTTGGACCAGGGAGCCCAAACACCTCCCGCGCTCAGCCTTCCGTCGCTACCGCAGTCCCGCCCAAACTTCGCGTTGCGTTCACCCCCCGGCCAAGTCTTCGCGCACACTCCCTTGACTCGGCTCGGAATCAAGCCGAGGTCCTCAGTTTCCCAAATTCTAGCGGCAGAGACCACTCTCCTTCGCCCCCCCAAAAAATAATTGTTTTTCTGCAGTTGTAACAACAAAATACATATAAAAAAAAAACACACGTCACACTGGCAATCCGGTGTGTCGCAGGTCCGGCAATCGTACCTGCGACAGACGTCGGCACCCGCATTGAGCAGGCCCTCGGTTTTACGGAGGAGAACAAACATGTGATGTGCTCAAAGAGAAGGCTCGAGGCATGGTGGAAAGTCCACTCGTGATACTTCAGAGTGCCTACGAACCATTTCTCAGACTTTCTAGTTCCTTTTCATTATCTTTCTCTTTATCTTCTTTTCTTTAATGGCATGTCTATTTTATAGACGCTCGTTAAAAAGGGCAATTGCCGCCAGAAATACATACATACATACATACTGGCAAGCCCCGCAGTGAGCCTACCCCAGCTAACCATAAAGCACACCCCCACTCCGACATCTGGAAGCTATTTCCAACATTCCGGGAAGCGAGTCGCCCATCGCTACCGACTAACAACCTCGCGAGAAATGTCTTCGGGACGAGGGGGGGGGGGGGGGGGGGGGCAGGGGGCCATAAAACAGAAAGCGGGCGAGGCGAACGAGGCCCAAACCACCCTGCCGCTCAACGCGCGGGACATGGGAGCGTCCGGCGATCGGATGCGCTTCCTCGCAAGAAGTCCAAAAATTAAATAATAATAATAATAGTCGAATTCTGTGAAAAATCCCTATAACGCGGGGTCTCCAAACTTTTTGGCCAAGGAGCCGGATTGGGGACCTCTCGCAGTCTCGAGGGCCGGAAAACAAATACATATTATAAATCATTAAAAACTATATTAATAAGCCCTGAGGAGCATTTAAATAGAGAAACTCAAGTTAGAGTAAAAACGAAAAGCAATCAAGGGTGGATTAATACACAAACCTTATTTCGAAATTCAGCATATAGGTAATTGTGACATACGATAAGTGCGACCCAGATAACCTACCAGGCATAAATCAAAGCGCATATGAACTCTGAAATATTCGCACAGATAAAAAAAACTAACGAGAACAGTACAACTGTGATGATGATGATTTTGGGGGTTTAATGGCGCAAGAGCTACGAGGCCATCTGCGCCAAACGATAGTAACAATCAGCATGCTTTGGTGAGAGTTTTAACAAAGTGCGACCTAGGATTTGGTAAAGCTATATTTGGTATAAAATGCCAATGATAGTAAGAAAGTCTATTACCCTGCTAAAAGGGACTATGGGATTCTCCCCCAGCAGGAGGGCCGGATGAAACGGGATCTGTTGTTGAAACAACTCGGGAAAATAAATACGATGCTTGGGCTCCAGAGCGGGACAGGACCACAAGATATGTAAAATTGTAAGAGTATCACCACACTGATCACAAATAGGAGGATCTTCCCCCCAAAGTAGGTACTTATGAGTGATGAAAGAGTGCCCAATTCTCAGACGGCACAGCAAGGTTTCATAAAGACGACTCTTGCATGAAGAGCTTTCCCAAGCTCCAAGAACAGGCTTTGTAACGTGGAGCTTGTTTTCGCACTCCCTGTCCCATTCCAACTGCCAACAACGAAAAAGTGATGACTTTACTAAAGGCTTTATATCCTGATATGGTAAGTAGAAAGACGATTGGACAAGGTTTCCCACAGACCCTGCAAGCCTGTCGGCCTTCTCGTTGCCCTCTATGCCAACGTGACTAGGTACCCAACAAAATGTAATGCTTTGACCATCATGTAGAGCTGCGTTGAGTTTAGTCTGAATTTGTTGTACAAGCATGTTTTTAGTGTCTTTAACAGAGCAAACTGCAACAATCACACTTTGAGAATCAACAAAAAGAACAGCCCTAGTTATTTTCTTATGTAGAATGTAGTCTATTGCCATTGATACTGCATAGAGTTCTGCAGTAAATGCTAGCAAACGAATTAAGTCGCTTAATTTTAGAGAAGCGTTCTGAATACACAGCGCAGCCAACGAAAGATGAAGTCTTGGAGCCATCTGTGTAAACATGAAGATAACCATCATACTTTATTTGTACTTCACAAACCTCTTGCAGTATTGCAGCATGGTAAATGCCATGTTTGTTAAATTTTGTGAGCGACCAGTCACAGGCAACTGGCAGTGTCTTCCAGGGTGGAATACGGTCGTCGACATTTCGAATGAGGCCGACCTGGTCCAATGAAAGATGAAGTGAAGTGCAAAGTTCCTCAATGCGGGAGCTTAGTGGTGTCACAATGCTTGGCTTGTTGTTAAAGAGACGGGAAAACCTCGACCTTGTAAGGGAAGAATAAGTAGGGTGTTGAGGGTCAGCCAGAATCTTAAAAGCATACGTTAGGCTAAGATAGGTTCGTCGTTTGTTCAGTGATAGATCATTAGCTTCTGCATATAAACTGAAGACAGGGGATGTTCGGAAAGCACCAGTTGCTAGTCTCAACCCCAGGTGGTGAACTGGGTCCAACATCTTGAGGGCAGATGGCCGGGCCGATCCATACACTATCGCACCATAGTCAAGACGAGATCTTACAAGGGCATTGTACAACCGTAGAATACATTTTCTGTCAGAACCCCATTACTTGTAAGATAGAACTTTCAAAAGATTCATAGACTGAAGACATTTAGTTTTTAAAGCTTTCAGGTGTGAAATAAAACTAAGCTTTTTATCAAATATCACACCAAGGAATTTGTGCTCTTTCCTGACTGGTACAGGGTTTTCATTTAGTTCCAGTGATGGGTCCAATGACAACCCACGACGCAAAGAAAAGGGCACACAGACTGTTTTGGATGCAGAGAACCCAAACCCATTTTCGTCAGCCCACTTGGAAAGTTTGTTTATGGCTATCTGCAATTGGCGCTCACAGCTGGAAAGGTTACAAGAGGAAGACGAAATCTGTATATCATCAGCGTAAAGGGAATATGAAACAGAAGGAGGTAGCAGTCGTGCAATTGAATTGATTTTTAGCACAAATAAAGTCACGCTGAAGACTCCTCCTTGAGGGACTCCATTTTCTTGCACGTAGGAGTCAGATAGGTTGGAGCCAAGACGAACTTGAAAAGTCCTGTTTGTTAGATATTCCCTTATGCATTGCAGCATACGGCCACGGATATTATATGCATACAGATCTTGAAGGATCCCATGTCTCCACGCTGTATCATATGCTTTCTCCAAATCGAAATAAACTGCGACACAGTGCTGCCGGTTTACAAATGCCTCACGTATCGCAGTTTCCAAGCCTACTAAGTGATCGAGAGTAGAACGACCTCGGCGGAATCCACACTGGTTGTTATCAAAGGCCCTCTGTTGTTCCAATACATAAACCAGTCGCCTGTTTATCAGCCTTTCAAACGTTTTTCCGAGGCAGCTCGTCAGTGCGATTGGGCGAAGCATTTCACAGTGAAGCCCATTGGGCCCAGGAGCAGATAGTTTTTTTACATTAGGGGCTATCTCAAGTTGATATCGCGTAAAAGGCCGATTATAAGAGGCTGCCTTTCCTCCAGTTACGACTAGCTTTTGTTGCTCCGCACGGGCTTTAAACTGTGCAAAGTTAGCGCTGTAGTTGGCTGAGCTGGATGAATTCTAAAAATGTTCTCCGAGGATGTTAGCTATGTCTTTTAATGACGAACAAGGACCATTAAAAGTCGGGATGGCAAAGCACCTATAATCCCCATTTACTTTCCTATATCTGTCCCAGGCCTCTTTGGCAGGGACTAAACTAGTTAGAGAGGACAGGTACTTCATCCGAGGCTTCCGTTTTGCTCGCTTCCTAGTCCAACGAGCCTTGGCTTTTCGGCGCTTGAACTCCACAAGGTTGTGCGAAGTGGCATATCTACGAAATCTTTCCCAGGCCCTGTCTTGATCTGCCAGTGTTGTGGCACACTCCTTCTTCCACCAAGGTTTACATTTTTTTGGCACATTGCCAGAAGTTTGTGGAATAGAGCGCTGAGCAGCCCTTATTATCTGCTCAGTAACATGAAGTGTAGCGTTCTCGGGTGACATAGAAGAAAGAATCGAAGGATCTAAAGTCCAGTGAACATTAAAAAGTGTCCAGTCAGCCTTGTCTAATTTCCACCTAGGGGGACGCTTTAAAAGATTAGGCAATGGAACAGTACTTTCTAAAACAATAGGATAATGATCACTTCCAAAAGGGTTATGAAGAACCTTCCATGAAAAGCAAGGAAGTAATGAAGGTGAAGCGATAGAAAGATCAATAGATGTGAATGAGTTGTGTGTCGCACTAAAAAAAGTTGGTTCTTTCCCGTTAAAAAGACACAGCCCAGAAGACAACAAAAGACGTTCAATAACTCCACCCCGGGAGTCTTGACGGGTACTACCCCGCATGGGATGATGAGCGTTAAAATCACCCAAAATTAAAAACGGTTGAGGAAGCTGTCCTACAAGTTCCTGCAGTTCTTGAAGATCCAAAGAAATATTTGGTGGCAAGTATAAAGAAACAAGCGTTACGAGGCGGTCCACGAGGAGACACACTGCAACAGCCTCCAGAGGTGTCCGGAGTGGAACTTGAGAGCAAGCGACTCCACTCTGCACAACTACTGCAACATTACCAGAAGGAGTGGAAGCGGGACGGTCTTTCCTGAAAACCTAATGGCGCCTTAAAATGTTAAAAGGATTAGAGTGAAGATGGGTTTCTTGCAAGGCAAGAGCGATGGGTCGAAGCTCATCCATGAAATGATTGACATCATCAATATTTCTTAAAATACCGCGAAAGTTCCATTGCATAAAATGTAACTTTGTCATCTATTAAAAAGTGTGTAAATACGTAAATATAAGGAGATAAAACCTAGCAAAATAAATAAAACTATGGAGAGCCAACTCGAGCTAAGTGGAAGATGTGATCACAATAAAACAGCTATCGAAGCTATCACTTGGGCGCTACTACAGGTTGCTTCTTTTTAGATTTACGAGAAGCTGTCTCCCATTCCATACCGTCCTGGTCGGACCCAGGAGTAGACTGACTGTCAGCATCAGTTGCTATCTCCATGTCCTGGGAAGTGTCCGATGGATGGAGCATGACAGAGCTGGTCCGGCCTGGCATGCGCGGGGGAAAACCCCGGCCACGACCGGATGGAGGAGTGGCGAACGAACTGGGGCGAGGAGTCACCCAAGCTTGTCTTGACACCACCTTTCACAGGAGCTGCATGGGTACCATGCTGCTCCTTCGGTAGGGGGACCCTCTCCACCGAGCAGTAGCGAGAAGCTCGCTCCTCCCTAGGAGGGGACCTAAGAGAGGCGGCAGGCGCGGCTGCTGCCGGCCTGTCCTTGGATGGATGGGCAGCCTGTATGCTACCACCAGGGGCTGGAGGAAGCTGCCGCTGCCCTGGTCGGGGAGCCGGGGCCCTAAGGTCGGCCGCCAAGATCTCGGGAGAGACCTGGGTGGCCCTCGACTCCGAGCGCGGTGCAGGGCCCCTGCGCACCGCCTCAGCATAACTACCCTTCGACAAAAAGGAAAAACGCTTTTTTGCTTCTATGTATGGGATATTTTCTTTGACTTTAAGGGCAAGAATATCTTTTTCTTGCTGAAAGAAAGGACAGCTGAGGTAGTAAGCGGGGTGTGGTCCACCGCAGTTGGCGCAATGGGCCACGGCCTCGCAAATGTCGGAGACGTGGCCTTGACTTCCACGCTTTGCACATGTCTCCCTTCCGCGACAGTTGCGTGAACCGTGGCCAAAACGCTGACAACGGAAGCACCGCAGTGGGTTGGGGACATAAGGGCGGATGCGGCAATTAAGGTACCCTGCTTTGATTGTCTCTGGTAGAGTGTGTCTCTCGAAAGTCAAAATAACATGCTTCGAGGGAATTTCTTCACCATTCTTTTTAAACATTATTCGTTTGACGGCGACGACACCAGAGCCTTCGAGGCCCTCAAGAAGGTCCTCCTCACTGGTATGAAGGAAGTCATCCTCAGAGAGGACACCACGAATGGTGTTAAGTGTACGGTGAGGGCTCACCGACACTTTCAAGTCAACAATGTTGGTCATCTTAGAGAGTGCTTCACTTTGTTTTTTTGTTTCTACCTCCACAAGGAGGTCTCCACAGTGGAGCTTCTTAGCCTTATAGGAGAACCCTACAAGGTGCTCGAGAACTTTAGCTACAACAAATGGTGAGAGCTTTGCAGCTGGTTTCTGTTCATCCAGCGAATGAATGACAAAAAACTTTGTAAAGGCTTCTTCTTTAGATTCCTTTTCAATGGTCTTGGGTTCAAGACAACGCCTTTTAAAGGCTTGCCCTGAACGGGGTTTGGAGGGGTGGGGCGCCATAGCAGGGCAAAGAGTGTTCAGAATCCGCGGTGCACCGCCCACCACCGAGCCCAACAAGGCGTTAGGTAACGAACCATAACAAGAAGGGCTTGGCTGGAGACGTTACGCTAACAGTGCTGCCGGGAAACTATAACCAAGTGTGGATCTGGACGAGGGTATCTGTCACCACCCAAAGTTAGCCCTTGCCGCCAAAGAGGGTGAAATAAGAAGGAAGAGGAGAAGAAGAAGAAAGGTATAGAAAGGAGAGGTGGAGAAAGGCGACTGACTGAATCATCCTGGTCGGGCCAAGCCAGGACACCCGTCTACGGGAAGCAGGGGCCGAAGCGGTGTATTGCCTCGCCCGGGGGGCCCCGAAGGGTCCAAACATACCCCGGGCTTGGCTCAACCACCAGGGTCCCCTTTTCCCCGGACACGGGTACGCCACGCACAGCCAGACGTGGGTGGGCGAACCCACATGGCTCGGGGTTCGTAGTGACGCCACTCACCAAGCACCTACTAAAGTAGGTGCCCCCTGCGTGCGGGCATGGTGGCCCACGTGGCTGGGGTCCGTGGTGACGCTACTCACCAAGCACCTAGCACCTAGGGTGCAGGCGCCCCCTGCGGGGCTCGGGGTCCATGGAGACGCCAGTCTCCAAACACCTGCTTTCACAGGTGCCCCCTGCGGGGGGTAAAACAGTGATGACAATATGCAATAGTTATCACACATGACTCATATCACAATATACACGAGAACGCAAAGGAATTTCAGCGTAGTTACAGATATGAGGCAGGAGACTAAGCACGGTGAACTGCCACAAAACACTAAGCAGTATTTGAGCCGGAATGCATCAGAATTTCGACACATTTACAAGGACATGAAGTCGCTGAACTGCGGCTTCAAGCTTGATGAGCCAATAATTAGGAGGGACTTCAAGTGTTCAACAGACAACCCTACTGAAAAAAACCATATGAATTTTCTATACGGGTCTTCATATAGCGTTATGGGATACGGGTCATAAGGTTGGTACGGGTCATATGGTTCGTACGGGTCATATGGGTCATACGGTTGGTACGGGTGATATGGTTGATACGGGTTGGTACGGTTTGTATGGTCCATATGGTTTGTACGGTCCATATGGTTTGTATGGTCTATGATTGTTATGGATGATATTGTTCATGCAGTTTAAATCGTTGATATGATCTATAGGCCAACGCACTATTTACCAACAAGCCCTCACGAGGTGTGAACAAATTCAGTTTCTACACGAGGTGCAAGCACTGCGTGTGCGCAAGAACGACATTCACGTGACGTAAAGCGTCTGCACATGGGCCCTAACAGTAGCAGCGCCACCGTAGCAACGTGACGTCACGGCCGCGTATTGGTGTACATGAAGTTCAGCAGGGAAACACTTTCCTTTTAAAGCCTATGCAAGATAGCGGAAAGTGCATGCACAGAGAAATGCTCGAACTTCCAGAAATTGTGAACATGCATTCCACCCGCAGGCTCGTTTATTTGTCCTCCAGTCTCAGGCTTTGAAGTAGCTCGTGCATGCTAATGAGGCAATTCTTTGAGGCGAGCTGCATCTGCTTTCCCAGTTGGTCACAGGCTGACGCACCTCCGACTGGCATCTGAAAGTAATGTAAACAAAACCGAACATGTTCTCGTAAAATAGTTTCTACAGTATCTATCTAGTCAGTAAACCCTTTTCAAATGTCCATCAAGCAACAATGGCTGTCAGTACTGCTTGCTCACGAAGTGCGTGACTGGATCTGAGTTCTCGCTGAACGCTGACGCAGGGCTCGCTTTCAGTATATGCTCAGAGTATGAGAGCAAGCAATGGCGGACAGGCGTCCGCACTGACGTTGGAAAAGGGTCTAGTGACTTAAATTTTATGACTGACCTAATATTTAAAATCATCTACCTTCTGCAACTTTCACATTTTGAAAACAATCACAAATATTTATTAAGGCAATACATCACCGCATGACGTAGAATACATAACATACAACTTTCGTCAACTTACATAGCATACAACTTTCGTCACCACGGGACGTCTCTGCAGTCTCCCGGGACGCGGACCTCCCACGTGGTCACACTCCGGTCCAAGCATCCCTCTCGTCCCGTTTCCCACAAGAACGCAGGAACAGGCAGCTCTCCCGATCATACGCCGAGACCCAAACGTCTCCACTTGTCTCCATTGTTCGTTAGCACCCGGTCCGAAGGCCGAGAAAGCGGGCTCTCTTTCTCAGCGGGGTGTCAGGGGGGTCAGCTCCCGCTGTGCCGGGTGGCCCGCTCGGCGTCGCTCGGAAGCTGCACCCCACCCACGCCACGTCGGTCGGCATGTTCGGCGGCGCCAGAATGCCGAGCCCGAGACTCTGGTCAGTCGATGGGAGGTCGATGGCGCTGCCAGGAAGCCGAACCTGCTCTCTGGGTGGTCGATCATAACAGCATGCATCCACCAGGTGCGCATTCAAAGTCGTTTATTTAGCTTTAAAATTAGTTCTCTTGTGCTTTTCAACGGAAGACTGGTGATTTTGAGGTTAGGGTGCAACATGCAACACATTAAAGCTAGAAAATGAGCGCTGAAATTTCGTTTCCCTACACCTTTAATGGAAGTGTAGCCACACAATCTTAGTATAGTATAATTAATAAATTATTCTATCCATGAACAGGAACTTTTAGTTAAGTAAATCATCCCTGCAGTCCATTAAGCACAAAATTTTAGTTTAGACTAGACAAATGTAAGCCAGAAACACTCAAATCCTGGAATTCATAAGGAAATAACTTTATTTGTGCTTACTGCAGACTTATTTCTGCGGGCTCCATATTTCGCAATTAAGGTCGAAGCTGAAGTTTTGAAATAATTCGCGGGTACTAATTTTCGCGATGCAGTGGGATCTCCATATAGATTCCAATGTGTTTATACTTTACCGGAATTGTTTACGGGACCTACTTTTTCAGCAATTGTAGGCGATTCGTAAAAACGATTCGACAGCAATCTCAACCAAGCGATTCAACAGCGACCTCAACCATGGCGTTGCTGTCACGTGCCTTGCTTCGACGCTCTTATTGGGTCGGGAAGGCCGCAGCCTCCACAGCTCGTCAAGTTATCGTGAAACACAGAGTATAGTTGCTGCACTCGGAGTAAGGGTAAAGGATCGCAAACTCAACATGCACAGCACCTGGAAGAAGGCATAGGACATACACCTCGAGGTTAAAGGGATACTGAACTGAAATTTTGAACTCACAAAACAAGGCTGGACAGATAGGCGGGACGGCGCAAAACCCAAAAACATCACTCATACAGCGATATCTCTAACGGATCGACATATTTTTAGAAAAGAAGTGCCCGGCCGAGGAGGCCGACGAGACAAGGCACGTCACGATTCTTATTCCCTCTCCTCCTCGCTACGTCCCGTGTCAAGCTGGTGAACCGAAGCGAGGAGGAGAGAAGCGAGGCCGCTTCCCCTCATTCTCAAATTCTCCTGGAGGTCAGTGATGTCAAAGACCTCGCTTGATCGTGCCCCTCTTTTCCAAAAGTGCAGCGATCTGTTTGAGATATCGATGTATGAGTAATGTTTTGGAGTTCGTAGAGTCCTGTTCAACGCTTCTAGAGCCTTATTTCGCGAAATTCAAATTTCGGTTCAGTATCCCTTTAGCAAGCCACATGCCAGATAAGGTCCATCTGTGTTTAATGGTTCCAGAAATCTATCGATGCCCTTGCACCAGCGGAGTTGAATCGTTCATTATGAAAAGCAAACCAACAAAACTGCAAGATGTTTGGCAAAAATAGGTTACAGCCTGTGCTTTTGATTTGGAACTTCAGAAAGATGAGCTCAATTCTCCGGAAATTAGAAACTATGTATATTCTGAAAGAATTACTGTTCTGCATTTCAAGGTTGCCTCGCTAATATAAAGAAATAAATACCAGAAAAAAGTACTAAAACGATATGCACCTATGAAGTCTTGTTTTGGCTAGCAGTGACCGGCCCTGGTTAGCAATGACTCCCTGTTCCAGGATTGAAATGATGGTTGAGTAACATCCACCCCTTATGCACTTTTTGGTACAACTGGAAGATACAAAACATCTTGTTAAAAATTACCAATCCTTTTCACGTGCGAATTTTGCAGTTCATGTTTTCTGAAAGTCATTTCCCACAATAGTGTTAAATTAGAACAATGAGAGCAAAGTTGTTTCAGTAAAGGGCCCCTGAAAAAAAAAATGTTTCTTTTAAACAGACTTGTTGGGACACACGTGTCAAATAATTAGTTTTACGTGAAAAAAAATTGGTCAGAGCAATATTGACGGCGCGAAACGCAATTTAGTCGGTCGTCACCTCCTTTCCACCTGTTTCCTCTGGGCACTTCGAGAGAGTAGAGGAGAGGGAGATCAGCTTCGCCTTCGTGTTGAGGTGGCGAGAGCGAATGACCATTCCGGGACGTCATGGACTTTGCGCGCAGAATTTAAAATAAATCTCTTGCCGTCAATATTGCTCTAAAAAATTATTTATTTTCGCATAAAATTTATTTTTTGGCACGAGTGTCCTTATCAGACTGTTCAAAAAACTTTTTTTTTCCAGGGGCCCTTTAAGAGGTGTTTGCCTGATATGCATCAGTGGAATCAGGTATTGACTAGCAATGACTTATTGCCCCCAGGACTGAAGTGCTGTTTCAGTAAAGTGCCGTTCACACTCTTGTGACCGAGTAAGACCGAGAGAGACCAGACCAGTTTTTAAGCCTTTTGCGAGTTCTTAGGACGGGATGCGCCAGAACGCAGCTGGTCCTAAGAGATCGCAAGTGGCTTGAAAACCGGTCTCGTCTCTCACGGTCGTACTCGGTTGCAAGAGTGCGAACGGGCCTTAATGCTTCCTGCACAAAAAATTCAAATGTAAGAACACAAGCCCCAAAATGTTTGTGCCATTCTCCTCCCCCTACTTTTCTGTGCATTTATTTTTTTTATCCCTTGGCAAATCCTAAAGATTTCAAAATGCTTATCCCACATCCTTCCGTTAGACTGAGTGGGTAACCCGGAGAATTCTTTGTTTGTGAGAACACTTTTTCATTCACCCCATGCTGTTCTTGAAAGCAGAAACTCCTCTCTCTTAACCACAGTCATTAAGCACTTTTCATAGACCATACACACGAGGTTGGCAATCCCAGCACAAGCTCATGTCTTCACTTTGAGCATGGATTAAGCATATATAACTAAATCTGAGACACCGGAAGAAGGAAAAAGGAGGACACAAAAAAGAGGACGACACACATAATGTCTCGAACACAGCTGCAGGTTCATACTAAAACCACACCATTTTATAGGGGTACACCGCAGTCAATGCCAAGAACCCTCACACTAAGTCACACCCCCAGATTGTCAGCAAGGGGGAAAAAAGAACTGCCCTCAACGTTCCCACACTTGCCAAAATGAACCCACCGACTAACAAGTAAAAAAAAAAATGCAGCTGTGGTTGAGACGTGTTGTGTTTGATGTTCTCTTTTTCGCGTCCTTCTTCCGGTGTCTCAGGTTTAGTTATGTATGCAATTCACCACCCTTGCCTGTACTTTTACTCTTCTCTCAAATAAGCATACGCCTGCAATTCGTAATATCTGATCTATGGAAAGTCTCTGATCCACCAAGCCTTTTCCATTATGAGCAGGCATTATTTATAAAAACCTCCTTTCATTACATTGTTTCAGAGAACAATTTTTCTTTCTTAATTAGGATCAACTGATCATATTAGGATAATTGCCAAATAATGGCAAATTCACACGATACATCGAATTGCAATTTTCATCTGTGCACCATTTGTCAAGTTACCATCATGTAGGCTATTCCTGAAATTTGTCCCTCGTCCGCGGACACCCATACTGAAAGGGCAGAGTGCCTTCTTAATCGCAGATTTTTGGCATGTGAGTAACTCGAAGAGCGTCTTTATGGTAGAGTAGCAACAGCTCACGAATATTTTTGTTTTCAAATCAGCCAAAAAAAGAGAGTGGATCATCGTTTTGTCGCGCCACTCTTAAATCTCCATGCGTGAAAGAAGCTGCAAGAACTTTGCCCGGCTGACACGCCACAGGTCCTGGTACTCCTCCGGGTTGGTGTCAAGAAGCTTGTCAAAACTCGCCTAGCATGCTGCAATCTTTCCTGCAGATCCACCCAGTTTTCCATCCAGCAAGACCTTTCTTATGGCTTCTGCTGAAGAGTGGTGCACAAGCGAGCAGTGTGTAAAGGTATTTCCAAATGCCTCTCCGCGACCCCAAGACTTCATCGCTATGATGCTGAAGCCTCCTGAAGCAGGATCATACTTGTGTCATGGCGTTAGTAAAGTAAGTGACACTTCGCTCTAAGCCTGCCACTATGTTTTAGCCCACTTGGTATGTAACAGCGGCACACAACGATTCCTTTTCATGATAGCACCGTGGTCCTAGTCACAAACATCACTTCTGCTCTTGGAAAACAGTGCCACACTGCGATGTAGGCGTTTTGCAAAATTGCAAGGCTGCGAATAGGTATAGTATGTCCTCGCTGTCGCCTGCTCGTCTCCTTAGTGTGGATGCGCTTGGGGGACTAACGTTCCATGGACGTCTTGTCACGTGATAAACCCATCCGCGGATTAGCACGTCGTGTAAATCAGCCATAGATGGACTGGGGAGTCTGCAATCACTTAACATTTTTGTTGACTTTGCCTGCGCGTCATGAAAATGTGTTTCGTATCCAATTAGATATTCTCGAAGAAACAAGGAAACTGCATAATGATGTCGCACAATATTCACCTTAACCACTTAACCGGTTTTTGTTTTACAGTTTTTCATCCTAAATTTTTTTTTCCTTTTTTAAAGCCTGTGCGGCTTGGGCCGCACGTGCCTCCACAATCGGTCGCCATCCTTAAAACGTGTACAATAAAAAAATGCGTGCTGCCATCTCTCAGCTGCACCGCAAAATAAGCTCGGAGCGGGCCTGGGACGTCCAAAACAGCCAAGGGGAAAGGTAGGATGCGTGGACATGCTACATTCCTCCTAAACGCCTAGGGAACGGCTCTAGGTGGAAGAGCTAGGCTTGCTCAAAACAGTTAAAGGACACATGCAAAGAAAGCAAACTTTTTTTTTAAACAGCCGGATTAGGAAAAGGAAATCATAAAACAAAGTTACAACGAAAAAGAAAAATTTTTAGAGCTATATTTACGGCGCTGAACGAATTTGTAGTTGGCGCCCGCGGGCACCGCGGAGAAGTGGCCCTCATTTATCACGTGATTGGCCGCCATTTGTCACATGGTACCGTAAAATACCGAGCAAGCGCCCACTCAAACTTTAGAGATAATCGTGAAAAGATCGGGGATGGGCCCTTCTTCGCTCATCAATTTTACATATAAATGTACTTTGTGTATTTTCTCAGATCCTACAAATTTGGGAATGGGCGCTTAGTGTGGTGTGGGCGGATGCACGGTATTCTACGGTACTTGCACTCTTTCGGATGCTTCGTATGGTCTCGAAAAGTTACTTATTCATCTTCGTTTGAAGTGCAACAAAAAACAAAGATTAATAAGTTACTTTTAGAGCCCAAAGGAAGCTCCCGAAAAATCGCAAGCAGATGTGATAAACCTGTGCACCGGTAAGATGACAATGGCGGCACGCCAGAGCACACAAACTTGCACGGCGACGGCGGCGCCGCCGTGGAGAAATGCATTGGAGCGGCAGCGCACAGTGCTCAGCATGCGGCGGCAGCGGGTCTCCGAGGCTTCGGCGACATAGCGCGGCGGTGCACAGGTCTAACACGTGACCAGCGACGGCTCTCACGGGCGCCAACTACAAATTCGTTTTGCGCCATAAATATAGCTCTAAAAATTGTATTTTTTCGTTGTAAATTTGTTCTAAAGCAATCTTTTTCCATCAAGGCTGTTTTTTTTTTTAAATGTTTTTTTTTTCTTTGCATGTGTTTTTTAAGGGTTTAAGGAGCTGCAGTACCTTCCATGTCATTGAATCTTATGTAGTAGTATATGATTCTAAGCCACAAGACTAGGTTACTGAAAGTAACAAGAAAGAGGAAGACAGGACGTCGTATTGTTTCATATTCTAATTTTTTCATCAGTCCCGTATTAAAAGGTTTTCATAATAAAACTTGCACTTGTATTTTATCTACACTTCTCTTTCTCACAACGTTCTGTCTACTAAATGGACCAGCGAAGTAAACTCCCCCCCCCCCCCCCAAACATACAGACAACGCACAATTGAAATTTCTGGACACAATATTCCATGAATGTATTGGGCATCTGAACCAAGCTGAAGAAAAATTTTTGGTCTGAGGAAATAAAGGGTTACAAAACTGAAAAACATAGCAGTAGCATACTTCTCACTTTAGCACGTGTAGAAGAACCATTCATTTCTATTAGAAAGGTAGAAAAGACAAAAGGCTCAGGTTACTCACCGACAGCAACTACCAGGAAAGCAGGGGGGGGGGGCATGATTGTGGAGGCAGCTGGTCTCCAATGCTGGTGCCTTTCTGAAAATTGGAAGTAAGACTTTTAAAACAAAATGACCCCAAGTGTTGCCACAAAACATTCTTTTATTCCATTTCTCATACCAAAAAAGTTGGTATGAGGAACTTTGCCGGGCTGATACGGTGCAGATTCTGGTATTCATCTGCGTCGAAAAGCTTCTGTCAGATCGTTGCTAGCACGACGGAAGCGCTTTGCATCTCCAATGAACCGTTCAGCCAGCAAGACCTTTCTTGTAGGGGTGTTGCAAACCAGCCGACGTCCGAGTTTGACCAGGTTCGACTTTTTCCAACTTTTTGCGAAAAGTTAGAAAAATGTTTGACTGCTGTTTGCACGCGCGACATGCTGGCCAGTTGGCTTCGGATTGGATGGTGATGGCTAAGGGATGAATTAAGGGCAGCACCTATTGGTTAATCCAGTTAATACAGTACAAAAAAGTAAGTTATTAACTTCTTCAGTAGTTAGAGTTAGTTTCTTTTATTTGCAACTGCTTATAAAATTAAAATAACCTTTTGAGTGAAAACAAATTTTTTTAGACCTAGACATGCTTGTATCATGGACTTGCCACGCTGTCCTCAAAGTCGAACGAGTCAAATGTGGTTAAAAGTTTCGAAGGTTTGTCGAACCGGTTTGTCACAGTCGAACCCCAAATGCTCGACCTAAAAATCCGGTTTGCCAAAAGTTTGCGGCACCCCTACTTTCTTGTGGCTGTGGTGTATTGAAGGCGCAAGCACGGAGTGAGTGAAGGCGTCTCCAAATGCCCCGTGGCGAGCCCAGAACTTCGTCGCTTCTACGCGAAAGTCTGCTCGAGTAGGACTACGCTTGTGTTGTTATCATGACTTTGTTTAGTAAAGATAATGGTGCTTCGCACTAAGCCTATCACTGTGTTACGTCTCCCGCTGCACGTAACAGTGGCGCAGAGTTCTTTTTTTAAAGTAGAAAATGTTGATTTCGATCTGGGACAACTGTGCCACAGTGTGATCGCACAATGTTAGAGTTTCTGAGCAGTGTGGGGCCGCGAACATGTTTGGTACGTCCTGCCTGTCGTTTGTGAGTGTGCTCCTTTGTGTGAATCAGTTCGTCGTATAAATCAGCCATCAATGAAGAGTGCTGTTCATTTTGAACTTGATAAAAATTAACTGAGCAGCACCATTTTGTAGGATGGCTAACCCGCCTAAAACCCCCTGATGTGTTTGTGCTAGTTTTGGAACTGGCGTGTAAGTGCCAGTGCACGAGGCCCATGCAGCACTTGTAAGCAAATGGCAATATAGCCCTGAAAGGAGAGGTACTTGGAAGTGAATTATTTGCAGCTCGGCATAAAGCTATCACGCCTCTGCCTCTTTCATAAAGTCGACTATCATTGCCCTGACCTCAAGAACTCTTTGTTATCACCTCCGGAATTAACATCATCTTGTATTTCCAGTTCCACAAACGCATTCAGTCAGTCTTCCCTTTCTCAAGCCATCTGCGACTGGAACAGCCTACCATCCTCCATGGTAATCCCAGAAGTATTTCTAGCAAGCTTACGGATTAATTTTTCATGTTAGAAGTATTTTATTGCCACTATGTATGATTAATGAGCTTCCTTTTCTTGTTTGTCTTGATTTGTATAACAATGGCATGTAAGTGCCAGTGCACGAGTTGAAAAACTGCACGAATCCTGACCATGCCCTTAAGGTGAAAATAAATAAATGAAATGATTGGCAACACAGCACTCACACGTGGCCCATGTCTCTCGCATTCGCACAATAAAGGCTGAACTGCATGTAAGCGGTTTAGCAAGCAACGAGACGAGCAACTGAGACTTGTCACTGTAGCTCGGTTTTTGGATTTCTAGAAAATGTCGCTCCATTACTTGACTGCTTGCTCCCGTCGCTTTCAAGCGATTACCTTGTCGCGAGACTGACTGAGTGATAGCAAAATGGTTGCCATTGCTTGTCTCTTCGCTCGCTCAATCGCTTACACGTAATTTATACTTTTTGGCTGTTGGCGCTTGCAAAAATGTAAAGCGTGAATTTTATCAAAGACTTTGTTCTCGCTGACTCTCAGACTGCTGCGAAAACTTTGGGTTCCAGTGAAATAAGACCACATGATTTCTCACTTTGCTTATGAACTCAGGAGGAAAGCTGAGGAGGGGTAGCTTGAAAATCAGCTCATGGTCTCCTCAAGTTGTTTGGAACACCTTTTTTTTTGTTTTCTTTGGCACTACTCAATGCGCGTTTCTTTTCTCCCGACCTTCACAATAAAGTATTGCCAGAGGGTTAGTAAATGAGCGCTACATATACAGCACTGTGTATAAAAAATCCGTGCCACAGTCGAAAAATAACTCCTTATACTCTTCGCAAGCAACGTCACCAATACAGAACGTACTTCCAAAGGCGCAGGTCACGCAATATTTCGAGTAGTTTCCCAGGACGAAAATCGAACTTGGATCCGACCTCCCACAGTGGAAACAAACGGGGTGCAAATACGAGCGCTAGGACGCGAACTGGTACCTTCAGCAGTCATGGGTTCCGCAAAACACACCGCCTAGCTAGGTGGTACCAAGCCGCCACCCGATTTGCAGGACTCAAGCCTTGAACGCCGATCTACGAGATAAAGCTCCCCGATCACTCACCAAGCGCCTCGCTCGGCGCCCCACGCCCCCGTGGGACCTTGCCTCTGGGTCCTTTCCCGCCATTTGACTGCTCGCTCAGTGACAGGTCGGTTCCGGTACTTCCTTGGAAAAAAGCTTGAGGGCCATCCAATGCGCAAAGAATATGTGCGACAAGGAACCGCACACGTCCGCTTTCATGCTGCCTGCACACACAAGAACACGCCATACACGCTCCGAAAAGAAAGGGCTGGAAAAGTACTCACCAAGTAGACTGAAACCCACAGCTGGCTCTATGGGCACGCCGGCACCTGGGACACTTTGTTTCTTCAAGAACGTTCTTCGATGTTTTTCCGTAAGCCTAAAGGCCTGAAACCGCCTGAAATACGGTCGGTACGGTGGCCCGAGAGTCTGCAGCTTGGTTTATTTTTGATTTTGGTGACGATGGCGATGGCGATGCGGCGACGTTCGCTGGTTTGACCATAGAGTTATTATAATGTACGCTAGAGGTTCAAGTGGCGCTAGTGTGCTGACGCAAATTGAAGCAGACAGCAACCAGTCGAAAATTGACTTCCGGTAATGCATTTCTATGGGAAAAAGTGAGTGCATTTTCTCTCTGCGCTCGATCATAAGAGCAAATATCCCGAATAATTCGTACGTACTAGGTAGTTTGGAACATTTCTCAGTCAGGCCGACGAAAGAATTGGTCAGTTACGGCGCTTTTCTTTCGAATTCACCGCATTAAAAACGGTGCTAAAACGGCTTCGTACGTGTATTTATGTGCACTGTCGGACACTGTTAGCGCGAACGCGGCGTCGGCGATTTCCAGCATTGGGGATATACATGCCAAACGAACGGAGGACATCTGGAAAATCAAGAGCGGCGGAAAGAACTGCGCAGTAACACTAGATCAGTAACTCGCAGTGCATGTACGATCAAAATAAATTGAAGGCCACGTAATCTATTACGATTTTAAATAAGTAAGTACCGCTTCCTGAGCGAAGCTGCGTGTACGTTCAAAATATCACCCGCGCGCTCGATATCTTTGAGAATAAGAGCGCGATAAAAGCTGCCCGACAGAGAAAACAATACGAAGAGACACCTTTCATAGCCCACGAACTTTATTATCCACGTTTTGAAGGTTTTTATCCGCTCATGCACGACGGGATCATTTTCATATAGTGACAGGACTGGCATATTATCAATATACAATCGTCACCGGAATGCTGGCGAGTGTTGAACCCAATCTATATTCGTTTCGATTGTAATTTTGCTTTGAATAGTCGCTTGTTTTTACACACCTGCTGCGGAACGCACGTTTAGAACTGAAATGTAGCGAAGCTAAACATCGTTCACTCATGAAGAAAAATGCGCTAACTAAAGCAATTACACTTTCACAGTGTTAATCAAGGTACATACTATTCGGTACGACCCAAATAACCAAAGTGTTCCGTGTTATTTTCCGGCGAAGAGGAAAAATGCATGCGCGTTTTCCCATAGGAATGCACAGGAGCACCGCAAAAGTAGACTGGTTGCTGTCTGCTTCAATTTGCGTCACGGAAGTCGCATAGACACTAGCGCCAGTTGAACCTCTAGCGTACATTATAATAACTCTATGGGTTTGACGACAGGTGTTACGACGAAACTCATTTGACGCAACGTAAATGTTCCTGTCTTAATCGACTTACATTACAAATTTTAAACATAAATAAAAACTGTTTCAACATGTATATATTTATTTGTAATAAAGTATGCGTGTACTAAACTAAAGCTTGGCCTGGCTCAGCCCCGTTTTATTTTAACATGGCAGCGACAATAGCCTCTGTTCGTGCTCTGTGCCGTGCTGGACCTATGGGCTGTTCACTGGTCGTCCTGTTATCCACATCTTGCGATCCGCATCAGCCGCAGGCGTGCTGTCTAAGTATTGTGTGCCGCCGGAAAGAATATCCAGTCTTCTCGGAGGCAAGGCTGCAACTAGGGCTGCTCGGATCGTGGCTCGGACTTCGTCGACACCCACGAACCGCGTCCGCGAGCCTCACGTCGTCTGCTTGGTTCCTGCACGTTTCCGGCGTCGGATCCCCCAGCCTTGGCCTCAGCCCTACATGACCTAGCTGGTGAAAGACAATCTACGACAACCCGGCGTCTTTGGAATGCGATTACTACGATTAGTGGCTCTTAAAAACTCGGTAGCCCCCCTTCAGTGGTGAGCTCTTCGATGTGAATGGTGTTACCTTCACAGTGTCCCGACGCTCCGAACGGTCATTCTACAGGTGACGCTGCGAGACGCGAGCCTTCTGTGTTGCTTCAACTCTCAGTGTAATTCTCAAAATGGGCACTTGGTCCCGAATAAGCTGATGCACCTTTACTCACTCTCGAGACTCATCCCACGACGGTTCTAGCGGTACGTAAAACGTGGATGCACGATTCGGTTTATGGCGGTCACCTTGTCGATTGATACAGTGGAGAACACTGCTTACAGAAAGGATCGTTCTAAGAAGTGTAGAGCTGTGCTGGTCCTGGTACCTTTGCGATTACCCTTTTGGCGACGCCGTAACCTGGAGTATGAACCTCCCACAAGCATGGCAAGGTGCTGTTATGCTGCGAGTTCTGCCCCGCCTTTCGTGAAAGCTGAGTCCTACGGCTTGCCCAGCGAGCTACTGGTGCTCATTAACGCGAATTAAATGTGTGCATACTAGAAGTCTTGAAGTTGATTCGCTCAGAGTGCAGTACATACCATGGAACCATTTCCAGTGGCCCAAGTGCTGGACAGTTCCGTGAGACAGTGTGCCCAGTCCAATTGTTCTCAACATATTTATTAATCATAACAAGGTCTCTCTGCAATCGACTCCACTGCTGTTACGGACAACCGGATGTTGGTGCCGCTTATCAGGTGACCCCAGAAACCACGAGGGTTTGCAGAGCAACATTGAGAAGGTCTGCAATAAACATTCAGCTACATTTCTTCTCACAGCATGTCAACAATTTTGTCCATAACGTGTGGAACGCTGAATTTTGTACTTCGCATGCCTAGTAGAACAGGCCATAACACACTTAGGTGCCTTTCACAGCCTTGGTCCTGCAACACCTAGAGTACTGCAGCTTCATACAAAACTCCAAAGAGGCTTATCTTGTAAGATCAGTTGAAAGTGTTCACCAAAGGGCAACTACGTATGTTAAAATTTCTTTACCTTGTATATTGTATATTGTGCTTGTGTCCTGTGTCGTATCTATATGTGGTATACACTGGATGCCATATTTGAGGTGACTGCTCGTAATGCATGCACGGCAGGGGAGGGAGAAATTATCTTCTCAACGGGGCTCTCCTTTTTGTGTTCCAGACTCGCCCAGACGGTCCTATTCTCTTTTTGAAGACTAACCTGTCACTCAAAATTCGTACAAGAGCAGCTTTCCGCTCTCAGTCTTCCGTGGTGGTGCGAAATGGATGATGCGACGTCAGTGCAAGGCCTGTAGGCATGTTCGAAGCTTGCCAATAGTGCATGCTCAGCATTAGCGAGCTCAGCTATGACCGCTAGTGAATAACACTTATTGCATATTATCAGCATCCCTTCTGTCATTCTTATTAGCCTCCTGCCGTCCGTGAACATGCCGAAGTTCCTATGCACATTGATTTATGCATTGTGAGTTTTCTGGCTTCCAGTAATTGTGTAATATAATAATTAGCTAAATATTGAATTTCAAAATAAAGTGCATATTTTCATCCACCTTAGACTACTTCTTTTTTTACTAACTCAATTTTGTATATAGACGCTGATTTAGGATTTTTGATTAAGCTTATTTCTCATTTATATTTACATATATATTTTCCGGCCCTCCAGACAGCAACAGATTCCCAATCCTTAGCCAAAACGTTTGGTTGTAGGCCGATGAAAATATCGATGGGTCGTAGCTTGGGTGGGTGACCTTGTTCTGCTTCTTCCTGGTGAAGTGTTTGCTGCATACTTTGTTTTGCAGTAGGTGTCCTTGTTCCATTGTCGCTAGAACAATTTAATTGTATTATTCGTCAGCAGCTTATAGCAATACGTGAACTGCAAGGTGAGAAACGCTTCTTAGAATAGAATAGTTTATTATAGGTTTCTTTCAAAATACATTTTCGAGAATCGTTGCATTTATGCACAAGTCGCACCCAGCCCCAGGTCGCGCCGCGCTCTGCCGCGTACAGCTTCGAAGAGAAGCTAGGAAAGCCATAAAACTTTGTGCCGTGCTAATTTTTGTATCTATTGTTTCATCTAACCACGCAGCAACTGTTCTGGCTTTTTTAGTGCGGAATAGCCATCTCAAAAACTACACCGCTAATCCACTACTACAGCTGCCGCTGCTATGTACAACCAACACAGCGACTGCAGAAGCTTTCCAATCAAACCGACCTGTTTGCCGCTAGGGGTTCCCTCCGTGGTGGGGGCTTGTACATATTATGTCTGCTCGGTTCCTTATGTATCCTCCATCCCTTATGTGACAATATTCAAAAATATTTTTAAACCTAAAAGTACAGGGAGATTCGCCGGTAAATGTGATTTAAGCGGCGACATTGCTGCAATTTCTCTCATTCGCAACTGACTGCTTTTGTCGAAAATGCTCTGCTGGTTCCCCAGTCTAAACCTTGCCCACAACATGGCATATTGGTGTGATATTGATGTTTTAGATGAATTAAAAACGTGCCCCCAGTAAACTACCAAGATGCTGTTACTGTAGCCAATGTACTATATGGGTCTCATGGTTCTCTATGGTTTTAATATATAGAGTCCTATGTGTAGATAGAGTTCATACCGGTTATAATGCCACGAGTGTCGCCGACCAAACGCGCTCATGGCCGAATGGTTATCGTCTTTGGCTCCTATGCAAAGGGCTCAAGGTTCAATGCCTGGGAGTGGACGCGCCTTTTCGTTATATCTGTAAATGTTGGGTTCTGGTAAATTCGAAACCATGTTGCTTATTCGAGGTTAGAATGTTCTACGCACCGAACCTTCTATGCCAATTTTCCCAGACCGCAAGACATTCTTCTTCAAATTGAGTAATTTCTCTCCGCCTTGGTCAGTGTCCGACTTGCATGGGCGATGACTCGCTCAGTGCCTCCTTGCACTTAACCCAGTACCGCCCCGAGTCCTGCACTACTAGCTTCTGTGTGAATCTTGGTTTCTGCGTCCTAATCAAAGGGTCTAAGAACAAGAGAAGTCTAGAGTATTCGCTTCAGCCTGCGAATGCCTGCTCTTGCTCCTCGGCCCATTCAAACATCTCGGCATCTTTCGTAAGGTTTCTGAGCGCTGCAGAAATCCTTGCGAAATCTCAAACAAACGTCGAAAGCAGGCACAAAGTCCAAAGAATCTTTGCATGGCCTTTTTGTCTGTCTGCGCTGGAAATCCTGCGGCTGCACGAGTTTTCTTGGGGCCTGGGCAGACGCCAATGTTACTAACCATGTGGCCTAGGAACATGAGCTCGTCAGAGACGAAAGAACAGTCTGACGGCTTGAGTGCGAGTCCGGCGGACTGCATGGCTTGGAGAACAGCTCGGAGTCGTCGCAAGTGCACGTCAAAGTAACTTGAAAACGCTATGACGTCGTCGAGGTCGACAAGACAGGTCTGCCACTTCAGTCTCGCCAGTACGGTGTCCATGACACGCTGGAAAGTTGCTGGCGCCGTGCATAGTCCGAAGGGCATTACCTTGAACTCCTACAGTTCATCCGGCGTGACGAAGGCTATCTTCTCTCGGTCCTGTTTGTCAACTTCGATCTGCTAGTAGCTGCTCTTCAAGTCCATCGATGAAAATATACCGAGAGTGACACAGCCGGTCTAGCATTTGGTCGATGCAAGGAAGTAGATAGATATCTCTTCGTCACTGTGTTCAGCTGCCGATAGTCCCCGCTAAACCAAAGCGTTCCGTCTTAACCAGTAATACTGGAGAGGCCCACGGACCGCTTGAAGGCTAGATTATATCGTCGCTCCGCATTTTCATGTACTTGCTCCTGAAGGACCCCCTTTTCTTATATGGAGACTTGGTAATGTGACCGATGCGCAGGGAGCGCGTCATCCTCGGTAATGATGCAGTGCTTCTCAACGGTGGTGGTTTTCTCACCTTCGACGACGTCGCAAAGCAATCCGGGTATTCGGCGAGGAGGTTAATCAACCGCCGTCGTTTCGGGTCTGGAAGCTCGGGTCAATGTCGAGCTGTGCGGGAGACATACTGTCTTGCTGAGGTGACGAGGACTCTTCAGTTCTTGCGGTGATTTCGGCTTAGTTCCGGAATTCCTCGACATGGCCCACAGTGATATCTTTCAAGGGGTGTTGCGTTTCTTGTCGGAAGTTCGTCATGAGGACCGCAGTGCGCCCATCCTGAACTTCAGTTATTTCTCCTGTGATGCCTATTCGTTTTCCCAGGAGCAATTGAATGTTGCCTTCCAGACCAACTTCTCCGCAGGTAGCAGAATCTGCTACGACGGGAACAACAACATGATTGTGGCGGAAGGTTCACGTGGTCGGCAGATACTCGGACGGTGACTGACGCTGTTTGGGGTTTTTCTGAAGGCGGAACAGGTGTCCGCAACGTCAATCTGTTCTCTCCAAGGTCGATGAAGGCACCGTATTCACACAAAGTCCATGCCGAGAATGACGTCTCTGGCACTGTCTTGTAGAACGACGAATTTTACAAGACACGTCTCGCCATGAATTTTGACGCAAGCAGTGCATCTTTTGACAGGCGTGATGTGTCCTCGAGCGGTTCGTATCTGTGACCCATCCCGCAGCATCGTCACTTTTTGAAGGCGGTGAAAGAGTCTCCCACTCAAAACTGTGTAGTCTGCTCCGGTGTCCACAAGTGCTGATGCGTCGTGGCCCTCAGTAACGTTTAGGTTGTTGCGCACTGTTGCAGGAGCGTCATTGCGATACGTGGCTTCGGAAGAGTGGATGTGCTCCTGCGTTCTTGAAGGCTCTTGACTTCAATCGTCTTCGGCAACACCACCTCCAGGCGTTGCCGCAGCTAGTTTTCCTGGCTCCGGAAGTAGCTTTTGAGTGGGGGGGCTGAAGTCAAGCATTTTGTTTTTGCATATTTTATTATAGGAGACAAGGGCTGCAGCCGAATTTCTGTAATTTTATTTTTACTTACTGTTTATTAAAATATCAAATATTATTTGCATGAAGTTCCTTACTTAGCATGTGCAATCACTTTTCCTTCCTGCTTTATAACAACAGTAAGGAGTTTTAATGGCTCGTACGCAACACAGTTGTGGGTCAGAAATGCACACGCGTAGAATGCAATACAGTTGAACCTCGATTTAGCGAAGTCGCCGGGACCCCCCAATTATTTCGTTAAATCAGGAACTTCGTAAAGTCGAGAAAGACATTCTTCGGGATAGGCTGCGCGGGGGAATCCGAATTTGTTCGTTAAATCGGGTTTTGTTAAATTGAGGTTCAACTGTACTGCTTTTTTGCACATGCACATTCTGACCCTCAAAGCTTTTACGTACGATCCACCAAAACTCACTAATATGGCAAAAACACTTACGCACAGTGCTTCAGACAATTTTAAAATTCCTACGGGGATACACAGCATTGCAAAACTGAGTTTGCGGAGAATCACGTTTATTATTTTTGAAATGCTCATTCAAAAAGACATCCACGCTATGAAATGAACAAGTAAACCAAGATAATTACATATATACAATGACATCTTAATGCATATTTTGAAAATGTGCACAAAAGCGTGCTGAAGGAAACAGATCAACATGCAGGCCCCAAAGCCACGTGCGTTGATCGTCTCGAAGAAGACTAAAGGTCGCCAATCGCTCGGCGGTCCTGGAGACAAATTTTTTGATGATGTCGTCCAGGTTGAGCTCGACACTCTTCCTTTTTGAATGCGCAAAATGAGGAGGCATGTTAGCCTCCCCTGAATCATGCGGCTGCACAGATGCATTTTAATGCGGCATAAGGCACTAAACGAGCGCTCCCCTGAAGCGACAGATGCAGGCTCAGAATGAAGAAGTTTCATATATTTTACGACTTGGTCCAGGAGGTCCCGAATTTCGTCGGATTTTGCCTGTAGTGTCCTGAATATGAAGTCAATTGTGAGGGAATCAAGGTTGCTTAACAGAGACGGCAAAAGTAAAAACTACGCAGAATCGGGCCAGGTCAAAATCACATGCATGCAGCTCCTAGGGCCTTTTTCAGGTCATCTGTAGTGAACTGTCTTCCCCCATCAGCGTTAAAATGCTCTCTAGTTTTACTAGCCTTATTCAAACCGCCGTTGAGTTTCACTCGGAATGCACTCTATAGCCTCAAAGTACTCCTTCCGTAACGCTGCCTTGCAATCGAGTACAACTGGTAAAGAAGGTTTGTTGCTCATTTTGAGCCTTTTTGGCGGCTTTGTTGGCTTTGCGCTGCGCAGGTCCTTCAAACTAGCCGCATTGCAGTTCAGCTCGCGCACTCCCACAACTCTTCAAACGCGACATCAGACCGCAGATGGGACATTGCCTCGCAGAGTCTCTGTAGCCTCTTTGATACCTGCAGCGCAAAACGTTGAACGTTGCAGTACCCTCGCAGGCTCTTCGCATGGACCGAACCTAGCTATAGAAATGTTTATTCCTAGCAGTGTTTCAAACATTTTCGGAAGCCTCCCATAACCGTTCAAAATGGCCCTGCTGTTGTCTGCAATCGAATATTCTGTTTGTAGCAGCTCGTTCAGTGTCTCCTGAACTAGGTTTTCAGCGAACCTTTTCATTGACTTCATTCTGACAGTCCACCTTGTTGGGCAAAGCGGAAGAAGGTTATTTGGCGTTCATCCGGCCTCTTCGGCCACCTCGCTCACTGGAGTAATTACAATAGATGAATAAACAGCTTTGCGTTTCTTCGAAATCTGCCCCCCCCCCCCCCCGGTTCTGGAGTCCCTGGGATACAGGCTCTGTCGTCGGGGTCGTGGCACTGGACACGCTGAACGTCTTGGTGACGTTGAGCGGGATTCACAACAGAGAGGCGGTGGATTCACAACAGAGAGAGGTGAGGATGGCTAACATCGGAGGTACTCTTCGATGTTGTGAGAGTGTTCGCCGTACCTCGGGCGTGGTCGTCCAGGTTGAACCCACGCAGCCCAAGTCGGCAGTAGGAGCATCTACGATAGATGTGGTTGGCTTCCTTGCAGATGTAGCAGAGCGGGCGTCGGTCGGCTGTTCGCCACAGGTCAGTCTTTCTTGACAAAGCTTGTTCTCGGCGGACGTGCGCCCAATCTTCCTGGTGTCGGGGATACTGCGTGGCGAGGGAGCTTCATGTCGGGGGGCTGCCTTGTACGGACGCGGAGGTGGTGGTGTTCGGCGGACCACTGCGGCGTAACTAATTGATCAGTGATCTCCTCCGGCGCTGATACGGTGACAGGAGCCTAAGGCTGGAAGGCTTGGTGAACCTCCTTTCTCACGACTTCGGTGAGTGAGAGAGAGGACGGGCGATCAGCAGCGGTCTTCCCGGACGATGTCGCTGACAATTTCCCGAAGTCCGTCGGCACCGGCACTGGTAAGGTCCAGTCGGAAAGATGTTACGATTGGAGGAGCAGTCACGCCAGCCAGTCGATGGTAATGGCTTGCACAAGACGACAGCGCGCGCTCGATGTTGCTGGCTGCAGTCACAAGACCGTCGACGGCTGTCGGGATTGCGAACGAGGACTTTGAAAATTTCACCCTTCAGGTTAAGGACGCAAAGTTTCTTTCCCTCAGCTGCCTCTGGATCGGCTCGGGTTCTGAGGCCCATGACATCTTCAAGAAAGCTGGTCATGGTATCGTTGAGGCCCTGCACCCTTCTATTTGGAGAAAGTCCTCCGTTCACTGTCGATGGTGGTGGTTGATGAACGTTTGCTTAAATTCGGTGGGCAGGACTTAAATGTAGTGAAAGAGGCTTCGTGGTTATCAAACCAGTGCCTCGCAGTGCCTTCAAGCGAGAGGTAGAGGTTGTGGAGGCACTGCTCAGTCGTCCATTCGTTGTGGCGGGCTACGCTTTCATAGTGTTGCAGCCAATCCTTGATGTCCTCTTGGACCTCACCGAAGAAAGGCGTTGGGGTCCGGGGTGCGATAGGCACATATACGACGGCGGGGCAACCGGGGTCTGCAACGACTGGTTGTCCATCGTCGGCCTCGTTGGTTGCGTGTTCTTGAGTGGCAAAAGTCAGAATTCCGGGGTTAGGCCTTGGGTGCAGCGGCTTCCTTGGGTCTTGGTAGTTTGTGCGGGTGGTACTCTTGAGTGGGGGACTGGGCTTTGGCTGTGAAGCCTCGGAGGGGTACGCTTCATGGGCTGCGTTAGCCCGCACCTCCACCAGAATTTCACGAATGACGATTGATGAGGCGATGAAAATTGAAGCAAACTAAACGATTAATGGGGCGAACTTGTGCCCAAAACAATGTAGAAAAAGACTAGCGTCGCAGGCTGCGATGACGGAAGAACCGCAGGATCAAACGCGGGTGTGGCTATTTTGCGGCATCTGGCACAACAGCCCGGGAAAAAATGCCAGCAATTTCGGACGGCGCGTGTATCACTGGAGATCGTGTTAACCCCTGGCCTGCGTTCGCGCCGCTTCGAAGCGACAGTCTGCGGCTGCTCATTAGAAAAATATTAACCCGATTGGCCCACCCACACACGCTGCTTCGCGGCGGCTCGCTGGTGGCCCATGCCCCACTGTCCTCCACTTACCCCACTGTCCTCCACTTACCGTTTAGTTCAGCAACGTTTCGTAGACAATATTCGTTTTTTTTTTTCATTGTTAATTGTAGAAAACAAATGTTATAAATATCGCCAAATGCCTCAGCAAAAAAAAAAAAAAAAATTAAGCGTTGCAGGGGACTCCAAACCCTGGCCCGCTGGCCAAATCCGGCCCGCGGAGGCTTTCTGACCAGCCCGCGGCTGGCCATGGTGCTTATATTGAGCTCCGGCCCACGGCCCGCTACCAGTATAGGCCCGCTGCTACCAGTGCGGGCAGTAGCGCGCGTAAAGACGCGACGGCGCGACCAGCACCGAACATACCGGAAAGAGAGAACACCTCATCGTATTTCTCGCCCGACGCCGAAGCGAAAAAGGCATTTTGAATGCTCGGTTCACACGAAAACTGACAGTGCGGTGGAAGCTGCGTGTTCGCCGGACCAATCAACTGCATGTCTCTTATCGCCAGATCTCGCTCTCCACTCGTGAATAATATGCAGAGAGGGTGTGATCACGTGGCAAAAGACCGGGAGTTGACTGGTTTAGCGGGTATGCAGCTTTCAGTGCACTGTCAGCTTAGGGATGGACGGAGGATAGAAGAATCTCGAACGCGGCTCCAGCCGCGCAAGCGGTGCGTTGGGGGGGGGGGGGGGGGAGGGGGGGCTGTACGATTCTTCAGCAGGCACTCTGTGGGAAATATGTGGACATGTCGTGTGTTTTAAAAGCTGTGGTTTCAGCCGTGAGTTGCATAAGGTCGCATGGGTTTAATCATTCCCAGCTTCGTGAATTCCTAAAAGATGGTGAATCGGAGTTTGTAGACGTTTGGCGTGCGATGGCTGAGTTGCGGTAAACTGCTTTCGCGTTTTTTCAACCTTAGAGAAGAAATAAGGAAATTTCTCGCAGACAAGAAGCGGCCCGAACCGCTGCTTTCGAACGGTAAGTGGCTTTGGAAATTGTCGTTCTGTGTAGACCTGACGGAGCACGTGAATAAGCTGAATGTGAGATTGCAAGGCGAGACACGTCTTATTCATGACGTATCCATGGGTATTAAAGGATTCAGGGTGAAATTACAGCTCTTCGAAAGGCAAGTGTGAAACCAGACCTGGGATCACTTCCCCTATTGTGCAAAGCTCCGTACAGAGACTGATGTGGAATTCCCCTCATTCTTCGCAATGGAAATCCTCAGATACCTTCAGAGGCAATTTTTCGTACGGTTTTCTGACTTCGATAGGAGAGTCAGTTTGTAGTTTGACTTACAGTTTGTAGTTTATTCAGAATGTAGTTTGACTTACAGTCAAACTACATTCTGAAGGAAAACTACAAGGTAGGAAATTTTATACAGTTTTACGAATCCATGGGCTCTGAGCAATTTCCAAACCTGAAATAAACTGCTTTTTTGCACTACATACCTTTGTGAGCAGACATTTTCAAGGATGAAGTACGTAAAATCCAAGTACAAAGCTAACTTGTCTGTTGAACACTTGAAGTCCCTCCTAATTATTGGCTCATCAAGCTTGAAGCAGCAGTTCAGCGAAATAATAAAGCCGAAGGTTGAGCTACACCGCTCACATTAGTCTTGCACCTCATGTCCGAGTAAATGTTTCGAAATTCTTATGCATTCCGGCTCAAATACTGCTTAGTGTTTTGTGGCATATAGTCGTATGTTGTCATCATCAGGTTCACCGTGCTTAGTCTCCTGCTTCATATCTGTAACTACGTTAAAATTCCTTTGCGTTCTCGTGTATATTGTGATATGAGTCATGTGTGATAACTATTCCATATTGTCATCACAGTTTTACCGTTCTCGTTAGTTTTTTTATCTGTGCGAATATTCCAGCGTTCATATGCGCTTTGATTTGTGCCTGGTGGGCTATCTGTGTCACACTTATCGTATGTCACAATTACCTATATGCTGAATTTCGAAATAAAGTATATGTATTAACCCACCCTTGATTGCTTCTCGTTTTTACTCTAACTTGAGTTCCTCTATTTAAATGCTCATCAGAGCTTATTAATATTGTTTTTAATGATTTATAACATGTATTTGTTTTCCGGCCCTCGACACTGCGAGAGGTCCCCAATCCGGCCCCTTGGCCAAAAAGTTTGGAGACCCCTGCGTTATAGGGATTTGTCACAGAATTCGACTATTATTATTATTATTATTATTATTATTATTATTATTTCTTTTTTTGTAGTTCTCGCGAGGAAGCGCATCCGATCGCCGGACGCTCCCTTGCCCCGCGCGTTGAGCGGCAGGGTGGTTCGGGCCTCGTTCGCCTCGCCCGCTTTCTGTTTTATGGCCCCCTGCCCCCCCCCCCCTCGTCCCGAGGACATTTCTCGCGAGGTTGACTCCGTTTCACCTTCCGTCCGAGCACAGCGGACCCTAGGAGCCATCCCAGCCAATGTGGCGTTGAGGGAGTGTCATGCGACCTTGAGCTTTCTGTGTCGCCCCGCCCCACTGGCAGGTCACGCGACTTTCTCCCGGCGCTCGATCGGCTGGGATGGCTTGGCTCGTGGCGTCCACTGCGCTCGGTCTGAAGGTGAAACGGAGAGTTGGTAGCGATGTGCGACTCGCTTCCCGGAATGTTGGGAATAGCTTCCAGATGTCGGAGTGGGGGTGCTCTTTATGGTTAGCTGGCGTAGGCTCACTGCGGGGCTTGCCAGTGTGACGTTTTTTTTTTTTTTTTTTTTTTTATATATATGTATTTTGTTGTTACAACTGCAGAAAAACATTTTTTTTTTGGGGGGGCGAGGGAAAGTGGGGTCTGTAGCTAGAATTTGGAAAGTGAGGACCTCGGCTTGATTCCGAGCCGAGTCAAGGGAGTGTGCGCGAAGACTTGGCCGGGGGGTGAACGCAACGCGATGTTTGGGCGGGACTACGGTAGCGACGGAAGGCTGAGCGCGGGAGGTGTTTGGGCTCTCTGGTCCAAGCGCTGCTTTGGGCGCCCAAGTGTCTGTGCGTTCGTGGGTGAGTGCCTGCGCCTAGGAGCCACGCCGGCAGCACCCAAGCGCACATCGACCTCCCGAGTTCGGTCGACATCGCAAGAGGACGCGTCTCCCCCATATCACTCACCGGACTCAGGTTCGCGCCACTCACCCCCATATTACTTTGTATAGTTTATCCCCCTTTTAATTGTTTTTCTTTTTTCTTCCTTTGAGTTTGCAGAAAATGTTCTTTGAACGAGCGCCGTGTTTCCATGATAAGTCGCGCCTGAGCGCTTTCTCTGTGGGGCGGTCCGTTGTGCCTCGCTGTCGGGAGTTTTGTTTGTTTTGTTTTATGCCTATCGGATTTTGAGTAAACCACCCTGTGGTTGGAAAGAAAGGAGTCTGTGTTGTTCCTTCTTCCCTCACTGTGAGTCCGTCACCAGGGCATAGACCTATCGTCCGGTTAGCGGTCCTTTCAAAATTATAAATTTGTTTGCATAGGATATCTTTTTTTTTCTTTCACCGAACCTGTAACAGGATTGAACCAGTGTCGACAGTGTTCTACTGATTATGAAACAGACACCTTACCATGCGCCACTTTACAACTTCGAATTGCTGTTTTCACAATTTGTTTTATACGAGACCGATATGGGACAGCGGCCGGCATTTCTTTTTCCTGGTGTGCCAGCTAGCAGCAGAATATCCACTTCCAATCAAATGCTGGGGCGAGACTGACCCCGGCTCGCAACACGGAGCTCCTTCTGTACACAAGTGGGCTCCTGAAAAAATCAGCGTAGGAGGTTCGGCCCATAGAACATTCAAACAACAAATAAGCAACAGGGTTCTCGAATTTACCAGAACTCAAAATTTACAGAAATAACTAAAAGGCGCGCCCGCTCCCAGGCATCAAACCTCGAGCCCCTTGCGTAGGATTTAAAGATGATAAACATTCGCCCACGAGCGCTTGGTCGGCGACGCGCGTGACAATAAGGTGGAATTGTTTGCAGTCATATGAACGTAAACGGTTAAGTATATGGTACTGGTGCGACCATATGAATGAATATAGTTTTGTATGGGCTAGACTATACAACCATACGGAACCCCATGTGTATGGTATGGCTCGTATGGTTCAGTCATATCCAACTATACGGAACCATATGTGTATGGTATGGCTCCGTATGGTTCAGCCATATCCAACTATACGGAACCACATGTGTATGGTATGGCTTCGTATGGTTCAGCCATATCCAGCTATACGGAACCATATGTGTATGGTATGGCTCGGTATGGTTCAGCCATATGGAACCGTATGAATTCATACCATGCCATACGGTTGGCCATATGGAACCATATAGATCCATACTATTCCATATGGTTTGCCGTATGGGTTCATATAGTTTTTTTCAGTAGGGAAGTTAGCTCTGTATTTGGATTTTACGTACTTCATTCTTGAAAATGTCTGCTTACAAAGGTATGTAGTGCAAAAAAGCAGTTTATTTCAGGTTTGGAAATTGCTCAGAGCCCAAGGATTTGTAAAACTGTATCAAATTTCCTACCTTGTAGTTTTCCTTCAGAATGTAGTTTGACTGTA
Source organism: Ixodes scapularis (assembly GCF_016920785.2). Classification (NCBI taxonomy): domain Eukaryota; kingdom Metazoa; phylum Arthropoda; class Arachnida; order Ixodida; family Ixodidae; genus Ixodes; species Ixodes scapularis. The sequence goes on along the minus strand of NW_024609868.1, from coordinate 156,431,086 downwards.
AGTCAAACTACCTTCTGAAGGAAACTACAAACTGTAAGTCAAATTACAAACTAACTCTCCCATCGAGGTTGTGGGCACCCTGGCAAACCGACCACAAGGTCAGAAAACCGTTCGAGAAATTGCCTCTGAATGTATCTCAGGATTTCCATTGCGAAGAATGAGGGGAATTCCACATCAGTCTTTGTACGGAGCTTTGCACAACAGGGGACGTGATCCTAGGTCTGGTTTCACACTTGTCTTTCGAAGAGCTGTAATTTCACCCTGAATCCTTTAATATCCATGTATACGTCATGAATAAGACGTGTCTCGTCTTGCAATATCACATTCAGCTTATTCACGCGCTCCGTCAGGTCTACACAGAACGCCAATTTCCAAAGCCACTTACTGTTCGAAAGCAGCGGTTCGGGCCGCTTCTTGTCTGCGAGAAATTTCCTTATTTCTTCTCTAAGGTTGAAAAAACGCGACAGCACTTTACCGCAACTCAGCCATCGCACGCCAAACGTCTACAAACTCCGATTCACCATCTTTCAGTAATTCACGAAACTGGCGATGATTAAGCCCATGCGACCTTATGTTATTCACGGCTGAAACCACAGGTTTTAAAACACACGACATGTCCACATATTTCCCACAGAGTGCCTGCTGAAGAATCATACAGCCCCCCCCCCCCCCCCTCCCCCCTCAACGCACCGCTTGCGCGACTGAAGCCGCGTTCGAATTTCTTCTATTTTCCGTCCACCCCTAAGCTGACAGTGCACTAAAAGCTGCATACCCGCTGAACCAGTCAACTCCCGGTCTTTTACCACGTGATCACACCCTCTCTGCATATTATTCACGAGTGGAGAGCGAGATGTGGCGATAAGAGACATGCAGTTGATTGGTCCGGCGAACACGCAGCTTCAACCGCACTGTCAGTTTTCGTGTGAACCGAGCATTCAAAATGCCTTTTTCGCTTCGGCGTCGGGCGAGAAATACGATGAGGTGTTCTCTCTTTCCGGTATCTTCGGTGCTCGTCGCGCCGTCGCGTCCTTACGCGCGCTTCTGCCCGCACTGGTAGCAGCGGGCCTATACTGGTAGCGGGCCGTGGGCCGGAGCTCAATATAAGCACCATGGCCAGCCGCGGGTCGGTCAGAAGGCCTCCGCGGGCCGGATTTGGCCAGCGGGCCGGGGTTTGGAGTCCCCTGCAACGCTCAATTTTTTTTTTTTTTTTTTGCTGAGGCATTTGGCGATGTTTACAACATTTCTTTTCTACAATTAACACAAAAAAAGAAGAAAAAAAACGAATATTGTCTACGAAACTTTGCTGAACTAAACGGTATGGGACTCCCTTTCTTGGGGTAAGTGGAGGAATGGTGGAGGGCAGTGGGGGTGGGGCTTGGGCCGCCAGCGGTCCGCCGCGAAGCAGCGTGTATGGGTGGGCGAATTGGGTTAATATTTTTTAATGAGCAGCCGCGGACTGTTGCCGCGAAGCAGCGTTTATGGGTGGGCCAATTGGGTTAATATTTTTCTAATGAGCAGCCGCAGACTGTCACCGCGAAGTGGCGCGAACGCAGGCGGGGGGCTAACACGATCTCCAGTGATACACGCGCCGTCCGAAATCACCGGCATTTTTTCCCCGGGCTGTTGTGCCAGCTGCCGCAAAATAGCCCCACCCGCGTTTGATCCTGCGTTTGTTTTGGGCACAAGTTCGCCCCATTAATCGTTTAGTTTGCTTCAGTTTTCGTCGCCTCATCAATCGTCATTCGTGAAATCCTGGTGGAGGTCCGGGCTAACGCAGCCCATGAAGCGTACCCCTCCGAGGCTTCACAGCCAAAGCCCAGTCCCCCACTCAAGAGTACCATCCGCACAAACTACCAAGACCCAAGGAAGCCGCTGCACCCAAGGCCTAACCCCGGAATTCTGACTTTTGCCACTCAAGAACACGCAACCAACGAGGCCGACGATGGACAACCAGTCGTTGCAGACCCCGGTTGCCCCGCCGTCGTATACGTGCCCATCGCACCCCGGACTCCAACGCCTTTCTTCAGTGAGGTCCACGAGGACATCAAGGATTGGCTGCAAGTCTGCAACACTATGAAAGCGTGGCCCGCCAACACGAATAGACGACTGAGCAGTGCCTCCACAACCTCTACCGCTCGCTTGAAGGCACTGCGAGGCACTGGTTTGATAACCACGAAGCCTTTTTCACTACCTGAAAGTCCTGCCCACCGAATTGAAGCAAACGTTCATCAACCACCACCATCGACAGTGAACGGAGGACTTTCTCCAAATAGAAGGGTGCAGGGCCTCAACGATACCATGACCAGCTTTCTTGAAGATGTCATGGGCCTCAGTACCCGAGCCGATCCAGAGGCAGCTGAGGGAAAGAAACTTTGCGTCCTTAACGTGAAGGGTGAAATTTTCAAAGTCCTCGTTCGCCATCCCGACAGCCGTCGACGGTCTTGTGACTGCAGCCAGCAACATTGAGCGCGCGCTGTCGTCTTGTGCAAGCCATTACCATCGACTTGCTGGCGTGACTGCTCCTCCAAATGTAACATCTTTCCGACTGGACCTAACCACTGCCGGTGCCGACGGACTTCGGGAAATTGTCTGCGACATCGTCTGGGAAGACCGCTGCTGATCGCCCGTCCTCTCTCCCACTCACCGAAGTCGTGCGAAAGGAGGTTCGCCAAGCCTTCCAGCCTGAGGCTCCTGTCACCGTTTCAGCACTGGAGGAGATCACTGATCGATTAGTTACGCCGCAGTGGTCCGCCGAACACCACCACCTCCGCGTCCGTACATGGCAGCCCCCTGACATGAAGCTCCTTCGCCACGCAGTATCCCCGACACCAGGAAGACTGGGCGCACGTCCGCCGAGAACAAGCTTTGTCAAGAAAGACTGACCCGTGGCGAACAGCCGACCGACGCCCGCTCTGCTACATCTGCAAGGAAGCGAACCACATCTATCGTGGATGCTCCTGCCGCCGACTTGGGCTGCGTGGGTTCGACCTGGACAACCACGCCCGAGGTACGGCGAACACCCTCACAACATCGAAGAGTACCTCCGATGTTAGCCATCCTCACCTCTCTGTGTTGTGAGTCCACCGCCTCTCTGTTGTGAATACCGCTCACCATCACCAAGACGTTCAGCGTGTCCAGTGCCACGACCCCGCCGACAGAGCCTGTATCCCAGGGACTCCCAGAACCGGGGGGGGGGGGGGGGGGGGGAGGGAGGGCAGGGGGGGTTTAGATTCCCCCCAAGATTTCTCAGGACGGGGCTGAGACCCCCCCTCCGACTTCGAAGAAACGCAAAGCTGTTTATTCATCTATTGTAATTCCTCCAGTCATCGAGGCGGCAGAAGAGGCCGGATCAACGCCAAATAACCTTCTTCCGCTTTGCCCAACAAGGTGGACTGTCAGAATAAAGTCAATGAAAAGGTTCGCTGAAAACCTAGTTCAGGAGGCACTAAACGAGCTGCTACAAACAGAATATTCGATTGCAGACAACAGCAGGGCCATTTTGAACGGTTATGGGAGGCTTCTGAAGATGTTTGAAACACTGCTAGGAATAAACATTTCTATAGCTACGTTCGGTCCATGCGAAGAGCCTGCGAGGGTAGTGCAACGTTCAACGTTTCGCGCCGCAGGTATCAAAGAGGCTACAGAGACTCTGCGAGGCTATGTCCCATCAGCGGTCTGATGTCGCGTTTGAAGAGTAGTGGGACTGCACGAGCTCAACTGCAATGCGGCTAGGTTTGAAGGACCTGCGCAGCGCAAAGCCGACAAAACCGCCAAAAAGGCTCAAAATGAGCAACAAACCTTCTTTACCAGTTGTACTCGATTGCAAGGCAGCGTTACGGAAGGAGTACTTTGAGGCTATAGACTGCATACCGAGTGAAACTCAACGGCGGTTTGAATAGCCTGGTATTAGCAGGCTAGTAAAACTAGAGAGCATTTTGATTAACGCTGATGGGGGAAGACAGTTCACAACAGATGACCTGGAAGAGGCCCTAGGAGCTGCATGCATGTGATTTTGACCTGGCCCGACTCTGCGCAGTTTTTACTTTTGCCGACTCTTTTATGCAACCTTGATTCCCTCACAATTGACTCCATATTGAGGACACTACAGGCAAAATCCGACAAAATTCGTGACCTCCTGGACCAAGTCGTAAAATATATGAAACTTCTTCATTCTGAGCCTGCATCTGTCGCTTCGGGGGAGCGCTCGTTTAGTGCCTTACGCCGCATTAAAATGCATCTATGCAGCCGCATGATTCAGGGGAGGCTAACATGCCTCCTCATTTTGCACCTTCAAAAAAGAAGAGTGTCGAGCTCAACCTGGACGACATCATCAAGGAATTTGTCTCCAGGACCGCCGAGCGATTGGCGACCTTTTATCTTCCTCGAGACGATCAATGCACGTGGCTTTGGGGCCTACATGTGGATCTGTTTCCTTCATCACGCTTTTGTGCACATTTTCAAAATATGCATTAAGATGTCATTGTATATACGTAATTATCTTGGTTTACTTGTTCATTTCATTGCGTGGAAGTCTTTTTGAATGAGCATTTTAAGAATAATAAACGTGATTCTCCGCAAACTCAGTTTTGCAATGCTGTGTATCCCCGTAGGAATTTTGAAATTGTCTGAAGCACTATGCGTAAGTGTTTTTGCCATATTAGTGAGTTTTGGTGGATCGTACGTAAAAGCTTTGAGGGTCAGAAAGTGCATACGCAAAAAAGCAGTACAGTTGAACCTCAATTTAACGAAACCCGATTTTACGAGTTTCCCGAAATAACGAACAAATTCGGATTCCCCGCGCAGCCTATCCCGAAGAATGTCTTTCTCGACTTTAGGAAGTTGAAGTTCCCGATTTAACGAAGTAATTAGGGGGTCCCGGTGACTTCGCTAAATCGAGGTTCAACTGTATTGCATTCTACACGTGTGCATATCTGACCCACAACTGTATTGCGTACGAGCCACTAAAACTCCCTATTGTTGTTATAAAGCAGGAAGGAAAGGTGATTGCACATGCTAAGTAAGGAACTTCATGCAAATAATATGTGATATTTTAATAAACAGTAAGTAAAAATAAAATGACAGAAATTCGGCTGCAGCCCTTGTCTCCTATAATAAAATATGCAAAAACAAAATGCTTGACTTCAGCCCCCCCACACAAAAGCTACTTCCGGAGCCAGGAAAACTAGCTGCGGCAACGCCTGGAGGTGGTGTTGCCGAAGACGACCGAAGTCAAGAGCCTCCAAGAACGCCGGAGCACATCCACTCTCCCGAAGCCACGTATTGCAATGACGCTCCTGCAACAGTGCGCAACAACCTAAACGTTACTGAGGGACACGACGCATCAGCACTTGTGGACACCGGAGCAGACTACACAGTTTTGAGTGGGAGACTCTCTCACCGCCTTCAAAAAGTGACGATGCTGTGGGATGGGTCAGAGATACGAACCACTCAAGGACACATCACGCCTGTCAGAAGATGCACTGCTCGCGTCAAAATTCACGGCGAGACGTGTCTTGTAAAATTCGTCGTTCTACAAGACTGTGCCAGAGACGTCATTCTCGGCATGGAGTTTGTGTGAATACGGCGCCGTCATCGACCTTGGAGAGAACAGATTAACATTGCGGACACCTGTTCCGCCTTCAGAAAAGCCCCAAACAGCGTCAGCCACCGTCCGAGTATCTGCCGACCACGTGAACCTGCCCCCACAATCATGTTGTTGTACCCGTCGTAACAGATTCAGCTACCTGCGGAGAAGTTGTTCTGGAAGGCAACATTCAATTGCTCCTGGGAAAACGAATAGGCATCACAGGAGAAATAACTGAACTTCAGGATGGGCGCACTTCGGTCCTCATGACGAACTTCCGACAAGAAACGCAACACCCCCCGAAAGATATCACTGTGGGCCATGTCGAGGAACTCCGGAACTAAGCCGAAATCACCGCAAGAACTGAAGAGTCCTCGTCACCTCAGCAAGACAGTATGTCTCCCGCACAGCTCGACATTGACCCGAGCTTCCGGACCCGAAACGACGGCGGTTGATTAACCTCCTCGCCAAATACCGGGATTGCTTTGCGACGTCGTGGAAGGTGAGCAAAACCACCACCGTTGAAAGCACTGCATCATTACCGAGGATGTCGTGCTCCCTGCGCATCGGTCACAATACCGAGTCTCCATAAAAGAAACGGGGGTCATTCAGGAGCAAGTACAAGAAATGCTGAACGACGACATAATCCAGCCTTCAAGGGGTCCGTGGGCCTCTCCAGTAGGACTGGTTAAGACGGAACGCTTAGGTTTTGCGGAGACTATCGGCAGCTAAACACAGTGACGAAGAGATATCTATCTACTTCCTTGCATCGACCAAACGCTAGACCGGCTCCGCCACTCTCGGTATTTTTCATCGATGTACTTGAAGAGCAGCTGCTAGTAGATCGAAGTTGACAAACAGGACCGAGAGAAGATAGCCTTCGTCACGCCGGATGAACTGTAGGAGTTCAAGGTAATGCCCTACGGACTATGCACGGCGCCAGCAACTTTCCAGCGTGTCATGGACACCGTACTGGCGAGACTGAAGTGGCAGACCTGTCTTGTCGACCTCGACGACGTCATAGCATTTTCAAGTCACTTCGACGTGCACTTGCGACGACTCCGAGCTGTTCTCCAAGCCATGCAGTCCGCCGGACTCGCACTCAAGCCGTCAGACTGTCGGTTCGCCTCTGAGCAGTTGATGTTCCTACGCCACATGGTTAGTAACCCCGAGAAAACTCGTGCAGTCGCGGGATTTCCAGCGCCGAATGACAAGAAGGCCGTGCAAAGATTCTTTGGACTTTCTGCCTACTATCGACGTTTGTTTGGGATTTCTCAAGGATTTCTGCACCGCTTACAAACTTTACGAATGATGCCGAGATGTTTGAATGGGCTGAGCAGCAAAAGCAGGCATTCGCAGGCTGAAGCAAATACTCCAGACTTCTCCTGTTCTTAGACCCTTTGATTAGGACGCAGAAACCAAGATTCACACAGAAGCTAGTAGTGCAGTACTCGGGGCGGTACTGGGTTAAGTGCAAGAAGGCACTGAGCGAGTCATCGCCTATGCAAGTCGGGCACTGTCCAAGGCGGTGAGAAATTACTCAATTGAAAAAGAATGTCTTGCGGTCTGGGGAAATTGGCATAGAAGGTTCGGTGCGTAGAACCTTCTAACCTCGAATAAGCAACAGGCTTCTCGAATCTACCAGAACTAAATATTACCAGATATAACGAAAAGGCGCGTCCACTCCCAGGCATTGAACCTTGAGCCCTTTGCACAGGAGCCAAAGACCATAACCATTCGGCCATGAGCGCGTTTGGTCGGCGACACTCGTGGCATTATAACCGGTATGAACTCTATCTACCCATAGGACTCTACATGTTAAAAGCATAGAGAACCATAAGACCCATATAGTACATTGGCTACAGTAGCAGCATCTTGGTATACTTGGGGAACGTTTTTCATTCATCTAAAACATCAATATCGCACTTATATACCATGTCGTGGGCAAGGTTTAGACTGGGGAACGAGCAGAGAAGTTTTGACAAAAGCAGTCAGTTACGAATGAGAGAAATTGCAGTAATGTCGCCGCTTAAATCACTTTTACCGGCGAATCTCCCTGTACTTTTAGGTTTAAAAATATTTTTGAATATTGTCACATAAGGGATGGAGGATACGTAAGGAACCGAGCAGACGTAATATGTAAAAGCCCCCACCAAAGAGGAAACCCCTAGCGGCAAACAGGTCGGTTTAATCGGGAAGCTTCTGCAGTCGCTGCGTTGGTTGTACATTGCAGCGGCAGCGATAGTAGTGGATTAGCGGTGTAGTTCCTGAGATGGCTATTCCGCACTAAAAAAGCCAGAAGAGTTGCTGCGTGGTTAGATGAAACACTAGATACAAAAATTAGCACGGCACAAAGCTTTATGGCTTTCCCAGCTTCTCTTCGAACCTGTACGAGGCAGAGCGCCGCGCGACCTGGGGCCGGGTGCGACTTGTGCATTAATGCAACGATTCTCGAAAATGTATTTTGAAAGAAACCTGGAATAAACTACTCTATTCTATTCTAAGTAGTGTTTCTCACCTTGCAGTTCACGTTTTGCTATAAGCTGCTGACGAATAATACAATTAAATTTTTCTAGCGACAATGGAACAAGGACACCTACAGCAAACCAAAATATGCAGCTAACACTTCACGAGGAAGGAGAAGCAGAACAAGGTCGGCCACCAAAGCTACGACCCATCGATATTTTCATCGGCCTACAACCAAACGTTTTGGCTAAGGATTGGGAATCTGTTGCTGTCTGGAGGGCCGGAAAATATATGTAAATATAAATGAGAAATAAGCTTAATCAAAAATCCTAAATCAGCACCTATATACAAAATTGAGTTAGTAAAAAAAGAAGTAGTCAAAGGTGGATGAAAATATGCACTTTATTTTGAAATTCAATATTTAGCTAATTATTATATTACACAATTACTGGAAGCCAGAAAACTCACAAGGCATAAATCAAAGTGCATAGGAACTTCGGCATGTTCACGGACGGCAGGAGGCTAATAATAATGACAGAAGGGATGCTGATAATATGCAATAAGTGTTATTCACTAGCGGTCATAGCTGAGCTCGCTACTGCTGAGCTTGCACTATTGGCAAGCTTCCAATATGCCTACACGCCTTGCACTGACGTCGCATCATCCATTTCGCACCACCACGGAAGACTGAGAGCGGAAGGCTGCCCTTGTACAAATTTTGAGTGACAGGTTAGTCTTCTAGAGGGAGAATAGGAACGTCTGGGCGAGTTTGGAACACACAAAGGAGAGCCCCGTTGAGAAGATAATTTCTCCTTCCCCTGCCGTGCATGCATTACGAGCAGTCACCTCAAATATGGCATCCAGTGTATACCACATATAGATACGACACAGGACACAAGCACAAGATACAATATACAAGGTAAAGAAATTTTAACATACGTAGTTGCCCTTTGGTGAACACTTTCAACTGATCTTACAAGATCAACCTCATTGAAGTTTTGTATGAAGCTGCAATACTCTAGGTGTTGCAGGACCAAGGCTGTGAAAGGCACCTAAGTGTGTTATGGCCTGTTCCACTAGGCATGCGAAGTACAAAATTCAGCGTTCCACACGTTTTGGACAAAATCGTTGACATGCTGTGAGAAGAAATGTAGCCGAATGTTTATTTCAGATTTTCTCAATGTTGTTCTGCAAACCCTCGTGGTTTCTGGGGTCACCTGATAAGCGGCACCAACATCCGGTTGTCCGTAACAGCAGTGGAGTCGATTGCAGACAGGCATTATTACGATTAATAAATATGTTGAGAACAATTGGACTGGGCACACTGTCTCACGGAACTGTCCAGCACTTGGGCCACTGGAAATAGTTCCATGGCATGTAGCGCACTCTGAGCGACTGAACTTCAAGACTTCTAGTATGCACACATTTAATTCGCGTTAATGAGCACCAGTGGCTCGCTGGGCAAGCCGTAGGACTCAGCTTTCGCGAAAGGCGGGGCAGAACTCGCGGCATAACAGCACATTGCCATGCTTGTGGGAGGTTCCAACTAAAGGTTACGGCGTCGCCAAAAGGGTAATCGGAAATGTAGCAGGACAAGCACAGCTCTACACTTCTTAGAACGATCCTTTCTGTAAGCAGTGTTCTCCACTGTATCAATCGACAAGGTCACCGCCATAAACCGAATCGTGCATCCACGTTTTACGTACCACTAGAACCGTCGTGGGATGAGTCTCGAGAGTGAGTAAAGGTGCAGGAGCTCATTCGGGACCAAGTGCCAATTTTTAGAACCACACTGAGAGTTGAAGCAACACAGAAGGCTCGCGTCTCGCAGCGTCACCTGTAGAATGACTGTTGGGAGCGTCGGGACACTCTAAAGGTAACAGCATTCACATCGCATTCCAAAGACGCCGGGTTGTCGTAGATTGTCTTTCACCAGCTAGGTCATGTAGGGCTGAGGCCAGGGCTGGGGGATCCGACGCCGGAGACGTGCAGGAACCAAGCAGACGACGTGAGGCTCGCGGGCGCGGTTCGTTGGTGTCCACGACGTCCGAGCCACGATCCGAGCAGCCCTAGTTGCAGCCTTGCTTCCGAGAAGACTGGATATTTTTTTCCGGCGGGCACACACTACTTAGACAGCACGCTTGCGGCTGATGCGTATTGCAGCAGGTGGATAACAGGACAACCAATGAACAGCCAAAAGGTCCAGCACGGCACAGAGCATGAACAGAGACGATTTTCGCCGCCATGTTAAAATAAAACGAGGCTGAGCCAGGCCAAGCTTTAGCTTAGTACACAATTAACTCCAACATACTTTATTAGAAATAAATATATAAATGTTGAAACAGTTTTTATTTATGTTTAAAAGTTGTAATGTAAGTCGATTCAAACAGGAACATTTACGTTGCGTCAAATGAGTTTCGTCGTAACACCTGTTGTCAAACCAGCGAACGTCACCGCATCTCCACCGCCATCGTAACCAAAATCAAAAACAAACCAAGCTGCAAACTCTCGGGCCACCGTATTCCGGGTGGTTTCAGGCCTTTAGGCTTACGGAAGAACATCTAAGAACATTCTTGGGGAAACAAAGTGTCCCAGGTGCCGGCGTGCCCATAGAGCCAGCAGTGGGTTCGAGTCTACTTGGTGAGTACTTTTCCAGCCCTTTCTTTTCGGAGCGTGTATGGCGTGTTCTTGTGTGTGCAGGCAGCGTGAAAGCGGACGTGTGCGGTTCCTTGTCGCACACATTCTTTGCGCATTGGATGACCCTCAAGCTTTTTCCAAGGAAGTACCGGAACCGACCTGTCACTGAGCGAGCAGTCAAATGGCGGGAACGGACCCAGAGGCAAGGTCCTACGGGGGCGTGGGGCGCCGAGCGAGGCGCTTGGAGAGTGATCGGGGAGCTTTATCTCGTAGATCGGTGTTCAAGGCTTGAGTCCTGCAAATCGGGTGGCGGCTTGGTACCACCTAGCTAGGCGGTGTGTTTTGCGGAACCCATGACTGCTGAAGGTACCAGTTTGCGTCCTAGCGCTCGTATTTGCACCCCGTTTGTTTCCACTGTAAGAGGTCGAATCCAAGTTCGATTTTCTTCCTGGGAAACTACTCGAAATATTGCGTGACCTGCGCCTTTGGAAGTACCGTTTGTATTGGTGACGTTGCTTGCGAAGAGTATGAGGAGTTATTTTTCGACTGTGGCACGGACTTTTTATACAAAGTGCTGTATATCTAGCGCTCATTTACTAACCCTCTGGCAATACTTTATTGTGAAGGTCGGGAGAAAAAAAAAACGCGCATTGAGTAGTGCCAAAGAAAACAGAAAAAAAGGTGTTCCAAACAACTTGAGGAGACCATGAGCTGATTTTCAAGCTACCCCTCCTCAGCTTTCCTCCTCAGTTCATAAGCAAAGTGAGAAATCATGTGGTCTTATTTCACTGGAACCCAAAGTTTTCGCAGCAGTCTGAGAGTCAGCGAGAACAAAGCCTTAGATAAAATTCACGCTTTACATTTTTGCAAGCGCCAACAGCCAAAAAGTATAAATTACGTGTAAGCGATTGAGCGAGCGAAGAGACAAGCAATGGCAACCATTTTGCTATCACTCAGTCAGTCTCGCGACAAGGTAATCGCTTGAAAGCGACGGGAGCAAGCAGTCAAGTAATGAAGCGACATTTCCTAGAAATCCAAAAACCGAGCTACAGTGACAAGTCTCAGTTGCTCGTCTCGTTGCTTGCTAAACCGCTTACATGCAGTTCAGCCTTTATTGTGCGAATGCGAGAGACATGTGCCACGTGTGAGTGCTGTGTTGCCAATCATTTCATTTATTTATTTTCACCTTAAGGGCATGGTCAGGATTCGTGCAGTGTGCAACTCGTGCACTGGCACTTACATGCCATTGTTATACAAATCAAGACAAACAAGAAAAGGAAGCTCATTAATCATACATAGTGGCAATAAAATACTTCTAACATGAAAAATTAATTCGTAAGCTTGCTAGAAATACTTCTGGGATTACCATGGTGGATGGTAGGCTGTTCCAGTCGCAGATGGCTTGAGAAAGGAAAGACTGATTGAATGCGTTTGTGGAACTGGAAATACGAGATGATGAGGCGAGATGATGTTCGTTCCGGAGGTGATAACAAAGAGTTCTTGAGGTCGGGGCAATGATAGTCGACTTTATGAAGGAGGCAGAGGCGAGATAGTTTTATGCCAAGCTGCAAAGAATTCACTTCCAAGTACCTCTCCTTTCAGGGCTATATTGCCATTTGCTTACAAGTGCTGCATGGGCCTCGTGCACTGGCACTTACACGCCAGTTCCAAAACTAACACAAACACATCAAGGGGTTTTAGGCGGGTTAGTCATCCTACAAAATGGTGCTGCTCAGTTAATTTATATCAAGTTCAAAATGAACAGCGCTCTTCACTGATGGCTGATTCATACGACGAACTGATCCACACAAAGGAGCACACTCACAAACGACAGGCAGGACGTACCAAACATGTTCGCGGCCCCACACTGCTGAGAAACTCTAACATTGTGCGATCACACTGTGGCACAGTTGTCCCAGATCGAAATCAACATTTTCTACTTTAAAAAAGGAACTCTGCGCCACTGTTACGTGCAGAGGGAGACGTAACACCATGATAGGCTTAGTGCGAAGCACCATTAGCTTTACTAAACGAAGTCATGACAAAAACACAAGCATAGTCCTACTCGAGGAGGCTTTGGCGTTGAAGCGACGAAGTTCTGGGGTCGCCACAGGGCATTTGGAGACGCCTTCACTCACTCCGTGCTCGCGCCTTCAATACACCCAGCCACAAGAAAGTAGCGGTGCCGCGAACTTTTGGCGAACCGGATTTTTAGGTCGAGCATTTAAGGTTCGACTTTGACAAACCGGTTCGACAAACCTTCGAAACTTTTAACCAGATTTGACTTGTTCGACTTTGTGGACAGCGTGGCAAGACCATGATACAAACATGTCTTGGTCTACAAAAAAAATTTTTCACTCAAAGGGTTATTTTAATTTTATAAACAGTTGCAAATAAAAGAAACTAACTCTAACTCCTGAAGGAGTTAATAACTTACTTTTTTGTACTGTATTAACTGGAATAGCCAATCGGTGCTGCCCTTAATTTATCCCTTAGCCATCACCATCCAATCCGAAGCCAACTGGCCAGCATGTCGCGCGTGCGAACCGCAGTCGAACCTTTTTCTAACTTTTCGCAAGAAGTTGGAAAAAGTCGAACCTGGTCAAACTCGAACGTCGGCTGGTTCGCGACACTTCTACAAGAAAGGTCTTGTTGACTGAACGGTTCATTAGAGATGCAAAGCACTTGAGTCGTGCTAAACACGATTTGACAGAAGCTTCTCGACGCAGATGAATACCAGAATCTGCACCGTGTCAGCCCGGCCAAGTTCCTCATACCAAACTTTTTGGTATGAGAAATGGAATGAAAGAATGTTTTGCGGCAATAGTTCAGGTCATTTTGCTTTAAAAGTCTTACTTCTAATTTTCAGAAAGGCACAAGCATTGGAGACCAGCTGCCTCCACAACCATGCCCCCCCCCTGCTTTCCTGGTAGTTGCTGTCGGTGAGTAACCTGAACCTTTGGCTTTTCTACCTTTCTAATACAAATGAATGGTTCTTCTACACGTGCTAAACTGAGAAGTATGCTACTGCCATGTTTTTTTCAGTTTTGTAACCCTTTATTTCCTCAGACCAAAAATTTTTCTTCAGCTTGGTTCAGATGCCCAATACATCCATGGAATATTGCGTCCAGAAATTTCTATTTTGCGTTGTGTGTATGTTTGGGGGGGAGGGGGGCGGAGTTTACTTTGCTGGTCCATTTGGTAGACAGGACGTTGTGAGAAAGAGAAGTGTAGATAAAATACAACTGTAAGTTTTATTATGAAAACGTTTTAATACGGGACTGATGAAAAAATTTGAATATGAAACAATATGACGTCCTGTCTTCCTCTTTCTTGTTACTTTCTGTAACCTAGTCTTGTGACTTAGAATCATATACTACTACATAAGATTCAATGACATGTAAGGTACTGCAGCTCCTTAAACCCTTAAAAGACACATGCGAAGGAAAAAAAAAACATTTTTTTTGAAACAGCCTTGATGGAAAAATATTGTTTTAGAACAAATTTACAAGGAAAAAATACAATTTTTAGAGCTATATTTATGGCGCAAAACGAATTTGTACTTGGCGCCCGTGAGAGCCGTCGCTGGTCACGTGTTAGACCTGTGCACCGCCGCGCTGTGTCGCCGAAGCCGCGGAGACACGCTGCCGCCGCATGCTGAGCACTGTGCGCTGCCGCTCCAATGCATTTCTCCACGGCGGCGCCGCCGCCGCCGTGCAAGTTTGTGTGCTCTGGGGTGCCGCCGCTGTCGTCTTAACGGTGCACAGGTTTATCACGTCTGCTTGCGCTTTTTCGGGAGCTTCCTTTGGGCACTAAAAGTAACTTATGAATATTTGTTTTTTGTTGCACTTCAAACGAAGATGAATAAGTAACTTTTCGAGACCATACGAAGCATCCTAAAAAGTGCAAGTACCATGTGACAAATAGCGGCCAATCACGTGATAAATTAGGGCCACTTCTCCGCGGTGCCCGCGGGTGCCAACTACAAATTCGTTTAGCGCCGTAAATATAGCTCTAAATATTTTTCTTTTATGTTGTAAATTTGTTTTATGACTTCCTTTTCCTAACCCGGCTGTCTAAAAAAAAAGTTTGTTTCCTTTGCATGTGTCCTTTAACAGTTTTAAACGAAGCCTAGCTCTTCCCCCTAGAGCCGTTCCCTAGGCGTTTAGGAGGAGTTTAGCACGTCCACGCTTCCTACCTTTCCCCTTGGCTGTTTTGGACGTCCCAGGCCCGCTCCGAGCTTAGTTTGCGGTGCAGCTGAGAGATGGCAGCACGCATTTTTTTATTGTACACGTTTTAAGGATGGCGACCGATTGTGGAGGCACGTGCGGTCCAAGCCGCAAAGGCTTTAAAAAAGGAAAAAAAGAAATTTAGGATGAAAAACTGTATCACAAAAACCGGTTAAGTGGTTAAGGTGAATATTGTGTGACATCATTATGCAGTTTCCTTGTTTCTTCGACAGTATTTAATTGGATACGAAACACACCTTCATGACGTACAGGCAACGTCAACAAAAATGTTAAGTGAGTGCAGACTCCGCAGTCCATCTATGGCTGATTTACACGACGTGCTAATCCGCGGATGGGTTTATCACGTGACAAGACGTCCATGGAACGTTAGTCCCCCAAGCGCATTCACACAAGAGGAGACGAGCAGGCGACAGCGAGGACATACTGTACCTATTCGCAGCCTCGCAATTTTGCAAAACGCCACCATCGCAGTGTGGCACTGTTTTCCAAGAGCAGAAGTGATGTTTGCGACTAGGATCACGGTGCTATCATGAAAAGGAATCGTTGTGTGCCGCTGTTACATACCAAGTGGGCCAAAACATAGTGGCAGGCTTATAGCGAAGTGTCACTTACTTCACTAACGACATGACACGAGTATGATCCTGCTTCAGGAGGCTTCAGCATCATAGCGATGAAGTCCTGGGGTCGCGGAGAGGCATTTGGAAATGCCTTTACACACTGTTCGCTTGTGCACCACTCGTCAGCTCAAGCCACAAGAAAGGTCTTGCTGGATGAAAAGCTGGGTGGATCTGCTGGAAAGATTGCAGCATGCTAGGCGAGTTTTGACAAGATTCTTGACACCGACCCAGAGGAGTACCAGAACCTGTGGCGTCTCAGCCGGGCAAAGTTCTTGCAGCTTCTTTCACGCATGGAGATTTAAGAGTGGCGCGACAAAACGATGATCCACTCTCTTTTTTTGGCTGATTTGAAAACAAAAATATTCGTGAGCTGTTGCTACTCTACCATAAAAACGCTTTTCCAGTTACTCACTTGCCAAAAATCTGCCATTAAGAAGGCGCTCTGCCCTTTCAGTATGGGTGTCCGCGGACGAGGGACAAATCGCAGGAATAGCCTATATGATGGTAACTTGACAAATGGTGCACGGATGCAAATTGCAATTCGATGTATCGTGTGAATTTGCCATTATTTGGCAATTATTCTAATATGATCAGTTGATCCTAATTAAGAAAGAAAAATTGTTCTCTGAAACAATGTAATGAAAGGAGGTTTTTATAAATAATGCCTGCTCATGATGGAAAAGGCTTGGTGGAACAGAGACTTTCCATAGATCAGATATTATGAATTGCAGGCGTATGCTTACTTGAGAGAAGAGTAAAAGTACAGGCAAGGGTGGTGAAGTGCGTACATAACTATACCTGAGACACCGGAAGAAGGACGCGAAAAAGAGAACAACAAACAAAACACGTCTCAACCACAGCTGCATTTTTTTACTTGTTAGTCGGTGGGTTGACTTTCGCAAGTGTGGGAGCGTTGAGGGCAGTTCTTTTTTCGCCCTTGCTGACAATCTGTGGGTGTGACTTGGTGTGAGGGTTCTTGGCATTGACTGCGGTTGACCCCTTTAAGATGGTGTGGTTTTAGTATGAACCAGCAGCTGTGTTCGAGACATTATGTGTGTCGTCCTTTTTGTATCCTCCTTCTTCCTTCTTACGTTGTCTCAGATTTAGTTATATATGCTTAATCCATGCTCAAAGTGAAGACATGGGCTTGTGCTGGCATTGCCAACCTTGTTTGTATGGTCTATGAAAAGTGCTTAATGACTGTGGTTAAGAGAGAGGAGTTTTTGCTTTCAAGCACAGCATGGGGTGAATGGAAAAGTGTCCTCACAAACAATGAATTCTCCGGGTTACCCACTCAGTCTAAAGAAAGGATGTAGGATGAGCATTTTGAAATCTTTAGGATTTGCCAAGGGATGAAACAAATTAAATGCACAGAAAAGTAGGGGGAGGAGAATGGCACAAATATTTTGGGGCTTGTGTTCTTACATTTGAATTTTTTGTGCAGGAAGCAGTAAGGCCCGTTCACACTCTTGCAATCGAGTACGACCGTGAGAGACTAGACCGGTTTTCAAGCCTCTTGCGATCTCTTAGGACCAGCTGCGCTCCGGCGCATCCCGTCCTAAGAACTCGCAAAAGGCTTAAAAACCGGTCTGGTCTCTCTCAGTCTTACTGGGTCACAAGAGTGTGAACGGCACTTTACTGAAACAGCACTTCAGTCCTGGGGGCAATAAGTCATTGCTAGTCAATACCTGATTCCACTGATGCATATCAGGCAAACACCTCTTAAAGGACCTCTGAAAAAAAAATTTTTTTTTGAGCAGTCTGATAAGGACACTTGTGTCAAAAAATAAATTTTATGCAAAATAATTAATTTTCTAGAGCAATATTGACGGCGGGAGATTTATTTTAAATTCTGCGCGCAAGGTCCATGACATCCCGGAATGGTCATTCGCTCTCGTCACCTCAACACGAAGGCGAAGCTGATCTCCTTCTCCTCTACTCGCTCGAAGTGCCCCGAGGAAACAGGTGGAAAGGAGGTGACTACCGACTAAATTGCGCCTCGCGCCGTCACTATTGCTTTGACCAATTCTTTTTTTCACGTAAAATTAATTACTTGACACGCGTGTCCCAATCTGACTGTTTAAAAAAAACATTTTGTTTTTCTTTTCAGGGGCCCTTTACTGAAACAACTTTGCTCTCATTGTTCTAATTTAACACTATTGTGGGAAATGACTCTCAGGAAGCATGAACTGCAAAATTCGCACGTCAAAAAGGATTGGTAATTTTTAACAAGATGTTTTGTCTCTTCCAGTTGTACCAAAAAGTGCATAAGGGGTGGACGTTACTTAACCATCGTTTCAATCCTGGGGACATGGAGTCATTGCTAACCAGGGCCGGCCACTGCTAGCCAAAGCAAGAATTCATAGGTGCATATCAAGTTAGTACTTTTTTCTGGTATTTATTTTTTGATTTCAACGAGACAACCTTGAAATGCAGAACAGAAATTCTCTCAGAATATACGTAGTTTCTAATTTCCAGATAATTAAGCTGATCTCTCTGAAGTCCCAAATCAAAAGCACAGGCTGTAACCTATTTTTGCCGAACATCTTGCAGTTTTGTTGGTTTGCTTTTCATAATGAACGATTCAACTCCGCTGGTGCAAGGGCATCGATAGATTTCTGGAACCATTCAACACAGATGGAGCACCTTATCTGGCGTGTGGCTTGTTAAATGGATACTGAACCGAAATTTGAATTTCGCGAAATAAGGCTCTAGAAGCGTTGAACAGGACCCTACGAACTCCAAAACATTACTCGTGCATCGATATCTCAAACAGATCGCTGCACTTTTGGAAAAGAAGGGCACGATCAAGCGAGGTCTTTGACGTAACTGTCCTCCGTGGAAATTGAAAATGAGGGGAAGCGGCCTCGCTTCTCTCCTCCTCGCTTCGGTTCACCAGCTTGACACGGGACGTAGCGAGGAGGAGAGGGAATAAGAATCGTGACGTGCCTTGTCTCGTCGGCCTCCTCGGCCGGGCACTTTTTTTCTAAAAATATGGCGATCCGTTAGAGATATCACTGTATGAGTGATGTTTTTGGGTTTTACACCGTCCCGCCTATATGTCCAGCCTTGTTTTGTGAGTTCAAAATTTCGGTTCAGTATCCGTTTAACCTGGAAGTGTATGTCCTATGCCTGCCAGGTGCTGGGCATGTTGAGTTTGCGATCCTTTACCCTTACTCCGAGTGCAGCAACTATACTCTGTGTTTCACGATAACTTGACGAGCTGTGGAGGCTGCGGCCTTCCCGACCCAATAAGAGCGTCGAAGCAAGGCACGTGACAGCAACGCCATGGTTGAGGTCGCTGTCCAATCGCTTGGTTGAGATTGCTGTCGAATCGTTTTTATGAATCGCCTACAATTGCTGAAAAAGTAGGTCCCGTAAACAATTCCGGTAAAGTGTAAACCATTGGAATCTATATGGAGATCCCACTGCATCGCAAAAATTAGAACCCGCGAATTATTTCAAAACTTCAGCTTCGACGTTAATTGCGAAATATGGAGCCCGCGAAAAATAAGTCTACAGTAAGCACAAATAAAGTTATTTCCTTATGAATTCCAGGATTTGAGTGTTTCTGGCTTACATATGTCTAGTCTAAACTAAAAATTGTGCTTAATGGACTGCAGGGATGATTTACTTAACTAAAAATTCCTGTTCATGAATAGAATAATTTTTTAATTATACTATACTAAGATGATGTGACTACACTTCCATTAAAGGAGTAGGGAAACGAAATTTCAGCGCTCATTTTCTAGCTTTAATGTGTTGCATGTTGCACCCTAACCTCAAAAACACCAGTCTTCCGTTGAAAAGCACAAGAAAACTAATTTTAAAGCTAAATAAACGACTTTCAATGCGCACCTGGTGGATGCATGCTGTTATGATCGGCCACCCAGAGAGCAGGTTCGGCTTCCTGGCAGCGCCATCGACCACCCATCGACTGACCAGAGTCTCGGGCTCGGCATTCTGG